>NC_137008.1:13759279-13769086 GCF_032717465.1 Coenobita brevimanus | reverse complement strand
TTATTTCAGTTATGTTTATTTGAGATTATATTATCTGGCTTAGGGAAGGCATCATTATAGAGGGTTAGATATAGCATTCAATGACTCCCTCATTACAGTGTCTCTCATAAGGGAGAAAATAATTCCATGAGGTATACATCACCTGCTTCAAGGAGTACAGGATCTAATGGACTGGACATACCATTCTGAAACTCACATCAGACTTAAACCTACTACCATATTTGTACCTTCTCTGAATTGTTTATTTAGCCTTCCATTACTTGATGGTTGTTTAACTAATAATTTCATGCTCAGGTGTTTTAATCCAACTAACAACAGGCGTTTTTGACTAAATGAAAGAAATTCTTGCGGTCGGTTGTTTAAAACCTGTCTCGATGTTGCCTTTTGCTTTAATTTACAAGCTTCAGAAGTTTCATTCAGGCTTAAGCCAGAAGATTTGTAAAGGTTGAAAATCTAAGTCAGATGGTAATAGATTGTTAACAGTACTTTGTCATATAATGTCGTTCCAAACACTCGCGTGATTCCTCTGATCGATATTATTCCTTACCCATTGATTACGCTATTTGTTTTTTAAACCATCAATACCATGGTAGGACTTGGAAGATGAGGGAAGAAGTTGCTGAAAAAGTATACTTAGAGAGAGAGAGAGAGAGAGAGAGAGAGAGAGAGAGAGAGGATTGTAGATGAAAGGACACAGCGGAAAATATATCACACAAAGTTTCCAGTTGACAAAAGTGCTCAAAGCTCGTAAAGAACCATGAAAGGGAAGTTGATATGATGGTGGGGGAGAGTGACGAAAAGGAAGCAGAGGGGGCCAAGAGGACTATAAAAGGGGAGAAGAAAGAAGGGAAACCGTTGCAGAAGGAAGAAGATGGAAGAAGAGAGATTATCATCGGATGTTTGATGCTGAGAGAGGAAGAAGAGTGACGTAAAAGTTCACAAACATCTCAAATGAATTACACCTTTAGCCAGAGGACGTAGAATATAAGTTTATTAATACCTAAAGATTACTTAAACTTAGGGTAGATTTTTTTTCGATTAGGAATTTTTATATATAATTTATTCTGTTTTCACAGTGTTATCAGGCACTGAAATAAATTGCTTAGCAGATCCAGGGATAAAGTACAAAAAGGCGACTCTGGGCAAAAACATGACCGTTCGTTCCTTCAGGCAGTACAACGTTATGTGCCACGTATCTTAACTTGTCACTATTTCAGCACTGGTATCCAACGTCGATGTTTAATACGTATTAAAGCTGTCTCATTCAGGAACTGCGTGATTGTATTTGCCACTGTGTGTGTGTGTGTGTGTGTGTGTGTGTGTGTGTGTGTGTGTGTGTGTGTGTGTGTGTGTGTTTACATGTTTGCAGGATCAGTAACCTTTATTCTAACGAAAATGAAATGACCAGAGTTACATCTCCCCTAGCCTGGGAACGAACTTGGGTCTTTTCAGATAGATTTTTTTTTTTTTTTACCACGCTACCACCACCTCTATATACACCATTCATCCTACCCACTTACCCATTTGAATCAGTTATGCTGACACGCCTTGGCACAGATCTCAGTACGCTGAGGACAGATGCCCATACCATCAGCTGACGTTGACTTCAACCCGAGGACGCACCGATTATTAACATATTACCTTCTCTAGATAGACTTGTCGAAATGAACAGTTAGATGCAGCCTTCGTTTAATTTTCCTTAATTATCGGCACCTTAAGCTGTTGTCATTAGCTTTCCAAGGATGTGCAATATGCATAAGTCCGACGTATCTTTAGTACTTTCCGAGATCACCCAGTTTTGGTGCTCAGCTTGCCGTATTTTGTCTTTTATCAGCAATATATTTGAAGATTCTGAGAATATTCACTTGAGCAAAATATACTATTGTCCAGCTAACTTTTCTACGATGTCCATAGGTTAACTGCAGCTTTAAGAACGTCCAAGATAGCCCATTTTGATGCTTATTTTAGCATTTTTTGATTTTTATTTATTAATAATTAATTTATTAAATAATTTATTTTTCTATCTTTCTGCAGCAATGTGATGGCGAATTTTGTGAAAAGACGCGTTAGTTACACGTACAGTTTTCCCATAAACTCTCCAAAGAAGAGTATTGTTCCGATGTAGGTTTATTTGTTTCCGAGATAACAAAGTTTTGGTGCTCAGTCTTACAAAGTTTTGCTTTTTTTTTATCAGTATGGTAACGATAGAATATTAACTAATGTAACATCTGTTACTTTTCGATTAGTTTTCCAACGGTGGCCAACGGTTCATTTTAGCCTGTAATACTGTACTTTCCGAGACACCTCAGTTTTGCTGCTCAGTTTGGCACTGGTTGTCTTTTTTTTTTTTTTTTTTTTGGCCGGTAGTTTGATGGGGAATAATAATAAAAAAATAAGCTTGAACAACACTTATTGCTTTCTATAAGCTTGTCAGCAATGTGGATGTGTCCGTTATACCTTCAACAGATTCTGAGATAACATAACGCTTTTTGGCATTTATCAGCAACGTGGCTGCGAATTTTGAGAAAAGTCACTGCCGTAATACCGATTATTTCTTTAGAATCTTTCCAGTTATGTGCTGAGATCCAATGTTGTTTTGATAGTTTTAAAAATAACAGTTTTGCTACTGCATTTATGTAGGCGTCCATAACCATACAAACTAAATAATAGTGTTGGCTCTTGCTTCGCTCCATCGAGCAAATGTATAATCTGCCGGCAACAAGAATAAAAGAAACATTACTTACTCCGGCAGATTGGGATACCAGTGGCAGGCAAGCGAGACAGTTCAGGCATGAAGGAGGGAGAATGAGTTTGTCTAAGAAATTTCCCTCAATATTTTTAACGAATTTGACCTTGAAACGATTTATTGGGTCTTAGTGGGTGTTTCCCACTAAGCGGGTTATAGAATAATAAAAAGCTCCTCTCCTTCGAAAAGTTTCCCCAAATTTCTGTAAAATTTTTTGCTTGGCTGTTGCTGTTGTTGGTGCTGTTGGTCAACCGCAGACTGCCTGGCTCAGTAGATCCATCGACCACAGGTAAACGAAAGCCCCCGCGAGGTCGTCTCATAGGTTCCATGACCCGTTGGTGTGTTTTCGTCTTACAGTGGCACGTGTTGTGTATTGCTCCAGTATGTGGGTTATGTTTTATGTGTCTGTTTTACAAACAGGGCACGTATCATCTATGATTCCCCCCTAAATCAAATATAAGCTGATTACAAAGATGAGTTGGGTTATGTCCTGGTGTATGCCTGGTTAGGTGAACTTGATCCGCTCTAATGGAATACCTCTGAAGGATGGATGTCGGTAGGTGGGGCACGTAGTATAGTCCTCTGCCTGAGGCATGTATATGCCTGCAAGTAAAATAAGTATGTGGGTGTTTCTTCATTGGAGTGTTTGGAGATGAGATGCTGTTGAGGAGGGTGTGGTAATGTTTGAGTGGTGATTGATTTATGTGGCTTCTGTTGTGTGGCTTTGTCATGTAATGGCAGTGTGTTGTGCGTTAGGCCAGGCTGCCTTTGTTGAAGTTTATCTCTAGTGCCAAGATATTCTCCTAACAGGGAGGGCATTAATTTCAAAGTGTAAGTGAGCTATAGGAGTGCTATTGGTTCGGCCAGTGATGATGCATAGAACACTGTTTTGCATTGTCAGCAAGGTGCTGAAGTGAGTTTAGATAGGATGGGGGCCCATGCTTGGGAGGCATAGGACATCACTGATCTAATAATTCGTTAGCAAAGCAGGGAGAGTGTTCGGTTTTGTTCCCCAGTGTCTGTTCCTGTAAATGTCCTCAGTGTGTTGAGTCTGGGGATGCACTGCCACTCGATGGCGTGAAGACCAATGTCATTCGAGTACTCGTGTATGACTCAAAGGATGTCAGCGAAATATGTGTGTGCCACAGGTACATTGTTAAATGTGTTTTCAAGGATGTAATTTTGTTCGTGGTTGCTGCAGGTGATGAGTATGGTGATGAATTTGGCTTAACGATCGTCAGCCTTTACTTATCGATCCATATCTGAAACTTGTTAAGGTAGTCTTGTTGCAATGTACAAGCTGTACCTACGATGTAATGTGATGTTTTAGGGTGCGACCACACTTGCTCAAAACATGTGATAGACGATATAAAACGAAGCACTGGGTTAGAGCTACTGTAGTATTCGAGTCTGAACGCTGGAAGAACCCCTGAGCCTCGTTTCCTCGTGGCTATCACATGTTCGGGGGCAAGTGTGTCCGGGCCTTTACGATGTCATCTGCATATGAGGAATGTTTATGGCCAGATGGAGTGTAAGAATATTATGCATAAATAGGTTTAAAAGTCTGGATGAAAGGACCGATCCCTGGGGAACTCTGTTAGGGAAATTTCGTTTTAGTGATGACTTGCCCTGAAGTGTAATATGCAAGGCAGCAACTAGTATTATTCACCACATTTGTGTTTAGACTTTAGTAACTAATTTGGGTCATAGTTTAACATTAATGGCTTTACTAATGTTTAATGTTGTTAGTTGTGTATGTTCTGCGGAGCTAATGGAGTTGATTCCGTCATTCTGTGTGACGGTGGGTAATAGGTACTTGTGGAGTACTGTGCTCCCAAGATGTGTTGTGAGGGAGCAAAAGGGACATAGAGTGTGACTTTGTTACAGTTAGACGCTCATTTATCTTGGGTGATATGGTAAGTAGTGTTATGGGTCTGTCCGAAGAAGAGTGTGTTTGGTTCATATTTCGTTTAAGAATAAGAATGATTGTTCCACGTTTCGAAATGATAGGGATGTTACAATGAGCCTATGAGTAATTGCTGATGGGTGTGAAGGCCTGGAGGCTTTGTGGTTGTACGGTACGTGTTTGTGCTTAGGCTGCTGATACCACCTGCATCTGTGTCTGTCAATTATTTTTTTCAGTGAATGACATGTGTCTGTTCTGGCGTGAAGATGGTCAAGCTGTAGTCACGTGGAAAGAACTTCCAATGCAGAAAAGCTTGTTTTTCAGTCTCAGTGCGTGTTATAATTTTATTTAATATTTGAGTGGTGGTCCACAAGTATATCTGCTTGTTCCTTGTATGAAGAGGTGTGGTGTGTGTTGGTGATGGTAGCGTGGTCTTGGAGGTGCTTATATGTGATTTAGTATAGTCTAAGGTCTTATGAAGAGCCTTGATGGATCAGTAATGTGGCTGAATGTTGCTCTAAAAGCTTTTCATTTTTTTATGTTCTTTGTTCTAATTTTATTGTCAGTTCTGTAGATTAATTACTAGTGCCTTTTGATGGTGCTGTGTGTGGGGGGGGGGAGGGAGGGTATGGAGAGTTGTGTCTGAGTGTTCTGTCTTTCGAGGCGAATGGTCTTCAGTGAATTTCAGTGTCTTTTCTTGCCTTGTGACATGTGGGGTTTGTCTGCATGATGTAATTTAGTAATGAGCCACTCCGTGTTGGTGATGGATGCTTTGTTTAATGTGCCGAGATGTTGTTCTGTTTCTTTGGTGATAGATTTCCAGTCTGCTCCCTTGTAAGTGATGTGTGTTGACACTGGTTATCGGTGTATTTCAATGCTGATAAAGACAAGGAGATGAGCTGATGATAGCGTGGGTTTCATCTGCCAAGTGGTGGTGAATGGGAGCGTTGAAGAACAAAACAATGTCTTGGTGGAACGGCTTGTGTTTTGCGAGTTGTCAGTGTGAATGTACAGTCAGAAAAAAACATCACTCTCTTAATTAAACCATGTCACGCTCTCTCCCGTGGCCGTTTTGATCTGGTAATACTGTAAAACACACAGACACACGCAAAAGAACACGGGTGGAACTCGAAACACTGAAACGCATGGCTGGCCAGGAACGTGATGCAGTTACAGGGAGAGAGGGGAGGGAAGGTGAGCAGGCAAGTTGGGTGGAAACTGTTAGGGTATGGCGGAGTATTTGTTTGTATACTGATGGAGTTCAGTATCGAGTCACAGTATACCCACAGACAACGGTAACAAAAAATATCCGAACGATTTAGGAAAGGGTTACTTTTTTTTTTTTTTTTTTAGTTAGTAAAAATATCATCTGGCATTTTATTCTATGGACAGCAACATATCCGTCGCTTTGTTATTAATCTGTTTACCTAACACAGGATATTATTGCTCGTTTTAGGAAGGAAATGTCTCTGAGTGATGGAGGTAATCAAGGCCTTGGTGGGAATTAATCTCCTAGTCGAATCTTATCTCGCGATCGGAACTAATCTCAGTGTCGGAACTAATCTCACGGCTGGAGCTGAAACAATTCTCAGTGTCGGAACCAGTCTCAAGGCCGGAACAAATCTCACGGCCGAGAACTAATATCGCTGCCGGAATTAATCTCAAGGTCGGAATTAATCTCACGGTCGGAACTAATCTCACGGTCGGAACTAATCTCACGGTCGGAACTAATATAATGACCGGAACTAACCTCACAGCCGGAACTAATTTTACGGCTGGAACTATTCTCACAGAAGGAACTATTCTCACAACATCAGGGAGCCCATACTTTCGCCAACGCTCATACCGGACAACTCAGATCACCACCAAAATGTAATAAACTCTTCCTTAGATCCAAACCCACATATCCACAAAATATAACTGAAATCCACGAATAACTTTTTGAGATACCACGGGGACAAACAAACGGACAAAAAAAAACAGGGATGAATACATAATCACCTCGAATTCCGTTGACGGAGATAACTATTCTTACTGTTGGATCTAATCTCACGGTCGGAACTATTATCATGGCCAGAACTCTCCTCACAACCGAAGCAATATTTCTCTCAGAAGGAACTAACGCTCTGGAACAAGTAGCCTCCCATGCCCACCCAGACACATACTCACATGCACCTACACACATATGCAAGCATACACGCATGCTGATATACGCACATACACATATTCACACACCCTGACAAACTCTTATGACGTTATGAATATTGTACACACAGACACAGTAAAATATACATAATATGTAGGCAATACATATTTACATACACGCACACGACATTGCATATATAGTACACAAAAGCCTAATATAAAGTACAGAGAGAGAGAGAGAGAGAGAGAGAGAGAGAGAGAGAGAGAGAGAGAGAGAGAGATGGCACTGAAGCAACGCTGCAGTGGGAAGGAATGCAGAGGTAATGATGAGAGAGAATTCCGTGATATAGTAGAAAAAGAATCTAATATGAGGAAATGACATAGGTGTAGAGTTTATGTAAATCATAATAGGTTAGAGAAATATGAAATGATGCCTGCCCTTGATGTGGGGTGAAAATATAACAGGCTTCATCAAACTGAAATAGACATAAAAAACATAATGGACACTTATCACAATTCTCCACGGCGGCTCAACTGGATGGATGTTAATCTGCTGAGTGCTGCGACCCAAAGTAGATAATCCTATTAATGTAACTGATCATAATCAATTCACGTACACAGCACTAGATGACGCTGCCATACTTGTGAAATATCGTGTTTCAGTTATACTGTCATATATTATTCGACGATAGGCTGTGTCACTAACTGAATTGGTAAAGTATGTGATGGTCCTACGATTTTGTCAAAAAATGCAAAGACTGCCTCTTACTCCAGTAAAAAATAGTACCATTTGCAAGAGTCGGGTAGTTGATTTAAATCGAGAAGGCATGGCCACCGAAATATGAAATACACCATTATCATAATGTAGAATCGAGAAAAAAGAACAGTATCTATTACACGTACGTGTATCATACATCTGCGACAGCCCAAGTTCTGGACTGATTAAACACATGGTTATTTGACAAACTTCTGTTTACTTTGGATAGTCCCAGTTTGTGTGTTCGGTGTATGCACCATGCAGCGTTACCAGAACCACATGACATCAGTTGATTCAGTAGAGGGTGGTGTTCTCTTCCGAGGAACTAGATATGTTCACCTGTGAAGCAATATTGAAGCATCAGAAGTTGTTTTGTGTTCGTATCAGGCTGTGATTTTACCATCAAGACTTAGGGCATGTTTTAGGGAGTGGAAGTAAAGCTTGTATTGGACTAGAAGAAGCTCAGGATTTTATAGTGGTAATGTAATTCTGTAAAATGTTGAAAATGTTGATTACTTTTTGTGTGTGTTTGACTCTGGGCATAGGCTTCACAGCCTGCTCCCAAGACCCAGTAGTCCTCTTGCTTACCGTACTCCACATGTCACTACTTTGGTGCTAACACCCACCGTCTATATTGAAAACATGCTAGGACTGTCTCATACAGGACTGGTGTATTAGTATTAGCGGGGGTAGTTTTACAACATATCGGCGGGTCTTTTGGTAGATCAGTAAAGTCTGCTTTTATGAAGGGTGGCGCGGTAGCACAGTGGTAGCGCGCCGGACTCGTAATCGGGGGATTTGCGAGTTCGAGCCTCGCCCAGGCTGCCGTGCCGGGAGTGGTAGCTCGCTCCTGTAACCCTAGCGGGGCTATATAGTCCAATACAGGGCTTAGCTCGGGGGAACTCCATTTTCTCCCATTGCTTTTATGAAATTCAAATCCTTTAACTATTCCATGTTCCAGCGGGGATTCGAATCTGGGTCCATTAGGACTGCAGTCCACCTCTCTACCCATTCAGCTACCGCCTCCCCCCTTGTTTGTAACCAGCGTTGAAACTGGTTGACTGGATTTCAAATGTGGTGCCATTTTGGAAAAGTGACTGTATTGTCCATGTTGTGCCTTTGTGGAGGATGGATGTGTCAGTGTAGATGATGAGACCTCCTATATGGTCATCAGTTCTGTCTGTGCTGATGTGTGAGTAATGTCTGATGTGTGGAGGTTTGTGTATGCGTATGACCATGTTTCTAGGAGGAGTGCAACTGTAAATTGTGTACCTGAAGTATCTTCATTCTGTGGTGTTTTGATATAGAGGCCATTGGCATTTAGTCGCAACATATTTTTGTTGCGTGTTCGAAATGTGCGACTAGGATGGATCAGTGTTCTTGGTGCAGTGTTTGTACACAAGGGCTGAGCTGTGGTGGCAAAGCCTCTGTGAGCAGGTGATTGTATGAGGGGGTGGGTGGAATTATGCCTGATAGTGGGTAATGAAGGCGCTCTAATCGGATTGAGCCAGTGAAGGTTTATATCAAGGGGGTGGTTGGGGTTTATTGCTCACTTAATTCCACTCAGGGAGAAGTGAGGCTGGTCACTCTAATCTTAAATGTCAGGACCAACTTGCCTAGCCCCGGGCTCCTTCACTCCTCATGGGGAAACGTAGGTTTGGATGACAGATGGATGAATGTCACAGGAGAAAAGTCTGTGCCACGTACCCAAGTGTTGTGATATTGTCTGATATTTGTTAGTGTGCTGCATGTGGTATGGATCCATTCTCTGCAAGAGTTGCTCTAAACAGATAAGTATGTTCGCTTTCTTTTTCTTTCTTTCTTTCTTTCTTTCTTTCTTCCTTCCTTTCTTCCTTCCTTTCTTCCTTCCTTTCTTCCTTCCTTTCTTCCTTCCTTTCTTCCTTTCTTTCTTTCTTTCTTTCTTTCTTTCTCTCTTTCTTTCTCTCTCTCTCTCTCTTTCTCTCTCTCTCTCTCTCTCTCTCTCTCTCTCTCTTTAGGCTAAAAAGTATTCAGGAAACCGGGAAAATATCTCATGTTTGGGGCCTAGGATCCACTGGTGGTAGTAAGAATAAAACCTGACATTACCTGTTTTGCAGGGTTAACAAGCAAGAAAAAACAGATCTCACCATAATCAAGAGGTAATCTGTCACAGGAACAAGATGTATCAGGTATTCAGCCATCTCGAAGCAAATAAATGTAGAACTGGATTTGTTGTTGTATTTTTCATAGACAGTTTGGAAGTCATTATGCATC
>NC_137008.1:13726779-13751779 GCF_032717465.1 Coenobita brevimanus | reverse complement strand
CAAAAACTATATCTCTTCACATTGCTAAAGGCAGGCGATAAATATAGAGATAAATGGGGATGGAGACTATTAGTATAAAATTTAGAATAGTTACTCTAGACCGATTGCGTTTATTACTCAGCTAATGTCTAAGAGTAAATCTGCACCACCAGAATGAGAAAGGATAGCAAAGAAGACAGCACTCCACACATGCCTAGGGGTACCAGATAGTTAAGACAAGAGAGGGAGTAGGGCAGAAGTTAGGGTGCGGTATAGCTGCATCAGATCCCGTTTCACCTTCACTTCATCATGTTATGACGATTTCATTTAAACACACATTCTTATATTTTATTGTCAGTACTCGTAGATTTGTTTACACCACATTTTCCACAAATTATTGTTTCCTTTCCTATCTGTACCGGTACTATGAAACCTACACACATACTTAACACTTTTCACAAACATGCCACACCAACGTCTCACTTCCATACATTAATGTAGCCACCAACACATCTTTATGCAGTACTGCTGTCTCAAAATGTCGGTATTAAAACCAAATCTGTTAACGGTAATTGACTAATTGCATATCGGTTTCTTGAAATATTGACTGAAACCAGGGATATAACAAGAACACTACCTGGAAGTAGCTTAGTCACTTTCCTAAATGAGTTGCCTAGCATGGGCCATTTGGCCTGCAGCACCCGAACTCTTGTCATTTGTTACTGTGATCATATAACCTCGTGACTGAACCATAAATGCATTCAATACGGATTGAAAACGTAGTTTAATATACTGACTGGCAATACTCGTATGTGACCCGTATTATGCAATAAACGCGTTCATCGTTTGTATGACCTTCGTCCCACTATGAAACTGTAAAGGAGAGGAGGGGTAAGGAAATGGGCATGGTGGGCAGTGCAATAGGTGGAATGGACTGACAATTTTGTAGGAGGGTAAAAATATAAAAAATAAAAATAAAAAAACGGCAAAAAATCGTGCTGTGGGATTATTGGACTGAATGTAGTGAAAGTTTACTTTAAAATATCCTCCAAGAATGAAAGCGTCGGTGGTTGGGAAGGAGGGGGATAGTTGGGCGTGGCAGACAAAGAAAATGTTGTGATGACCTGGAAATGTGGTGGGGACGGGGAGGAGCCATTATATTATATCCAGTAAATGAGGGTGTTATAAGAATAACGATGTGGTTGGACAGAAGGCTTACTTCAGAGCTTTCTCTAGGAACAAGAACAAGACAAGTTCTCATTGTTCTCATTTCCTTTTCATATTATGGCTCAGGTAAGAAAATACATTACATATATACAAGTATTTTGGTTCCCCTTTGATTTTACAGGACAAATTTTTTCTTTATTTTACAGGACCAAATACAAAACAGTTAAATTGAACTGATTTACTTAAATTAACTTTCAGAGTGTAACTAGTACTCTTAATCAAACGGACTGACTAAACTTACCTGGGAAGACTGTTAAACTTAACTGGAATGCATTGGACCTGGACAGCCTGTGGAAGGCATATAGGGATAGCTTAGTTAGGAATGCTAAAGCGGTGTGTGGTGTGGCAAGAGTAACAACAAAGAAGAAAGGTGCGGCATGGTGGACTGAAGAAGTTACGAGATCAGTGGAGGAAAAACAGGAAGAAGTGGCTAGAGTGGTTAGAGGACAGGGGCTCAATTGAAATAAGAACTGAATATACTGAGAGCAAGAACCACGTAAAGAGACTAATGAAGAGGAAAAAGAAGGAGGTAAATGATGATCTAGAAAGAATAATGAATGCGAACTACTCTGAAAATAGGAAGTTATTCTGGAAAGTGGTGCGGAAATATAGAAGTGACAGAGGAAAGAAATGTGAAAGTGTGAAGAATATAAGTGGTAGATTATTAACCCGCGGGGATGAAGAAAGGACCAGACAGGAAGAATATTGTGAAAGCATGATGACTGGAAATATAGAGAAAGCACAGCCACAAGTAACCATGATTGGTTTTGGAGGTGTGCAGAGAAGGAATGCAGTGCCAGGAAACATGACACTCTCACAGGTGAAGAATGCTGTGAAACGGACGAAAAATGGAAAAGTAGCTGATGTTGATGAAGTGTATACAAAGATGATAAAGTGTAGTGGAGAGAGTGGAATGAAATGCCTGTTGGAGATATATAAGTAGGCATGGATGGATGAAACTGTGCCAGCAGAGTTGACAGAGACTGTGATTGTACCCCTGTACAAAAATAAAGGTGAGCGAAGTGAGTACAAGAATTATCGCGGCATAAGTTTATTGAGTATTGTAGGGAAGGTATATGGACGAATTATTATAGAGGAAGTAAGAGAGATATCAGAGGTCCTAGTGAGTGATGAACAGTGTGGCTTTAGGAGTGGCAGAGGATGTGTGGATCAAATATCTGCAGTGAGAAGGATAGTGGAGAGGGCTTGCGAGAAGGCTGATAAGGAGTTTATGGCATTCATGGATCTGGAAAAAGCGTACGACAAAGTAGACAAAGAACGATTGTGGAGGTTTTGCTTATGTACGGTGTTGATGGTAAGCCATTAGGTGCCGTCAAAAGTTTTTATGATGGTAGTGAAGCATGTGTAAGGACAAATGGGCATCTAAGTGAATGGTTCACGATCGGTATGGGCGTGCGACAAGGTTGTGTGATGTCCCCATGGTTGTTCAATTTATACATGGATGGGGTGATGAGAGAAGTAAAAACACGAATAATGAAGAGAGGGATGACGTTGGTAATGAATGGTTATGGATGGAATATCTCAGATTTGTATGCTGATGATGCAGTACTACTTGCAAATACAAGAGAAGAGCTTGGTTGCAAATACAGGAGAAGATCTTGGTAGGCTAGTGCAGAGTTTTGCTGATATTTGTGAGCTTCGTCCCTTGGGAGTAAATGGCACCCCGTTTTAACGTGACAGCGTCCGGACTGACTCTGTCGGATACGTTTATGTGAAGCTACAGAATGTGGTGAAAGTTTTTGACGTATCAGATAGAGCCAGGGTTCCAGGGGCTTGAATGACGAGTGAATGGAAGCGTGGCCCATTGAATTAGGCAAACTTGGGCTGTCTGGACGTTGCTACTCCTCACCCTGCCGTAGGGTGGGAAAGGGGTCCGGATGATGATGCTAATGATGGACTAGTTAATTATAAAATTTAATCACCCCAACGCTAATTTGACTTTGTCATGTAGCCATCCCCTTTGATCTTGATCAAATTGCATCCCTCCATCCATTGCATTACCTTGAAACCTTTCACAACATTCTGTCTGTGTAGGATAAAAACTACATAAGTGAAAATAAGGAAAATTTTGTAAGAGTTCAGAATTTTTTTACCCGAATCACATAAAGTCATTATCAATTCCATTTATTCCACTAATTGGTGATGGCCTAAGGACTTTTTGAGAGAGAAATTTATTAAAAGCAGGGCTGGAAATTAAAGCCCACAAATCACTCACCAGTCTATTACAAAAATATGTAGAGTTTGAAAAGCACCATCGTGCTTTACCTGTTTTACCAGTCCAAGTGACTTACATTTGACTAAAGTATATTTCGCGCTATACTTGTGAGTTCGTTTGTCTGTCCAATCATTAGATGTTTGGGAAGATTTTCACAGCACTTTTGCCTATAAGTATACCTGAAAATATGGTCCCAAATGTAAATCACAGGTTGCGTATCGTATTCTTGAGGAATGTTTGGGCGACTATTTTTCTGTTACTCGTGTGTGTGATTGGTCTAATGCGCTTCCAGCATGATGCGTGAAATGCTGACACATACTCATCCTGAAATTCACATTTTTTATGCAATAACTTTATTGTCCCTTCTATCCTTCCCCCCCGGTGTCAAGGCTTGTAGTTTAATAATTTTCTTGTCAGTTACACAGTTTTTTAATTTCATACCTTAAATCCAATTACTCCATTTTTTAAATTTAATTGAAGGGTGAATGCAAGAGTCTTAGTTGATATACTGTTCGGAGGGGAACAGGCGTTAAAAATATTTTTGTCACAGTGCAGAAATCAACAAACTGAAATTGAGATGAGATAATTGGTGAATGAATATTTTCAGCAGCAGAGGAATTTTAAAGGTGTCCTCTGCACTTCTAAACCACTACGCCATCATTAGACCACGGGGTATCTCTAAACAAATTATTTGATTAAATTCTGACTGCTCAAGGAAGTTAACTGCAGCACTTCGACCTTGATATTAGTAAGAACACACATTAAGTGGGGGAAGTATTCTTCATCTTTATATTACAGTGCCCTTGTGAATTACACTAAGAGCATCCTGTCCTCCTCAAAACCTCCTAATATATTCCAAGACCCCACCGGCAAAACTCTATATTTATAAAAATAGCTCAAGAAAAAAGCTGAAACGCTAACCTCTGCCAGCCTGCTAAAATGCTAATGAAGTCGAACTGGTGAGTAGCAAGGGGAGTGAGTACAAGGGTGAAGGTACCAGATGTAATAAGGTAATGGCAGTCAGTGATAACCCTGCTGTGCCCTGTGCCCTCCATTGTTAGCGGGTGGTAGTAGCCCATACTGGCATATCATTTATTTAATGAAACATAAGCATTCTGGGGAATCATCCTGTTCACCTACAAATATGTTGCTAGCTAAGGTGAAAACTGCCTACAAACCTAATGTGATGAAAATTCCCATATCTCTATTGAATCCAGCCGCCACATTTCATAAAAAGGAAATCCATATTAATAATGAATCAAATGCATCTGGGGGACCAATGGTAATTGCCAGCCAAAACTGTTGTTGGCCAAGAGACAAGCTGCCTACAAACCAAATGGGAGGAATATTTGCAGAACTCTACGGCATTCAGTAGCTGCATTTCACGAAAAGCCAATCCATATTAAAAACTCTATGGCGGCAGGCATTCAGTCATCATTGACCAAATCCTCACCAAAAGTAATGGGCTTCTGCACATCCAAATAGTTGCTGTTTTCTGAAGATTTGATGGAAATTCGTTCACGACTTTTCGAGATATTTTGGCAACAAACACACACACACACACACACACACACACACACACACACAGTGACAAAAACTATACTGCTTCGCCTTGCTAAAGGCGGAAGATAATTATTTTTGGCGAAAGTAATAAGTGTCGCTGGTAGTTGATGTTTACAAATCCTTTGTGGGTGGTTGAGCAAAATTCACAAAGATGAAGTTGAGAACCTTAGTTTGGCTGAAGCAGAAAAGGAGTTCCGTTCACTGATAGGTTCTTTCCTGCTGAAGAAGCCAATATTGACGACCAGTTTTGACGACTGAGATATCATGTATCGTTCTTATCCTGGAGCATAAAAATTCTTAAAAGACCTAAATAGCAAAAATAATAATTAAAAAAGGGGTCTGTGGTTGTTGGTCCAAGGAACAATTGTACCATGTCTGAAGCGAACTTGTGAGGAAGTAAATCAATGGCACTAATTTGAAAAATGATTGAGAGAAGGAAATACAAGAACTGTAAGAGTGTGGAACGAAGAGGAAGTAAAAGTAGATAAATGGAAATCAAGATGTGAATCAAAATAAACAAATGATCAGAAAACAGTAACTGAGGATGTAAACAATAACAGACACTAAAGCAGGCGACTAAGTAAAGAGTAGAATTGCGATGGATGCTGGAAATAATAATAATTAAAAAAAAAAAAAAAACGGAGTGCTAGGCCACCGGAAAGGGGGGGGGGCAAATAAGGAATTAAAAGAAGGGACGGAAAGTGCTCTCGGCTATTTCGAATTCCAGGCTGGAAGAGAACAGAAAAATTTGCCAGCATTTACTGCACATTAACCCCTGCAGTTGTGAAAGTGTTAATTGTGCTGGAGGTTCGAGAGCGTTTAAGAAAAAAACGAAGGAAGGAGTATTAATATCTGTGAAACAAGTTAAAATGCACTGGAAAATGAATCCAAAAAATATATATTCTTGGCGCTTTTCAGAGTGTACTTATTTAATAGTATATTTTTCTATGTTGGATACAAAATTTCACGTGTAACAAAAACAAGAATATACAAGTACAGCAAAAATAATAATAATAATAATAATAATAATAATAATAAAAATAGTAATAATAATAATAATAATAATAATAATAATAATAATAATAACAAAAGAAAAAGAAGAAAAAAATAAGATGAACAAGAGGAAGAGGAAGTTATAAGTCAAATCTATCTCTATTTCTGTTTATCTATCTAGTGACAGCGCCTTAATCCCGTGAGGGGTGAACACAAACAAATCGCCTCCACGTTGTCCTCTCCTGTCATTTGGCTGCCCTCCGTCCAACCATCTGAGTGTGCCTTGCGCATTAAGGAGGTTATTCTCTCTGGCATGGAAGCATACATTCCTTTCTCATATCCTTTGTCTAAAGCAAGATAACCTAGGTTTAATCACGCTTGTTCTAATGCTGTCCACAACAAGGAGACGGCCTTTACAAGGTACCAGAGCCAACCCACCCCTGAATCACATCATCTTTACGTTTCTGCCCGGAATCATGCTAAGTTTAATCTTCGCTCTGCTAAAAAATAATTTCATCCGCACTAAATGCTCTCAACTCTCCAACTCGAATTCTTCCCGCTCCTTCTGGCACCTTGCCAAAAACCTTTCTAACAACTTTACCTCATCATCCTTCCCTCCTCTTTTCTACTCTGATGGTTCTTCTACTGATAAAGCAGATCTCTTGGCTCAGACTTTCTACTCCAATTCCACCATAGACGATTCCAGTGCTGTTCCTCCATCACTTCCCGCCTCTGACATCGTCATGGCTGACATTAAAATTTCTTCAGATGATGTATTCTCTCCCATCACAGGTCTCAATACTAACAAGGCATATGGGCCTGATTGAGTCCCTCCTGTTGTTCTCAAGAACTGTGCTTCTGTGCTTACACCCTGCCTAGACAAACTCTTTCGTCTTTGTCTGTCAACTTGTACCTTTCCTTCTTGCTGTAAGTTTGCTCTCACTCAGCCACTCCCAAAGAAGGGTGACCATTCCCAACCCTCTAAATATCGTCCTATTGCTTTAACATCCTGTATCTCAAAAGTTTTCGAGTCAATTCTTAATAGAAAAATTTTAAAGCATCTTTCCTATCACAACCTTCTTTCTGATCGTCAGTATGGGTTCCGTCAGGGACGCTCCACTGGTGATCGTCTCACCTTCCTTTCAGACTCCTGGTCATCCTCCATTTGGGAATTTGGCGAAAGCTTTGCCATTGCACTTGACATCTCTAAGGCTTTCGATCGAGTCTGGCATAAATCTTTAATTTCCAAACTTCCCTCGCGGTTTCTATCCTTCATCTATAACTTCCTTTCTGGTAGTTCTATAGCCTCTGTTGTAGACGGCCATCGTTCTTCTCTTAGATATATAAACAGTGGTGTTCTCAGGGCTCTGTCCCATCACCAACTCTCTTCCTTTTATTCATCAATGACCTAAGCTGTACGTCTAAGCCTATCCACTCGTACGCTGATTACTTCACCCTTCCATTCCATCTCAGCAGTTACTTCATCAAACAAGGGATGAGGCTATGGCACACCTAATGTCTGACTTGGCTTGTAACTCTGACTGGGGTAAAAATAATCTTGTTGTTTTTAATGCATCAAAGACTCAGTTCTTACACCTAACAACCCGACAAAATCTTCCACAGGTGTACCCACTAATATTTAATAATATTCAGCTTAATCCTGCATCATCCTTGAACATGATTGGGGTTTCATTCACTCAGGACTTATCTTGGAAAGATCATATTACATCTATTGTAAAATCTGCTTCCAAGAGATTAGGTGTGCTAACCCGACTCCGTTCCTTCTTTACCCCTGCACAATTGTTGACTCTATACACGGGATTTTATCAACCCCTGTGTAGAGTACAACTCGCATGTGTGGGGAGGCTCCCCACATACAGCTCTTCTCAATAGGGTGGAGTCAAAGGCTTTTCGTCTCATTAACTGTCCTCCTCTTACTGGCTTCCTGCAACCTCTGTCTTTTTGCTGCACTGTTGCATCTTTATCTCTTTTTTGTCGCTACTTCAATGGTCACTGCTCCTCTGAACTGTCTGCTTGCATTCCTCCACCTCTACGACGGGCGCGTAGCACCCGTCTAGCAGCAAACTCTCATCCCTTTTCTGTCCAACTTTCTAATGCAAGAGTTAACCATTACTCCCAGTCCTTCATTTATGCAACAGGTCAACTCTGGAACTGTCTCCCTTTGTCTGTATTTTCTGCTTCCTATGATCTTCAGTCTCTCAGACGCAGTGTGTCCAGGCAACTCGAAATGATTGGATCTTGAATTTGGCTCTCTCTTGTACTTTGTTTTTCTCTTGGAGGGAACATCAATATTGCGGGCTCGTGGCCTTTGGTTCCTTCTTCCTAGCAGAAAAAAAAAAAACTACACACCCATCCCTTATATATCTCTCCACTCCATCCCTCCATCCCATCCTTGGTCTCCCCCTCTTCCTCTTTTAACACTTTTAGTCGTATTCATATCAACACCACAATGCTCCATCACTTCATTCGCCTGTCTCTCCTTCCATATGAATTTACATGCTCCTCTCAAATGCTTCAGTTCCACTGCTCTCACTCCTGACTTGTGCCGCTCCATCAGCGTCCAAGTTTTAGTTCTACATGTTACAGTGGGGGTCATAATACTGGCATGCATTACCTTTTTTAACTTCCATGCACACATCCCTGTTTCTTATCACTGCCTTCAATGAAACGGCAACCTATCTACCCAGCTGTGCCCTTTCAACCACTTCCTCCTCTAAACTCCGATACTTATTCGTCATGCTACGTCAGTGCTTGAATTTACTTACATTCTCCATTTCATCCCCATCCAGTTTCACTCTGTATGTTGTGACTTAATTTGTCTCAAAGACCATAACTTTACTCTTATCTATGTCAACTTTCAGAATCCGTTTCCTACATACGTTCCCAAAATACACTCACAATTTCATTCATCAAGCCTTTCAGTTCACATTCATCTATCATTTAACATAAGTGCCATCAGCAAACAACAGTACAAGAAGTTTCCTCATCTTCTGTCTCTCATTAGTGACACTACAACATCCACTTCCCTACATAGTGTGTCTGTTATAACTCCATTCGTATACAGACTGAACAACCATATGAGTATGAAACACCCTTGCTTCCTTCGAACATTGAAATCAAAGAACTCACATCCACCACTGAAACGCACTACATCCCTAGGACCCTCATACATATTCTGTACAACATTCAGCAACTTCCAGTCTACTCTACTGTATATATTTTAAGCACCTTCCAAATTCCCTGTCAATCCGCTCTGTCATATGATCCATGAATGTAGAATACAATTTCTCCACCTTCTCTAGATACTTTTCCACTAAACATCTTTAAACTAATATCTGATCTACGCAGCCTCTTCCGTTTCTAAAACCCTCTTGTTCTTCAACTAATTTTTCAGTTCTTTCCCTAACTCTGTCGTTCAATCTCTTACTGTACAATTGAAGTGTAAAGTATAATTTCCTCTATGTTTTAATCGTTTTTCATTGTATCCTAGGCAGGTGCTATTACTGCATAAGTTCACAATACAAGATCATAGCGTGGGCATGAGCAACCGTCTAGCTTTGTAACAATGTGAATGCGAACAATTATTTGCTTGTCAAATCAAGGGTAATTTACCAACGGCAGAGTTGCCATTCATCTAATTACCATTTCTGGCTGAAGGAGTACAGAGTAAGGCTATGAGATTTCACTTTCGTGTCTGTTGTAAGTATCCCATGTAACTAGTAAGCACTTTGTAAATCTTAGTTTTATACATTTCGTTGAGTACATTCAGTTCTGACAGAATGTATGAACACAAATACACTTAAACACTTGTTAACAAAATACCCACCCACCCACACCCACACCCACACCCACACCCACACACACACACACAGTGAAATAAGAGTAACTAATTATTCGTCGAAATATTGTATCTGACCAATAAAACAGGTTCATATTAGCGTGATTAAAATGACTGATTAGCTATTCATTAAAAATCATTGCTAACAGAGATAAAACCAATATATATGCCTTTCTAATTCCATCATTAAACGTGGATTCATTAAACTGGTATTATCTTCAATAATTATGCACTGAATGTGACTCGGTAATGGTTCCCCCCCTTCTGTCTCTGTCCGTCTGTCTCCGTCCGTCCGTCCGTCTGTCTCCGTCCGTCCGTCCGTCTGTCTCCGTCCGTCCGTCCGTCTGTCTCCGTCCGTCCGTCCGTCTGTCTCCGTCCGTCCGTCCGTCTGTCTCCGTCCGTCCGTCCGTCTCTCTCCGTCCGTCCGTCCGTCTGTCTCCGTCCGTCCGTCCTTCCGTCTCCGTCCGTCCGTCCGTCCGTCTCCGTCCGTCCGTCCGTCCATCTCCGTCCGTCCGTCCGTCTCCGTCCGTCTCCGTCCGTCCGTCCGTCTCCGTCTGTCTCCGTCCGTCCGTCCGTCTCCGTCCGTCTCCGTCCGTCTCCGTCCGTCCCCGTCCGTCTCCGTCCGTCTCCGTCCGTCCCCGTCCGTCTCCGTCCGTCTCCGTCCGTCCCCGTCCGTCTCCGTCCGTCTCCGTCCGTCTCCGTCCGTCCCCGTCCGTCTCCGTCCGTCTCCGTCCGTCCGTCTGTCTGTCTGTCTGTCAGTCTCTCTCTCTCTCTCTCTCTCTCTCTCTCTCTCCTTCTCGGCTTTAACTCCAACTTCCTGCATGACGATGTTCTAGTATGTCCCTTAACCCTCACAGATATCTAGGTTGGTAGCTGATCAGTTTAATACTTGCCTTTGTGTAGCAAATTCTTGATATTCTTAAGAACAGAAATTATCAGGTCTTATTCCCACTCTAGTTAACTTTCTTCTATGATTATTTTCTCACTAACTTACCCCTATATCTAGTAGACTCTATTCCAATGGAGTATTTATAACCAAGTTTTGTGAACATGTGCACAATTAGAATCATCTAAAGTAAATCGTTCTGGAAAGAAATAACGCAATGTAAACGAGTTTGCTAACGTTCTGAAAGGAATGCATTATGGTCTCCACCCAGATACAACACACTGATATACTTCTGTGCTATTTGTCATGATTAATGAACATACAGTAATGCAGGACCTCAGAATATGTGTTCTCTTATGGTTTGACTTTTGACCACCTAATGCCCCTTTAAATACCTACGCAAAATGAAAAATAGTATAAAATAAAATATAGGTATCTGGTCTTACTGGCCCAAAGAACCATTGTACCAAGACTGGAGCTAATCGGTAAAGAAATAATGGAATGCACCAAATTTAAAAAGTGTTTATAAGTAAGAGGGAGACAAACGGACGGAATACAGTAGCTCTCCACGTTTTGGTGTGGAAACCTAATAACGCGCCAGGGTTGAAGAAATGAACTCTACGTGCGAATAGCGTCCTTCAGCCTATCCTTATTCACAAAGGGGAGGATGACGGCCTGCAAGAGAAAGGCAACTCCAGACTGCAGTCCACTGGGCTCACGTATAGAAGAACTTGAAACAACAAGAACAAAATATGTACCGTCTTGTATGTCCTCCCATATAGCCACAGAGCAGATTACTGGTGCGCGTTGAGAAGGTCATTTACAGTGAGGGCTGTTGGCGTAACTAACAGCATAGGATAGAAAGGACTCTCTTGAGCTGAACATGCATATCTATAGGTACTACTATTACTACTACTACTACTACTACTACTAGTACTACTACAACTATACTACTACAACTACTACTGCTATACTACTACAACTACTACTACTACTATTACAACAACAACAACAACTACCACTACTACTATTACTATTACTACTACTATTATTACAACAACAACAACAACTACTACTACTACTACTACTATCACTACTACTAATACTACTACTACTATCACTATTGCTGCTGCTACTGCCACCACCACTACTACTATTACTACCACCACTACTATTACTACTATTACTACTACTACTAGTATTTATGATGATATGTATTATATTTTATGTATCGCAAGATACGAGATAAAAACGATTGATTGATTGTTTGACTGATAGTAATAATCCATCCATCCATCCGTCATCCAATTCTACGATGCCCCATGAGGAGCGTAGGAGCCCGGGGCTAGGCAGTTGGTCCTGACGTTTAAGATGAGAGTGACCAGCCATACTTATCCCTGAGTGGCATTACATGAGCAATGAACGCCAACCATCCCTTGGATATAAACCTTCACCGGCTCAATCCGATTGGAGCGCAATAATTACCCATTAAACCACCAGGCGCCAAAATTTCGTTATATGGTTACCACCCAGAGTGGTAAATGGTTTCCTGGTGTACAGGAAACCATTTGGCTTGTCATTCAGTGTAGTCACCCACAGGCAGAAGGAAGAGGAATGAATGAAGGAAAGAAAGACGGAAGAGGGAGTGTAAAGTCACCTGTAGGCAGAAGGACGAGGAAAGATTGAAGGAAAGAAAGACAGAAGAGGATGGAAGGAAAGAAGGATGGAGGAAAGGAAAGGGCAGACACCCGAAAGCAGCACTACATCGAGTGAGTGGATGGTGAGCGCCCCCACCTACCACAAAATAGTAATAATAAAAGCATTACAGAGTGAAGGAGATAAAAGTTAGCGCATCCCCTTCACTAGTTATATTTCTTTCACTTACAGGAATATGTGCATTTCTTGCCAATTTATGTTCTTTAGCATCTTCCTTGTTCATAAGTTTTAGTTATTCCTCCGTTAACCCGAGAACTTTATGACATGTGATTTCGCGAAGCGAAAGGCGGTAACGTTATACTCGATCTGTTTTGTGTGTAATTCACCGGGTCGGTCAGGATCACTTGATGGTCGTGATGGTCAGCTTTTACCCTCCCGGAAGGGAGCTGAGAGCTCATATAGTCCGATCTAAGGGCAAGGCTGTGACCTTCACACACACACACACACACACACACACACACACACACACACACACACACACACACACACACCCGTCCCCTTGCTCAAGGGGGACAGTAACCACCCACTTCGTCAGTGAAACTTTTCGCAACCTGAGCGAGGCGCGAACTCCCGTCCACCAGTTGGCAAGCGGGAACGTTACCACTGCACCAGCGAGCGGTGTGTGTGTGTGTGTGTGTGTGTGTGTGTGAGCAAAACTGCTTCAGCAATTTGGTGTGTGTGTGTGTGTGTGTGTGTGTGTGTGTGTGTGTGTGTGTGTGTGTGTGAGCAAAACTGCTTCAGCAATTTTTATCGGATTTAAGCCTATTCCCATGAGCTGACCCAATGTTTTGAGAACAATAAGAGGTCCAGGTTATAAGTTGAGTCAATGTATGTTTTAGCAAGATCAGCCTATGCACTATTTATCCAGTTCAGACCAACTTGTGGTAGGCTTTAAGGTAAGGTAAAAACGAACGGATTCAGTACCGAGGACCCCCATTTTAAGGTAAGGTCAAAGTACAGCCTCTGAACATGTGTGAACAGTTTTTATCCGATATTAGCCCAACTTGGTGGAAAAGTTGAAACCCAAGCATGAACACACTTACTGTTTTTTTTTTGTTTTTTTTAAGCAATACTTCTGTCACGAATCAATTCGCGACATTTCCTTTTTGTGAGAAGCCACGAACTATTAGTGGAAAACTCACTGTGTATCGCTCAGTTAACCGTTTCTCTCTCCATTTCGGGGTATACTTTTCAAATCATTCGTCACTTTCAAAAGTGACCGATTTAATGCACGTCACTAAGTGCGCTACTGAGCGATACAATTGTTTCTTTATCGTTCGCCTCTGCTTCCCTAAACCGTTAGCCACGCCTTCTTCTGGTAGCTTGTGCGTCCTGCCTATACATTGTTTGAATTCAGTCGAGTGTTTGCTGTGACGGAGACAGGACCTGTGCAGCAGTGCGAGAGGTCAGCTAGTACCCAAACTCCACTTACAGTTTCCCCAAGCTCCCACCTTTAGTTCTCCAGCTTTGGGTGATACATAGCATTCATCGACTGGTATTTCTTTTGTGTATTTTGTAGTTTTAAGAGCTTAGTTAAGGTGTTTTTCCCTAGGCGTAAGTATTTAGCTTTTGTGTGAGTGAGCGAGTGCGTCTCATTTAATTGATTTGAATTGTAACGTTAAATTTATTTTTTGTGATTAATAAATTTAACAGTTCCTTTCTTGAGCTTAATGTAAGTAAACTCTTGTTTCATTTCTCCATAATTAAGCTTATTTTCCATATAGCTCCTAGCTTGCATAAACGTTGCTTTCATAACTGGTACTTAGACCAGTCTTGTTGTATTAAAATCCGTTGTGCCAGGAGTTAATGCATCAGCAAGAACCTGATGTTATTATTATTAGTATTAGTTATTTATTGTCAGGGATGATGTAACTTTCTCCAGAGGCTAACAGTACAGTAATTCAGCAATTGTGAGTAATTAGTCTCTGCTGTGTACTGTTGAGAAAGTTTATAAATTCTCGTTCTTAGAGAATCTTAGCAAATCAGCGTAAAGTAATCGTTGCTTGATGTAGCAAGACAATCATTGTCTCTGCTCTTCAATATTATTGAATATTATTATCAAATTAAATAATATTTAAGCATTTATTTTAAAATTGCTGTGTTATTATAAAAAACCCGTGACAATTGGCGACCTCGCCAGGATATTAACTCCTAGCTCTAAAGCTATTCACGAGATAGTGCTCACTCATTCATATTTAGGTATTTATCATTAAAGTTTATAGGCACAAGCTTACTGGTGTTTACCCTTAATTTAGCAAGTGAATTTTGCTTTATTAATCAATAGAATACTTAACTCTAGTTTATTTTTGGTAACGCCAGACGATTTTATTCGCTCCTGGGAAGTCGCCGTACCATTGTGTTTATTATTGAGTCTTCCCAGTCATTTACATTTTTGATTTATTCTTTGCCAGTTAACTGGATAAGACTGGTCACCACTAGCTTGTGTCTGTACTCTTTACTTGTGTTATTAGTATTCGTCGCTAAGCAGTCAGTACTCAATTTCGGTTTTGCTTAATAAATTAGCGCCATGGCTACTACTGTATTTTTACAGGAAGCCAAAGAAATGGGTATTTCGGACCCAACCGAAATTAAAGAGTATATACTCTCACGGCATAATCAGGAGCAGCAGCGTGAGAATGATGCCCGTGAAGAGCGTAAGATTCAGCGCGAATACGAGCGAGAACAGCGTGAGGAACGCGAAAAGGAGCGCGAGTACGAGCGAGAACAGCGTGAACACGAGCAAAAACAGCGCGAACTCGACTTGGAACACGAGCGAGAACAGCGTGAAGAACGAGAGAGAGAACGAGAACACGAACGTGCCGAGCGAGAAGCACGCGAAAAACATGAACTTGAAGTGCTGAAGCTCAAGCGAGATTCCTTGGGTTCAGACACATCTGGTGCAGTTGGTTCAAGCTCCACGAGCGCTCTCCCTGCACATGTCCTGGCGACCCCACGCATCAAGCTTCCTTCATACAAGGAAAGCGAGCGAATCGAGCCGTACATAGCTCGTTTTGAGGACATGGCAGACATGTATCAACTGGATGAGGCAGCTAAAGCGGATCCAATTTCTTAGTTTATTTGAGGGCCCTGCCCTCGATATTCTCCACAGAATTCGTGGAGACAATCTCACATATGAGATGATGAAAGCTGCACTCATTAAGGCGTATGGTCTCACAGTAGACTGACGCCAAAGTTCAGTTCATGCGAGCTCGTCTCCAAGACAAGGAGACAGCTGTTCAGTTCCTTGATCGTCTCACAGCTTACTTAAATGAGTGGATGGAGAAAGATGAAACTCCTTCCACGCGTGAGGGGATAATTGACCTTATGCTGCGTACACAGCTAGAGAGGTCGTGGCCTGCTGAGCTCATAGCACAGCTTAAGATCTGCCAGGTGAAAGATGCCAGCCAAATGGCAGAGAAGGCTGATGCATTCTTTACTGCATACGGGTATCAAGCTCGTAAGCAAAACACCTGGAGCAGAAAAGATACTGCCAAGTCTGGGAAGCCGTCTCAGACTGAATCCCAGCACCAAGGCCGTTCTCAGAGTAATGGCGAAGGTCCAAAACCGCAGTGGAAGGACCAGGGGCAAAACACTCAGAAACCTGAGTGGAAGCGGTACAACAAGTACCCTAACCAGCAGCAGTATCAGCCACGCAACCGACCGTCGGGACAAACTTTTTTACCACCAGCTCAAAAGAGGCAGGAAGCGAATGCAGCCTTCATTCCTCAGCAGCAGCACGGTGGTCACGTCCCTACCAGTGTGGGTACTTCCCCACAGTTCACTAGTCCCACAGTGGCAGTGAACCCCCCTCCACAGATGGCCAATGTTCCATCTTCTCAAGTATATAATTCACAAGGCATAATGTTTGCCACATCAATTCAGCAGCCTCATGAGTGGCTAGCTGCTTCCTCCACAGGCCCCACCACAGGTGACAGTACCTTCCTTGTACAGCCAGGGTTTGTGGGAGGCATTCCTGTGAAGGTCCTGAGAGACAATGGTTCCTCAGGTTGCTCTGTTAAACAGAGTTTAGTTCGGCCTGAGCAGTATACAGGTCGACAGATCCATGCAAAGCTTATTGATGGATCAGTGAGATTGTTCCCTGAGGCATGTATCCAGGTGGCATCTCCATTTTATACTGGTACGACACTCGCAGTTGTCATGCCAGAGCCTCTATTTGACTTTATAGTAGGCAATATTCAAGGAGTCAAGGATAGTTGCTCCGATGACGCTACCCAGACTTCGGCTGCTGCGGTAACACGAGCCATGACTGAGGCTCCAGACTGTGTCACCCCAGTGATCATTGAATCGCCGCAAGATCAGATGTGTAGTCAACTTGTTGTACAAGAACAACATTCTGACCCGACACTTGCTACCGTGCGGAACAAACAAAAGGGTCGAGTGATAAAGTATTCACGGGGAGGTCGAGCCAAGTTCCTTCGTAAACAAGGACGGCTCTACCGTGAGTCACGAACACCCGAGGGCGAGGTTCGACTGCAGTTTGTCGTTCCCGCAAAGTACCGCCTAGCAGTGTTAGAATGGGGTCATTGTTCAGCCTCAGGAGGTCACATGGGCAAAAGGAAGACCCAGGGCCGTATCCGAGCTGACTTTTTCTGGCCAGGGATGGGACGGGACATAGATAGTTTTGTCCGTTCTTGCAGTGTGTGCCAAAGTATCACCACTAATCAGGGACATGCCCTTCCTGTGCCATTTGTAACTACACCTGTAATCTCTGAGTCAGTTGAGAGACAGGGAAGTGGTGAAGTGGGTGCAGACCTGACGTCTCGCCCATTGGCCCCACAGGACACATTATGTCCAGGGCCTGTACATACATATTATGTACCGTAAGTTAAGGGGGAAGTTGAGAGGCGACTTGAGGCTATGGAAGACCCAAGTTTGCATAAGGATTCTCAGCTTCCCGGTACTAATAGAAGTACTGTAGGTTAAGGGGGAAAGTTCGAGAGAGAACTCCGCAGTGGCGACTTGAGGCTATGGAAGACCCAAGTTTGCACAAGGATTCTCAGCTTCCCGTTACTAATATAAGTATTGTAGGTTAAGGGGGAAGTTCGAGAGAGAACTCCACAGAGGCGACTTGAGGCTATGGAAGACCCAAGTTTGCATAAGGATTCTCAGCTTTCTGGTACTAATAGAAGTACTGTAGGTTAAGGGGGAAGTTCGAGAGAGAACTCCGCAGAGGCGACTTGAGGCTATGGAAGACCCAAGTTTGCACAAGGATTCTCAGCTTCCCGGTACTAATATAAGTATTGTATTGTAGGTTAAGGGGGAAGTGAGAACTCTGCAGAGGCGACTTGAGGCTATGGAAGACCCAAGTTTGCAGAAGGATTCTCAGCTTCCCGGTACTAATATAAGTATTGTATTGTAGGTAAAGGGGGAAGTGAGAACTCTGCAGAGGCGACTTGAGGCTATGGAAGACCCAAGTTTGCACAAGGATTCTCAGCTTCCCAATATTAATATAAGTACTGTAGGTTAAGGCACAGGTTGAGGACCCGTGTGCGGTTCGAGGCTATGGAAGACCCGAGTTTGCACAGGGATTCTCAACTTGTCGAAACATAATCGTGTGCTATAATTAATGGCGACCTCGAATGTACGTCGTAGCACTGACTGCTAGGCAGAGAGAGTAATTGTAACTTAATAAGAATTTTGTCTCACTGACACTTTTGATGCTCCACCTCAATTGGTTTTGCAGGTTCAGCAATGGGTGTAGCAGTTTTGCTGTGCGGACCAGCTGATCGTCTGCCGCACGCTGCCGCCTCTTCTCCTCTGTCTTCGTCGTCGCCATATTATTTACTGTGTCATTTTACACGTAGGTACAGTTACACTACAACTGTCACACCTACACCGTGTATTACATACACCACGCTACACAACAATTAGTTGTCAGTGTAAATGTAGCGAATTTTCGCTCAGTTTGACCTGAGTACAGGATTTTCACCGTCGTCACGGAGTTTTTCCCTCAAGCTTGCTTCTATTAACGTAAATACGAGGTTTTTTCGCTCACTGACGACTGCGACTTTCTCCTGTAGCAGGATAGCACACACACCACAGTGTGAATCTTGTGTGACTGAGTTAGGATTTATATGTATGTATATTGAAATCCTTCTTCTGAAGGAAGAAAGATTTAATTTTCATGGGGCGTAATGTCACGAATCAATTCGCGACATTTCCTTTTTGTGAGAAGCCACGAACTATTAGTGGAAAACTCACTGTGTATCGCTCAGTTAACCGTTTCTCTCTCCATTTCGGGGTATACTTTTCAAATCATTCGTCACTTTCAAAAGTGACCGATTTAATGCACGTCACTAAGTGCGCTACTGAGCGATACAATTGTTTCTTTATCGTTCGCCTCTGCTTCCCTAAACCGTTAGCCACGCCTTCTTCTGGTAGCTTGTGCGTCCTGCCTATACATTGTTTGAATTCAGTCGAGTGTTTGCTGTGACGGAGACAGGACCTGTGCAGCAGTGCGAGAGGTCAGCTAGTACCCAAACTCCACTTACAGTTTCCCCAAGCTCCCACCTTTAGTTCTCCAGCTTTGGGTGATACATAGCATTCATCGACTGGTATTTCTTTTGTGTATTTTGTAGTTTTAAGAGCTTAGTTAAGGTGTTTTTCCCTAGGCGTAAGTATTTAGCTTTTGTGTGAGTGAGCGAGTGCGTCTCATTTAATTGATTTGAATTGTAACGTTAAATTTATTTTTTGTGATTAATAAATTTAACAGTTCCTTTCTTGAGCTTAATGTAAGTAAACTCTTGTTTCATTTCTCCATAATTAAGCTTATTTTCCATATAGCTCCTAGCTTGCATAAACGTTGCTTTCATAACTGGTACTTAGACCAGTCTTGTTGTATTAAAATCCGTTGTGCCAGGAGTTAATGCATCAGCAAGAACCTGATGTTATTATTATTAGTATTAGTTATTTATTGTCAGGGGTGATGTAACTTTCTCCAGAGGCTAACAGTACAGTAATTCAGCAATTGTGAGTAATTAGTCTCTGCTGTGTACTGTTGAGAAAGTTTATAAATTCTCGTTCTTAGAGAATCTTAGCAAATCAGCGTAAAGTAATCGTTGCTTGATGTAGCAAGACAATCATTGTCTCTGCTCTTCAATATTATTGAATATTATTATCAAATTAAATAATATTTAAGCATTTATTTTAAAATTGCTGTGTTATTATAAAAACCCCGTGACAACTTCATAGCTCAACGTCAACGTTAACCTAGCTAAATCAACATGAATAGCTTTTATCGAATTTTGACCAATCGAGGAGGAACTGTTAAGGCTAAGGCTAGAATGTGGTGGTTCAGTTTTGAGAATAATCAAAGGTCGAGGTCACTGGATAGGGTTAAAACTCTACCAACGTTTGGATTTCAGTGAAGTAACTCAAACGGTTTTGACTCAGTTACATAAAACCTGGTGGAATAGTTGAGGTTCAATCAATAATCTCTTGCTTCTGAGAACAAGAGGTAAAACATCAGGGTCAAAGAGTAAGATCAATCAAAGTTTTTACGAGATTTAGACCAAACTTTGTGGAAGGTTTGAGGAAAAATCAAGATTATAAGGATTAAATTTTGAGAACAAACAGTCAGACGTCGATGTCAGGGTGAAGGGTCAATGACAAAGTTACAGGTGTAGGTTGTATCACTTGATCCTGTTTGAACCAAACCTGGTGGGAGAGCTAGGGACCAGGCAAGACCGAGGGGATACAGTTTTGTAAAGAGTAAATCAAAAGGCGAAGGTCAAGTCCGACCCATGTGTCTTCGTGTGAACAAAACAGTGTTAAGCAGTTTCGTCTTCATGAGGATCAAACTTGTTGGATAATTTGAGGATCACCCAAGAGGTTGAACTATTGCATTTAGTGCAGATCAAATGTCAAGGTAACATGGCAAGGTCAAATTAAAATGCTTGTATCCATTTTAGACAAAACTTTATGAACGAGTTCAGGTTAAAACAAGCATGAAGAGATTAAATTCTGAGAATAATCATTCGTAGGTCGAGGTCACAGGGATACGTCAAAGGTCATGGTTACTATGCAAAATTCATTCAGACAGTTTTGAGTTGATCTGAACCAAAACTGGTGGAAGGGTCAAGTGACAAGCAGGAATAAAATATTTCAAAGTTTCCCTGTTGAAAGTCAAGGTCACAGGGCAATTAAATTACATTAAAACAACTTGGAGGGCGAGGATGTTGCACTCTCTAAGGGCTCCTTTTATATTTGATTTGATTTCACATCTCCAGGCTACTTTACCCACTTACGAAGATATATTTTGAACTGGAGGGGTTAGTTGTTTCCCACATTATCTTCTTCAACTTCAGACCCTCTCGTAAAGCAAAGAAAGTCGTCAGGCAGCAAGTATGAATATGGTATAAAAGACGTCATTGGAGGAAAGTAAAGGAGACAAAATTCCATAATTTGTATTCTGTCTTTACGTTATTATTACAAAACTCTACTTTCCTACCGAAGGATCTCTCTCTCTCTCTCTCTCTCTCTCTCTCTCTCTCTCTCTCTGTACATGTACCTATTCCCCTTCGATCTAATTTCCATCAGTTCCCCTCTCACCTTGTCATATGCATCATACTTTTCCGTTGAGGACTTGTTCCACTGTACTCTCAATGTTCTTTTCCACCATCACCTTATCTTCCTTTGCCTTCATTTTCCAGTACATCGCTGCCTATTTCACCTATAGGTAAAAGACTGTAGTATCGCCTAATTCAATCATTTCACCTCAGTTCTCCCGCTCTAGTGACTACAAGAGCCTTGCGGCATTGTTGAACCGCTCACCTCTTGTCAGGTTAACAGTAGTCTTTGGAACATGATTCCCTCTGGAGCAATTGTTTAACTGCCCTATGGGGCAACAAAGCACTTGCCCAAATGAGAGCAATTTATGAAGAGCTACTAATACCATCACCACCAGCACAGCTAACACTACCATCACCACCAACACAGCCGCTGCCACCACCACCACCATCACAGCTACCTCCACCACCATCTTTATCACAGCAACCAGCACCGCCATCGTCATCACAGCTACACCACTGATAAAAGCAGTAATATGCCAATGGGTCAGATGTGAGGCATTGACATGGTAATTGGCAGTAGTTGCCCAGATGAAACGGCTTTATAAAATAATATGGCATGATTCAGGGATTTATCAACAAGTACTAACCATGAAGTTTCATTACATTATTAAAATATTGCTATATATTAGCTACCACTCGTGTTCACAGTGACTAGATTTATCATGTTCCGTATCACGTTGATTATTTCATTTAGACCAAGTGTAAGTCAGATTAATAAAGTGATTGCCATATGCATCATCTCTACACTTACTGATTAGAATAATGAAGAAAAGGTCAGTTCAGACTGAAGTTTGCCCTTGTGTGTGTGTGTGTGTGTGTGTGTGTGTGTGTGTGTGTGTGTGTGTGTGTGTGTGTGTGTGTGTGTGTGTGTGTGAGAGAGAGAGAGAGAGAGAGAGAGAGAGAGACTGTGTATATATTTCTGCGTGTATTTGCTTGCTTCAGTGTATATGTGTAAGATTGGATGTACAGGTTTGTAAGTATGTATGTGTATGTCATTGTACACCCGCGAACCAAAGTTTCGGTACCCCCCTCGATGGAAGGAAGTGGAAGTCAGCGTTAGAGAGAGGGCAGGTGAACGGACAACCGTGAGTGGTACTTTGGAACTGAGCTACGAGGCGAATAGTGAGAAACCTAATGACAGTGGATTCGAAACAATTCCGTGCTATTCACCTGCAAAACATTATGCGTTCGTAACATACATACTGTAACATATAATATAGACTACTGTGTTATCATGGTGTCCTGTGATACTGACCCATCTGTTTCGAATCCTCATCACACAAACAAAGCACCGAGCCAGTTGTATATAAGTTGCAACTTGTCATTATAACTGCAGTCAATTTTTGTGAATGTTATCCCTGGATTGTCTATGGCTATAATATAAAATGATTGTGAATTTAATGTTGATTCTCACAGTAGTTGTGCGGATGGTTATATGTGGCAATTATTTTATGTGGACGACTAAACCACATTGTGATGGACAGCGGAGAGCATTCGCCAATAATTTACTATAACCAGATGAAATTAGATGCAAACAACACAAAATATTATGAGACAACGAAGACACAGCTGTGGTATCCTGCTCCGCCTTGTTATCATAGCCTTAACTGGGGCTTCACCTCATACGTGCATTATTTTCCTTCCGTCTCTGCCTCTTTTATTACTCTTACTCCAAAGTATCCTCTTACTGCGAGTCGTCATAATCCTTGGAGGGTTTCTTGTCGTCCGGTCCTATAACCCGTACTGTATTACATTATTCCTCGCATAATCACTTCCAGACAAACAACGTTAGCCCAAGACTGCTGAATCTGTTAATACCATTATTGCCACTGCCACTACTATTCCCCCTTTTCCCATTGTGTCTACTGCAATTCCCCTCACAGTACTACTACTGCTACTCCTATTACTACTTAACTATAAATCTGTGTAATAATACATATGATTGTCCTTATGTCTGTGTATCTGTTAATCATATTGTCCCTGTCCCACCGTCGACAACTCGTCACTTACCCCGCACCGCTACCCCAGTTGCACCCCACCCCCCTCTCTCCCACCCGCCATGAGCTCTATTCCTCCCCCACTCGGAACCATTTTACCCCTCACCTCCTTCTTGGGCCACCAGGCCTGTTGTTCACCTTTTACGGGTGGCATGCATTAATAAGAATAATTATAAAATTGACAGCAACAACATACATTTGCAGTATTCCGAACATTACATAATTATAAAAGTCGCAGACCCAAACGTGCCTATATTACGGAGCTCTGATATATTAACCACAGAACCGACCACAGACCGTTCCTATCATTGCCACTGGACCTTACCTGTAGCACTTCACCATAGTAATACAACCCACTGAAGTCCTTTGTGGGAACACTACACATGTTTGGGAAAAATAACTGCGCACAACATGCCTACAACTCATTAAAATACACCTGTGACGTTTCACTGACATCCATTAAATCGCCTAGAAGTTAGCGGACAAACAAACACACGGCTGGACATAGACTGAGGCCGAATGTCTCTCATCGGTATATGACAACCTGACAAAACTATTACGATCCTGCTCTGTTGGTGTCATCATAGTTATAATAATAATAATAATAATAATAATAATAATCGTAGTAGTAGTAGTAGCAGTAGTAGTAGTAACAGTAGTAGTAGTAGTAGCAGTAGTAGTAGTAGTAGTAATCACGTTAATATCTATGATACACAGGAGGACAAACACCATAATCTCCCTGATAAAACAAATGAAAACAGCTGACATATAAAACCAACCAGTGCCATAATATGCTGTAATAGTAGGGTTATAGTAATACTAAATTAATGTTTGACTGCAACCCAACCTTCTGTCATGGCAAACAGATTCTGCATTGCGTCGACACATGCTATTCCAGTGTGTGTCCTTCTCAGTATCGTGCCTAATAACATGTGATTAATTATTATTATTATTATTATTATTATTATTATTACTGTGATGACACCTGCAATGCAGGATCACAAGAGTTTTGTCAGGTCGTTACATACCGATGCGAGACATTCCGTTTCTGTCTGTCTGTGTCCAGTCGTTTGTTTGTTTGTCCACTAACTTCTAGGCTATTTGATGCATGTCAGTGAAACATCATATGCTTATTTTAGTGGTTTGTAGGCATGTTGAGCACTGTTATTTTTCCCAAACACGTGCAGCGATCTCACAGAGGACTACAGTGGGTTGTATTACCATGGTGAAGTGCTACAGGGAAGATGCAGTGGTAATGATAAGAACGGTCTGTGGTCGGTTTTGTGGTTAATATATCAGTGCTCCGTAAAATAAGCACGTTTGGGTCTGCAGTTATTAAGCGTAATGTTAGGAACACTACAGTACACATCTACGATGTTGTTATTATATTATTATCGCCTACCTTTAGAAGGCAGAGCGATCATGTTTTTAACTGCATCTGTGTGTGTGTGTGTGTGTGTGTGTGTGTGTGTGTGTGTGTGTGTGTGTGTGTGTTCCTATTATATCTCATGAACGGCTTGAGCTATCAACATGAAGCCTTCAGCGTATCAAGATATGGCCAAAATCTTGGAGGAGTTCGAAAATGGCAACTCGGGGTCAGAGTCAAGGTCACCAAATTAACTGGTAAAGGTCAACTAGTTTTTATTGCCTGCCTTTAGCACCATTAAATCTCATGAATGGCTTGAGCTATCAACAAAAAACCTTCATGGTATCAAAATATGGCCTAAATGTTGGACTTGGCAAACAGAATATTTTAGAGGGTGATTACCGTTTAGCTCTCAAATGCCTTCTTTTTTACTATTAATGCATGCCACGTATATTCACCGGTAAAGGGTGAACAACAGGCCTTCTGGCCCAAGGATGAGGTGAAGGGTAATGTGGTGTCGGAGTGGGGGAGGAGTAGAATCCATGGAGGGTGGGAACTGGAGTAGCGGTGCCGGGTCAGTGACGAGT
>NC_137008.1:13701779-13721779 GCF_032717465.1 Coenobita brevimanus | reverse complement strand
TTGCTTAGTTAGAAATGCTAAAGCGGTGTGTGGTGTGGCAAGAGTAACAACAAAGAAGAAAAGTACGGCATGGTGGGATGAGGAGGTAAAGAGAACGGTGGAGGAAAAGAGGAAGAAATGGCTAAAGTGGTTACAGGATAGGGGTTCAGTTGAAATAAGGATTGAATATGTTGAGAGCAAGAAGCACGTAAAGAGACTAGTGAAGAGGAAAAAGAAGGAGGTAAATGAGGATCTAGGAAGAAAAATGAATGCGAACTACTCTGAAAATAGAAAGTTATTCTGGAAAAAGGTGCGGAAATGTAGAAATGAAAGTGGTAAGAAATGGGATAGTGTGAAGGATGCTGGTGGTAGATTATTAACCCATGGAGAAGGAGTAAGGACCAGATGGAAAGAATATTTTGAAAGCCTGATGAATGCGGATTGAGAGAACAGAGCAGCTGTAAACATGATTGGTTTTGGGGGTGTGCAGAGAAGGAATGCAGTGCCAGGAGACGTGACACTCGCACAGGTGAAGAGTGCTGTGAAGCTGCTGAAAAATGGGAAAGCAGCTGGGGTTGATGTGGTGTATGCAGAGATGCTTAAATGTAGTGGAGAGAATGGAATGAATTGTTTGTTGGAGATATGTAAGAAGGCATGGATGAGTGAAACTGTGCCTGCAGAGTGGAAAAATGCTGTGATTGTACCCCTGTACAAAAAAATTAAGGTGAACGAAGTGAATGTAAGAATTATTGTGGCATAAGCTTACTGAGTGTCGTAGGGAAGGTATATGAAAGAATTATTATAGAGAAAGTAAGAGAGATATCAGAAGTCCTAGTGAGTGATGAACAGGGTGGCTTTAGGAGTGGCAGTAGATGTGTGGACCAAATATTTGCAGTGAGACAGATAGTAGAGAAGGCTTGTGAGAAGGACCATAGGGTGTTTATGGCATTCATGGATCTGGAAAAAGCATATGACAAAGTGGACAGAGAAGGATTGTGGAAAGTTTTGCTCATGTACGGTGTTGAGGGTAAGCTGTTAGGTGCCGTCAAGAGTTTTTATGATGGTAGTGAAGCATGTGTCAGGGTTAATGGGCATCTAAGTGAATGGTTCACAATCAGTGTGGGTGTGCGACAAGGTTGTGTGATGTCCCCATGGTTGTTCAATGTATATATGGATGGGGTGATGAGAGAAGTGAAAAAACGAGTAATGGAGAGAGGGATGGCATTGGTAATGAATGGTGATGGATGGAATATCTCAAATTTGTTGTATGCTGACGATGCAGTACTGCTTGCAAGTACCGGGCAAGAACTTGGTAGGCTAGTGCAGAGTTTTGCTGATTTCTGTAAACGTCGTGCCTTGAGAGTAAATGTAGAAAAGAGTAAAGTGATGGTTATTGAGAGAGAAGGTGACTCCCAGTGCAATGTAACAGTGAATAGAGAGAGACTGGAATTGGTAAGAGAGTTCAAATACCTGGGTACAGTGATAGAAAAGAGAGGAAAATGCGCAAAAGAAGATGAAAGTAGAGTGACACAAGGAAGAAAAGTAGCTGGTGCAATGAAGGCCTCGATAAGAAACAGAGGCTTGAGTGTTGCAGCTGCACGAGGCTTACATGAAGGAGTGTTAGTGCCAACTTTAACATTTGGATGTGAGACTATGATGTGGCACGAAAATGAAAAGTCAAGAGTAAGAGCAGTGGAGATGGGACTGCTGAGGAATTTATGTGGAGTACAGAGGGTGGATAGGATACGAAATAATGTGATTCGTGAAAGATGCGGAGTGAGGAAATCGGTGGACACCAGAATTGAAGAGAGTGTACTGAGATGGTATGGTCATGTGGGGAGAATGAATAACAATAGAGTGGTGAAGAAAGTATATCTGAACGAATCTGAAGGAGGGAGGAGGAGGTAGGCCAAGGAGAAGGTGGAGAGATATGGTGGATGAATGTGTGAGGAAGAAAGGTTTGGAAGTCGGTAAGGCTAGGGAACTGACAGGAGATCGAGCTTGCTGGATGAATTTTGTGAGGAGAAATTCATGATCATGGAATTTTTGGCACCCTTTTCTAACGTGGTAGCGTCTGGATTGACTCTGTTGGATACGATATGTGAAGCTAGAGAACGTGGTGAAAGTTCTTGGCGTATCCGATAGACCCAGGATTCCGGGGGCTTGAATGATGAGTGAATGGAAGCGTGGCCCATTGGATTGGGCAATTTGGGGCTGTCTGGTCATTGCTACTTCTCACCCTGCCCTTGGGTGGGAAAGGATGTCCGGATGATGATGATGATGATGTATATATATATATACATATATATATATATATATATATATATATATATATATATATATATATATATATATATATATATATATATATATATATATATATATATATATATATATATATATATAGGGTAATAGGTGATAGGGTGAGGCAAAAGTCTCCATACAAACATTGACTATTTTTACCCAAGGATCAGCGTTATAGCTAACTTCTTTGGTCATGACCTTGAAGGTCGTAATGTCGAACACATTTTGTGACTTCCACAGCGGATTTCAACACATTATTAATTAGCTGGAGTTGTAAATATAATGCTTGTATGTTTGTTTGGAGACTTTTGCCTCGCCCTACACACACACACACACACACACACACACACACACACACACACACACACACACACACAGTCGACCCTCATAAACAAAGATAGTTTCGTTTGAACTCTCATATCTCTGTGTGGGGTCATTCTTGAGATTTATATGTTGCTCAGAATTTGTCCACATATCATTCCACTTATATATAATATCGTACAACCTGCTCAGTGTTAAATGTACAATACTATTTTTAAAATACGACTCCTGATCAGCTCCTCCATCGTACCCATGGATCACATGCCTTGAGCCAAGTTTGACTGTGTTACCCAAATCATCAATACATGGCATTATTAACTTACATTATAATATTACCAGTGGGTGTAATATCATACACAATCTCTCCAATGATTTTATTTTTAGAGGGAGAGAGAAAAACAAACACTGTGACTTAACGGAGCTTCGCTGGCTCATTAATACCTGAAGCCACGATTTATACAAACATCTACCAAAATACGCCAGCCATTGTACCACTTATCAGTTCTTGCAGTTGTACCTGGTCACTTCCCACGAGAGAAGCGGGACTTGCAGAGAACATTGTGTGTGTGTGTGTGTGTGTGTGTGTGTGTGTGTGTGTGTGTGTGTGTGTGTGTGTGTTTGATAATCCGCCATTGGAGTTCAGAAAGCAAATTAATTAAGGAAGGATCGAAATATCTGGAATAAATTTGTGATGATGTACATATGACATGAGTTCACCCTTGGATTCCTTGGCAATCGATGAAATATTCTCTTTCCAACAGACAATATTAAGAATAGTTTTGTGGTCATCATGTGGATCCAAAAATTTTGATGGCTTGACTGACGAATTAGTTCACGTGTGGTCAGTTTCATGGGGCAATCAGTATGTGCCATATTTTTTTGCCATTCTAATTCTATTTCCTGATCTCTTCCATCCCAAATATCAGTAGGATTTGGACTTAAGAAAATGTTAATTGGCTGCTTCTCTTTAAGAAAATAAGAATCGGTACTCACCCATTTCCTTCGCCTGTCGCATGAATATTCTTTCGGTTTCTGTATCAGCCACAATGACTCTCATGAAAAATAGTTTTCCTGTTCTCTTCCTCATTTTCTGACTTCTCCAGTTTACATTCATCTCGCAAAATTCTCTCTCTCCCTCCCTCTCTCTCTCTCTCTCTCTCTCTCTCTCTCTCTCTCTCTCGTCCTAAAGGGGGGAGGAAATGTAGTTTGGCCTAACCTTGTAAATAAAAGCATGACGGAGGGCGTAATAGCCGGAGGATGGGGAGGACAGGAGAACCAGGATGAGAGATGAAGGGGATGGTGAGAGATGACGGAAAAGGAAAAGAAGACAACGAGATGAATAGGAGGGGAAACAATAGAAAGTAATCGCATTAACGTCGAAGGTCTTTACTCCCAAGAAAAACAATTGTCTGATGGTGACCTGCAAAGAGGAAGAGTGATCTTAATAGACGAGAAAGGCACATGTACAACCCCGAGGAAAAAGTAAAGAGAGGGACGGAAAAATGTGGAATATGTTGATATAAGGTTGGAAAAGAAATGCTAGAAGATAACGAGGACTGTCTTTGGTACAAGTAGAGAAAAATCTGGAAGGAAGGTTCATTCATGGTTACAAAGCAAGGAAACAAGAAATCTATATGTGACATAAAAACAGTCCTTTCAGTCAACTGTTATAAAACTAAGTGGCCAAGTACAATACTCGTATAATGAAAATAAAGCAAAGGTAAACACAAATTTGTAATTCAGTGTTTCAGCTCTGACTTACTGTACAACAATGAAGCAAGGTCAACTTTTAGGAAAAGAGGAGATGGGAAGTGTCTTTGTGGTGGCTAAATATGACGGACTAGAAATGGAATGTTCAATCCGGCATATACGAACACCAGTTAATTAACCATCTTAAGATAGGGTATGTCTGACAACCATACACAGCTGACAGTTAGCCATACGAACCGGTAAATGTTGATGCTGCCGAGAATGACCCTCGGTTGGTTTAGATAACTATTGACCTTTATTCCAGCAAACGTCAGAGGATTGTACTCAGCTGAGAGTGAGTCAAAGGAAACTTACATTTAAAAAATAGTTCGCATTCGGGCGCTGTGGCTTTTTATTATAAATTTGCAGGGCCACTTTCAGCTATAATTCAGCATGTCAACCCTTTTTCACTGTTTGTTATTAGAATGGTCTACGCAGCGACATGATCAATATTTTAGAGTTTTAGTCTCGTACTTTGAAGGAAAGATTCCTAGGTAAATCTATATCACAAATTCTTTATGATAAATTGTCCAGTTCTGCTTCTTTCTGCAGATACGGAATATTAAAAAAAAAAAAAAAATGAAGTAACTGTGGTAGAATTGAAGTACTGGTCATTAACTGTGAGTAATTAACTTCTCATACTAAATATAAGGGACAGAGGCACTTAAAGAGTGAGTACATGAATGAGTGGTTAGAACAAAGAGGTAGGAATCAAAAGTTTGGAGTTATAAGCCCAAAGTTTTATGCTTAGTTATTTGCTATACATCACAGCATGTTTAAGTGGTTGTACGCAAAATTACTTCCCTCTGCTACAGTGTATGGTTCACACGACGCACCATTGGCTACCTAACATTTATTATTATTGGCTGGGACAAGTCGTGTCTGTATTCAGCATTCACGAACACATGGCCACAATTCCTCCACTGTCTGAGGCTTTACTGTATATATCAGTGTTTACACATCAAAGCCCCCACGGGTAAGAATCATGGGAGATATGTTTTTGGAACCAAAGTGGTAAAAAAACTGATTCGGAATTTGGTTACATCCACCAGGACTCGAGTTTATAGCTCCAACCTTCATGTATTCCAAACTCAGTGCAATAACCGTTTATTCATGTACTCACTATTTCAGTGTCTCTTTGGCTCATGTGTTCAGTATGAGATATTAAAAATTCATAGTTAATGACCAAATTGAAAACCAACGGCATCACAAGTACTTTACTTAAGATTACCCAAGGAATTCATCTTTCTGTGGACGGCATGGTGTGCTGACGCACACTGTGTAAAGGCGACAGTTTCACTTGTATTCCTGGATGCAACTTGACCGAAACTAATAAACCTTCCAAACAAACATCCACATTACGTTGTTACCTAATTTATGGGAGGAGAAAATCAAATAGGATGGGTAGCAAACAAGGACAAAAATAACAGGAGGATGTTCTCGAATAAGGAGTTTGAAAATTAGGCGAAAGACTTTACGGATTATATTGGTAACTCTTGTAATTTACGTCCGAATCCAAAGGAAAGGCCCTTCATTACCGGGATTTATTTTTTTCTCGCTACATATACTCCATCATTCTGTATCCGTTTTTCTAGTCTTAGCTCTTTGATTGCAGTGGGCTTCTCTGAGGTGAATGAAGTCTTATGGCTCTGGCCCAAATAAACGACAGATATCTCACTTCCCGCCCAATCTTTTAGTTGAAACAGTTCTTATTCAGTTATTTGGGTCATGTATTCATCGGTTTAATTTTGCTGCGGTAGAATTCTCCGAGTTCAGTACGATCGTGTGGCTTAAGCAGAATGTGATTTAAAATGAGTGATCTGCGGAGTAGAGATAAACAGTTACGGTGAGCAAGCAGTGCCCAAATGCTGGTGGCGTGAATGTGAAAGAGATGACACGCAGCACCTCCGTTTGATGACCCACAGCGAAATCACTGACTCATGAATCTCAAGAAACAGAATGAATCGTCTAAGTCCTAGGTCGCATACATTAAGAAAAAGAAATAGCTTGGTGGGAAGATATATATATATATATATATATATATATATATATATATATATATATATATATATATAACTGAAACTACCAAGGAGGAAAAACTAAAAAAAGCTCTGAGGGAAGGATGGGAAGAGAGGGATGAGGGAAACGAGAGTGAGGAGAGGAAGGAAGAAGAGAGAGGGCATTAGAGCTATTTTATAGAGCTGGAGCCAACATAAGAGGATTTGGGAAGGAGGAAATCTACTTAAAGGGAGGGAAGTGAGAGAGCAGTAGGTACACGAGTGGAATGGAAATTGTTAAGAACCCCTCACTATGTTTCGTCTTTTTCTCATTCCTACTACAGTTCGATGGCAATATTCAGAACTTAAGAGACACCCTTAGTTGTGACCTTATAATAAACAATATACGTTACCCTTTAGCACGGAACGAGGTTTGTCCTAAAGTGAATTACGTTGTCTGGCAGTAGCAAGAATAAGATAAAGACGCCATGATAGTGGTAGGGAGTGAAGCAAGATAAGGGACAGGAAGAAGAATGATGGAGGGGTAGGAAAGGGCACGAATATTTAGTTATACGCTAAGAGAAGTTTGGAAATAGTGTAGCGACTGAACAAGTTATGCTACGTAGCGATGTTGTAGCTACTCTCTCGGCCAAGTTTAACCGGGAATGAAGGAACCCAAAGAATATCCTAGAACACAACACAGAACCATCGATTTACATCACCAAAATGTGACCAGTAAAAAAAAAAAAAAAAAAAAGACATGTAGCGTACACCATAACGATGCTGGTAACTGTTTACATTTACGTATTTCCAAATTACTACAGCATGTCTGTACGTGTAACTGATGGTGTTACATTAACTCTTTCAGCATGACTGATTCATACTGGGAATGACCTCTCGTAATGACAAAGGCCTCCTATAGAGGAAATAAAAATGTCTGACCATATCAAGAACGAAATATAAAATATCTCATGAAGGTGTTATGATGGCTACCAGGCAGCTCGTCGGTACTTGTAACCTTATAACGTCCTGTGTTGCAGGGAAAATGTCAAAGTGTAACGAAATGACTCAAGATTCATTAATATATAATGCTATTGTTACTCGTAATATTGCCAAGGCTACCACCCGCGTTTGTATGGGTTTGTTAAGTAGACATCTCGGTGTTAGGGCAATGTTAGTGTCGTGTAAACAACTGTGTAAGCTGCAACATCTCCCTCTTCCCACCGTACGCCATATCCTCGTGGCGACTGCTGAGTTACACAAATTGTATGTAAAATTTGATAAATAAATAAATAAATAAATATCATACAATTTTTTTTTTGGGGGGAGGGGGGGGCTGTGAGGCGCGGACCGCAGAAAGCTATAGAAGGGGAGGCACAATGCATTTGGGATATACTCTTACCTTCTATGCAGCCAAAGGAGCTGGAACCTATAATCTTGACATATGTACGCCCCTTAACGCTGTACTGCATACTAATGGTGTAATGCAAAACATAAATATTATCCTTCAAACAATATATATACTGTACTGATAGGAAGCGTTGGGAGAAACACATTGAGGTGGTTTGGCCATGTGGAGAGGAGGGAGAGTGAGAGACTAACGAGGAGAGTGCATGTGAGTGAGGTGGAGGGCGGGTGGGGGAGGGGGAGGCCATGGATGAGATGGAGGTATATGAGAAAAGGTGTGTGAGCTGGGAGCAAGGCAATGAAATGGCAGGGGACAGGGCGACATGGAGGCGATTTGTTTGTGGCCACCCCTTACGGGATTAAGGCGTCTGACAATAGAATAGATTGAATAGACAAGTATACCTTTCAGCAACATAATAGAGTAACCTCACGAAAACACCTGCATGTTAAAAGAACTGATATACCAGACCATGTAATATGTAACCACGCTCGAGTCTCGACGACTGTACTACAGGTTGTTTGTTTATTGCTGATCTTAGATTTGCTCCCACCTTGCTGGAGTATGTGATCTTTTCACCGGGAGGTATGAAGGTGCATATCATTCCTTTATCATATATACGATTAACTTACCCCTCTGCTTGTCGCTTTTCACTACCTATTTACTATCTTCCCTACCTTCCTTCTTACCTACTCGCTTTCCTACTTACCGTATATTGCAGCTACCTACCCATCTACATATTTGCCCACCTACTTGCCTGCCTTATCATCAGCTGCCCTGCCTACCTACCTCCCTCTCTACCTACTTAGTCACCGTGTACTTGCCTACTTATCTTCCCGCTTAGAAACCTGCCTGCCTGCCTCGTATCATACCTACCTCCTTTTCTACCTACTTGCCTATTTCCTACATAGGTCCTTACCTATCTCCCTGTCAGCCTCCCTCTCTTCAGTAACTACCTACCAACTTAGCTGCCAACTTCCTGCATATAATGAAGTAGTGCCAAATACCGTACCGTATTTCTGGCAGTACGCCATCGTCTCGTGAGTTACAGACAACATACTGTAAATTAATAAATATTCTATGTTCTTTCCAAATGTAAAATTTCATAACTGTACTCATGTAAGTATTGCTGCACGCTGTGTTGCCTCACTGTGCTCTTGGGACTGACCTGAGCTTATCGACCACTGAAGAGAGAATACACTGTCTAACAGGACTCATCTGACACGGCAATTGTAAACAAATTATTAAATAATAATACAACATAGTTATAACAAATACATCGCGAACGTCAGTTGGTTCAGGAGATACCACTCCCAGAAAAGTGTTACTGACACTCGGACCCACGTAAACACGCACGCATGGACGGAAACACCATTCACTTGATCCCAGCTCCACCATAGGAGGCGGAAACATAATTACCGGTAGGTCGATATCTATAACCGTTCTCGTGAAAGAAACAAATAACCGCACAGACAGAGAAACACATACAGAGAATGACTTTAATATATCTATATCTGTCTGTCTGCCTGTCTCTCTCTCTCTCTCTCTCTCTCTCTCTCTCTCTCTCTCTCTCTCTCTCTATCTGTCTATCTATACACAGAGGTGGGCACCCGGTACACGAAAAGTACCGTGGTAACGGTACAGGTACTTGCCAAAAATTGTCGTGTCACTACCGGTACCGGTACCAAAAAAAAAATAAAGAATACCGAGTACCGACTTGATACTCGGTACATGAATATGAATAAACTTGCTCAGTATTGATTTTCTTTTCTTATCACACTGAGGACCCAGAGACCAGTCTTGTCAGCAGAGCCGGACCTGAGGAGAGATGAAAGATGTTGTCAGACAACTGTCAGTCACATTAACTATGGGGTGACTAAAGCATAAGGTTCTGCGACCGTTCAGTCCTTTACTTTCAATACATAGATCACTAAACTTTAACCGGCCACTGCAGTTCACATTTTTATACACCTAGTTTAGTGTTTATCAAAACAAACACAACTTTATGACAACATCGTGTCATTACATGCACAATAATCTGATTAACAATTACACAGTACACTTCAGTTTTCTTTTCCAGTGTTGCCCTTGAGGAAAATGAGCACTTCAAAATGATAGTCACTGTGTCCCGCCCGTTTTGGTTTGAGCACGTCCTTCCCCAATGAAAGACGTTCCATAGCAGCACTGGATGGTATTGTGATCCTTCTACAAATAATTTCATAGTTCATATTCATGGTTAGTGTAAGAAATCTACGCAGTATTTATGATTCATTAGCAGTTTCTGTGAAATTTAAGTTAATAATTACCCTGTGTGAAGGCAGGCATATTCAGGCTTTTGCAAGCCCTATTCAAGGCACTGTGCCTGTCCCTGTCATCCAGAATCTCCAGGAGGCGGCCGACGCCGTCGTACACAGAATTCCACAGAGTGTCACTGGGCACAAGCAGCCGATGCGTGAATATAGTTAAATGAAATGTACCGGTACCGAGTACCGACAAAATATGCTCAAAAATAATATACCGTCGGTACCAATTTCAGTACATGACGAAAAAAGTAGTGTCACTACTGCTACCGGTACTCGAATTGTAACTCGGTACTTTTGTACCTCGGTACTGCCCACCTATGTATACATATACATCTATCTATCTATCTGTCTATCTATCTATGTGTAAACAAAGAATCGGTGGGTGAACATTCTTGGTTATGTTTTTAAGCAGGAAGTGGCTGGGGGAAGAAAGTTTTGTGGCATGTGTAACAGGATAGTGTGAAGACGGGGATATAAAATGCTCCCAAGGATAAAGAAAGATTTTAAGATGTCTCATCCATTCTAAGTCGGGAAGTAGGGCACAGTGGACTCATTTCTTTTACCTTTCATTAATATTTTTTCTTGTGTACACTAAGCTGTATAGCCATTGGAACTGGAGACTTCGGTTCACCTGTTTCTTAGCGATTATATTACACGTCACCATTCGCTTGTACGAGTAGGAGTATGTTTCTACGTTTTTGTAGTTTGCATGGGTACCACAAATGACCGTTAAGAAGGTTTAAGATGCAGAGTAAATTGATGAGAGAGGGACATTCTGTCGTCACAGAGACAAAAAATATTTTAATGCCTGAGGGGGAAAGTGTGTAAAATTTAACTGTTTGGTATATTTAAGAAGAGAACAATATGCAACACACTGGTATCACCAACACTTTTGCAGCCCCCCCCCCCACACACACACAAATGACACTAGGACGCAGTACTTGGTCGTCTTCGAATACGCCATACTCGACTTACCCACGGTCACCTCATGACCAATGATCAGCCTTACATTTATTGAAACTGCCAGGCACGCCTCAGTGTTTCCCATAAACCTCTACACTGTCCCCTACTCCATTACATACGACACAACTTCTCACAACTGGTTCGACTTCGTAGGACCCAAACACCAGTGACGTTGTACGTGAATCTCGCTCCTTGTACATTACTCGTCTTAAGTCCATTCTCAGTCTTTCCAACTCCAAAATTTCCACCTGTCTGCTGGAAAATGTGTCTCATTTAATTACTTATGAACAAATCTTTTCCCTCTCTTCCACCCCGTTGCTCTACCATAGTGCCTAATGGCCTCTGTCACCTAGCTTAAGAATGTTCGTTCCTTCATTATTCAGTCAACCAATGAAGTATTATCCTAGAAATGGCCGCCAAATATAATCTGGCTTCAATGTTCTTCCTTCACTGCCCAGTGGTGATCATGGTGAGAATAGACCTTAACATCTGGCTAACGAGGGAGGTACGCCATAAGTTCAGTGATGACAAAATTAAACCATTACACCTATATAAAAATACAATGTTTCCTTGGATAAAAAATGCTCTTTTGATATGCAGATATGTCGTACCTTTGTAAAACACGGTTGTGGTCATGAAAGTGCTAATTTCCCAAGGGTCAAGTTATCCAAAGACATATTTTCTTGTAAGGACCTGTTCTTTTAATGGATCAGATCCCTATGAAATTTTTCTACCACCCGCCCACCCCATCGACCGACCTACCCTCCCGCCCATCCACACCACCACTTTCCACCCAACCGCCAACCCACCTAATTCAGTCACCCACTCACCCATCTACCCATCATCCAGCCCTTCATCCCACTCAGTCCCAACCCTCTCAGTCTTTCATCCTGCCCTTGCACAGATGCACTCGCCCACACGCACACCCAGTCCATTCATCTAAATATTAAAAAATGACCCTCGAAGTCATGAAAGGAGGCTAAAGTTAAAACAAAGAATTATGATTCAGAAAGAGCGGAATTAAGTGAGCTTATCAAGAAGAGAAAGAGAAGAAAAAAGAAAAATGTATATGGATCGGATCAAAGAAACCATCAGAGAAGGAAAAAAAGTGTGAAACAGGTCAGAAGTAAAATGGAACTGGGAAAACAAAAATGATATCGCTGAAAGGCAAAAACGGTGAAGTCACTAGATACAGAGATAAGATGGTGATGAGAGTTGAAGAGTTTCACAAAGAAATGTATGCATCAAAGACAATAGTATCAATAGATAACTTTTCAGCTGAAACAAGTGAAACACCTGAGAACACCAGACGATGTAAACATTTCGAAGTATGAAAAGAGGGAAGGCCCCAGGAAAAGATGGAATAGTAGCAGATTTACTGTCGGATACAGGAATAGAAGTACAAAACAGGTTCGCCCACTTGTTTACTCAGTGTATCAAGATGAAGAGAATTCCCCAAACATAGGGTAATATAATAGTTATTTTGCTTTACAAGAAAGGCGACTCAAAAGATCTTAGTACCTATCGGTCCATTAGCTTATTTCCAGTTATTTAGAAACTCTTCACTAAAGTTTTTATAAAAAGAATAACAAATTTGGAGGAAAAGCGACCTCGTAAACAGGCAAGATTCCGAAGCGTGTGTATGACAACTGATTATCTACACACGATGAATCAGCTAATTGAGGAAATTACAGAATATAATTAACCACTGTGCTTAGGTATTGTTAAGTACGGAATGGCTTTCGTCTTGGTGGAGCACATAGCAATTATAAATTCATTGCGTGAACAAGGAGTAAAGAAGAACATTGCAAAACTGCTCGAAAACACATATAAAGAGGGAACTGTTACAGTTAATTTACACAGACTTGAAAAAAAAAAAAAAAAAAAAAGATTTAGAAGAGCGTGCATCAGGGAGATACAATTTCACCAAAATTATTTTCAGCATGCCTAGTTAGTAATTTGAGAATGCTATTGTGGGAGAACAAAGGAGTAAACATATTTCGAGAAAACCTAAACTTTTTATGATATGTAGAAACATTGTCCTAATCTCAGAAACAGCAGAGATAATGCAAGAAATGTTTAGTGACCTGAATTGAGAAAATCTCAAAGCAGGGCTAAAGATGAACCAGAGTAATACTAATGTTTTATCCCAATACTCCAAAGAGCGCCATCAGAATAAGGGAGGAAATTATTGAAGAAGTCAAGGAGTACAGTTACTTTGGGGAAATACTGAAATTAACGAAACACCATGATAGCAAAATGAAAAGATTACAATTGGATGGAAAGCTTTCGGTAAACATAGAGACACCATGAATAGTTGCTTGCCATTATGTGTGAAGTGAAAAGTATATCCATCCATCCATCCATCATCCAGTCCTACGTTGCCCCGTGAGGAGCGTAGGAGCCCTGGGCTAGGCAAGTTGGTCCTGACATTTAAGATAAAAGTATAACGAAAATGTAATTCCAGCTACGACGTTCACTTGACCGGCCTGGAAACTGACAAAATTGATGGAAAATCAACCAATTAGTTCTCAGATCTCAGTGGAAAGGTCAATGTTGGGAATATCTTGAAGAGACAGGAAGAGATCAACTCGGATGGGAGAGCAGACTAAAGTCAAAGACATTATAGAAGTTACTAAAGAACAGGAATGGAAGCGGTCCGGTCATGTAGCTAGACTATGGGTATAACCGATGGAGCAAGAGGCTGACGATAGGACTCCAACAGTTTGTAAATGCAGAAGAAAAATGCCAGGCAGGAGGTGAAGAGATGTGTGTGAAGTTTGCAGGAAAAACATTGCCGAGATTGGCTCATTCAAGGAATTCGTAGAAATAGTTTGGAAAGGCCTTTGTTCAGCAGTATATTTGCAATGACTGATTTTATATATATATATATATATATATATATATATATATATATATATATATATATATATATATATATATATATATATATACGTGTGTGTGTGTGTTTTACCGCTCCTGACAGGGAATCGATCCCTAGACCTCTTAGATAGAAGTCAGACACTGATACCACTCCACCACGGCGTGTTAAAAGCTGAGAACACCTAACATTTTTGACGAATCAGGTACCTCCATTATGAAAGGATATATTTCAATCACAACACATTAAGATTATTTCTCAGCCCCACGCAACTCGGCAAGTGACAGAGTAGTTTTAATCTATCCCAGACACAACACGAGCGTCTTTATATGTTGGAGAGACACACATTACACGCGTGTGTACAAATGTTTTTTATGCTCCTGACTGGGAATCAAACCCTAGACCTCTTAGATACTGTACAAGTCAGGCTCTGATACCACTGCACCACGGCGTGATAAAAGCTGAGAACACCAGATTTTTTTGACGAACCAGGTAAATCCATTATGGAAGGATATAATTCAAACACAACACATTAGGATTATTTCTCAGACCCACGCAACTCGGCATGCGACAGAGCAGTTTTAATTTATCCCAAACACAACACTAGCATCTTTATATGTTGGAACGACACACATTACACGCATGTGTACAAATGTTTTTTACGCACATGACTGGGAATCGAACCTTAAACCTATTAGATAGAAGTCAGGCACTGATACCACTCAACCACGGTGTGTTAAAAGCTGAGAACACCTGATTTTTTTTTTTTTTTTTTTTTTTTTTGACGAACCAGGTATATCCATTATGGAAGGATATATATCAATCACAATACATTAGGATCATATCACAGCCCCACGCAACTCGGCAAGTGACAGAGCAATTTTAATCTATCCCAGACACAACACGAGCGTCTTTTTATGTTGGAGAGACACACATTACAGTGTATGTATCTCTATCAAGTGGCTTAGGGTGTCTAATAGGGATTGTACGTAGGGTGAGAAGTGCTTGTAAGTCTGATTGTAGTGTTGGAGTGGCTTTGGATGCGTGTGTATTCTGTAAACCAAGTGTAATCGGCCCACACAAGCCGACTGGGTGCAAGCATACTTTATAGTACGTGACAGTGGTTCAACCACAACACCTCTTTTGTCTGCCAAAGCAGCGAACCCTTCTCCAATGTACGAAAACGCACACTCTACCACTGTACCACAGAGGCCCCATATATATATATATATATATATATATATATATATATATATATATATATATATATATATATATATATATACACACACACACACAGTAGATTTTGCGACCCATTCTCAATAGTTCGACTAGGCTATACTCCATTTCACCAAGTTTGACACCATCAGTGATGTCCTCAACACCTGTAGTGTTGATGTAAATCCTTTGTACTAGTTAAACCTCTATGTATTACCTTGAGAACCAATATATAAAAGCAATACAAAAAGGTATATCCAGTATTTTATCAATGCTACAGGTGCTGAGGACATCACTGATGGTGCCAGACTCGGTGAAATGGAATATAGTGTTACCCCACAATTTACGCCATAACTACTTTAACACATCAACTACTCTGTATTTTTCATATATAGCATTGTTTTCCTTTGTACTGATATTCTGAATTTCGCAGAGCAAGCGTGCAACATTTATCTCGTCCCTTTATGCTCCTGTTTTTCTTAGGTAATTTTAAGTAATGTATCTTTAAAAAAAAAAAAAAAAAAAAAAAAATAGTTTTTCTATTTTTCTTGACATTGATTGTTGTCTTATAAACATTTAGATCCTCTGATGGTGCAGACTGCCTCCGAAACGTAAGGAATATAATAAAGATGCTGTTCATCACGACGTTGGTACTACTTTTCCTGGCAAGACTAAGGTTCCGAAGAGGAAGATTTATTGCGGACATTTTATACATATATACATACATATTTATACAGCATATATAATAGAGAGAGAGAGAGAGAGAGAGAGAGAGAGAGAGAGAGAGGTAGATAAGTAGAGATAGACAGATACTCTTAGATAGATAGATAGATATAGATATAGAATTTTATTTTTATATTTTTCTAATAAATCTCATTTTTCTTATTCAAAATTTATCGCATGGTGTGTTGTGTGAGATTTTTATTCGATACACTTCTTCCCATTAAAAATGACAGTATATATATTTTTAGACCTACTCTCAAATATACGGTCTTCTTTTTAAGGATGTAATATGGCTCCAAACTTTCTACAGCACGAGAGAGAGAGAGAGAAAAAAATAAATTGCTTCTAACTTTTTATTGCTTTGGATACAGCTTTCAGTACCCATCGAAAACATAAATACGAATTTCTCAGCAATAAGTTATAAAACGCAGAGTAGCAAATGTGGTGCGGTATATAATACTTTAGCCTAACTTTTATTAAGACATTTTCTGCCGAATCGTTCTCTATAGGTATATATACTTCTTCCTGCTGCTGTGTGTTTCTAGATCTTAAGTCTATTCACTCCTGGTGAAGTACATTTGTTTTCGTTCTTCCTGTACCTGCCCTGCGTCGCTAAACCTGACATGTGGGGCACCAAATCCTCTGAACGACTGGGGGTGAAACCGATGACTTCCTGGCAGCATAGTGTCGTTGAGCAACAGTGTGGCTTGCTTGACGAAGGGTAGGCAAGTCGACAGCTGGGTCAATAGAGGAGTGCTGCTGGACTACCTGGGAGAGAGAGAGAGAGAGAGAGAGAGAGAGAGAGAGAGAGAGAGAGAGAGAGAGAGAGAGAGAGAGAAGATGAAGAAAAGTTCAGTCAAATTATACAAGTACAGGGAACTGCAAAGGAGCCAAAGTTGTCTGAAGACTACATGTACTGCAAAACGGAAATACAAAACTCGATATGATGAGAGATATTAAGATGAAAATCAAACCTTTTGATAATACAACCATACTTGTTTAATATATATATATATATACACCGTTTCCCGTCCGATCAGTGAAGTTAAGCAATGCTGGGTCTGGTTAGTACTTGGATGGGTGACCGCCTGGGAACACCAGATGCTGTTGGCATCCCTACGTGTCAAGTGGGGTTGGTGGAGGGTAAACAGTTAACTCTAAGCCGTTGGCCACCCCGTTTGGGATACATGGCGTCTGGCAATGAATGAATGAAAATATATATATACTGTAGGATGGCCGATACTTTTTCGGTTGACTGAACCCGGTGTCATATGCACGGAGTGACTTTATGCTGGAAGTTAGCGTTCCCTTCTCTGTTAAGCCTAAATTAACCAAACCTAACCAAACCTAACCTAACCTTAACCTAACCTTATCCTAGATCAACCTAACCTAAATAAACCTCAATTAAACTAAATCTTAATTCACGAAATGACTAATTTCATAATCTGCCTGTAACATACATATATATCTTTATTTATATATATATCCATATATCGACCTATAGTTACCTACAGGTCGATAAGACATCCAACTATCTTCCTGACACATGTATTTCATACAATGTTGTTGATAAATGGCACAAAATTTGGGATAACATGCAGATACTTTCAAAATAGCAGCCAAACGGCCATTAGGCGCATGCGCATTGAGCGGAACGGTGACTTCCAGCATAAGTCACTCTGTGCATACGACGCCGGATTCTGTATTAGTCTAGACTACTTAATTTTATCATATGCCATCAGAACCTTAAGAAAAAATGTTATCAGCAATGTGACCTGGGTCCCGTTGTGTCAACACTGGGCTTTACATGGAACTGCGGGAAGAAAAACTCAGGCGATACAACACCAGCGCCGTACATTCAATGTAGATGTCCGACCACACGATTACTGAGCATCTATGGTTTTGCATTTATTATAATGAAAGAATGTTCGCTATTAATAAGATACAAGTGATGAAATCAAGCACAGTCCTGACTTTGTTCTACGGTTAATAGTTTCATTCATCACTACGCTTCGAAACGGATGAACAGTGCGCTCGAACACGATAAATGGCCCCATAATAGTGTGGAAGGACCCAAACCTAACCACTGAGATGCGTGGAAGGGCCTTAAGACCTAACCCTTGTCCTGCCCTGTGCCCTTAACCTTTGAATAATTTATCTCAAAATAATATTACTTCGCCCTTGCCTGACACTCAACCCATCCATCAAGTGCAGTTGAGATAAAATTGTCTGACTTGACCTTGTCCTGCCCTGTGACCTTGACCTTTGACCTTTTACTCTTGGCTAGCTACTCCACTAAGTTTCATTCAAATCAGCTCAAGTCTGCTTGAGTTAAATGACAAAACTTTTGTCCTTCCCCTGTGACCTTTACATTAGACCAATTATTCTCTTATTTGAATCCCTTCATCATTTCTTGTCCTTCAACCCATCCACTTTTTTTTTTTAATCAAAATCGGATGAAAGAGGTTTGTGTTGACATTCCCTTTGACCTATGATCTGTAATAGTTTTCTGTTAAAAAATAATCGCTTATTCCTCTGATGATCCGTAATCGTTATGCCAACTTTGATGCAATTTTATCCAATACTGTTTTCATAATTTTGCTAAAAGACAGACAGACATTCAGACACACAAAGAAACACAAACAAATCGCGCCAAACACATAACCCTCGCGCGTTCATGTGCTAGTTTATAATAATGTGTCGTACTGTACTGTAGTGGACAATAATACCGTTCCACTTTTTAGTTAAGTATATATGAAACTCCGACAAATTATTCCTGAATGTTTGTTGGGTACCAAAGATCTCACTACTAAGGTCTGAAAGTTATTATTCACTGTCTCGTTATTTATCAAAACAGAGTGTAAGTTGTTTCGGAAGTAGACAAATATTTGGTTATGCTAACCCCCGCTGAAGCGCAAATAATGTCAAGAGAAAGGACGCAGAAGACAAGATGGATAGATGGGATTTGTCGATCTGCTAGAACTGAAAGGAACAGGTTTACAGACAAATGACAAGAGTGCAAAAAAATGGGAAAGCCCTTCGTCTAGCAGTGGATTGTCTCAGGCTGTTGTTAATGATGATAATACAGTCGGTGCTTTATGCCCTCGTCCACGTTTTACCACCCATTATTTTTCTCTTCTTCTCCTTGCCTTCATTTTTTTCCGCCTCGACCTTGCAATTATGTTGATGGAAAATATTCAGGCCCGGCCAGCGGGGTGAAGGAGGCGGCTAACTTATTATCCTTACCACATTTTTCCCCAACATTATTATTTTTTTTTTTCAACGCGTAAAATGTCAGCATTGTGTCATGAGCGCCATTTGGCCATGAATCGGGGAGGTTTGTTATGTTTATTCTATTCAAGACTGTAATTTTGTGCATACTGGCGGCAGTGACAGTAATGTGTGCTAGTGTCTCGTAAATCTAGAAATCCAGTGCAAAATCAACACAACTTTCACATCATATTATTAACTGCAATTATTAGTTTCAGTATAATTATTTTCTTTATCCTTGTTACCACCTGACGGTATTATTTAGCTTAGTAGTGGCCTCTTGTATGGATGGAGGTGTTCGAAATTTCTCAGCCCCACCAGGTAGAAAGTTTGCTCTTTGCTGATTGACATCGCTTGGATATACAAAGAAAAATATAACTGAAGATAAAGTTAGTATTGTGTCGTAAGATAATCTTTTTTTATATCAAATTTTACAAATGATTCCAGACTTATAGGGCACTCAGCTGTTCTCTACATAAAATATAGACCTACGTTGTTGATACTGCAGGAACTGCCGAATATCAAACATAGGAGTAAAGTGAATGTGGCTGTTTAGCGTCATTCAAACTCTTTGAAGAGTCTTTCACATTATTTTTTCTGCCTTGATCTAGTTATTGTTTCATTTTCTTTGCATTATTATGGTATTTCTTATTAATCGGTACCTGTATTGACGTAACACATTCATTCATTCTGACAAATATATGTTTTAGTAACTGCAATAATACCTACGTTTTCCATTCACTTTTGAAAGTTCGTCTGCTGTTGTTTATTTCTTACCATTAAGCAGTAATCCATGCAAATACCTTTCGGATATTAGTACCGGCTCATACTGTCCTCTACCTTATCTCTAATCACACTCAGCAGTATCCAATACCCTCTATTGCACT
>NC_137008.1:13571779-13699279 GCF_032717465.1 Coenobita brevimanus | reverse complement strand
TTCTGGAATGATGTTGATGAGTGTCTGCAGAGTTTTGGAGCAAATGTGAATGTGGTAATGATGGGAGATCTGAATGCTAGAGTGGGAAATGTAGCAGTTGAAGGCGTAGTTGGTATGCATGGTGTGCCTGGAAGAAATGAAAATGGGAAACGAATGATAGCGATGTGTGTTGAGCGAGAGATGGTGATTGGGAATACGCTGTTTGAGAAGAAAGATATTTATAAGTATACATGGGTGAGACAGGAGGGTGGAAGGGTTGTTGATAGAGCCTTGATAGACTATGTGGTTGTGTCTAGGAATGTAATAGGAAGATTGTTGGATGTGAGAGTTCTGAGAGGGGAGGGTGGAGGTATGTCTGACCACTACCTGGTGGAGGGAAAGTTAAGAGTAGGTAAGAGATGGGTGAGAGCTAGGAGGGTTAGGTGTGGCAGGGAGGTTTTGAAAATGAGTGAGTTGGATAAAAGAGAGAAAAAGATAGAGTATCAGGAGAAATTGAAAGATGAGTGGAACACAGTGAAAGATCGGGAAAATGGCAGCGTGTAGGAGGAATGGCAGTTGTTTAAGAGTGCTGTGGTGGGGCATGCAGAAGAGGTGTGTGGTGTGAGACGTGTGGGTGGTGGTGTAAGAAAAGGAAGTGAATGGTGGTGCGAGGAAGTAAGTATGGCTGTGGCTGAGAAGAGACGTGCATATGAAGTGTGGCTGCAGAGGAAGGATGAGATGTCATATGAAAGATATAAGGAAAAGAGGAATAGAGCGAGAAGGGCTGTGCGTGATGCTAAAGTGGCAGCAGATGAGAGGTGGGGTAGGCGGCTGACAGAGAATTTTCAACAGAATAAGAAAATGTTTTGGCAGGAGGTGAAAAGGGTGCGAAAGGGAAAGTCTGGGAAGGAAGAACGAGTAAAAGCAGAGGATGGAAGGATGTTAATTGAGATGGATGCAGTAAGGAAGAGATGGGCAGAGTATTTTGAAAGATTGTTAAATGTAGAGGAGGAAAGGGTGGCTGAGATTGTGGCGGATAGAAGGGTGCAAGGAATAAATGTGTTGGGAGAGTTGAATGATTCTTTGTTCACGAAGGAGGAAGTGGAGAAGGCAGTAAAGGAGATGAAAACAGGGAAAGCTGCAGGTATGGATGGGTGTGCTGTGGAATGCCTGAAGGGTGGTGGAGTGACTGTTGTTGACTGGTTAGTAAGATTGTTGAATGTGTGCTTTGAGAAAGGTATGGTGCCAATTGACTGGGCAAGTGCTTGTGTGGTCCCGTTGTATAAAGGCAAGGGTGATAAGTATGAATGTACTAGCTTTAGGGGTATAAGTCTGTTGAGTGTTGTAGGTAAAGTGTATGGTAGAGTGTTAATTATGAGAGTTAGAGAGGGTACAGAGGGAGTGATTAGTGATGAGCAGTGTGGCTTTAGGAGTGGGAGGGGATGCATTGATCAGGTGTTTGCTGTCAGACAAGTTTGTGAAAAGTATTTAGCGAAAGGCAAGGATGTGTTTTGGGCATTTATGGATTTAGAGAAAGCGTATGATAGAATTGATAGAGAGGCTTTGTGGACTGTTTTAAGATTGTATGGACTTGATGGTAGGTTACTAAAAGGGGTGAAAAGTTTTTATGTAAATAGTAGAGCGTGTGTAAGAGTGAGAAATGCTGTGAGTGATTGGTTTCCCGTGAGAGTGGGGCTGCGACAGGGATGTGTGATGTCGCCTTGGTTGTTCAACATTTACATGGATGGTGTTGTAAGGGAGGTGAATGAAAGAGTTTTAGGTGGTCTGAGTCTGGTAAATGTTGATGGAGGAGAGTGGAATCTGAAGCAGCTGCTGTTTGCAGATGATACTGCACTGGTGACTGATTCAGAGGAGAGATTGAGACAGTTGGTAGAGGAGTTTGGAAGGGTGTGTGAAAGGAGGAAATTGAAAGTAAATGAGAATAAGAGTAAAGTGATGAAGTGTACGAGGTTGATAGATGGTAGGGGGATGAATATAGTTTTGAATGGTGAGTTGCTTGAGGAGGTAGATTGTTTTAAATATCTAGGGTCACATGTCGCTGTGGATGGAAGAATAGATGCAGAAGTGAAGTTTAGAATAAATGAAGTAGGAAAGGTGCAGGGAGGAATGAAAAAAGTGTTTAAATGTCGTTCGCTTAGAATGGATGTAAAGAGAAGGCTGTATGAGGGTGTTGTGGTACCGACTGCATTATATGGGGCTGAAACATGGAATATGGGTGTAGCAGAGAGGAAAAGTTTGAATGTAATGGAGATGAGATGTCTGAGGAGTATGTGTGGAGTGACGCGTATGGATCGAGTGCGAAATGATGAAGTGCGAAGGAGAACTGGAGTTGTTCGGGAGGGTGTTGCAATGGTTTGGGCATATGGAGAGAATGGATAATGAGCGATTGGTGAAAAAGATAACTAGATCTGATGTGAGAGTTGTAAGGCTGAGAGGAAGACCACGAATAGGATGGATGGACAGTGTGAAGAGAGCGCTGGATGCGAGAGGGATGTCTGTTGAGCAAGGAAGAGTGGCTGTGCGTGACAGAAATAAATGGAGAGAAATTGTGAATGAATAAGTGATGACGCAGCCCTGAGGGGATATTCTCCCGCATTTGGTCTGATCAGCTAGTCAGGTCAGGTGCGGGTAAGGGGATGGGTCTGTTATGATGTGGCAGGGGTAAACCAGTTCTGCTGTCGGGCCCTGCTGTGGATGTCACTGCTTGCATTGCGCAGTTGACCCTTGTGCGGTGTGATGCGGTGAGGATCTGTCCGTTCTCCCCTTTGGAGCTAAGATGCGAATGAATGTGTTTGAATGGATGAGTAAATGGAGAGTGAGTCGTCCTGTCTCGGCTACCTCCCTTTCCTTGGGGGAAGCAGCCTAGGTATATATATATATACGGGAATTAGCAGTGACCATGGTGGTGGATCTTGATGGAGAGAGGACTGACGCCATTTACTGACTGATCATTGCGGAAGGTACAAGGTTATGTGGCTTCACGGGAACTGTCGCATTCCATTGGTTGTGTAGGTCATTGGGTATGAAGTAAGTGATTTCGTCGCCTCCCATTGACAAAGAACATAGTGGGAGAAACCTACACTGGCAGGAGGATGAGTTCCCAGAAGACAGGGTACGTTACTGTTTAAATACTAAAGTTTGCACTCAGAGGTTATAATATTAAACATGGAGGTCGTACCTCCCAAACAGGGTGACCAGATATAATATTATAAGTCCAGCATTACTTCGCCAAATATTTAGAGCTTTGGGATTATATTTGGTGGTAAGATAAATCCAGCATAATTTTAACATAATCCAAACATATCTGGCATTTTTTTTCTTTTAAGCCGTGAATAAATTTGCTGCTGTTTCCTAAAACACAGTTAGAGTAATGTTAATTTCTTGTCATTATGTGGCTGCTTGGGCAGGAGCCAAGGATAGTGATATATTCATTAAGTCAAATGCCTCAGAGAACACGCTAAGATGCTTCAGTTCCTCTATAAATGATTAGCTATTGGATCATATGCATCCATTTTGAACTGATGGATGGGAGTGAAACAAGAAGAACTAGTTTAGTTGTCCATCAGTACTTTGAAATATATATATATTTTTTTATGATATAAACATGTGAACAGTTATCATCATTTTCTCATTAGTTTTAGTGTATCAGAATGGAAATCATCCTTTTGCCAAGTGGCCACATGCACTATAGAAGGTGGTCTGGACTTGGGAGAATATTCGTTTTTTGTTCTGTCTCAGTTTATTTTCATTTTACCTCTTAAAATTATTTATTCTCATTTTAATTATGCTTCTTCTACCTACACTTACAATTTTTGGATAAATAAACAAACTTTCTGAGGACGAGTGACAAACATAGTGTGTTCCATATGAGCATGTAAATTTCTTTAAATACCAGGGGTCGGGGAACTGGGGTAAATTACCCCAGTCGGAGTAAATCTAAAACTTTGAGGGGTAATGCGTGCTGTAGGTACTGATTTTTCACATAAATGATGTAAGTTTCAGTGAACAATATGTAAAACCATGTATCACGCATCATGATATTAGTCGCTTAACCGTCGTACTATTAACAGGTGAACAAGATGCAAAACCATGTATAATATTCCATGATGTTTGTTACTTAGCCACCATACTATTAACAGATGTGTACACAGACGTGGCTTTTTTTTTTTTTTTTTTAGATGAGGGTAATTTCATTTTACTGAAACAAATTTTTAGGTAGTACCCTAAAAAAGTTCCCGACCCTTGTTATAATCCAAATAGCGAAGACGATGCTCCTTCAGGGAAACATTCAAATATGCAAGAAAATAGCAAATAAGAATTTAGCACCATTTCATCAAATTTAGTATTATGTTTGCATCAAATTACTTTATCCTGAGCGAGGAATTGTGTCAGCCTGTTCCCAGAGCGAGCTGACATACCCGGTAGTTGAGATGGGAACAGCCCTCTAGTGATGGTGTAGGAAGGACCCATATTCGATGAGGTGTAGTCAGAGACGAGTTAAGGCTATTAGTATCCTTGCTATTTCCATACGATTTTATGATCTATAACAGCGACCTTTGAAGCAGATGAACCTTCAGTACTCGTTCACCAAACGACGCATTTCCTGCGTTGAACAAAATAATCTGGAAGTAACAACAATCAACCAAAATCAGATTCATCGTATTCAGGGAGTTAAGCTGACCTTGGGGAAAGATGTGAGAGGTACTGATAACACCTTCAAATAAAAAGATACAAAATTATAAAATTGCTTTATTGTTTTTGACACTTTCCAGTATTTGGTTCCCTCTCTGCTTATCCACTTCAGTCAGGCCCGTAGCCAGGATCTGAAATTTCGGGGGGCCCTCTCCTTCGTAGGGGGGGCTTCCTTTTTTATACTGTTCTTTCCACATATATTTCTTCTAGAATGTACTGTATGAACATGTAATGAACGAAATATATGCCGCACTATACTAGTGCAAGCACTAAAACCAGCTGAAACCAGTTTTTTGGCACCAAAATGAACGTTTTTCTTTTTTCTACACGTGAAGCTTCATGGCGTTTTCAACTTGTACCTTTTTCAAAGCTAATTATAACTCCGGCAGTATTTGCAATTTGCAAACTGGCACTGATATTGCTAACGAGGTTACGGTAACAGGTGCTTACCTGATCACTCGTCCCACAAAGTACTGTTTCGCACTGTTGGTCGAGTAACGCTCTACGCTGCACTTGCTGGCTAGTGTGCCAGGGCCCAGACTGCATGGCAGGCTTCACAGTGTTCTCGTCGGCATACGTTTGAATCGATGTTCCGCGCTGTTTTCCTAGCGGCACGTGCCATATCAACCTGCAAATCGCCGCCGCGCTGATACAGTTCATTCAACCACAACCGGGTTCAACTAAATTCCAGTCTAACACCTATAACATATACCAGCTATTTTGCATATAAAGAGTTACATCATGGCCATATAATAACCGTCATTAAACATGTCGCTGTATTGAATGAAATGTGTCATGAATAAGTAGTATATCTGGCTTGAATTTTCGTATATTTTCCCGGTTTGTGTGTAAGCAGATCATATCCGCTTCTAAGTGAAAAGCTTCTGGGGGGACTAATGAGTTTTTTTGGGTGGCTAAGCCCCTCCATAGCCACCCCGTGGCTACGGGCCTAACGTCAGTCAGACGACCCATTAAAAATAGATCTACTGTACTTTCTTGCCACCAGAAAGTTTACTTTAAAGTAAGGGAGACTTCGCCATCTGAAGAGTTAAATATATCCTTAAAAAGTCCTTTCACTGAAATGGGGATCTTAACATAATCCTTCAATAGGAGGAAGGGGCAAAACTATAGTGATCATAAGGAAGGCGTGCCACGGAAGAAATAAGTAAATGAGTACTTATGAACCTCGGTGCCTATTGAAAATGCTGGATAAGACCAAGGCCCGTATTGTCGTCAGGCAAGGAAACTCTCTAGCACGTCTCCCTTAATTATATATTTCCCAAACTTCCCATTAATATTCTGTGCGTGCGTGTGTGTGTGTGTGTGTGTGTGTGTGTGTGTGTGTGTGTGTGTGTGTGATTTACCCTCCCCCTGACAGTCAGAGGAGGGTGTTGTTATCACTGGGATTAATAGGCGTCCGTCCGTAGAGTTGGGCGGCAGGGTTGCAGGGGAGCTGGCCAGGCGCAAAGATATCGTTTCCGGGCCAGAAATAAGAACTTCACTATAGAGTCATGAAATTTCTCATAGTTATCTGTCTTATAGTGAACTGGCGCCTTTTGATAGGCAGAATGCTGTGTCTTAAGTAGGTTTTTTCAGAGTAAAGAAAAAGTAAAAAAAAAAAATAAAATCCAGAGATTTCAATGAGACCTGCGGAAGGAATCTGAAGGACCCAGGTTATGTGTCCTCTAGGCGATCTCATGCCCACCTTTAAAAGAAAAGTCGGGGGGGAGGAGGGGGAGGGTCATTACGAGCATGGTTAGGTGTGCAGGAAGGCGGGGAGTATGTGCTTGGTCAGGTGTAGGGTTGCAACGGTGGTTGCAGCAGTGTAGTGTTGCCTGTGTTTTTCCTTCTTTCTTTCTTTCTTTTTTTTTTTTTTTTTTTTGCCTCCTATATTTTCTTATATCTTTTTTACTGTCGGCAAAAATAACATGAATAATGCATAAGGATACAGTAACGAAGCAGAAGAAAAAAGAAACCAGTAAGGAAGAGGTTTTAGTAGCTTCTTTTTAATGCCGACAAGGATTCCATGAGTAATGCATAAGAATAAAATAAGGGATCAGAATCAGAAATAAACCGGCAAGGAAGAGGTGTTTGTAAGGTTCCTAACCACACGAAAATACCGCTCCAAGTGGTTTGTCTTGTCCCTTGCTGCCTGCCATGTACCCTGCCCTGCTCTGCCCTGTGCTCCTGATCTCAGCCTGCCCTTCCCAGTGTGAGAGGTGGACTGGTGCTTCTCGCATAATTCCGGGCTAGGAATCCCTCTCATGGAACGGGAAGTAATTTGTGCAGTGATGCGAAATTCATGTCAGCGCTGTTTCTGAGACAACCCCAGATCAGCAAATGGCATGATGGTCTGAAATATCATGCACTTTAGAATTACTGTCTTTACCAGCCACGATAGCGAAACTGGTATTGCCTGTAATTTGTGTGTGTGTGTGTGTGTGTGTGTGTGTGTGTGTGTGTGTGTGTTAGCACGATAACTTCGCTACCGCTCAAGATATCATCAAAAACTTGTACATGTATGTAGTAGGGTAAAAAAAAAAAAAAAACGATCACGAGTTCGAAATTGGTGAAAGAAGATCAAGGTCTGTCGGTAATTCGCAACCGCTTAAGATATCATGAGAAAGTTTTACAGGTGTGTCTGTCGGTAATTTCGCAACCGCTTAAGATATCATCACAAAGTTTTACAGGTGTGTCTGTCGGTAATTTCGCAACCGCTTAAGATATCATCACAAAGTTTTACAGGTGTGTAGTGGGGATGAAAATCTCCTGTGAGTATTGTTTTCATTTTCTCTGTGTGTCTGTGTGCCTGTTAGTACAATAACTTCGCAACCGCTCAGGATAACCTACTATCACAAAATTTTACAGGTGTGTAGTAGGAATGAAAATCTCCTACGAGTTCGAAATTGGTGAAAGTAGATCAATGTTAAGGTTATATTCCGAGCCGCGCTAGATATGTATCAGCTCGCGGTTGGTGTGATTCCCTCTTTGGGTGGGCCTCTAGTGTTTTCATTAATATTCTATATATAGATTTTTCATGCTAACCTATTATATCTGAGAAACTGACTCAGTCTAAAAAAAAACGCTAATTAATAAATTTGAGAAATCCCTCGTAAGTCATATTGCAGAACTAAATGAAATCTTATCTTAGCATAAAATGGAAATTCTACAGACAAATAGTAGCCATGCAAGATATGTCATATGGCAATGGCACAGCTAAATACTTTATCATCTATACAGCACGGTTACAAAGAGAAAAACATTTGTTTCGCTGATCATTATAACGAAACACTGCCACATTTGATTGCTCATTCTTTGCAGGTTGAGTGGGTTTGAGGTCGGATATACGTGTGACTGAGAATTGTGCAGCGATACCTTCTCCTGCGATCTTGCAACACCGAAGGGCATAAGTACCAGTTGAAAGGTTTAATATCTTATTTTGTCCATCAAAATTTTAATTAACCAACTGCTTTGCACCTCAGTCCTGAAAATGGTAAATCTAACTTGAACAAAGTTATGTGGTCTATCATATCTACTTAATGAAAACATTGCCACTGTTTTATGTTTTTAATACCATTAATATGTTTACACATTTCAGTAATCTGTCACCATGAGCCCTTTACCTAATTAGTAAGTATTAGATCTATATAACTGCCCCCCCCCCCTCTCTCTGATACTCCCCTCCCGTCTCATGATTCAGTGCAAAGGAGCCAAAGCATGGAGATCTGGAAGAAAGTTTTCCCTCCAAAGAAAAATTGAATACAGGATACCCCAAATCATGGACAGTTCATATGGAAATGTTTGGTTTCATTCTGTTTAATCGACCAGATGTCACAGGCAGACGAAAATACTGATTAAGAAGACCGTTCCAGTTTTGACCTGTTGCATTCGTGAACGACTGAAAGTTCCGGTTAACTCCGCAATAAAGAATATGACAGAGAATGGTTGAGAATGAACTGCTTGACGGGTGTTTCGTGCCCACAGTAATCGGTAAGGGGTACAAGAGAGTACAGGAGCAGTCTCTGACATCGTGACAGTGGAAGGAAAGAGATGCAACACTGCAGCAAAGGCGGTGCATGCAAGGAGTCACCATGGCCAGGGAGGTGGTGAGATGAAATGCCTGTATTATTTCCTGTCTTTTAAACATATTATCGAGACTAAAGTGTTCAGGTTGGACAGCATATCTAGGAGCGGGCCTGTCAGTCTGTAAACCGTTGACTATATTCGGAAACGAGGTGCTCCACTTGAGTCCATTATTAGGTTATGTTCTATCATATTTGTCTAGAGTAATTTTGTACTTGTTCCATCACAGCTTCAGATGAGGTATTTACAGTATAAGTTTTTTCCTGCTAACTATTGCAGGCTACAGATGGTGATGATGGTATATGAAGTAAAGAGGCATATTCTTGTATTTTCCCATAAACGTGGTGTACCAGGCTAGAAGTAAATTGGTGAACATATCAAGAACAACAACCATGTTGACAGAGTTTCGGAAGAAAAAGAAATTTAAAAAAAATGTAAATACGATTATGGTTCGCGCTACATGGTGGACAGCATAATATGGTAGAGGAAGGCATATGGAATTAGGCAGATGAACCATGGCAAAGAATGAAATGCAAGGGAGGGGGAGGGTAAGGCAATGGAGGAAGGAAAAGAGAACCAGAAGTTACGCAGAAGAAGTATGACAAGAGAAAGCAGAGGAAATAAAGTATAGGGAGTAAGTATAGACGGCGTGAGTCAACTTGAGACAGAAAGAGTAAATCAGGGAGAGTAAAGCACATGAAGCGTAGTAGCGGGATGCCGGGGGAGTAAGGCAGGGGTAAGAAGAGAAAATAAAGTATTGAGTGTTAGACAGAAGGTGTATTGAAGGAGAGACAAGAGGAGTAAGACAAAGAGCGGCAGAGCTAGTGAAACAGAAGTAAGACAGGAGAAGTAAGACACAGGAAGGAAGAGTGCATGTTAGGTAGGGGGAAGTACAGTAGATGGAGAAAGGCAGAGGGAGCCTGGCAGAAAAATGTATAGCAAAGGAAGGCGGAGGGGGTACTAGAGGGCGAGTAAGAAAGAGGGAGAGACAGGGGGAGGAAGAGGAAGTAAAGAAGGAGAGAATGATTTAAGATGATCTGACTGGAGAATTTTCTTCCGGTAGAGGACAGTACGATTATACGATGAAACGTTTTTGTTTGCAACCCCTAGACCGACAGTCTTCTCGAGGTAACTACAGAAGCATTAATCTCGAATAGTCTTTGCGGTACGATATATTTTTTTATTGATACTGTCACCAAGCGATTTTACGCCACCACGGAACTCTTCCCTCCTCCCCGCTTACTGAAGTGAAGTGATAAGTATAATGAACGGCATTGGTAAGCCAGGAAAAAAGCAGAGTATGTGGTATTTGAAACGTCAGACCAAAATAACCTACCGGGCAACGACTTATCTCTCCATCTGTTAAATTATGCTGCGTCATTTCACAGCAATGATATCATGTTCCAAGACACACCACCATCAATATAATAAAACCATCACATTGTTCCTCCCCCCAGTAGGAGTAAGGGGTGGTGTTTATGAGAGAATATGGCGAATCGTGGGAGGAACTGTCGTTGCTGAATAGGGCAAACAAAACAACATGAGCAAAAAGTATTTGTGGACCTCTGCGACTGCTGAAATATGCAGTACCTAACCCCCTCATCTCTTGTCCTTTCACTGTTGTGCCCCTCTTGCCCTGGCCTACCCTGCCCTGCCCTGGTCATCTTTTTCAGCCCTCATCCACCTGAGCCTGACTAATGCCTCGCGTTAAATCCCAGGCCGGGAGTACTTGTTACAGAACGGGGTAAAATTGTGTAATTAAGCCTAACTCGTGCTGGCGCTGTTTATTAATCGACCCCAGCTCAATGGGATGGCTTGTTTGTCTGATCTATCATGCCATTCAGTATAATCTGTCTTGTTTTCTGCGCCAATTTTCAAGCAGATTTTTCATATTGCCCTCTCATGTTGAATAAACTTTAGCAGTACCAAGATACAACGTATTGAAAGAACTTTAGTCAAAACTACAAAAACAACTTAACACAATAAAAATGCATGAGACTGCTGAAAGATGGACTTAATGATACATGGCCAAGGATGCAGAGTACAGTATATGAGTGTCACATAAGGATGTGATTATCCACACAGCACTGTTCTGGAAGGAATCAGATGTTGTATTTGGCTTTGAATAATAGGACACTGCAAATTTTGTGTTTTCAGAAAAATGTGCTGTAACGTACACTGAGAAAATTACATTGATAATTATCTATCCTGTTCTTATAACAGTGTAATGGCATGACACGTACTATTGATCAGGTAATTTGCTTCGTTCACCACCGTATTTCCTAAACAATGCATTTCAGTCTCGGTACTGAAATAAACTTATTCTAACTTGAACAAAGGTGTGTTACGTGCCCTTTCGACTCCCTGAAGCATTACTACTGCGCTACCTCTTTTTTTGTGGATTTGCACACTTCATTTAAATTTAACCCATTTTTCAAGAGAAAATACAAGTTTCTTTCTCCACCTATGTCACTTTTTGTCTTTCACATTATCGGCAAGTGTTCGGTGTGCTGTAAAAGCACACTTTATGTCCATGACCTAACAGACATTCTGATATATTCCTCTCCATTCCTGTTAATCACTTTACCATACGCCTTTCATATAGCCGAATTTCATGTGATTTATTTTTGGATAAATAATTTTATCTTGTTTACTTTAGCACACAGACGCAATAACAGCCGTCATAAATCCACTGGTACAGTTACACTCACCTAAGCTTTATGGCACAGATTTACCAGCCGCGATAGCGAAGCTTGTATTGTTTTCAGAGAGAGAGAGAGAGAGAGAGAGTGTGTGTGTGTGTGTGTGTGTGTGTGTGTGTGTGTGTGTTAGCAAGGTAAGTTCTCAACCTCTCAAGATATCATCAAAAAATTTTACAGGTGTGTTTTAGGTGAAAAAAGGGCTCATGAGTTAAAAATTGATGAAAGTAGGTCAAGGTCTGTCTGTCTGTTACGACGATAACTTCGCAGGAGTAGACTGTAGCACCAGTGGAGCAGGGCAGTACTCCCGAGGTGGATGGAAAGCTGATGACAGGGAGTGCTGGAGCTCCCGTTTCATCAGCCCTCAGGACTAGTTCCTAACCATCCCCCTTTGCTGAACTTTTTCAGTGTCTCAGTTACACAGAGAGTAGGCCAGCATGCTCTCCAGTACAAATTTCTCTAACTATCTTCACCAAACTACATGCACAGTACACACTACACTTCCTATTCAAAATTCAACAAAAATGGCGTCGATTAATCAAGCCTCGGAGTCCCCAGGGGGGGGGGGACCATAAATGCCCCCGCCATCTGCCCCTCTCCCGGTGACGACTCGAGGTGCCTGGAACCACTGTCTGACTCTCTTCTTCTTCATTTCTGCAACATTCGCGGCCTTTCATCTAACTTTCGCTCTGTTGAGCACCACCTCTCCTCCTCTAAACCTCACCTTCTTTTTCTGACGGAGACTCAGCTGTCTGAGGCAACCGACAGCAAACCCTTTTCTGTATCCTCCTACTTTCTCTATACTCATTTCAAAGCCAAAGGTGGATGTTGTGTATACATACGCAACGACTTATCTTGCTCTCGTGTTCCTGAACTTGATTCTTCTGAATTCTCCACACTCTGGCTTCGGCTTTCCTGTCATTCTCTGACTAAATATATCTGTGCTGTTTACTTATCCCCTAATTCTACTGACTATCAAAAATTCTTCGACTATCTTACTTCTACGATGGAACACATTCTGTCCATTTCTCCTTTCTCTGAAATCTCCATTCTTGGAGATTTCAATGTTCACCACCACCTTTGGCTCTCCTCTCCTTTCACGGATCCACCTGGTGAACAAGCCTACATCTTTTCTATCCTTAATGACCTAGAGCAGCTTGTACCGCACCCTACCCGTATCCCTGACCGCCTTGGAGAGAGCTCCAACATACTTGACCTCTTCCTCACAACTAATCCTTCTGCTTACTCTGTTAATCTTTTCTCTCCGTTGGGCTCCTCCGATCACAACCTTATTACCTTAACCTGTCCTATCACTCCGGTACGGCCTGTGGACCCTCCAGGGAAACGTCGTCTGTGGCATTTTGGAGCCGCGAACTGGGAGCCCCTCAGGCAGTACTCCTTTGATTTTCCCTGGAATGATTATTGCTTCCATGGCCGTGAGCCATCTGACTGTGCCTTGCGCATTACGGAGGTTATTCTCTCGGGCATGGAAGCATATATTCCTTTCTCATATCCTTTGACTAACGCAAGAAAGCCTTGGTTTAATCACGCTTGTTCTAATGCTGTCCGCAACAAGAAGGCCTACAAAAGGTACCGGAGCCAACCCACCCCTGAATCACATCATCTTTACGTTTCTGCCCGGAATCGTGCTAAGTCTGTTCTTTGCTCTACTAAAAATAATTTCATCCATACTAAATGCTTTCAACTCTCCAACTCGAATTCTTCCCACTCCTTCTGGCACCTTGCCAAAAATCTTTCTAACAACTTTACCTCATCATCCTTCCCTCCTCTTTTCTACTCTGATGGTTCTGTAGCTATTTCTTCTATTGATGAAGCAGATCTCTTAGCACAGACTTTCTCCTCCAATTCCACCTTAGACGATTCCGGTGCTGTTCCTCCCTCACTTCTCCCCTCTGACTTCCTCATGGCAGACATTAAAATTTCTTCAGTTGATGTATTTTCTGCCATCACTGGCCTCAGTACTAACAAGGCATATGGGCCTGATGGGGTCCCTCCTGCTGTTCTCAAGAACTGTGCTTCTGTGCTTACACCCTGCCTAGGCAAACTCTTTTGCCTTTGTCTGTCAACTTGTACCTTTCCTTCTTGCTGGAAGTTTGCTCTCATTCAGCCAGTCCCAAAGAAGGGTGACCACTCCCAACCCTCCAACTATCGTCCAATTGCTTTAACGTCCTGTATTTCAAAAGTTTTCAAGTCAATTCTTAATAGAAAAATTTTAAGGCATCTTTCCTATCACAACCTTCTTTCCGATCGTCAGTATGGGTTCCGTCAGGGACGCTCCACTGGCGATCTTCTCACCTACCTTTCAGACTCCTGGTCATCCTCCTTTCGGGACTTTGGCGAAAGCTTTGCCATTGCACTTGACATCTCGAAGGCTTTCGATCGAGTCTGGCATAAATCTTTAATTTCCAAACTGCCCTCCTACGGTTTCTATCCTTCTATCTGTGCCTTCATCGCTAGCTTCCTTTCTGGTCGTTCTATAGCCGCTGTTGTAGATGGCCATCGTTCTTCTCCTAGATCTATCAACAGTGGTGTTCCTCAGGGCTCTGTCCTATCACCAACTCTCTTCCTTTTATTCATCAATGATCTTCTAAGCTGTACATCTAACCCTATCCACTCCTACGCTGATGACTCCACCCTTCACCTTTCCATTCGGTTCCCGCAACGCCCATCTCAACAGTTACTTCAAGAAGCAAGGGATGAGGCTATGGCACACCTAATGTTTGACTTGGCTCGTATCTCTGACTGGGGTAAAAATAATATAGTTGTCTTTAATACATCTAAGACACAGTTCTTACACCTATCAACCCTACAAAATCTTCCACAAGTATACCCATTAATGTTTAATAATATTCAGCTTAATCCTGCATCATCCTTGAACATGCTTGGGGTTTCATTTACTCGGGACTTATCTTGGAAAGATCATATTACATCTCTTGTAAAATCTGCTTCCAAGAGATTGGGTGTGCTAAGCCAACTCCGCTCTTTCTTTACCCCTGCACAATTGTTGACTCTATACAGGGGTTTTATCCGCCCCTGTGTGGAGTACAACTCTCAGGTGTGGGGAGGCTCCCCACATACAGCTCTTCTCAATAGGGTGGAGTCAAAGGCTTTTCGTCTTCAACCTCTGTCTCTTTGCCGCACTGTTGCATCTTTATCTCTTTTCTATCGCTACTTTAATGGTCACTGCTCCTCTGAACTGTCTGCTTGCTTTCCTCCACCTCTACGACGGGCACGTGGCACCCGTCTGGTAGCAAACTCTCATCCCTTTTCTGTCCAACTCTCTAATGCAAGAGTTAACCGTTACTCCCAGTCTTTCATTTATGCAACAGGTCGTCTCTGGAACTGTCTCCCTCTGTCTGTATTTCCTGCTGCCTATGATCTCCAGTCTTTCAAACGCAGTGTGTCCAGGCATCTCAAAATGATCGGATCTTGAATTTGGCTCTCTATTGTATTTTGTTTTTCTCTTGGAGGGAACTGTTACTGCGGGCTCATGGCCTTTGGTTCCTTCTTCCTCGCATTAAAAAAAAAAAATAATAACGCTTAAGATATCTTCACAAAAATTTAAAAGGTGAGTAGTAGGGGAAAAATGCGATCATGAGTTGAAAAATAATGAAAGTAGGTCAAGGTCTATCTGTCTGTTACCACGATAACTTCGCTGCCGCTCAAGATATCACAACATTTTACAGGAGTGTAGTAGGCATGAAAATCCCCTATGAGTTCGAAATTGGTGAAAGTAGGTCAAGCTCTGTGTGTCTGTTACCACGATAACTTCGCAACCGCTCAATACATCACCACAAAATTTTACAGGTGTGTAGTAGGGATGAAAATCTACGAGTTCGAAATTGGTGGAAGTAAGTCAAGGTCAAGGTTATATTCCGAGCCACGCTAGATGTGCTTCGGCTCGCGACTGATGTGATTCCCCCCTTGGGTGGGCCTCTAGTATTTTCATTAATATTCTATATATAGATTCTTCATGTTAACCTATTATATATGTCTTAAAACTGATGCAGTCTCAAAAAACAGCGAACTAAGAAATTTGAGGAATCCCTCGTTTGTCATAAGGCAGAACTATATGAAATCTACACAGTAAAAATTGCAAATTATATAGACAAACAGTAACCATGCAAGATATGTCATATGGTAATGGCACAGTAAATAAATACTTGACCATCCATTTAGCACGGTTACAAAGAGAAAAACATTTTCTTCGCTAATCATTATAATAAAACGATGCCACATTTGACTGCTTATTCTTTGCAGGTTGTGTGAGTTTGAGGTCAGATATACGTGTGACTGAGGATTTTACAGAGATACCTTCTCGTGAGCTTTTGCAACTCCGAACCGAAGTAGTACCAGTTAAATGCTTAGTATCTTTTTTTTTTTTTTTTTTTTCCCCACGGTTAAAAATATTTCCTAACCAACTGCATTCCATCTCATTCCTGAAATCCAGTGAATAATTTGAACCAAGTTATGTGGTGTATCATATCAAGTCAACGAAAACATTATAATTGTATTCCGCTTTCATTCCCATTTATATGTTTACACAGTTCAGTTACATTTGTCAGCAAATGCCCTTTACCAGATCAATAGTTTTTTTTTTTTTCCTCTCTCTCTCTCTCTCTCTCTAATAGTCCCTTCCCGTCTCATTATTCATTGCAAAGGGGAAAATGCATGGAGTCCTGGAAGAAAGTTGCCCTTCCAAAGAAAAATTGAACAAAAGATACCCAAAGTTATGAACGTTTATTTGGAAATGCCTGAGCTCGTTGCATTTATTCCACAAGTTGTCACAGGCAGATGAAAATGCTGATTCCGAAGACAGTTCCTGAGGTGGCAAGTTGCGTACATGAACCACTGAAAGTATTGGTTAAGTCTTGCAATTAAGAAGCTGACAAAAAATAGTTGAGAATCAAATGATTCCCGGACCTTTCGCTCCCACTGTAATCGATAAGGGATACAAGAGAGCGTAGTAGTGGTCATTGGCATTGTGATACTCGAAGAAAAGATGTGCAACACTGCAGTAAAGTGGGTGGTTGAAGGGAGTCAGCATGAGCAGGAAGGTGATGAGCTGAAATGCCTGTATTCTTCCTTGTCTTCCACCATATCATATTATTTCTACTAAAATTTTTAGGTTGGGGACTATGTCTAGGAGCGAGTCTGTCAGCTTGTCACTCGCTGAGTATATGAGGAAACGAGATGCTTCACTTGAGTGAACTTTAGCAGTGTCCTATATCAGCATTTGTTCCATCACATGAGTCTAGAGTACAGGTACTTCTGAACTAGCTCCATCACAGTATCGACGCGTAAACTGAATATAACAACGCATTCATATCACCGCCTCACTCACTGACTCACCACAACTCCTATATTCAGTACCTTGTCATCGACGCAACCTCTTCCGTCAGATAAGGTATTCTTTATTTCTTTCTTGCTAACTCCACACTACTTCGTGCAGGTCAGTGTTTATGAACTTGACGGTTAGATATAGCACTTAACCCGTTGTCTACAAAACGTCTCCCACTAGAAGTACACAATCGCGTAATGGTAATAAGAATAATCTTTGTCTATTTATAGCTAGAATTCTTAATCCGGTAAGGGGTGGTCACAAACAAATCGCCTCCACGTCACCAAGCCGTGTGCCATTTGACTGCCCTCCCTCCAACTCACACCCATTTCTTATATAACTATCAACCCCATCCCTCCGTCTAATCTTCGGTATTCCCGTCCCGCTTTTCCCCTCCGTCGCCATTCTTATACAGTTCTGAGGAACACTTTCAAAGCAACTGGAGGACACTCATCTGGACTTGGAGCTTTGTTGGTTGGTAAAACGTCTAGGATCGATTTTATGTATTTAGTTTGTATCTTAAGTGGAGTAATTTCGGGAGAGTCAAATTCTAGTACAGGGACGTTCTGGCTGACATCCTCTAAGGTAGAATTTCTGGCAAATGCACTGGCAAGGATGTTCGCTTTTCCACTCTGGTCATTTATAGTGTTACCGTCTGAAGATTCTGGTGGGGGAATGGGTGATGACTTGTTACAATTATTAATGAAAAAACTGTGAGTTGACCGGATTAAACTGTTGTCAGTAGGATTGCTTAATAGTCTGGATGCTTGGTTGTAAAGAAAGTTTGATGTACCGAGATTTACCACTGCTTTTGCATGGTTTCTATCAATTTTAAATTGTCTGAGTGATTCAGGTGTTTTTTTTATTTTGAGCAAAATTTATCTGCTTAGGACTTTTGTGTCGTAGCTCTGGCACAGTTCCTATCAAACCATTTTGGGGAGTCCGATCTTTTAGTAACTCTTGTCTGGATGTGAGCAAGCATACCAGCATGTATTAAGTCATTAATGTGAAACTGGGTTCAGTTGATGCCACTGGCAGTGGAGGATCCTGGGGGGGGGGGGAGGCGGTGGGAGGCAGCCCCCCCTTCAGCTATGAGTGGCGTCCCTAAGAGCTGATTATTATCAAATATCAATGTTAGTAAAAATAAAAATTATAATAATAATAATAATAATAATAATAATAATAATAATAATTATAGTTCCGCTCACCCCAGACCCCCTAGCTTATTGCCTCGGCCTTTGGCACTCGGCGACCCTTACATTTACGAGCGGCCCCCTCTTTTCCTAAATCCTGGATCCGCCACTGGAGAAGAACGACTTCCATGGAATGTTATCAGGATAATTTCTAAATCCTTCCCAGTCTGCCCTGTGAAAATGCCATCTGGTCATCCTGACAGGTTCAGAAAAGGGATGTTTGGGGCAACTGACTAATGAGGCTTTGATGAGATTGTGGTCGGAGGATTCAAGTGGTGACAGTGCTTCTGTCCTGTACTGATCTGGATTATTTGTCAGAAATACTGTAGTTCCAAGAGATAGGCGTTGTGGTCAGGATTATCTGGTGCGGTATTCTGGTTGGTTGTTTTACCAATTGTATGAGATTAAACGAATCTGCAAATAGCTAGCATTTTAGACAGTATCGTCCGCCCTGGCAGAATGCAATAATCATTCTACATGACAAACGTTTAAATCACCCAAAACGGTAATTTCAGTGGTAAGGGTGAGGTTAAGGTTGGTCAACTATGTGGCTATGGAATCAAATATGCTGGGTTCTGAAGAAGCACTGGGACACCAATAAACTACAGTATACAAATATATTTGGTAATATTTAGGTATTTTAGTTTATATAATAAATAATCAAAGTAAGCTGAAGTGAAGTTCAAAGTAGTGTCAATTGCAATTTTAGATTTAATCTAACAACAGGTGCCATCCGTGTTACGGAAGCTGATGATGAGATGGTAACCAGGAAAACAAAATGGGGATATGTCAGTACAGGGAGAGATTGGGGTTTTTGTGAGGACAAGGGCTAGAGGGGATATAGACTGGACGAAAAAGTAAACGGAATTCAGATTGGTACTAAGACCAAGGATATTAGTGAAAAATAAGACCGAACCCGCGCTTCTCCGCTGACGAGCATGAACTGTGTTTGCAACAGCCACTGTCGGCACGGTACAGTTGCTTGACTGCAACCAGGAGGACCCTGTGCCTCCAGTCCTACCCTGCTGGTGGTGGCAATCCGAGATACCACCGAATTTTCCAACAATAATGCAGTAACCATTGCTAATGGGGAATGGAAATAGGTGTGATATCTAATGTGAATATAGTGTTGTGTAGACTGTTGCAGGTGGAGGTACTATGACACTATGCTGGCCTACTCTCTGTGTTGATGAAAACACTGAAAATATTCAGCAAAGGTAGATGGTCAGGAGCAGGTCCTGAGGACTAGTGAAACGGGAGAGCCAGCTCTCCCTGTCACCAGCTTACCATCCACCTTGGGAGTACCGCCCTGTTCGACTGGTGTAACAGTCTTCTCCCTGAGATAAAAACCATCACATTCCCACCGTTAATGTACTGTTAGCTTTTGCTTATCACATATCTTCACTTTCAACCCCCATTATTCACTCTCTGTGAATGATGTTATCTATATTATTTTACCCAGTGCTTACTCGTGCTATTACCAAATAATGTCCGTCTATTCAAAGACAAACTTACCCATTGCATTCTAATCGCCGTTTGTCAGTGGGTCTCTGTTGTATGTGTCCATCGTTTTCCTCTACACATCGTTCCAATCACCGCATTCATTATCACTTTCATTACTCTTTTATTCCGATTAACGTCTGACTGTTTCATTCACCTGTAAGATGTGGTGAGGGGCACGTGTTGTCTGAAGGCTGTAAGATGTTATGAAAGAAACTGAGCTATAGTGCACGAAGATTAGGGAAAAAATAACAGGAATAAACAGGAAGTATACAGTTCTTAGTGTGAGAGAGAGAGAGAGAGAGAGAGAGAGAGAGAGAGAGAGAGAGAGAGAGAGAGAGAGATGACTAGAGATAGAGTGGTAGGACAAGAGAATATATCACAGAAAATTATCTGAAGAGGAAAAGTATCCAAAACTCATAAAGAAAGGAGGAAAGAAAAATATGAAGGGAGGAGGCGCGAAGGGAACTTGAAAAGTGGACAAAGAAAAGCAAGTCGTTAAGGAAGATAGGAAATGAAATTAACGAGAGGCAGTGACAATCGTACGTAAATGCTGAGAGACGTACAACTGTGACGTTATGACGCACACAGCTCCCCGGTGTACTTCAGGTGGATTTTATCTAGTAGGAATATTTATATACACTCATTATCAACTCTTTCACTATCCGCGGCTTTCTTGTGCTGATCGTCTACTAGAAGTACGAATACTTTTGCAAAAATGCAACTCAGGGTATAACCATGACAGTCCGTTCCCTGAGGACCTACAGTCCTCCAAGGGGCCACGTACCTTCACTTGTCATCACCTAAGTGCTAATATCTACCGTCTGTATTGAAGACATGCGTGGCTGTATCATCCAGGACTGGTATGACGGCATCTGTGTGTGTGTGCATGTGTGTGTAATTCACCGGGTCGGTCATCATCACTTGATGGTCGTGATCGTCAGCTTTTTACCCTCCCGGAAGGGAGCTGAGAGCTCATATAGTCCGATCTAAGGGCAAGGCTGTGACCTTCACACACACACACACACACCCATCCCCTTGCTCAAGGGGGACAGTAACCACCCACTTCATCAGTGAAACTTTTCGCAACCTGAGCAAGGCGCGAACTCCCATCCACCAGTTGGCAAGCGAGAACGTTACCACTGCACCAGCGAGCGGTGTGTGTGTGTGTGTGTGTGTGTGTGTGTGTCTGTGTGTTTTAACAAGTAAATGAGATAAAAAATGTCGCTTGTCGCGAAAGAAATCATTAGTTGTTCTCTGCCGTAGTCAAACATCGAACTTACCATTTCCCCGACATACCTCTCCTTGTCCCTTCTCAGCAAAACTCTTACCTAACGAGTCAGAAGACAGGTAGCACGATATTCATCAATTTCAGCCAGCGTCACCGGAGAAACGAATCCTTTCATTGATCTCGGCCACCCCCCAGCGCGTTCATCAGCGATTCCCAGAGTAAAAAGCTTAAAGGTAGCCTAGTCCATCTTACAATATGGCTCTCAACAGCACTAAGCACCTCAAACCAGTTCAGGATTGTCACTTCCTATTCGTAAACATCTTCCTCTCCTCTGAGGTTCTGAAAAGGAACCGCTGAAGCGGCAAGAAAGAGATGTGAAATACGTAATTATAATGTAGAAGATAAAAAAAAATACTGGACAGGTGAAACACTGTAAAAAAGGGCAAGGCGGAGAGTCGGCGCAAGAAGAATTAAAGACTGCCAACAATCCGAAAGAATCGCTGGATGATCTCCACACAGTAATACAACTGCTATACAATTTCCCATTTAGGTCAATGAACACAGAATAACTAAATTTGTGAATCTCTATGTTTTGAACATTGACCCAGTAAAACTTAAACACATATAAAAAGACAAAGTTGTCTTTGCATATTTAGTATGTGAAAAATTGTGCCAAGTTTCATGTGAACTGGTGAAGGAACGAAGAAATGGCACCGATCTGAATAGCGTTTCAAAGGAAAGACAAAGAAAATGGGCAAATGCAGCATATCTCTACTATACACATTGTGGAGACTTTAATAGGCGGGAAGAGACTGGTTAGCAGGCAGGGTGAAACAGAGAATCGAGATAGCAAACAGATGGGACAGACAGAGTGTTAAGAAGCATTGAACAGATAGGAAAACAAGGTGAGGCAAGCAGGTAGGCAAGGTGAAGTTGGGAAATATGCTGTAATGAACATATACAACAACTGTGGTAGCGAAGGGAGATGGAGGAAGACAAAGCAAAGCAGATTGACGCATAAGGAGTAAGAGACAGGGAGGTAGAGGGAGTAAGGCAAAAGGAAAAGTCAGAGCGAGGTAAAAGAAGGAAGGCAAAGGGAGTACAGCGGAGGCAGCAGAAAAAAAGAAAGATAAGTCAGACAAAATAAGATAAAGGATGTACAGCGGAAGAGATTCAAGAAGACCAGCATTCACATATGAATGGAGGATGGTCGTTAAGACAAGAAGTAAGCAAAAGAACAAGAGTCTTGCACTATGATCTTTTCTTTGAAGTTTTTAACCTAAGAATTACAGTCCCAGGTCATATATATATATATATATATATATATATATATATATATATATATATATATGACCTGGGGACTGTAATTCTTTGAAGTTTTAACCTAAGAATTACAGTCCCCAGGTCATATATATATATATATATATATATGACCTGGGGACTGTAATTCTTTGGTTAAAAACTTCAAAGAAAAGATCATAGTGCAAGACTCTTGTTTTTTTGCTTACTTCTTGTCTTAACGACCATCCTCCATTCATATGTGAATGCTGGTCTTCTTGAATCTCTTCCGCTGTACATATATATATATATATATATATATATATATATATATATATATATATGACCTGGGGACTGTAATTCTTAGGTTAAAAACTTCAAAGAAAAGATCATAGTGCAAGACTCTTGTTTTTTTGCTTACTCCTTGTCTTAACGACCATCCTCCATTCATATGTGAATGCTGGTCTTCTTGAATCTCTTCCGCTGTACATCCTTTATCCTATTTTGTCTGACTTATCTTTCTTTTTTTCTGCTGCCTCCGCTGTACTCCCTTTGCTTTCCTTCTTTTACCTCGCTCTGACTTTTCCTTTTGCCTTACTCCCTCTACCTCCCTCTCTCTTACTCCTTATGCGTCAATCTGCTTTACTTTGTCTTCCTCCATCTCCCTTCGCTACCACAGTTGTTGTATATGTTCATTACAGCATATTTCCCAACTTCACCTTGCCTACCTGCTTGCCTCACCTTGTTTTCCTATCTGTTCAATGCTTCTTAACACTCTGTCTGTCCCATCTGTTTGTTATCTCGATTCTCTGTTTCACCCTGCCTGCTAACCAGTCTCTTCCCGCCTATTAAAGTCTCCACAATGTGTATAGTAGAGATATGCTGCATTTGCCCATTTTCTTTGTCTTTCCTTTGAAACGCTATTCAGATCGGTGCCATATATATATATATATATATATATATATATATATATATATATATATATATATATATATATAATCTCATCAGCCGTTTGTGTGTCCACTGCATATCCCTACGGAAGTGGGGACGATGCAGTCAATGTATCTCTACCAAGTGGCTTAGGCTGTCTGGTAGAGATTGTATGTAGGGTGAGAAGTGCTTGTAAGTGTAACTGTAGTGTTGGAGTGGCTTTGGATGTGTGTGTAGTCTGTGAACCAAGTGTAATCGGCCCTTGCAAACCGACTAGGTGCAAGCATACTTTATAGTATGCAACACTTGTTCAACCACAACACCCCTAATGTCCGCCAAGCAGTACATGGCCAGAAGAACGCTTCCAAAGTTTATTACCCTGGCGGGGCGCGAACCCTCGTTCTTCAGTGTATGAAAACGCACACTTTACCAGTGTACCACAGAGGCTCCATATCTATCTATCTATCCGTCTATGTCTATATCTATATCTATCTATCTATATATATATTTAACTCATCAGAGCCCAGTGTCCAGAGTATTGGACAAAGCTGGGAATTTTCAGACCTTAATAAAGTAGGGAACCCCCGGGTAGGGACCTATGAGCTTCGCGACTATGAGCCGATAGGCGGAAGTCGGCACGCTTAGTACCCTCCCGGTGCAATGCCTCGCCCAGCAGCTCCGTGTTCCAATGGGATATATATATATATATAAGCAAGAGTACCCGGCGTTGCTGGCCCAAAAAGGCGACCACTCTAATCCTATTTGTTCTAGGTCACTCTTTCTTCGTACCCCAAAAATATCTTGTACCTCTTATGCTTTTGAAAAGGGATTATATGGGATACAGGAACTTTCTAGTTCAGCTTTCGCAGACTAACGCACAATATTTGTGTGCACTTGTTTGCTATTACTGGTGACCTCAAATGACCTCAGAGGTCAACCTCATATAGCCTATGTCCGAACTGGAGATCATCGAGTCTCCATGACAAAAAATGGGGCTGCTGTGTCCAGTAGCTCGAGCGTGTATTACCGGTGACCTCAATCGACCTCCGACCAGTGACCTTAAATGGCCTCGGAGGTCAACCTCACATAGCCCATGTTCGAACTGAAGGTCATGTGAGACTTCATGCCAAAAATTGGGCTGCAGGAGTATCCGGCGCTGCCCGGGCCAAAAAAAAGGCTAACACTCAACAGGTGACCTCGAATGACCAGATCTTAATTTTGTCCCCCCTAAAACCATCCTTGGGTCACCCTGTCATAAAGACTTTGTAGTTACTTGTAGAGAAGTATATTTTAGACTTGTGGTCGAGCGGCTTTTATATCTTGTAGTAGTTTCCCCACCAGATGTCATGTAGTGACGGGAGAGGTAAAGAATAGTATGGGACTATTTTTATTTGTCTTGGAAATATTAAACAGGTATAACAGTATAAGTCCCGGGTAGCTACCTCCCTGTCTCGCTATCTCTCTCTCTTTCTGTTCTAAGGCTAATCTCCGTCTCGACCTCTCTCTAGGGTCGCTTGTCTCCTTCTAAACTCTCTTTTCTAAAATCTGGTGTAGTAGGGGTGTGTCACATATGTTCCTCATGGCAACCGGATCTTTCTCACGAGAGGACTGCTGACAGCTAACTGCATCATCTCCTTACTGGCCGCTGTCGTCAGCTTTCCTCCGTGTAAGCATGTTTAGCGCTGCTAGATTCTCGCAGACACAACACCTTCTCATCATTTGACTTCCTGCTTCTATCTGTCTCTCTATCTATCTATTTATCTATCTATCTATTATGTAGTCCTATATTTGCTCGGCCGCGCGAAAATGGCGTACCATCGACATTTAATAGTTATAATATATTAATACATACTACATACACATTATAATGAACTTATAAGCTAATTAAGTGAAATACATAATATTGTAAAGTAACATAATTGTATGAATATTGTATACATATATTATTCATAGTAAATAGTGATTATTCAGTAATACTACATTTTAAATAAGTTGTATACATATTGGAATAAATGCATTAAAGTAAATTATTTAACTGTAATACAGTATGTACTTGGGATATTATAGTGAAATTCATACATGCAAGAATAAAAATAGTTTAAAATTAAGATTATTGTAAGAGTTATTAATATTTCATTCAAAGATAATGGTACTGGTCTGTCATATATGGGTCATTCTTCTTTGTGTTATTATTATTATTTTTTATTTTTTTTTTTTATATATATAATTAATACTATATACAAAATATATACACTTCATTCAGGGTGGTTAACTGTGATGTTAACTCTCCTCCCACTAAACAATGACTCCAAATTAGCAATTCTTGCATGCATTCTGTGCATTGCCAACAGCAATACTGCAACCACAATGCAGATGATTATAAAGACAGAAGGTGCTTGGCTATACACATAATATGGGTTGAACATACTCAAACTCAAATCATCCCAGGGCTTCATTGTTTCATTGATCAGCTGCATAGTTTCAAACTTAGGTGAAGTCAGCTTAATACTTGTGATCATGTTTAAGTTCATATCAGGCAGTGGGTGGAAATGTTTGTGTGTATGGTTGATAATGGCGTAGTGATTGATGGTGGAAAAAGTAGACATGGATGGTGTAAATACCGCACAGTAGTCTGGTGCTATGTATAATCCTGAGGCTGATGTATGAGATGGTGGTATATCTGGACAGACTATGTAAACTGATGTGTTATGAGGGAAATAAAAAAACTGCGAGTGTCCAATGCGTTGATGGTGTACAAGTTTATCTGGAGCAAAAGTGAAGTTGCAATGATGATGAATATTGTTATTGCTGATGATAGCCATTTCACAAGGGACCGTATCAGTAGGCTGAAACGTGAAAATGTACGCAGGACAAAGATGAACAGCATGTAAGGATGTGCGGCACTTTCGCTCAATCGTTGACTCACTTGCGAAAGTGACAGTGCCTCGTCTCTTGGAGACCATGATGAGTTCGGTGTCTGTGTTGATGTTGATGATGACTAAAGTGTTGTTGTTTCTATAGGGGAAGGGGTGTATTTGGTATACTGTGAACAGGTCTTCCGTGATGAATGGTACATGAACTATCACTGATGTTGGTGTTAGTGTTGCTTCTAAATATGGGTAATATTGCATAAATTCCCTACTGCGGAACAATGGCTTCAATTTATGTTTATGTATGCCTTGACTAACTATCTGACGTAGCTCATGAACTGGGAGTAAGTCATTCGTGATCTTGCCATCACCAGCATTCGAAATTCCTTGCATAAGTGCCCTGAAATGATCTCTAGTGTTCTCTAATTGTAGTAGAATCGTGTCAATATGTTCTGTGATGATGGAGAAGTGCTGGAAAAGAGTAACGTTGCCCTCTAAGTCATTTATTTTATCTATACTCTCGAGAGCTACGTTTTCTGCTTGTTTCAGATTTTTCACAATTGTCTTCATTGCCGAGTTCTGTCCTGTGATGAATTTATCCTGGTATGTTAGTACCTGAGCTATCTTATTAAATTTGTTGTTTATTTCTTTAAGGTCATCCTCTGTAGCCAATCCAAAGATGTTCCCAAGAATTGCGCCGCCCAGATCGAACAAACCGCGCTTTTGGCGAGTACATGTGATGTTGTTCCTGTCGCTCAGCACCTCCGTTCCATAAGATGGGAAATCTTGGATCATGACGAGCATAGTTGACTTCGCCTGTTCTAGTTTCCATTTCGCTAACTTCACCATTTCATCCACTTCCTTGGTGATATGTGATTGTGAAACATAATTCCCTATCTTGAAGTCCAGAGTTCGCATCGGCGTCGCAAGTCTTTCTACATAAGTAGGTAAGTCATACAAGTAATCTAGACTTATTTCAGTACTCATGACGTCCTTGACGATTGTAGTCGTGGCCGTTGGAGCTATGAGGCATCCTTGTCGTACTATATGCTTGGGGTCTAGGTGCGCATATACTCTTACTATGTATAGGAGAATCCATAGCATAAGTCCCTTCATCGTAACCTACCGAAAAAAAAAAATCTATTAATTTCCTATAAAGCTGTGGTTGATGATAGTGATGATGTGCGTTACGGTTGGCTGTTATTTCATTTATAGAAGGAGTTTAAATCGATATTTAATTCTCGTAAATGATGTACTGTAGATTTCATTGGAATAGTTGCACCTATGTTCGATTGTTTGGTATATGACCTTAATTTCTTTTTGTAATCATTGTTGTGTTCTTGCTTGGTTTCTTGAGGTACGTTCACCTGTTCAGTTGTATCCGAGGCTGAATAATTATGGGATAATTCCCTTGAAACTCGTTTTAAATGGTCAATATGAACTTGTTTTTCCTCGCCACTTGAAAGTGACCTAATTAAAACTTTGTTTGCCTTTATGTTAATTACTCTGTATGGGCCCTCAAATTTAGGGGATAATTTATTGTCTCTCGTATGAATGACTCCGTAAACAATGTCTCCTAAGCTGATAGGTGAATCTTTTGCCTTCTTGTTAAATGCCTCCGTCATTTCTTCCTTGGACATCGTTAATTGTTTTTGCACTCTTTTGTGAATGTCCTGGAATTCACGTAAACGGAGTTTAGAGTAATCATCGTAATTGTATATAGGCATGCTGTCACCTTCTAGGAGCTCATATGGTAATTTTTTATCTGTGCCATATATAATGAAATGTGGTGTGTCACCAATGGATTTATTTATAGACCCATTAATGGAGGCCTCTACTCTGGGAATCCAATCATCCCAGCTTGCATAATTTTCACTGAGAATGTGTCGTAGCACATCTAATACCTTTTATTTTGTCTCTCTACCAACCCATTCGATGCTGGGTGATAGGCCAAAACGTTAACCTTTTTAATGTTGTATTGTTTACATATTTCTTGTAAGATCTCAGAATTAAATTCTCCTCCATTATCACTTATTAATACCTTTGGGGTAGTAAAGCGACATATTACATTATCTGTTATTGCCTTTGCTACTGTCTCTGCTGTCTTATCTTTAATTGGAGCTAAAATGACATAACGGGAAAAATGATCCGTTGCTACGAATAAGTATAGGTTATTATTGTATGATAATGGCATCTTGAGTAAATCAACAGCGACAACGTCCCATGGTTGATGTGGTACAGGGTAATTACCCATCGGTGCAGGTGTGATTGGGTATCCTTTGTGTTTCGCACATGATTCGCATCTGTCTATATGATTGTTTATATCTCTTCGTAATGAAGGCCAGTAATATAATAGCTGGGCTTGGTTGAATGTCTTATCCTTTCCAGGGTGTCCTGCATGTGGGCTGTCGTGTATCATTCGTAATACTTGGGGTATCATGTCATTAGGTACTACCAACTGGTTAGTATTTCTTTGGCGTTTTGGTTGTTTAGAGTTAATTTTGTATAATGTATTATTGACCATTGTGAATTGTTCAAGTGGGACATGCAGTTTGGGTAATTGTATGTCATCTCCACTTTCTAACTTGTATATTACTTTTGACCATACTGGGTCAAGTCTTTGTGCCTTTGCGATATCCTCGTGGTTTGGGATATTTCCTTTGAGATCTAACGCCGCGACCTGAATTGTGTTCGGGTTCCTAGATAATGCGTCAGCTACTATATTCATTTTACCTTGTATATAATGTATTTGTACATTGTAGTTTTCAACTGTACAATTCCATCTTGCTCTCCTCCCAGAAAGGAGTTTTTCTTTAAACATACCCACCAGTGGTTTATGGTCGGTGAATTGTGGATTTCGTAACCATATACCAAATCTCGAAACTTTTGTAATGCAAAAATCACTGCAAGTGCCTCTAAGTCTGTAGTGCTATAATTTTTCTCCGCACCTCTTGTTTGTCTGCTGGCAAATGCAATTGGTTGATTCTTTCCTCTTTTATCTTCCTGCATCAGTACAGCCCCTAATCCTTTAACTGATGCGTCTGTACAAATAAGAAATGATTTCGTGTAATTCGGATATGCTAAACAAGGTGCATTTGTTAGTTTAATTTTTAGATTGTTAAATGCCCTTTTTTGTTCTTCTTCCCATTGGAATACAGCATCTTTTTTGAGTAGTTGGAATAGAGGGAAGGCTATATGAGAGAACTGTGGTACGAAGGACCTATAGTACCCAGCCAGACCTAAAAATTGTCTAACTTCGTCAGTCGTAGTGGGTTCAGGAAAATCTCTCACTGCCTGTATTTTGTCATCAGTGGTGTGAATACCATCAGAACTTAATTTGTGGCCTAAGAAATTTATTTCCTTAAAGCAAAAAATTTGCATTTAGAAAGTTTAATTTTTAATCCAGTATCACTAAGCTTTTGTAAGAGTAAGTCTAATTTCCTGAGATGATCCTTAATATTCTTCGTTGCGATAATAATATCGTCAAGATAAACAAATATTCCTTGTCCTAAAATTCCGGACAATACGTAATTCATAAGACGCTGGAACGTACCTGGGGCTGTCCTCAGTCCCATTGGCATTCTTGTATATTGATAATGGCCTCTGTTTGTTGAAAAGGCAGTGTATTTACGTGACTCCTGAGATACCGGAATCTGATAGTATCCGTTTAGGAGATCGATGGTCGAGAATATATTATTCTCAGGACCAATATTCTGTAGAACATCACTTAGCAATGGCATGGGAAATCTGTCTGGGATGGTGTGATTATTTAGTTTACGGTAATCTACTACCGCACGCATTTCTCCATTTCTCTTGGGCACAAAGAAAAGGGGAGCGTTCCACGGAGAAACTGAAGGCTCAATAATTCCAAGCTTTAACATTTCATCGACATACTGATTTGCAAGTGTACGTTGGGAGTGTGGTATGCGATAAGCTGGTACGAAAATTGGTGGTGTTTCTGGGTGCACATTAATCATGTGATTAATCAAGTTAGTACACCCTAATTGTTCTCCGGGCAATGCTACGGTGTCCCTGTGTGTTTCCAGCAGGGTTAACAAATCATTTTCTTCGTCAAATTCACCTGAGTGAATTAAATTCTCTTTTATTCTTTCTCTATCCGTAGATTTGATCTCACTTGTTACTCCACCAATATTTATTTCCTTCACAGGGGCGAAACATTTTTCAACATTAACTATGCAAGTTCCCTTCTTCAACTGAACTTCCCCATTCATGTGATTAATAATGAATATCTGAGTTAGCCCTTCGTCGTTCGTATGACATAATGCGTTTTCTACTGACAATCCCTTTACTTTACATAATTCTTCTAAGACAAGAACAGTACTATTCCGTAATTTGCTCTTTATGGTAACCTTCATGTATGAATTAGGTGGTATAACCAAATCATTAGTGAGATGGGCTGGAAAAATTGATAAATCAGTACTGTTATCTGGGTCACTAATTCTGGAGGATGGGGTTGCTGGTGTAAGTGGATCTATACACTCATCTGTTTGTGTATGTTTGTTAAAGCCTTTAATATTACCAATTCTTTTTGGCTCTCTTCTACCAATCGGTGAGGGCTCTGAAAGTATTTCCTCTATGAATTCATTATCAAAGTCTATTCCATTCATTTGTGGGAGTATAGTTATGTTCTCAGTTCTCATGGATCTTAAGCCCAGTAACATATGAGCTTTAATTGCTAAGTTTTCAACGATATAGAACAATGCAGAGAATGGTCTTGTAGTTTCTGTGAAACTGAGATTTAATCTTATCATACCTTTTACTGTAATCTCTTGACCATCTACTGTGTATAATTCTAAATCAGCTTCATCCAGAAAAGTTACTTTCTTTTTATTTTTAAGAATTCTGTTTAGTTCTTCATGTGATATTAAGTTCACTGGAGAGCCTGTATCTAAAAATAAGGAAACGTTTTGATCCTCACATACAGCTGGTATCAAGATACACTCATTTCCCAACATGCCTCCTATGTGAAGTTTAACCTTGTTCTTCTTTACGTTTGTTCGTTTTTTGTCATGACTTGGTCTTCCCCCGATTTGAACATAGACACAATTTTTTCTACTGTTTTGCAATCACTAGTCCAGTGCCCTTGGTATCTATGATGCCTACAGTAAGGACCAAATCCTTGTGTCTTTTGATTATCCTCTTTTGCCTTGATAAAGCATTCATACCTTGTGTGTCCTGGTTTTGCACAGTAATGACACAGAATGGACCTATCCCTTGACTGTGACCTACGAGGTGATTTCCCACAAAAAGTGTTGTTTATGGCGCGAGACCTGCTCAGGCTGCGCGAAAACTTATGAAACTGCCTGTAGGAAGGCGTGTGGGAACGAGGTCTAGGCGTCTTTGTTTGTTTGGGCTGCCTCATTTCTGGTCGCGATCGATTTTGTTCTCTGTTTGGGGTCGGTGTTGATGTTTTCACAGCTGATACTGTCTCAGGTACCCTGATTCTACCAGAATGTGCATGTGTGTCGACCACACCTGCTTTACTGCACTGCATCTCTACCTCGTTCATTAAGTCTAGTAAGCACATTCCAGGGGTGTACGCGATTGTTTTGGCGATCTTAAGGGTTCTATCAGGTAATTTACACAAGGCAGCTACATAACCAATGATGTCCACGACGAGGTCTGGGGACATCTTTCCATCATCTGTTATCCACTTAGAATTCTCCAGAGTAGCTAATAGGGTTCTCTTGATTGTGGAGACATCAGCAGTTATTTCACTGAGCACATGGTTTGTAGTGTGCTCCCTTACAAGATCTACAATTTTATGTAATTCTGGAATTATACCTGGCAAGAAGTTCATACCTCCAGAAAATTTCTTCAGAAATTCAGTTTTAAATTCATCATATGTCCTAGCACGATGTAGCTTATTGGAGCGCAATAAATTGCTTGCTGGACATCTTTCCTGGCTTATGCAAGATGAAAAAATAGCAATTTTCTCTTGTTCATCTAGTATGTGGCGCTTGATGAACATTTGTTCGCACTGACTGATTAATGAAATGACATCAATGCGATCCTTGTCTGTGCCAGAGAATTTTGGGGCAGTCTTATCCTCGTGATACACAAAAACGTGAGGTGTGGTTTTTAGATCAGCAGTATTTGGTTCTTGATTCATATTTAATGATTGCCCTGTTAATTCAACTTGTACAAGTTTATCGTTATGTGAGGGAATGGTAGAATATGTATGACCGGACCGGTGAACCCTGTTAAGTATATTGGCATACGTATTCAAGGCAGCTGCAAAGTCGATACTCTCTACATCTGAAGGGGTTTCCCACTCATCATCCGAAACTCCCGTATTTGTTTCCTTATCTATAACGTGTGGTGTGGGTTGTACAATGGGTGGGCTGTCTCTTAATTGTGAGTCTGATGTTGTGGCAATTTGTGTGTCATCTGGTATTAACGTGGGTGGTGGCGAAAATATTCCTGTCATTAAGATATGATGTTATGAAATACGCCTCTTGTTTATTTATGTCCTAGCAAACTAGATGAGTAAATAAGTTGAATATAGCTAATTTTAGCACTGACAAGAAATGAGCAAGTATAATTTTACCCACTTGATACAGATCGTAGAGGTGTGTCGATACAAAAGTCGATCTCGGAAGAAAATACAGGTTTGATTGAAGATCTCTTGATAATTCTAGTGGTGTGTTGATGGACGATATTACTCAGGAAACTCCATGGCCTGGTATTTGTAGTGGTTAACGGCTGTCCCAGGCAAACCTCAGCATAGAACGTCGAATTTCCAACTTAACTGTGAAAATAAGTGAATATGAGTAGGAGCTATGTGAATAATGAGTAATGAGTAGTGGGTGAGAAGTGCCTGGTGTCAGTCACACGTTGCTTGGCATGGCAGACTCGCGTTGTGATGTCATCTCAGCACATGGTGACGTCGGCTTCCCACACTGGTAGCTGTGGTGAGTGAATGAGTAGCGATGAGTAACTTGAGTGAAGACGAGTGAGTAAGATGAGTTGTGAGTCGTGTCTCACTCTTCGTTTGTTTGTTCCCTTTATTCTATGTGGAAGTTTTCTCGGTCCTTTTCCCTAGTGATTTATTCGTTGTGGGATGAAGACTGCCGCTACTTGTAGGTGCGTGTAGAAGATTATACAGACGGCGTAGAGTTGTTAATTGTAGTTGATTGTAGATGGCTGTAGTTGATTGTAGATGGCTGTAGACTTTGTAGAACTGAAGCTAATCTTGTAGTCTCGGTTGCTTTTGTAGAAATTTGCTTTTAATTCGGAGACGATGTCCGCATTTGCTGGATTGTCGTTAAGCTACTTGCAAGGCGTCGAGTGATCTCTTGACCTCTGCATCAGCGTAATGATCTGGGAGACGGAGGGGGCAGGATGGAGAGAATACTGTCAGGAGCTGATATTGTTGGTTCTTTTCAATCTTGATATTTTGTAGGAATTTAATGTTGATTCGTAGACGAGGTTCGTATACGTTCGCTGCCACCAAATGTCATAAAGACTTTGTAGTTACTTGTAGAGAAGTATATTTTAGACTTGTGGTCGAGCGGCTTTTATATCTTGTAGTAGTTTCCCCACCAGATGTCATGTAGTGACGGGAGAGGTAAAGAATAGTATGGGACTATTTTTATTTGTCTTGGAAATATTAAACAGGTATAACAGTATAAGTCCCGGGTAGCTACCTCCCTGTCTCGCTATCTCTCTCTCTTTCTGTTCTAAGGCTAATCTCCGTCTCGACCTCTCTCTAGGGTCGCTTGTCTCCTTCTAAACTCTCTTTTCTAAAATCTGGTGTAGTAGGGGTGTGTCACATATGTTCCTCATGGCAACCGGATCTTTCTCACGAGAGGACTGCTGACAGCTAACTGCATCATCTCCTTACTGGCCGCTGTCGTCAGCTTTCCTCCGTGTAAGCATGTTTAGCACTGCTAGATTCTCGCAGACACAACACCTTCTCATCATTTGACTTCCTGCTTCTATCTGTCTCTCTATCTATCTATTTATCTATCTATCTATTATGTAGTCCTATAACCCTGATTCAGAATATATATGGGTCTGAGGGTCTCTGGCCCATGTTTTGGGCGTGATTGAAGGACAAACAAACAAACAAAGTATGAAGTAGTCTGCTCATTAAGAGCTAATTTGCAAAGAAGAACTAGCTTCAGTGTTGCTTGGATCTAGTAGCGGTCAGAGTACTAGCGGTCAGATCTGGCAGCAGTCAAAATACTATAGTCGCGGCGCGTCACTCTGAGGTTATTATGGTGCTCTGGTAACCTACCATTCAAAAGTGCGTCTGATTTCGTGTATAATATGAGAAGCATGTGATTCGTGTATAATATGTTCGTGTATAATAATGTTCGTGTATAATATATTCGTGCATAATAATATGATTCGTGTATAATATGACATGAAATCGGACGCACTTTTGAATGGTAGGTTGCCAGGGTACGATAATGACAACCTCAGAGTCGTGCGCCGCGACTATAGCAACATTCAGACTAAAAACACTCCCTCAACTCCCCTCTTCGGAAGTGGGGACGGAGAGGACGAGGAGGGAGATGGGAAGAACACCTCAACCCCCAGCTCTCTCTCGTCTCTCGTGACCCTCTTTAGCAGGACCTCTACCCGGAAGGGCCTGTGGCCTCCTCGGCCTGGGGATATGGAAAGTGTGGAGAAGGATGGCAGAGCAATCCCATCCCCACCTCTCACGAATCCCTCTTGGGCTAGCCGAAATGGGTGGTAAAGGCATTTCGAGGGCAGTGGCGAGGAGATCGGCCAGGCCACCTTATCCTCCCAACTTTCCTGACATCCTCTTGGTCCCCAGCCCTAACTGAAGAGGTACTTGTGGCCCCAGGGGGGTGGCGACGAGCTTGTCTGCGGAGTGCCACCATACGTTGGTGAGCATGTTTGAGAACTGCTTGAATCTAGCAGCAGTCAGACTACTAACACCGAGACCTTATAGTAGTCAGAGTACTAGCATTATTCATATTATTAACACTCCCCCCACCTGAGTCATAAGCTACACAGGCTGGGTAGTACTGGCTGTTTTCTTCCCTCCCCCCCCCTCAAAAAAAAAAAAAATGTGGAAACGTATGGGAGAGGTCATGTCCGGCAGTGGAATATCACAGGCTGCTGATGGTGATGATGTTATATGAAGTACAGAGGCATATTCTTCTATTCTCCCCCAGACTTGGAGTACCAGGCCTAAAGTAAATTAGTGAACATACTCCTATAAAGAGCAGCATCCATGTTGACAGGGTTGTGGAAGAAAGAAGAAAGTTAAAAAAAAGAAAAAACTAAGCAAATGCAATACGGTTAGCACCACATGGTGGAGACCATAATATGGCAAGGGAAGGCATAGGGAATAAGGCAGATGGACTAAGGCAGAGAGTTACTGTATATGCAGGGGGAGTAAGGCAACGGAGGAATAAAAAGAAAGCTAGGGGAAGTTACGCAGAAGTAAGGCAGGAGATGGCAGAGAAAGCAAAGTAGAGGGAGTAAATGCAGAAGGCAGGAGGCAAACTGAATAAGACAGGAGGAGGAGGCAGAGAAAGTGGATTATTGAGAGTAAAGCAGACGAAGCGTAGCAGAGGGAGTAAAGCGGCGGGAGGAAGAGAAAATCTGGTAGTGTAAGACAGAAGGTGTAATGAAGGAGAGACAAGAGGAATAAGACAGGGGGCGGCAGAGGAAGTAAAATACGGTAGGAGTAAGGCAGGAGGAGGAGAAGTAAGACAGAGGAAGTGTAAGGCAGGGGGAAGTAGAGGGAGTAAGGCAGTGGGCATATGGCAGAAAATGTGAGGCATAGGAAGACAGAGGAGGTAAGACAGTGCGAATAAAGAAGACAGAATAAGGCGGGGAGAAGAAGAGGTATTAAAGCAGGAGAGAATGTTTTAGGAAGAATGGTCTGATTGAAACATTTATTTCCGGAAGAGGACATTGCGATTATATGATTAAACGTTTTTGTTTGCTACCCTTATACCGACATACTCTCGTAATAAGCCGATGCGAATTAATATCGAATAGTCTTTTTTTCTATTAATTCATACTGTCACCATGAGATATTAAACCACCACGGAGCCCTTCCCTCCTCTCCGCTTACCACAGGACTAAGTATAACAAATGGCTTTAGTAACCCAGAAAAAAAGCGGTTTAAAAAATATTTAAAAAGTCGGATCCGAAGAAGCTACCAAACAACGATTTATCTCTCCATCTGTTACCTGTTGCTGCGTCCTTTCTCAGGAACGATTTTGTCTTCCGCGACACACCATCATCATAATAGGATTACTTATTGTGCCTCCATGGAGCTGGGGCGATGGATAGTGTTTTTGAGAGAGGATGTCGATTCGTGAGAGGAAAGGTCGTTACTGAATAGGACAAACAAAACAACATGAGCGGGAAGTATTTGTAGACCTCTGCGACTACTGAAATACAAGTATATAGTACCCTGCCCTCGCTCTCTTGTCCTCCCACTGTCGTGCCCCTCTTGCCCTGGGCTACCCTGACTTGCCTTGGTCATCTCTTCCAGCCCTCACGCACCAGCGACTGACTAATGCCTCGCTTTTATTCCCAGGCCGGGAGTACTTGTTACAGAACGGGGTAAAATTGTGTATTTAAGCGTAACTCGAACTGGCGCTGTTTATGAGACGACCCCAGCTCAGTGGGATGGCTTGTTTGTCCGATATATCATGCCATTCAGAATAATCTCTCTTGTTTTCTGTGCCAGTCTTCAAGCAGATTTTTCGTATTCCTCTTTCATTTTGAATAAACTGTAGCCGTACCAAGATACAACGCATTTGAAAGAACTTTAGTCGAAACTACTAAAACAACTCAGCACGATAAAAATGTATTACACTGCTGAAAGATGGAAGTTATAATATATGACCAAGGATACAGAGCACAGTATATTAGTGTCACGTAAATTTCTGATAAACCAAACAATACTGTTCTGGAAGGAAACACATGGTGTACTTGGCTTTGAATAATAAGATACTCTAAATTTTGTGCTATCGGAAAAATATACTGTAATATACGCTGAGAAAATTACATTGATAACTATCTGTCCTGTTCTTGTAACTGTGTAATGACGTGACTTATTCTAACTTGAACAAAGTTGTGTAACGTTCCCTTTCGACTCGCTGAAGCATTACTGCTGCTTGACCTCTTTTTTTTTTTTTTTTTTTTTTTTGTGGATTTGCACACTTCATTTAAATTTAACTCATTTTTCTAGACAAAATACCTGTAACTTTCTCCACCTATGTCATTATGTGTCGTTCAAATTATCGGTAAGTGTTTGGTCTGCTACTGAACCACACTTTATGTCCGTGGCACGACAAACATTCTGATATACTCCTCTCCATTTCTATCAGTCAGCCATGCGCCTTTCATATAATTTCATGTGATCTATTTCTGGAAAAAAAATTTGATCTTGTTTACTACACAGACACAGAAACAACATTCTTAAATCCACTGGTATTATTACACTCATCCAAGCTTTATGGTTTATATTTAACAAATGTTTCAACGCATTCTGGTACGTTTCATCACCTTTGCATATTCTGTACATAATTTAACCTTGTGTCATAACAATCCTCATTTTCTAAATAGCATCTATTGCTTTTACCAGTGTCATTCAGATTTCTCCTTTACTATAGGACATGTTTTATTCTCTCTCTCTCTCTCTCTCTCTCTCTCTCTCTCTCTCTCTCTCACACACACACACACACACACACACACACACACACATTTACATTGTCTGATGGTCCAATCGCCAATCACATCTAATTCTTTATTGCCATTCCGTCTGACAAATTTCTCTACTTCATTGATATTTCCAGTCAAACAAGAACTCATATCCTGACACTAAGTATTGTCAGCTCATCCCTTCACTCCCTAAGCTATCTCAAGTTATATATTTACAACCCTGTTATCAACATTTTACCCCTTAACACCTTTAATGAGATGAATCAATCAATCAATCAATCATTTCCTGTGGCACCCTTGGGGATGCATAGGGCCTCGATGAACTCACACCACCACATCCTATCTTGTGCTAACTCCTCAAGATCTCCCCAACACTCATCTCCAGCTTCCCGTCTCATTGTCCTCACCCACGTCTCTTTTGGCCTTCCTCTACCTCTCCCACCAAGTGCCACCCACCCTGGTGTACCTCGTACTATTCCCTGTCTCCTATACACATGTCCTAGCCACTTCCATCGTGAGAACCTAACATATTCATCGACCGACTGCACTCCCGTTATTTCTCTAATTCTACTATTTGGTATCCTTTCCCACCACTTAACTCCTAATATTCTTCTAAGTGCTTTGTTTTCAAACACCAAGAATTTATTTTCCATAGTCACTGTGCTGTACCAAGACTCGTGTCCATAAATTAAAATACTCCTAACCATTACCTTATAAAGTTTGATTTTTGTATGCACAGAAAAATTGTTATTATTCCAAATATTTTTAAGCATTCCCATTGCCTGATTAGCCTTCTTTAACCTTTCCTCGAATTCAAAGTTCAAAGAACCATCCTTGGCTAAATAAGTACCTAAATATTTAAACCTATCAACTTGCTTTACAACCATACCTCCAATTACACATTCCTGCGCATTTTCCATATTCATATTGATTATTTCAGTTTTTCCACAATTAATAACCAAACCCACCTTGCGACCTTCACTCACCAAACAGTCCAACACTCTCTGCATCTCTTATGACCCATCACAAATCAAAACTATATCATCTGCATAATCTAAATCCAAAAGTTTCCTGTTCTCTCCCCAAAGTATACTTGCACCGGTTTCTGTTCCAACGCATTTCATAATGTAATCAATGACCAATATAAATAGTAAAGGCGATAGAACACCACCTTGAATTACTCCGGACTTGACTTCAAACGAATCACTCAGACAACCATCAACCATCACTTTACAAAACGTGTCCTCATGCATGTTCATAATGATCCTCACAAACTCCTCTGGTATTCCATAATGTCTCATGATGAGATATTCTTTATTTAATTCTTGGAACCTTTAGACAATTCGTTTAAACTTAGGAGACATTTTCATCTGTGGCGTTAGATAAAGCATTCACTGACCAATTCATTACAAAAGTTCTTCCCTGTGAAAAATAAAGACGTCTGGGGAGAGTAAAAAGAAAGCGATAGAATACATCACCTGACTGAAGAGATAAATGATCTTACGCACTCAGTACCTCGTTCTGGGATTCCCATTAGCCTCGTTCCCACTTATATATATATATATATATATATATATATATATATATATATATATATATATATATATATATATATATATATATATATATGCACGTTTTCTCACTCAGTTGCCAAATCTTTTATCTCTTATTACATCCGAGAGCCACATATCCAACAACCCAGCCATCTACCCAGTGCAGTGTATCTCAGCAGCACCATGATGGCTAGTGTAACAGAAAGACTGACAGTCGGAGAGGCAAGACGGCTTTAAATATACAGTACAGTATTATGAAGAGGCTCAAAGAAGTGATTATCCAGAGGTGTTAATGTTTTTTTTTTCCTCGAAGCTAGGTAAAGTTCGTAACAGACTGCATTAATTAGTGTGAAAAAAACACTGCAGGTTCCCGGCTAGCCTGTAAATGTTCGCATATCCGGGTCGGCTCTGGAATTATCTAAATTCGGATCTCAGGAAGCTCACACTCTCGGACAATTTTTCTTTCCTTTTCGTCCCGTCCTTGTTCTATCAGCAGTAGGCTACAGCTGCACAGCTTGTGCAGTTTAATTGTTGAGTGTTATGTTGCAAGAGAACATTGTAAATTAATATAGAATGACTTGATGCCTTATCCCACTTCTGTCTAGTGTGGCATATGATACATTATTTTACCATGAACTTCTTTTATTTGATTCATTTCCTTTCCCTTTACAATTTGTTTAATGCCACACGTACTGAATAAGAAGGTGACTTGTACCAACGCGTACTAATGTTTAAAGAAGATTCTGAGAACATTCTAGTCTGTGACATTCTTTAGGACGGAAGTAACATTTCTACTGCCAGGCGAAAATTTCTTTTTAAAAAGTGTTTTAAGTTCTATTTTTTTATATAGTGAATTACATAATACAAGGCACAACACCGTTGGTAGTAACACTGTAAAATTCAGTTGGCAATATATACCGGTATAATTATACATCATTTTATAACAGCTTTGTCACATATGTTACCCTAGGTCATTGTGAGTATCCTACATATTTTCCAGTGTATCAAGAACAAACTCGAAGGAATGCGGGTATGGAGATGAGGTTTGGCAAATGAGGCGTTACTCTTCGGTAGAATACCCAGTCCAAGCAAGAAGATAACAGACAACTCCCTTGCTACTATTATTTTGACAATCTTTTCATTTCTTTTCTTTCCCCTTCAAAGTCACCTGAGTGATAAAAAATGTGATGCTACAGGGACCATAGGAGACAACATGATAGGGAATACCCCTGTGAAAACCATCCCTAAGACGAAAAAAGAAAGCAGAGGAACAGCAGGTTTCACTTTGAACAAGGACAATTTTGTTGCTTTATGCCAATGGATGAATACATCATTTATTACAACTGCATCAACTATGCATGAACTCCAGTCACATGGTGAAGTGAAGATATATTCAAAGAAAGGTAAAAATAACACTGGGGTTGACTTCCGACCCGTCCACCTGTCCATCCACCCTGCCCACCCACCTACCAACCCACCCAACCCATCCACCCTGCCCATCTACTTACCAACCCACCCAACCCATCCACCTTGCGCACCCACCTACCAACCCACCCAACCCATCCACCCTGCCCATCTTCTTACCAACCCACCCAACCCATCCACCCTGCGCACCCACCTACCAACCCACCCAACCCATCCACCCTGCCCATCTACTTACAAACCCACCCAACCCATCCACCCTGCCAACCCACCCACCCATCCACCACTTGTCCACCCGGTCAACAAGCATGGACCACCACAAGATGACTTACAACTTTACACGCACACACACACACACACACACACACACACACAGAAGCACAACTGTTAATATATCATGGGTGAAAAGAGAATGGAAGTATATATTGTGGTGAAAATAGTATATGTGAGTAATACTGAGGGTGAAGGGAGGCATGATAGAGAAAGAAAAAGGTAAATTAATGTGTAAGGAAATGGGGTATAAAAACTGATAAAGCAATAGAACTGACACCAGTCGAAATGACTGGATGAACTGTGTATAGGGAACACACAACACGGGCTTCATACACCGTTTTCAGTTTAATATTCATTGAACTGACGCTGTTTTGCAGGTTCCTGTAAGCTACATTTCTAAACAAGTTATGTACATGGTAAGGCTATAGCTGGAAGTTGGAGCCAGGAATCGTAGGGCTTGAAAGGTGTGTGAATAAGTGTCTCACCTTCGTTCTTTAATTCGTTTTATTGTTTTCAAACCCACTTGCACCCTATCCTTAGAAGTTAAAAAGGATCATGGTGGTGATAATGATGATGATGATAGCAATGTTATTATTTTTTTTTCTTTTATGAGCGTGAGCGGTGGGAGGATATGAGGATCCGGTTAGTAGACCCAGAAACCGAGGCAGGACATGGTGGGACGCTGAGCCCTGACATAAGCTGCCAGAATGACACATAACTTCTCTCCGCACGAGTTGGTGCCGGCCATTACTCCCAAATTCATGGAGGACTCCACTTACGTGCCCAGGGTTTTCTCTCCATACGTGCCAGTGTTTGCCTGACTGTATTTGCATGAAGTTGTGTTGGCTCGTACTTTTTTTGCTGTTTAAATTAATTGTTAACGTCTTCCGTAATCAAATGTTTATGTAACTGTGAAGCCGTACACTCAGTCACTGATAAAGTTTCTGCATTAAGGTATACAGTAAGCTAGAGCCCAGGGTTGTTCAACTGAGGGGGGAGGGGGTATTCACAGCATGGGGTGCAAGAACGCTCCACAGGGTGTATTAATATTTTAGACACTGCTACCATCTGATCAACTCTAAGTTTGTATTTAATTTTATATTCTATTTCTATCATGCCTGCAATAAAGAAGTATGAATTACTCTTCTTGATACTGATTTTGATAAATGAAGCGTTCAATCATCGTCCTTAATAATTACACGCCCCTTAATATGAAATACGTGTACACTGGGAATCAAGGACTGCAAATAATCAGTGAGGCCCATGTTCAAGCCAAGTAAGTCAAACTAAAAATTTATGAGACGAGGAAGCATATGATTAGATGTGGACAAACAAAAAATAATATACAGTCCGGTTCTGTACAGTTTCTTACGAATTCTAGAATAGTGGGGTTGTAAGTAGGTTCTACAGTTAATAAGGTCACTCAGCTTTGATCCAATTTATACCAAAGTTGGTGGAAATGCTATGGGTCAGGCAATTTATTATTTATATGTTTATTTTCAGTAAGAACATTCGGCTGAAAGTCAAAGTCACAGGATGAAGTCAGATGTTCGGCCTATTGACTAGTTGGTGTGCCCTGGCGTTGTGCTTGGATTTTTTTTTTTTCTAAATCCCTAATTTTATATCATATTTTGAATCAAGTCTTCCTTAAAGAATACACACGATACACAGGACTCTGATTAATTTGAAATAGTTGTTTTTCAACGAATAATTACTCAGTGTTACATAAATAAAACCTACATCAATAAAGAATGGAAAATTATGAATGAAGGGAGTTCGTAGGTTGGGAGATTTTGTTCTGGCGGTTCACAGGCTGATAAAGCACAGACGAGAGAGAGAGAAAGAGAGAGAGGGGGGGGGGGAAATAATCCACTATATGTATCCGAAATGGTTAAATATAGAGTAAGAATTTTTACAGTGTCAAGTACACTCCAGCCATATCATTCTTTATATTATAGTACACTAGCACAAATCCTGCTACTCACTCCTCCACCGTCGCGACCACCGTTGTACCAGCCGGTGTATTTAGGTATCCTGTAGCCAGTTATCAATAGCATTAACTTGACTATCTTTAGTAACGTCACCATCACTGCATTAACTCTTGTCGCTATTCTTACCACTATTACTTGTCATTACTATCATCATTGCTTACACCAGTACCAGTTACATCATCGTCACCACACACACCAACGTCACCACTGTCGTGCTCATCACCAACATCACTGCCATTTTTGACCCGGCAGTGTATACCCAACTAAGAAAAAAAAAAAAACGCAAGCAACCACAATAGAAGCTACAAATATCAGGAAAGTGCTTATACACTACAAAATACACAAAATACGATAGTCAATAATTGACCTTCACTTGTGACCTTGACCTTTGGTTGTTCTCAAGATCCAATATCTTCATCTCTGGTTTGCCTGAACTTTTCCACGGAGTTTTGTAGTTTGGTGAAATTCGGATTAAAAAAAAAAGACTAAGTTGATGGCGTAATATGACCTTGATCTTCGACCAATTATTTTAAAACAGTCTTGGCTGATCCGCTACACGTCCACAATGTTTCATCCAAATCAGATAAGAAATATTTTATTTTGCTCACACACAAACTCTCACGACTCGATTCTTAACCTTTCCCTGTGACCTTGACATTTGACTGATTACTCTCTCTTAACCAATTTCTTCTTGCCTATCCTTAAGCCATTATACAATAGTTCCTCTAAACCGGATCAAAACTGTTAACTGACTTTACCTTTTAACTTTGATCATTAACCTATCGTTCGTACAAACAACAGATCTTCTCCTGGACTCCCTCTCATCATTTCATCAAGTTCGGTTAAACTAGATTAAAACTGTTTGAAAATACTTGTTCTTAATAAGTCGGCCCTTAACTTATCGACAATTCTATCACATACATCACCAGTCAGTCAGTCAGTGACAGAGTGAAATGTTGAGAGGTTTATCGCCATCTAAAAATCCCACTGTGTAACGTGTTTCAGTCTAGCACCTCTCACGACCAACACATCACGACGATCCATGTTTTTGTTGTCAGCAGCCGGGAAATCCTAATTACCTCCTCATCTGGGTAATCAGTTAATTAGGGCAGAGCAAACTCTCCTCGTCCCTGCTCATTACACACAATCCGCCTCATGTCCTCCTATACTGTGACTGTTTATACATTAATTTTTGCTACTATTGTTATTTTACAATATCTTGGGACACATTTCGTCCTTTTGCATCTTATTTCCCGTAGCTCATTTGATGAAAGAAACAGTGGTGCGTCTCTACACAATTTCCACAGAATCTCTTCATGATTAGCATCTTGTACTAATTTTTATCTATTGGTACATCTCAACAGTGAATATCGAGGGATGGCAGTTTTAAGCCAAGTTAGAATAAAAGGAGTATGATAAATTAATATTTTCAGTCCTGTGGAACACCGAATAGTAAAGAGGTTAATGAAAGCTGATGCCATAAGTTCAAATAGTCTTCAGAGCTAGGTAAATAATCAGGTGGAAGAAATAATACAGGTGCTTCCTCCTATTAAGGGGGCTGATGGGACGTTCGGAACCAGAGCACATTTGTCTTTACAGTTGCAAAGGAGTGAGTCTTTCTGCTGCAAGTACAGGAAGTAACTGATAACCTCCCACTGCAGTAGTCATCGCCGGTTATTTTCTTCCAATATGGCCAAGAATCTAGAACTGAACGCATCTTAATTTGGTGCACGAGTGTTCGATATTCTTTTAAAGTGATCATTTAGTTTCTTCCTTATAAACGAAAACCTGACGGCCCATGAAACTCCATCGTTCATCTGAAGTAGTTACTAACACGGAATGCTATGCAACGCGTTAGTGAGGTAACTACGTGCTGTGAGGTCAAGTAGAGGGCAGTTGGAGACACTTGCAGAGCAAATATAACTGAATTTCCCCGTATCCTAGCAGGCCTCACCTAACTACAAAGCCTCAACGCACATGTACTTTGCAGCAAGGATATCATGCAACGTAAAATGTTTTCGACACGGGCCAGCAAGGATTTGTGTATCATTTTGTTCGTGTAGTTTTACGGTAAAGTACAGACTTAAGTTTTGGCCGTAGCCTTAAAAATTTTCCTATTTAAGGTAATCAAATTGTTAATAATGCATTTTTAGAGCTATATAATGTGGGCTTAATGCATATCTGTTTCTGGACGGGTTTCCTTTTCCACACCTATCCCATAGAGAGCAGAATGATTTGGAAAAATTGTGTGTCGTTAAACTCTACCTACACGACTGTAGGTTGCAGACATATTTGGAACACATGAGTGTAACTCAACAACATATATTTGCTCCCGAAAGAATTCGCTATTACACTCTTTCCCTCCCTTCCCCCTTACCCCGAACCTTCTGCCAGGGTCCTGCCAGGGATGGTCGTCGCAGGACGGGTCAGACTGGAATGCAGCAATATGGCTTTCCAAAGTTCTCCTCTGTCTGCGTCTCGTCTTCACTTTAGCTATTCTCTTCCTTTTCCTCATGTCTTTCCATTTTTCTTCCCCCTGACATTCTTCTGTATCATTTTCCCTCCCCAGGTCTCTTGCCTCTTTTCTCCACTGCTATATTTTTCTCTTCTGGAACCAGAATCATGTGAACACATTGACCAAGATCTCAGGTTCTGTTGTCTCACTGTGTTCCGTTCCTGCTGTTTTCTTATTCTCCATATTATGTTTTCTCTCTTTTACCCTCTATAACAGATATTTTACAATTTCTACATAATATTAATGTGCATATTCTCTACAGTGTTTCGAACAGTAATTTTAATGTTTCAGATTCGTTCGCACAAAAAAATCATATCAAACTTTGGTACTCTTACGAGACTTGAAATTTGCTGCAACCCATGTATCAGATATTTTATGTTTTTGATGCCAATGAAACTTGATCTTAATAATAGTGAAGCGAATGAGAGGGGGATTGAGAGACGAAAGATTCGAAGCGTTTAGCGAAATAACTGATTAGAGGAGAGTTAAGGGTCTTTGATCTTAACCAGATCAATCAGATGATGTATGTTATATTCTGTTATTGCCATCGCCAGACCATTTAACCCATCTCCTGTGAGAATTTCAAACTCCAGGAGGCAGATGTAGAAGTAAGTCCCCCCTCCACTATTAGGTGTTCGTTTAAAGTAAACATACTCTTGTATTAACTCGAATAAAATATTAAAATGTCATCGGTCTGAAAGATTTAACCCCAATCCCCACCTCTGGCGCATTAGCAATGCCTGGTTGGTAACTGGTGTAGCATTAAAGTATGTTTCCATTGAATGCGTAACTCTCATGATTTTCACGATACAATGATCTATTTCCAAGGTACTTCTCATAATTAAATGTGCGAATGCTTCAGGAAACACGCTTTACTGTACATGAAGGCGCTAATGGAAACCTAACATGTGTGTTGCTCCTTCCAGGATCTACCACCTGATTAGTAAACCACATCTCCACCATGGTTTATGTTTCCATTACCTGTATGCAGTTCATCATCATCATCATCATCATCATCATCATCAACATCATCATTATCATCATCATCATCATCATCATTCCTAAACTAACAATAGGAGAAAACTGGGAAAGAGGGAGGGAGCACTACAATACATGTCCAGTGAAACACTGCAGACACTCTTTAACTCGCCATTCAGGTCTTACAAATCCTGGCCAAACCCTATACACCTATTTGTGGGAGATTTATTTCCTTATGGCTATACGTCACCTTAACTGCCAGATAGACAAATAAGTCGAATCCGATTTAATTATTTCCAGTTTTTTCTGTCAATACTCAGTAAGGATCGCTTAAAGAACTAACCTGCTGTAAAAAATGACACGGGTTTGAGCCCAGGCAGACGTATGGAGCATTTTGATAATTTAAATTTCGTGCAGTCAGTCATTACTGATCCTGCACAGAACCACCAGCAGGACATAAGAGTTCTGTGCTTATACTTTCATGAGAGAGTCCTAGCATATTAACGAAGATGAGCTGACGGTTAAAGATATGTTGCACGTAGGACGACTGCTGGGCCTAAAGGAACAGACTGCCAAATTTATGTCAAAGATCTGGCGCGTAAAATATATATAACCGGGGATTCTGGCAGGGTTAAGTGTCCCCCAGATTCCCCTATCCAAAATCACTTAATCATGGCAGTCGTTTCAGAGAACCTCGGAGGGCTCAATGCCTGCCCAGGGCCCCAATCAAATGGGCAGACTCGCGTGGCCATGTGGAATGTGAGAGGTGTGACTGAGGAAAGCAAGAGGGTGGAAGTGGTGAATGTGTTTAAGAGTGCGAGATATGCTGTGATGGCATTGTGTGAAACGAAGATGAAAGGGTGCGAAGTTGAGGAGTGGGTGTGAAATGTGTAAGATCGGGAATGAAGGGCGAGGAAGATGTAAGGAAGGAGTTGCTTTGTTGATGAATGAGGTGTGACAGAGTGGAATGAGAGACTACAAATGTGTCAGCTCGAGGTGTATGTATGTCGAGTTCAAGTTTGAGAAGGTAAAAGTGGCAGTGATTGTAGCGAATGCACCGTGTGAGGACAGGAGTGAGAGAGAGAATGACAGGTTTTGGGATGAGCTGGGTGAATTAGCGGGATAAATGCCTAGGAGCTATAAAGTGATTGTGATGCGGGACATGAACGAAAGAGTAGGCACCGGTCCTGAGGATGACATAATGGGTTGCGATGGAGTACCAGGAGAAAATGATAATGGGAAGAGACTGAAGGATATGTGTCAGGAGAGGAGGTTGTGCATTTGTAACTCGTATTTCAAACACAGAGATGCACATAAATGTACATGGTATAGAGGGAACGGGGATCGTGTTGATAGAAGCCTGATGATTACGTGCTTGTAGAGAGGTCGATGATGGGAATGGTTGCTGATACAAGGACTGTAAGAGGACGATGTGGAGGTCTGTCAGATCATATGATTGTGGTATGCAAGATCAAGCTGAGAGGAGTGAGGTGGATCAGGAGAGACAGAAGCAGTCAGGGAGAAAGACTGAAAGTTGAGAAGCTAAGGATCAAAGAAATGGCAGATGAATACAGGACCAAAGTAGAGAACGAGTCAGAATTACTGAATTGGAATGAAATGGATCTGGACAGACTGTGGAATGCATATAGGGATTGCTTAGTTAGGAATGCTAAAGCGGTTTGTGGTGTGGCAAGAGTACCAACAAAGAAGAAAGGTACGGCATGGTGAGATGAGGAGGTATAGAGAGCAGAGGAGGAAAAGAGGAAGAAGTGGCTAAAGTGGTTACAGGATTGGGGTTCAGTTGAAATAAGAACTGAATATGCTGAGAGCAAGAAGCACGTAATGAGACTAGTGAAGAGGAAAAAGAAGGAGGTAAATGAGAATCTAGGAAGAAAAATGAATGCGAACTACTCTGAAAATAGAAAGTTATTCTGGAAAGAGGTGCGGAAATGTAGAAGTGAAAGCGGAAAGAAATGGGATGGTGTGAAGGATGCTGGTGGTAGATTATTAACCCATGGAGATGAAGTAAGGACCAGATGGAAAGAATACTTTGAAAGCCTGATGAATGCGGATAGAAAGGGCAGAGCAGCTATAAACATGATTGTTTTTGGGGGTGTGCAGAGAAGGAATGCAGTGCCAGGAGACGTGACACTCGCACAGGTGAAGAGTGCTGTGAGGCGGCTGAAAAATGGGAAATCAGCTGGGGTTGATGAGGTGTATGTAGAGATGCTTAAATGTAGTGGAAAGAATGGAATGAAGTGCTTGTTGGAGATATGTAAGAAGGTATGGATGAGTGAAACTGTGCCTGCAGAGTGGAAAAAGGCTGTGATTGTACCCCTGTACAAAAATAAAGGTGAACGAAGTGAGTGCAAGAATTATCGTGGCATAGGCTTACTGAGTGTGGTAGAGAAGGTATATAGAAGAATTATTATAGAGAAAGTAAGAGAGATATCAGAAGTCCTAGTGAGTGATGAACAGGGTGGCTTTAGGAGTGGCAGAGGATGTGTGGATCAAATATTTTCAGTGAGACAGATAGTAGAGAAGGCTTGTGAGAAGGACCATAAGGTGTTTATGGCATTCATGGATCTGGAAAAAGCATATGACAAAGTGGACAAAGTGGTGTAGAGGGTAAGCTGCTAGGTGCTGTCAAGAGTTTTTATGATGGTAGTGAAGCATGTGTCAGGGTTAATGGACATCTAAGTGAATGGTTCACGATCAATGTGGGCGTGCGACAAGGTTGTGTGATGTCCCCATGGTTGTTCAATGTATATATGGATGGGGTGATGAGAGAAGTGAAAACACGAGTAATGGAGAGATGGATGGCATTGGTAATGAATGGTGATGGATGGAATATCTCAAATTTGTTGTATGCTGATGATGCAGTACTGATTGCAAGTACCGGACAAGAACTTGGTAGGCTAGTGCAGGGTTTTGCTGATGTCTGTAAGCGTCGTTATTGAGAGTAAATGTAGAAAAGAGTAAAGTGATGGTTACTGAGAGAGAAGGTGACTCCCAGTGCAATGTAACAGTGAATGGAGAGAGACTGGAATTGGTGAGAGAGTTCATTTACCTAGGTACAGTGATAGAAAAGAGAGGAAAATGTGCAAAAGAAGTTGAAAGTAGAGTGACATAAGGAAGAAAAGTAGCTGGTGCAATGAAGGCCTTGATAAGAAACAGAGGCTTGAGTGTTGCAGCTGCACGAGGCTTACATGAAGGAGTGTTAGTGCCAACTTTAACATATGGATGTGAGACTATGGTGTGGCATGAAAATGAGAAGTCAAGAGTAAGAGCAGTGGAGATGGGACTGCTGATGAACGTATGTAGAGTACAGAGGGTGGATAGGATACGAAGTAATGTGATTCGTGAAAGATGCGGAGTGAGGAAGTTGGTGGACACCAGAATTGAAGAGAGTGTGCTGAGATGGTATGGTCATGTGGAGAGAATGGATAACAATAGAGTGGTGAAAAAGGTATATCTGAGCAAATTCGGAGGTAGGAGGCGAGGTAGGCCAAAGAGAAGATACAGTGGATGAATGTGTGAGGAAGAGAGGTTTGGAAGTTGGTGAGGCTAGGGAACTGACAGGAGATCGAGCTTGCTGGATGAATTTTGTGAGGAGAAGTGCATGATCAGGGATTTTTGGCACCCCCTTTTAACGCGGCAGCGTCTGTATTGACTCTGTCGGATACGATTATGTGAAGCTACAGAACGTGGTGAATGTTTTTGGCATATCCGATAAAGCCAGGATTCCGGGGGCTTGAATGATAAGTGAATGGAAGCGTGGCCCATTGGACTGGGCAATTCTGGGCTGTCTGGACATTGCTACTCCTCACCCTGTCTCTGGGTGGGTGGGAAAGGAGGTCCGGATGATGATGATTATATATATATATATATATATATATATATATATATATATATATATATATATATATATATATATATATATATATATATATGGAAATTAGTAGAAAACTCTCAGACGATGAAGCAAACGTTTAACATGAGGGGAATGTGGCAGAGCAAAGTTTTATGCGTGAAAGTTAAGGGATGCCACTCGAATTCTTTGGAGTGTTTGACGATCGAGGGTTCTGGTGGGGCGGTGGTGCAGGTAAGTTCATGTCGGAGTCAGGGTGGGAGAGAGAGAGAGAGAGAGAGAGAGATTGTGTTTGTAGGGTCATTAGATGGCTGTGTGGGCAGTATCAGGATGGACCTGCTGGTTACTGAATGGTGTACCTATAACTATTTATGATGTGGAGTTATGATGTTAGGGTATTAGATGGGGCAGAGGCTCCGCGTCGTGGCCGAGAGGAAGGATGAGAATTGATAGCTGCGTTTTCGGCTAAATGTGGCGTTGTGTGACGTAGGAAACAAATGAAAAATTAATAAATTGTATATATTTTTTCCTAATTTGCCCAGAAAATCGTCCCCAGCGTTTTGGAATCCACAGCCACACTCCAGTTATTGTACGGTTTAGGATACATGGCCTTTAAGGAAACGGAAGTCTGATTGAAAACCTGATGTGAAGTTACTGCTTTTTAATTCAATATCTAGCTTGTATGTTCGTTTTTATGAACATCTCTCTAGGTAACTCCTCTCTGCTATAACTCTTGACTTTCACTTACAGATGTCAGACTGACTATAGCACACTAACGTGCAGGGATCTGTTTACTTGTATTCTTACATTTATGCCCTCCATAAATGCTTTCGATGCAGTTATTACTATCGTGACAAACGCAACGGCTCCACTTCCTCATCAGTGCCACGTGGTATCAAGCCTTGGTAAATATGCAAAATTCCTTCAAACTACATCACCAAACCACCCAGTCTCACAGAATGCCTTGTGCTATTGCCTTACACACTTGAATGAATCGCTTAGGTGCTTTTCCATAGTTACTTCACATTTCCTCCAACAACCATATCCTCAGTTTAAAATACCACCTTTTTACCTATAAAGAGAAATGGAAAATTTATTACTACACTTCATTCTTTTCGTTTTCACAGTAGTCTGCTTTCATGTTGTCATTCCTTGGACTTTTCCAATGCCTCGATCCATTTACACAGTGAACAACAAAAGCGAATCACACCTCTGCTTCAGGCCTATTTTAACATTAAAGTGCTCCCTAAGTGCGCGTCCACACGTGTGCTCAAACAAGTGTTGGCAACATGTAAGCAACGCAGTAACGAACACGCTGCAAACATGTTGGGAGCAGCAGCGTCCAGATCATGTTGGCAACATCATGATGAAGTCTCAGCTGTCTAGTATGGACACATTTATCCCATCACCTCTGCTGCCAAGTATTCGAAACTGCACTGACACATGTTTGCATACATCTGTCCAAATACTGCTGCAAACATGTTCCCTAACATGTTGCCAGCTGTTTTGCCAACATATGTCTGAGCACGCGTGTGGACGCGGCCTAAGCTGTCCAGTTCTTATTAAGTCACCGTATGGTCCGTTTGGCTTTAACCACTACTATTTTATTCTAAAAATTTTCCACTTTTCATTAGTACTCACTGGGTTACAAGTGTTTGTAAACCCATGAATACCCTGTACTGCAAACAAGCTCTCTAAATCATCCCTAAAGATTTTTCCCCTTCACTCCCCACTGTAAAAACTCGATTACTCACTGACTACCTCCCTGTTAAGGCAATTACCATGAAAGTTCTCATACTCCCTACTGTCTCTTTTCCCCGTGTTAGGGAAAATAAAAAAAGATAATAATGTTCCTTTTCCTTCCCTGCATCCAAGTCTTCTATCATCTCTCTCTCCCACACGTCAGTATATGTTTCTCTCCTATTTCTGCAAGGTAGATAGACGAAACTCATGTGTTAAATGAGGTACTGTACCCATAATGCATTACTGAGATGAACTGGCCCAACATTTCCCGATAATGACATTTCACGGTAATATCCAGGGTTGCTTATGTTGGATATTATACTCAGGTAAACTAATTCTGATGATAATATGGCCATTTGGCTCCACTGGCATTGTATGTAGGATATTGCACACTGCTAGATATATTGTCGTAAAGGATAACACTAGAACAGCCAATGTGTTTCCTGCCAGACTCTCCAGGGAAGGGCTTGCGTCTAACAAAATACATTTTCTTGCACATTCATACTCATTAGTGAGCGGTGCACCCAGAGACGCTTGGCTATTCGGGCTAATGTGATAAAGTTGCCAGTTGTGGTCACTACACACTCATCTATGTATATATCCCTCCATTTTTCAATCCCTCTACTTATTTGATCCATTCGTATTTGTCTGCCGATCCACCTGCCAGTCTATTTTTATCATTACCCCAATTCTGTGTATCTAAGTACAGTCCTAGCCCATAAAATTCCTAACTCAGATATCTCCAGACTTACTCCAACCAACAAAAACTTATGAAAACTAAGGTTAAAGTATAGAAAAGCTTAAATATCTTGAGAATAGTTTATTCTTCGGCAAAACAGAGGAAAGGCAACCTCATTAAAAAACTAGTCCATCAGATCTCAGGCTTCTCTAAGCATTCCTAAAGGTTAAACTCCAGTTTCGTATATCTGACATTTAAAAAATAAAGTGCTTCCTAGAGCAAAACAGAGGGACAAGGGTAGGATATATGGTAATATATAAACTTATTGTCTACATTCCAGAGATAATTCTAAATTCTCATACGTTCAAACTTAGGAAGCCACAAACTTTAGGAAAGCCTAAATTTTAAGAAAACGAAAAAATGCAACCGCGAGCAAATCTGAGTGACGCTCACCCCATTCTAAAACCATCAGATTAAGTGTGCACTTCCTTTACATATTTTCAAATATTAAGTACCAGTTTTTCAAGATGAAGATTTTCATGTTGTATGAAGTTTTACTCTGTTATGAAAGTTTAAGGATGTAGTGTTTAACTATTATATATTATTAGAAGAGGTTGAAATTTGATGGTTTGATTTTGGAGGGGATTGGCACCCTTCACTTTTGCTTAAGGGGGCACTTTTTTATTTAAAAAAAAAAAAAAATACTAGATACGTTCCCAAATGCCGCAAAATATCAATAAGGCGATATTATAGGTTAATTAAAGCTGTAGCCTATACATTTGCAATCGCCATCCAGAGGCAGGGTTCTTCATTATGGTGAACTGACGCCCCACCTTCATAGTAATAATGACGGGTATTTCAAGATACGGAATAAAAGCGATACAGAGCTCATTAACTGGAAACTGTACTGTATTTATAGAAATGTCAAAATCACCATCCACTCACTCGATGTAGTGCTGCTTTGTATGTATGCCCTTGCCTGTCTTGCTTCCTTCCTCTTCTTTCTTTTCTTCATTCTTTCCTCTCTCTTCTGACTACAGGTGACTTTACACGTCCTCTTCTGTCTTTCCTTCATTATTTCTCATCCTTCAGCCTATGGGTGACTCTACTCTGAGTGACAAGCCAAATGGTTTCCTGTACATCAGGAAACCATTTACTACGCTGGGTGGTAACCATATGACCAAATTATGGCACCTCGTGGTTTAGTTGGCAATTGAGGCGCTCCTATCGGATTGAAACTGTGTAGGTTTATATCCAAGAGATGGTTGGAATTTATTGTTCATGTAATGCCACTCAGGGATAAATGAGGCCGGTCACACTTATCTTAAATCTCAGGACCAACTTGCCTAGCCCCGGGCTCCTACGCTCCTCATGGGGCAATAGAGGGTTGGATGATGGATGGATGGATGTCAAAATCCAGCTTACGATTCGTGATAGGCTCTTTTTAAGGTCATTCTTTTTTTCGGGAACGTGTTACACCGCAACAGGTTTCAGTCGGTCATATAGTACAATAACCTGCCTTTTATGTGACATAAAAGTATACATAAAAGACGTAATGGTCATCGGGGTTAGGGAGAAGGGTAACTGGAATGGAGGCGAGGAGCCTAGATGAAATGCATTTCGGAAGAGCGAGAGAGATACTGTATTGTGGGAGGAAAGACAAGGAATATTGATTGTGAAAATAATGGAAGAGGGAAAAGGGGGAATGTAGACAGTAGTCAGGGGGTTGTTGTTGTTGCAACTCCAGGCTCAAGGGGAAGTGAGCCGAGTTGACGACGACTGGGAATTGACCACTTCAACAGGGTGGTCCTAGATATCTTCTCTTAAAGCAGAGCTGAAGGACTGTCTGTGATGTGATTGTGCGGTACATGAAGTAAGTAAAGTGTGTTGTAGCAATGCATTGTGGACAGAGCATTATTATCGAGCTGTACTCTTTGTTGATTCTATAGTAGGGTCAAGTGCTCGTGGGCCCTTCGGACCCCTCGGACTTGCTCCTGCGGAGGGCTCTCGCGCTGTGCGCTCCCTTTTTCGTGCATCGCACTCGTTTCCTCATGCTTGTCAATCGTTTCCTCACGCTTCGCGCGCGTTGCAATCATTTCAGGTAATCCGAGTCAAGTTTATGTGCTGTTCTAGTCTGACGTTGTCACTTGGGTTTTTTGCAGCTAACCAATTGATCGTGTTATTTGCAGCTTCGGGAATGGACCCTAAGTTGTCCGAACGCAAGTCCGAAATACATACACAGACACACGGCTACTACTATAGTATACTTTAGTTGTGGCTATGGGCAAAACATTCTAATGAGATCCTATGCCGGGCACTGGGAGCGGCATTTTTTGGTCAAAATGTGATCGCTCACTAAATACAGTAAAAGTTTTTCAGTCGTGATGGGACCAAGTTTTTTCGTATCAGCTAATTTTTTGCGATTATTGCGCCAATTTTGGTGCAATATGAATGTGTAGTTTCGGCTGCCCAAAACACACATACACACAGACACACATACACACACACGGCTAGTGCTATAGTATATTAGAAGGTGACTGCTGCAATGAAGTCTGGTTAGGTGGATTTATAGCTTTCTGTAGGGTAGTTTCTGAGAAGTGGATATATGGCGCTCGTTCGTGAAGGATGATGTTTGGCAAGAAGTTTTGTTATGTACGTGTATATGAAGTGCAACATTGGGTGGAAGGTGAATGCGGTTATCGGCACCCCCTGAGAAGTGTTCTGCAGTTTTTAGCTGTCCATTTCTTTGAATATGAGGGTGACGCAACTTAAAAAGAAAACAATTACCGGTATTGGCTGGACTTTAAACTGAAGCGGTGAACAGTGTGCCTTTCATATCCATATTGTCCATGACTTGAAGTATTTCTTTTTGTGAATGTAAGTGATAAGTATATGTGATCTTACTGCATCCTCTTATCATTCTTGAGGTTTCATTTTGTGTTTTTGTAACTTTTTCATGTCTGTTTTGGTGAGGCTGAAGTTAACCCAGGATTAGCGTAATTCTCTTTTGATAGCTGAACTGTTTACAAACAGAATTCTGAAATTCTTTCAGCCGCTCGAAGGCAGTCCCAGTGATTGTTTTCAAGGCATCCACTATATGACAAGCTTTTGCACTGTTGTAACTTGTTCTTGAGAAAAGGTCATGTCGGATTCTATGAGAAGCCCAGGAAGTTTTGGGTGTATTTCCAGTGACACTGATTGGTTAAACAAGAAAACTCGAGGTTGCGATTGAGATTTACGTTTGTCGGGAGTCGGGAGGTTGATGACTGATCTGGCTGGTGAGGCAGTCATTTTGTTTTGACTAAAGTGTTGTTCTGCCGAGCGGATGGGTATTGTAGAGTTGGAGCTGCACTGCTGCTTATTGAGTTTTGGAGTGTTGTGAGGTTAAGGGCAGTCGCCGGATTAGGACAGCACGGTACTGTTAGTAAAGGGAGAGACGGTGGCAGTTCGCTGAGGAAATGGGTAAAAAAAAAAAATCGAGTTATACGATTAACCTTTGTAGGACGCCGGTGGAATGTTTTCCGATTTTGGAAACTGGGCATTAATAGAGTACATGGGACTGTCTGCATGAGGGAAAGTTGGCCAGCCATTTTTATGGCTGCCTTACGTGCATGTGCCTAAAATTTTGCTTGTCATGATATGACTTGGTACTGCATCAAAAACTTTCAATATGTGTACTTCATGAAGAAAATGACGGCAACTTCCCTTTCCTTTTCCAGATCCTACCCCCATGCGTTCTGTCTCACGTTCCTCATTGCTTTTCCTGCAGTACATAACACATTCATCCACAAGTTTGCCTTCTATTTGTTTTCCAGGATTTCGTCTTAAACGTTTCACTTTTGTGTTGTTATCCTCGGCATGTTCTTTTGACAAATGTATCTCTATTTTCTCCCTATTTGAAATCTCTCCCTCTCTCTCTCTCTCTCTCTCTCTCTCTCTCTCCCTCTCCCTCTCTATACTTCCATTTCCTAGCCATCCTACTTCAAGCCGGCAGCCATCCTCCCTTTGTGTCCGCCAGGGTAGCCCATGCTGTCTCTTAATTTTTCTTCATATTTGTTATTATTGTTAATGTTATTCCTTCACCACAGACCATCTACATCTACCAATATTATCACCCCCACGACCTCCACCACTGCCATTATCTCCTGTCACCATCATCACTTACACTGATGCCTCACTCCGTCACTACTACCGTCACAATCGTCACCATCACCACGACAGCAACCGTTAACTCCCTCACTATTACCATAAACTTTCTCCATCATCATTCCAGTTCCACTTCTACCCATCATATGGCAAGCCCACCACCCACTAACGACACCAACACCATTACCTATCACCACTAACTCCACACATGGTCAGGCTGAGTCATTTCACTGCAGTACAAAGATCTCTCCCTCTTTTCCACGTTGACCTCTTGGTTGTTGGCCTGTTCCATTCATTCCAAGCAATTAATTTTCTGAATCTCATTTTGTCGCCTTGTTCTCTAGAAGCCTCTTCATCTGACTTCATCCCTTGTTGCCACTCAGTTACCTTGGTTGTCCTTCTGTTTTTTAGAAGTAAGTGTTCCGTCCACATCAATTTATGTTCTTTTTCTATAGGATGACGCCAAATCCTACCATAATCTCGCGAAGTTTTCATAAGGAAATTTTTGTATCAAAAAGATACTTCGAGGTAATGCATTATTCTGAGACTTTTCTTATAGGAGTAGGTATTTGGAGCCAAGACTATTAGATTCGAACCGATTTGAACAAAGCTGAATCCATTCGAAGGATTCTAACCATTATCAAACACCTGTTTTATCTAAAACTGCCAAGTGATATGTGGCATGAGCTTTCCCAAGACTTTCGTGGTAGAAGAACTGGTATCACTGCCGAATACCACTTTCCATCATGCAGGGTGGACGGTTTAACCTTGTTGTGCTGATTACACGCTCTAGTTTCGTCTGATTTCTTATTCCTGACGCTCTCCATTTATCCCTCCATGTGATACCTCTAACATAACCTTTTCCATTCCTGGGGACTACTATGTTTACAGTCTAAGAATGTTGTCAAGACTCCTTGTTTCCATGCATAAGTTATAGCAGGAAGGACAAACAATTATTTATTGTCTTTGCCATAACGACAATTGAAGAATAATTATCTTCCATGAACTGAGTTAGTTCCCTGAAGCCTTCTCAACCATTTCTTTTCTTCACGACGTATTTTCATAAACTAGATTTGACCGCATTGCTATTTCAGTCACTTAAATACACCTTTATCTATAATCAGTGTTGCTGATTCTTAAAAAATAAAAAAAAATCATACATACATCACCAGTATTTCATTGGCCAAAGGGGAGTTGAGTGGCCTATGACTAGGCTATCCAGTCCTAACAGGTAAGGAGAAAATGGACTGTTAGACGCCTCTGTGAACAATAAATTTTGACCATGCCTCAGATTTAATGCATTGTGGAGCACATCTTGCTGCAGTGCCTTAACCCACTACTAGATCATGTGGCTTGTATTTGTTGGTTATATGTCTACCATCCATTGTAGTAAACGGTTTCCTGGTTGGAAGGGAACCTTTGGGTTATCACTCAGTGTACTGTACATGAGTGTCCAGCGTGTAGGATAACACTGAAAATATCACCTTCAAGGCGTAGGGGTCCAGGGTTAGGCAACCACCACAGTCTACATCAGTTTAGGTCAGGGGATCTGCTTAAACCCTTTAAAGCATATTCTATCTATCTATCTATATACCTAGGCTGCTTCCCCCAAGGAAAGGGAGGTAGCCGAGACAGGATGACACACTCCCCGTTTACTCATCCATTCAAACACATTCATTCGCATCTTAGCCCCAAAGGGGAGAACGGACAGATCCTCACCGCACCACACCGCACAAGGGTCAACTGCGCAATGCAATCAGTGACATCCGCAGCAGGGCCCGACAGCAGAACTGGTTTACCCCTGCCACATCATAACAGATCCATCCCCTTACCCGCACCTGACCTGACTAGCTGATCAGACCAAATGCGGGAGAATATCCTCTAGGGCGAGAAAACTGCTGCTGGGGGAGGCGGTGGCTGTATTGGTAGAGAAGCGGCCTGCCGTCCTAATGGACCCAGGATCGAATCCCGGCTGGGGCAGGGAACAGTTTAAGGATTTGAATTTCCTAAAAGAAAAAAAAAGAAAAAAAAAAAAACAGACTTTTCTGATCTACCAGATGACCCGCCGACATGTAAAAATACCCCCGCTAAAACCAATACACCAGTCCTGTATGAGACAGCCCTAGCATGTATTCATTATGGACGGTGGGTGTTAGCGCCGAAGTGGTGATGTGGAAGGTGTTGGAGGACTACTGGGCCTTGGGATAGGTCACTGCCCCCAAGAAATAGGCCCTGAAGCCTTTGCCCAGAGTCGGACACGTAAAAAAAAAAATAAATAAAAAAAAACAAGATGCAGCCGTCACCGACCGAGTGTTTCCTTCATGGTGAAGGAAACACAAGAGGGGCATTTTCTTGTTGGGGGAAAAAAAATGAAAGTAAAACTGACATGTTCAAGTATTGTCATTAGAAGTGCTTGGTAAGATTAAGCTCCAAATGAGCTCCTAGGCGACCATCTTGAATTTATCCCAATTAATGTTAACAGTTCAACATGTTTCATATAAATTTTCCATGCTCAAAAACAGTATTGTAGGCATTTAATCGACTTAAAGTTTTTAAATACAAGTTGTTATGTGGTAAAATAGATTCTGTCAAAGGTTAGCTACCTTTTTTTTTTTTTTTTTTTTTTTTTTTTCAAAATATACATGTTTCCCCAAGGTATGGGTACATTCTAATACCATACTCTACGAATGCCTTTGAAATCGTATAAGAAGGAAAACTCTGCTGCACTTTATTCAAGGTCAAACTGTATTTTGACTACTATGAGCACTAATAAATGTTTCACATTTCTTCCCGCGTCTTTCCAACACATTTTCAACTTCCATTACCAGAAAAATATCCTATTTTCCTCAACAATGGTGTGGCCAGGTAAGGCCATTCCTAAGTTAACCTCTCTGAAGCTAACAATTTGGTAACTACCTGACTTTATTTGGGTACATTGTCACTCACTGACAACAATTTCACGAGCCATGTCCTTAATGCCCATGTGCCGTTCAACGATATTTGGTGCAGAACATGTCATCTGTTGTGACGTTGGAGGTGGTGGTGGTGGGGTATAGTACAGAGATGTTGGGAAGATGACTACATACGCGTTTAATGAAGAAAGGACGTAGTACACTCAGGGAGCCTTCCTCGTTACACCTTGGTACACGTTGAACAAAAGATTACGTTCTTTTCCTCTGTAAAAGTGTTGGAAAAAGAGTATGTGGTGAAAAGGATTAGGAGAGTGGGATGCTGTTCCTGGAAGTAGTGAGGTGCCACGTAATGTATATGTAATTATAATAATAAAATGAGACACTTCTGCTAAATATTACGAGGACACTAACCACATCTAACCATATCATGTGATGTCTCCAACCTTCACACTGCCCCGTCACATCCCTTCTTCCTCCTCACAACCGTATAGGCCTAACCTTAGTTAGTATAAGGCAGGTTGATTGAGAGAAGCTGTGGTTTCATATTTTTGCTTCACTCTCATAACCTGTGAAGCACTTTTATTGTTTTATGGCGCTTGTTTCCAAGTCTCCCCATAAGCATATCGGCGTGCATGTGTTGAATTAGAATAACTTTTACATTGAAAGGCGAAGCCCAACGGCCATATCCACTTGTCTGTGTTGAACTAAAATAACTTTTACACTGCCAGGAAAAAGACAACAGGCATATCGACAAAACCTGTCTTTGCTGAACTAAAATTTTTCATTCCTCCGCGACAGGCAGCGGACATATCTCCAGTACGTGTCTGTGTTGAAGTAGTATAATTTTTACACTCCCAGGAGAAAGACAAATGGCATATCTAAGTGTCTGCGTTGAACTAAATAATTTTTACACAAACTGGCGAAAGACAGCGGTCATATCTACAGAACTTGTCTGTGTTGAACTAGAATAACTTTTTTTTTTTTTTTTTTTTTTTTTTTACTGTGTGGAAAAGGGCAACATGTGTAACTGCAATTAAGAGTGACGTCAATAAAATGGAAGTTCGTTCTTCCAAAACAAACTTTCCATTCATGTAGCAGCGCACAACTGATACTTCATGCCCATCGTCATGATTGTTTAGTGCCGTCTGTAACATGGCTGACACCGGCGCCGAACACTGCACATGCACTGTTGCGTGCATAGTAAGCATTTTTTTTTTTATGCATGGAACAAGTAATCAAAGACCAAAAGCCGATAAGATTGTTCCCTCCAAGAGAGAGGAAAAACAATAATATATATATATATATATATATATATATATATATATATATATATATATATATATATATATATATATATATATATATCCCATTAGCGCCCAGTGTCCTCAATATTGGACGGAGCTGGACATTTTCAAAATTTAATATAAGGAGGGAACCCCGGGGTAGGGACCTATGAGCTTCGCGACTATGAGCCGACAGGCTGAGGGCGGTACGCCCAGCACCCTTCCAGCAAAATCCCTCGCTCAGGAAACCTGGGAACCAATGGGATATAGATAGATAGATAGATAGATGGATAGATAGATAGATAGATAGATATAGATGTAAATATAGATATATCTCATTGGATCCCAGAGTTGCTGAGCGAGGCATTGCACTGGGAGGGCACTAAGCTACACTCCGCCTGTCGGCTCATAGTCGCGAACCTCATAGGTCCCTACCCGGGGGTTCCCTACTTTATTGAGATTTGAAAATTCCCTTTTCTGTCCAATACTAGGGACACTGGGCTCCAATGGGATATATATACAAAGTCAAGATGTGGATGTGTGTGTCTGCCTGTGCGTTTCTTCGTTTGTTTCACGAGAATGGTAATAGATATTGACCTAAGTAATTTAACATTATGCGGGCTAAGTACAAATAGTGTCAGAGAAGTATAAAGAAAAAATGGTGATTGTGCGCGACTCAACAGCGCGAAACTGTCGGAAATAGCGACATGCAAAATCCCTGTCTGCGTGGTTGTTCTTTGCTTTCAAAAGAAAGGTAATAGATATAGACCTAATATTTTTTGCATTAGGTCGGGGTAAGTACGAGTACAGTGAGTGTCAGAAAAATGCCCCCCTCAGAAAACAAAGAAAAAAAGGGGGAGAGGGCTATCTCTCACGACGCAACTGCGCATTGTTGTTGGAAATCGCGATACACTAATAATGTGAAAATATATATATATTTTTTTCGACTTTTTGATCAGAACTGGTCGTTCGGTATGGAAACAAAGATAATGGTATTTGGAAATATTTTGTGAATGGATACCTATCATTTAGTCCGGAAAAATTTTACGGGCAAGCACAGTATATAATATTATATATATATATATATATATATATATATATATATATATATATATATATATATATATATATATATATATATATATTGTTATGGACCAGAGAGAGATAATAAACACTTCAAGTGAGAATACTAAAATCACTACTGTCCCGCAAAGTTCCAGGTTCAAAACAAAAGAGTAAGGTAAAATTACAAGTTAAAGTTTAATGCTCAAACTAACAACTAAACATTCAGGACTCATAAGGATAATGTAATGGCAAAAAACAGGTTAAATATATGGTTAACTGCAATAGCCTCTATTAACACGAAATTAGTAAGTGTAAATTAATCTAAGTCAGACCTGATAAAATGAGAAAACCGGATAATGCTCAGTTAAAGCAAGATATATTATTACAGATACAAAATATTATTACTACTGGCTGACAGTAAAACTCTACATTAATCACAAAAACCTCACCAGGCCCACGAACCAACACCTTATGCTATACAGTACAAGAAAAAATGTAATAACACTTATACTCAAATTACACAGCAGCTAGATGGTTGGAGACTTCCTGAACACTCACAAAAATAATAACAACTGTACAGGGGAGGACAGAGATGTGAACAAAATGAGGAGTAGATCTAAGTGGCAATTAATGCAGAGACTGAGCTCATTATATAGGGGCCGGCAGAGCTTGATACAACTTGTAAGAAGGACGCGCAAATGAAGCCATAGGGGACAAAGAGTTGACAATCCTGCTCTGAACAACAGAAAGAACGACTTACTCTACTATAAGGGAGGAGAAGGGGGGAGTGAGCTAGAACACGGAAGCTTGGTCACTATGGAAGCCACGAGGCGAATCGTGATCAAACATGCAGCATACTGTACGTTAGAATTATACAAAGGATGATGAAATCATAGGGTATGTAACACCTCCCCACAAAAAAAAAAAAAAAAAAAAAAAAAAAAAAAAAAATTACAAAGGAAATTTCTTGTTACTCTAAAACAATCTGTCTAAAGTCTAGATAAGCAATCTGCAATAACATTTTCTTTCGCCTTGACATGTTGTATGTCTAATGAATACTCCTGAAGAAGTAGACTCCATCTTGTCAATCTCTGAATTTTATCTTTAAACTTACTAAGGAATTTCAGTGGGTTATGATCGGTATAAATGACTATGGGGTCAAAACCAGAACACAAATAAAATGAAATATGCTGTAAACCCAAAATCAAGGCCAAAAGCTCTTTCTCAATAGTTGAGTAGTTCTTTTGAGGTGGAGTGAACTTCTTACTGTAATAAGATACAGGGTGTTCAATACCCTGATCATCCTCTTGCAGCAAAACAGCCCCAGCTCCTGTATCACTTGCGTCAACAGCCATCTTAAAAGGCTTAGCAAAATTTGGAGTAGTGAGCACTGGCTGACTTAATAAGATAGCTTTAAGTTTGCTGAAAGAGGATTCACAGTTATCGGTCCAGACAAATTTAACTCCCTTTTTCAGTAGGTCTGTAAGTGGTGATACAAGAATTGAAAAGTTAAGAACAAATCTCCTGTAATAACCTACCATTCCCAAAAATCTTTGTAGCTCTTTCCTACTTTTAGGTCTGGGAAGATCACTTATAACCTGAACCTTAGCTCCTGGTGGAGCAACGTGTCCATCACCAATTTCGTACCCAAGGTACTGAACTTTAGCTTGACCAAACTCACACTTTGATATATTAGCTACAAGATTAGCCTGAACCAAACGCTCAAGAAATTTACTGACATGGCATAGGTGATCTTTCCAGTTGTCACTGAAGATTAATACATCATCAATATAAACAACACACCCTGCCAAACTCTCTGTTACAACATTCATGAGCTTCTGAAAAGTGGCTGGAGCATTCTTCATACCATATGGCATTACTAAACATGCAAAAGTCTTTTGTAGTGTTACAAAACATGAGATCTCCCTAGCACGTTTAGTCATAGGTATTTACCAGTATCCCTATAACAAATCAAACTTACTTATGTACCTAGCCTTTCCGATCTTGTCTATGCAATCTTCCACGCGAGGGAGAGGGTAAGTGTCTGTTTTGGTTATCTGATTAACACGTCTGTAGTCGATGCAAAGCCGCTGTGACCCACCTGGCTTAGGGACTAGAGTGACAAGAGAACTCCACTCGCTCTGACAGGGCTCAATCATCTTATGGTCCAACAGGTAGCCAAGCTCCTTCTGGATGAGAGGAACTTTCACTGGGTTCACACGGTAAGGAGGCAGTTTAATTGGCTTTGCATCTCCAACATCGACATCATGCATCAACACAGTGGTTCTTCCTGGAGTGGCACGGAACACTTGCGGGTACTCCTGCAGTAATGCCGAAAACTCCTGCTTTTCCTCGGCTTAGTCTGGAGATCATTCATGATATCAGGATTCTTCCCCAAACTATCACTCAGGCTCATGCTGCATGGGAGAACTTCACTTGCAGACTCGGGTGGAACAGCTACAGTGCAGACTGGGTTATTTTCGTCCCGCCTGTGATATAACTTTAGCATGTTGATGTGACAAAGTTGCTTGTTCTTTCTACGATCTGGTGTGGCGATGGCATAGTTGACATCACTGAGTGTTTTCTCCAGGAAATAAGGACCACTAAACTTGGCTTGAAGAGGTTGCCCATGCACCGGTAGCAGGTTCAAAACCTGATCTCCTGGCTGAAAGTGGCGTAACCTGGACTTCTTATCATACCAAGTCTTCATCCTCTCCTGAGCAGCTCCTAAATTCTCTCTCGCCAGCTGTAAAGCAGTGGACAGCCGTTCTTTGAACTTCATCACATACTCCAGCAGGTTGACGTCATCTTCCTCCGACAGCCAGCATTCCTTGAGTAACTTAAGGGGTCCTCTTACTTCATGGCCAAACAGTAGTTCAAAGAGTGAGAAGCCCAGTGATTCATTTGGAGATTCTCTTGCAGCAAATACAACGAATGGAAGACCTTTATCCCAGTCTTTCTGATGTTCCAAACAGTATTTCTTGAGCATCAATTTGAGTGTTTGATGATATCTCTCCAATGCTCCTTGGGTCTGGGGATGGTAAGCTTAAGACGTGATCTGGGTGATGCCCAACTCTTTCAGACACTGCTTGAAAACATTTGACATGAAATTACTTCCCCGGTCTGACTGTACCTCCTTGGGCAGACCAAACTTGGTGAAGAACCCTAGCATTTCCTTAACCACGTTCTTTGCTGAGATATTTCTAAGTGGAATGGCTTCAGGATAACGAGTAGCCATATCAATCAGGGTCAACACATAAGAAAATCCTGAAGAAGTCTTAGGAAGAAGGCCCACAATATTCACCAACACACGGGTCAAAGGCGCCTCAAAAGGAGGAATGGGAACTAGAGGTGCAACCTTTTCGGTCTGATTACACTTCCCCACAACTTGACAGGTGTGACAAGACTTACAATACCAGGAAACATCTCTGAAGATACCTGGCCAGTAGAAGTGTTTCAAAATGCGTGTCACAGTCTTCCTCACTCCAAGGTGTCCTGCCAAACTGGAATCATGAGCCACTCTAATGATATCCTGCCTACAAACACGAGGGATGACAACTTGATGTACAACCTCCCATTCACAGTCGGGTGATGCTGTTGGGGGTCTCCACTTCCTCATAAGTACTCCTGACTTTATATAATAACAAGTAGAAGCACCAGCTGACTCTTCCTCACTGCAAGCAGAGTTAGCTAGACCTTTCAACTCAGGGTCAATCAACTCTTGACGAGACAAATTATCAACACTATGGGGTACTGCCTCATCTGGTGAGTGGTCCAAATTAGCAAGAAAAGTGTCAGCTAGGATAACATCATCATCATCATTATCCTCTAAGTCACCAGTAACTTTAGACTTAGCCCTAGTGACAGCACATGCAGAGAACACATCAGGGATATCACAATCCTGTGTCGCAGCCACTGGTTCACTAGACAACTGAGGAGCTGGACACACTTGACTTCCACCAATATCATTTCCAAGTAAGAAAGTTACACCTGACATTGGGAGTGTCTCAACCAACCCAACCATAACGGAACCATTAACAAAACCAGACTCTAAATTCACTCTGCACAGAGGGACAGAGAAGTAATTATTCCCTACACCTTGTAAGATTACAATTTCATCAGAGGAATTAACATTAGAGCCTAGTACACTGGTCAGTATAAGGGATTGGCAAGCACCTGTATCACGATATATTTTAACTGATTTCCTGTCATTATTGTCCAGAGGACTGACAAAACCATGAGACAGGAAATTAGCACATGAACTCTTGAGAGTGTCACCCACGTTACTGCTCAAAAGAGGAGCTTCATCATGAGAATTTAATGTACCCTTCAAAGCAGGTTCAGTTAATTCGGTTAAAGAATTCTGGGAACTCTCAAGGTGGACACTAGACCAATTGACTGAATATTTAAAGACTCCTTTTTGTTCACATCACGTTGTCTCCTGAAACATTTCTCTGTAGTATGACCAAGCTTACTACAATAAGTACATTTACTTTTCTGAAATCTAGAGGTGGAGCTGGTATTTACTTCCTGAGAAACATCATCTTTATACTCTTTCCTGTTACCTGTACTCTGAGTAGAGGGAACGTACTTATTCTCAGCTTTCCCTTTTTCTTTAGAATATCTCTTGTGAGTGAGAACATATTCATCAGCTAAAACTGCAGAATCAGACAAATTATCTATTCTTTTCTCATCAAGATATAGGCTTACATCTTTATTAATACACCTTTTGAAGTCCTCCAGCAAAATCATCTGCTTAAATTTACCAAAATCAGAATCCACATTCTTAGAATTTAACCACTGCACTAACAGATCTTCTTTGATTTTTGCATACTCAACATGGGATTGCTTATCTTGCTTATAAGTTGTCCTAAATTTTACTCTATAAACTTCAGGAACAAGCTCATAGGCCTTAAGAATCAAGCTCTTAACTACATCATAATTATCAGATTGATCCTGAGGCAAAGATGCATAAGTTACTTGAGCTTTACCGGTGAGAACAGTTTGAAGGAGTACTGGCCAATACTTTTTGGGCCAATTAAAACCTGTAGCTACCCTCTCAAACAACTGAAAATACTTTGTTAAATCAGATTCATTAAAAGGAGGGACAAGTTTAACATTTTTAGCCACATCGAAATCATCAGAGCTAGATGATCCAGTTCCACCTTGTTTCATGCGATACTCATGGTCTGCCTGAATCCTAGCAAGTTCAACTTGTGCCTGAAACTCAGCCTCCTTAGCACGAGACTGAATCTCAGCCTCCTTAGCACGAGCCTCCTGCAGGGCTAGCTGTAACTTAGCTATTTCAATCTGCGTTTGCCCATCTGGAGGAGTTACATTAAACAAGCTTTTATTAATCATGCCAACAATTTGATCTTTAGAATGATGAGAGTGAACAGCAATTCCCAATTGTTGAGCAACAAGGTTAAGTTCATTCTTTGTTCTGTTTTCTACATCACATACTGTTTGCACATTTGACAAAAAATCTTTTGCTTCATCAAGCGTAGTAATAGTAGACATCAGGAATAAATCACAGTCACAAAATATCAACTAATATCCTTATGATAATATCCTGAATATCCTGATAAGAGGTCGCCAAATTTATGTTACGGAACAGAGAGAGATAATGGACACTTCAAGTGAGAATACTAAAATCACTACTGTCCCGTAAAGTTCCAGGTTCAAAACAAAAGTTAGGTAAAATTACAAATTAAAGTTTAATGCTCAAACTAACAACTAAACATTCAGGACTCATAAGGATAATGTAATGGCAAAAAACAGGTTAAATATATGGTTAACTGCAATAGCCTCTATTAACACGAAATTAGCAAGAGTAAATTTATCTAAGTCAGCCCTGATAAAATGAGAAAACCGGATAATGCTCAGTTAAAGCAAGATATATTATTACAGATACAAAATATTATTACTACTGGCTGACAGTAAAACTCTACATTAATCACAAAAACCTCACCAGGCCCACGAACCAACACTTTATGCTATACAGTACAAGAAAAAATGTAATAACACTTATACTCAAATTACACAGCAGCTAGATGGTTGGAGACTGCCTGAACACTCACAAAAATAATAACATCTGTACAGGGGAGGACAGAGATGTGAACAAAATGAGGAGTAGATCTAAGTGGCAATTAATGCGGAGACTGAGCTCATTATATAGGGGCCGGCAGAGCTTGATACAACTTGTAAGAAGGAAGCGCAAATGAAGCCATAGGGGACAAAGAGTTAACACTCCTGCTCTGAACAACAGAAAGAACGACTTACTCTACCATAAGGGAGGAGAAGGGGGGAGTGAGGTAGAACATGGAAGCTTGGTCACTATGGAAGCCACGAGGCCCATCGTGATCAAACATGCAGCATACTGTACGTTAGAATTATACAAAGGATGATGAAATCATAGGCTATGTGACAATTTATATACTTTACTCCTTTACTGATCCTAAATAGTTTTTACTAAGTTTAGCTAAAATCGGATCAAATCTCTTTGACTTGCTTCGTTAACAAGACACCCATAGAACTGAAATTTAACCTTGTCCTGTGGCCTTTTACTTTGCACGATTGTTTTCAAAACTGAATCTCTTCATTCTTGCACTGCAGTCAGATCGTCCATCAAGTTTGAGCTGCTCTGAATTCAGACTGATTTAGAATACTTTTCTAAGTTCAAGTTTGGCCTTACCCTGTTACCTTGACCTCTGACCTGCTCTTCAAAAAAATGCAACAGGCTTACTCAATAAATGAGAGAGAGAGAGTGAGAGAGAGAGAGAGAGAGAGAGAGAGAGAGAGAGAGAGAGAGAGAGAGAGACAGACAGACAGACAGACAGACAGACAGATACAGAAACACAGCTCAAAACATAACATTTGCCTTGGCTTCATGAGCTTCACAAGTGCAAAATTATAGGAACATGACAGGAGAAAAGTTTTCAAATCTTAATGACGAGAGTCGCAAAGCACATGTGCACAAATAGAGCCATTTCCGAGAAAGTTCTCGCGTAATCCTCTTCAAGAGGCTTGGTGTTGACAGTCCTATTAATGTTCTTCCCTGCTGGCTCTTTTCGATTATATTATGCAGTGACTCCCTTGCTTTGACTGAGATATATCACTTTATATAATGACAGTATCATCTCTTCGCGAACATTATTATCACCACTGTCATCATCATCATCATCAATAGCAGAAGCAGCAGCAGCTGTAGCAGCAGCAACTGAATGTGATAGTACTTTACAGATGAAGTTTACTTAATAACATTCTCCACTAGATAATAATGACTCTGGCCACTGAATATAAAACATTCTTCCCGGTCAAATATACTGTAGGATGTCATTAATACACATTAATTGTGTATCTGTATGTGCTTGTTCAGCGAAAGTTGTGACGTGTCATAATCATTCTAAAAAATATATGGATTATGTTACTCGGTAATGTGCATTACTACAACATTGTCGGCGTCACTGTGCTGATGTATAAAAGCCTCCCACATCCAACCAGTTCAAAGACACCAAACCAAATAATCACCGGGAATGTTAACGCTAAAAACACTACCAAGCAGAAACGCAATCAACACAGCCGCCAGAGCCTCGCTATTACATCAAGGATCAATTATTCTGATCATTGATCTTCCAGTGTCTGTGTTATAGACTTTATTTTTGTTGTTGTTGCAGTTGTTGTTGGTGGTGGAGTTTTTCTGTGTATGAATTTCTTTGAACTAGTGAGATGAATAAGTTACACTTCTATTTATTTACGTATTTATTTATGAATTTTTTACGCATTATATTTCTTTTATGAATTTTTTTACGCATAAAGACGAAAACAATCCTCCTGCAATCGTCTGTTCCAAAGAGAATCTAATAAAGAAGATGAACCTGAGTATCATTTCATGTCCATACGCTTTCTCACAACTTATTTTCAGGACAGTAGGTCACCTGTTCAAACAAAACGGATGATTTAACTCGCGATAACAGGTAACAAAACTGGAAAAGAGTTGTGGGTATGTATTCTCAGATTTACCCCCCTTGCTGTTCCAGCTTGTCTGAAGAGATAATTTAAGTGAGCATCATTCTTTTCTTCATTGCTTCAGTTCCATCACTAGTTCATGGTACTCTTTCTACCTTCAGACGATTTTCTTTATATCAGTAGTGATTTTCGAAAGGACACAGAAAAATATGACCTATATTAGTCCTTGCAATAACATAGACCTCTCCAGAGTTTATTATAATCGTCTGTAAGTAGCAACAATAAGCTAAAAAATAACCTAATGAGGTTCAAGTGACTAACTGGTGTCGTGGTGCACCAATATCAGCGTGGCCATCAGTACATCACAGCGCACCAACCTCTCTACAGCATCCTTTGCCCATCTCTTGCAATTCAGTTTATTGCTAGGCCCTATTCTACCCTTCTCATTGGGCATCCTCAACAATAAATTCCTTATTAAATCCATCGTAACTCATCTCCATGTACTAAGTTCGGTCTAGGCTGCTTTCTCTCATATATTCCTCCATTTTATTTTTACAGAACGGTAAGGGGTTTCCTACAGATATGCCATGTCTTGTTCCTGCAGTGTAAATTGTTCTCCTTCATCTTCCTTACAGATCTCTCCCGTCACATCCCTGCCGGAATACCAGACATCTTTCAGTCATTTTACTCTCGTCCATCACCAAAATTCCTCATTCGTTTTCGCCAGCCACATAACCTTTGCGTCCATCTCCCGGGCCTCCTTGCTCCTCCTCCTCTTCCTCCTCCTCCTCCTCCTCCTCATCATCATCATCATCATCATCCAGTCCTGTGTTACCCCATGAGGAGAGTAAGAGTCCGGGGCTAGGCAACTTATTCCTGACATTAAAGATGAAAGTGACCAGCCTCACTCATCCCTGAGTGGCATTACATGAGCAATAAACCCCAACCATTCCTTGGATACAAACCTGTACAGGCTCAATCCGACTGGAGCGCCTTAATTGCCCACTAAATCACCAGGCGCCGTAATTTGGTTATATGGTTAAAAGCCAGCCTGCAAATGGTTTCCTGGTGTACAGGAAACCATTTGGCTTCCTCATCCCCACTTTATAAAGCACCTCACTGTCCTCAAATCCCATTATCCACGCGTGTAAATTTATCCTGATCCTCTTTTTTTTTTCCTTTGTTAGTTCACCAATTCTTCAAAAAAAAAAAAAAAAAAAAGATGTCCTTCTTGTTTACCATTAACCAGACTAACATTTTTCCCTTCTTTACCTCTCATTTTTTGCTCCGATACACGTCTCATTTCGTCACACATGCCTCTCACGCCCACCACAAGCCTCTCTCTCTCTCTCTCTCTCTCTCTCTCTCTCTCTCTCTCTCTCTCTCTCTTTTATTCATTCAATTTGTTCCCTAAAAACATAACCCATCATGTTCCTCTCTGAGCTGTTCAGTGTTTTATAGTGTCATCGATTCGTTGTTCAATCTCCTTTTCTCCCCCAATTTTTTCTTCCTGTGCCATCTGGACTAGGTGTCATTTTTACATCTTTTTTGTACTTTTGTACACATAATCCACTGTTGTAACATTTCTTGGTAGCAAAATGTCATATTGTCTCACTGTTTTGAACAATATACGAGTGTATTCAGCCCAAGATAGTCCGTTTGTATTAAAGGATTTTCTGTTGACTATACTCTATCTTATATTTACGATACGAGGAGTCTCAACTGAGTTTAATTAAACTGTCTGGAAAAGATATCGATAAAACAAAAGAGGTAGTTGTAAACTCCCTCTCTCGTGTCTTGAATTGCTGTCCTACCACACCAGTTTCTTCCCTCACGTCAAGCCTTCACCACCGTCTAGCGTGAACCTCTCTGTGTGTCTTATCCCCCTGTAACTCACAGCACATTTTGCTGCCTCTGCCTCTCTCTCTCTCTCTCTCTCTCTCTCTCTCTCTCTCTCTCTCTCTCTCTCTCTCTCTCTCTCTCTCTCAGGCCTAGGGCATTTCCCACAAACATTTTCCACCCTACGTTTTACTTCCTTCATCTCTCCCTACTCTTCCTGCAAACTCCCCTGAAACTATCATTCCTCTATCTCAAAAAGTCCCTTCTCCTGCTCTTTTGTATCGCTGAATCCCCTTCATAATTCATTATATTATATGATGAACTTTACCAAGACTATTTAACTTTAATCATCCGCCCCCTCTCCCGGTGACGACTCAGAGAGATGCCTGGAACGACTGCCTGACTCACTTCTTCTTCATTTCTGCAACATTCGCGTCCTTTCCTGTAACTTTCTCTCTGTCAGACACCACCTCTCCTCCTCTAAGCCTCGCCTTCTCTTCTTGACAGACTCAGTTGTCTGAGGCAACTGACAGCAAACCCTTTTCTGTATCTTGTTACTTTCCTTATACTCATTTCAATGCCAAAGGTGGACGTTGTGTATGTGTATGCAACGATTTATCTTGCTCTCGTGTTCCTGAACTTGATTCTTCTGAATTCTCTACACTCTGGCTTCGGCTTTCTTGTCATTCTCTGACTAAATATATCTGCGCTGTTTACTTATCTCCTAATTCTACTATGAAAAATTCTTCGACTATCTTACTTCCACGTTGGAACACATTATATCCATTTCTCCTTTCTCTGAAATCTCCATTCTAGATTTCAATGTTCACCACCACCTTTGGCTCTCCTCTCCTTGCACTGATCCACCTGGTGAACAAGCCTACATCTTTTCTATCCTTAATGACCTAGAGCAGCTTGTACAGCACCCTACCCGTATCCCTGACAGCCTTGGAGAGAGTTCCAACATGCTTGACCTCTTCCTTACAACTAATCCTTCTGATTATACTGTTAATCTTTCCTCTCCTTTGGGCTCCTCTGATCACAACCTTATTACCTTAACCTGTCCTATTACTCCTGTACAGTCTGTGAACCCTCCAAAGAAACGTCGTCTGTGGCACTTTGGAGCTGCAGATTGGGAGGCCCTCAGGCAGATCTGAATATGCCTTGCGAATTACAGAGGTTATTCTCTCGGGCATGGAAGCATACTTTCCCTTCTCATAGCCTTTGACTAATGCAAGAAAGTCTTGGTTTAATTGCGCTTGTTCTAATGCTGTCCGCAACAAGGAGAGGGCCTATAAAGGGTACCAAAGCCAACCTATCCCTGAATCACTTCTTGTTTATGTTACTGCCTGGAATCATGCTAAGTCTGGTCTTCGCTCTGCTAAAAATAATTTCATCCGTACGAAATGCTCTCAGCTCTCCAACTCGAATTCTATCAGCTCCTTCTGGCATCTTGCCAAAAACCTTTCCAACAATTTTACCTCATCATCCTTCCCTCCTCTTTTCTACTCTGATGACTCTGTAGCTATTTCTTCTACTAATAAAGCAGATCTCTTCGTTAAGACTTACTCCTCCAATTCCACCCTAGACGATTCCGGTGCTGTTCCTCCATCACTTTCGCCTTCACACATCCTCATAGATGATAATAAAGTTTCTTCAGCTAATGTATTTTCTGCCATCACTGGCCTCAATATTAACAAGACAAATGGGCCTGATGGAGTCCCTCCTGTTGTCCTCAAGAACTGTGCTTCAGTCCTTACACCTTGCCTAGGTAAACTCTTACACCTTTGTCTGTCAACTTGTACCTTTCCTTCTTGCTGTAAGTTTGCTCTCATTCAGCCAGTCCCAAAGAAGGGTGATCATTCCCCACCCTCTAACTATCGTTCAATTGCTTTAACATCCTGTGTCTCAAAAGTTTTCGAGTCATTTCTTAGCAGAAAAATTTTAAAGCATCTTTCCTATCACAACCTTCTTTCTGATCGTCAGTATGGGTTCCGTCAGGGACACTCCACTGGAGATCTTCTCACCTACCTTTCAGACTCCTAGTCATCCTCCTTTCGGGACTTTGGCGAAAGCTTTGCCATTGCACTTGACATCTCAAAGGCTTTCGATCGAGCGTGGAATCAATCATTAATTTCCAAACTGCCCTCTTACGGTTTCTATCTTTCTATCTGTGCCTTCATATCTACCTTCCTTTCTGGTCGTTCTGTAGCCGCTGTTGCAGACGGCCATCGTTCTTCTCCTAGGTCTGTCAACTGTGGTGTTCCTCAGGGCTCTGTCTTATCACCAGCTCTCTTCCATTTATTCATCAATGACCTTCTAAGCTGTACATCTAACCCTATCCACTCGCACGATGATGATTCCACCCTACACCTTTCCATTCGGTTCCCACAACGCACATCTCAGCAGTTACTTCAACAGACAAGGGATGAGGCTATGGCACACCTAATGTTTGAGTTGGCACGTATCTCTGACTGGGGTAAAAATAATTTTGTTGTTTTTAATGCATCAAAAACTCAGTTTTTACACCTATTAACCCGACACAATTTTCCACAGGAGTACCCAGTAATGTTTAATAATATCCAGCTCAATCCTGCATCATCCTTGAACATGCATGGGGTTTCATTCACTCGGGACTTATCTTCGAAAAATCATATTGCATCTCTTGTAGAATCTGCTTCCAAGAGATTCGGTGTGCTAAGCTGACTCCGTACATTCTTTACCCCTGCACAGCTATTAACTTTATACACGGGTTTTATTCGCCCCTGTTTAGAGTACAACTCTCATGTATGGGGAGGCTCCCCACATACAGCTCTTTTCAATAGGGTCGAGTCAAAGGCTTTTCGTCCCGTCAACTCTCCTCCTCTAAGTGGCTCTCTTCAACCTCTGTCCCTTTGCCGCGCTGTTGTATCTTTCTCTCTTTTCTATCGCTACTTCAATGGTCGCTGCTCATCTGAACTGCATCCCTCCACCTCTTCGACGGGTGCGTAGCACCCGTCTAGCAACAAACCCTCATCCCTTTTCTGTCCAACTCTCTAATGCAAGAGTTAGCCGTTACTCCCATTCCTTCATTTATGCAACAGGTCAACTCTGGAACTGTCTCCTTCTGTCTGTATTTCCTACTTCTTATGATCTCCAGTCTTTCAAACACACTGTGTCCAGGCATCTCGAAATGAACGGATCTTGAATTTAGCTCTCTTTTGTATTGTTTTTGTTTTTTCTTGGAAGGAACTGTTTGCGGGCTACTGGCCTTTGGTTCCTTCTTTCGTGCATGAAAAAAAAAAAATCCCTTAGATCCTCCTGGTTCCCTCCACACCAGCACATTAAGTCTCCTATACCTCATACCAATTAATCTGGCCAGGCATGTATGGCAACACTGTTCCTGCCGAGATTCTGATTGGCTGGAGGTGTTTGTTCGATTTCGTTATTGCTTAAACCGATACTCTTTTTATTATCAGATATGATGTTGTCGACAATACAGTCGTCAAAAGCAATAAGAAATCCCTTATATACTTATCAACAAAGAAATTTTCGTAGGAAGATAGAGATATGAGTCAACAAAGTATTATAACAGTCCAAGTCAAGGTCAGCATTCGAACAATTCCTTTAAATCTCCGACATTCCGTTAATATAACAGAAAATTAAGGAAACTTTCCACGCTCACTTCCCAGTTCCTTATCATTGCTTTAAAAGAACCAGCAACCTTTCTTCTCTGTTGTTCACTTTAAAGCACTTCACCCTCTAAACTTCCAGTCTTACTCATCACACTACCCAAGTACTTAAATGCACTCACATTTGTCATTTCCTCATCATCCAGCCTCACTGCACATTTAGTGGCTTCATTTCTCTAGAAAACCATAACTTTACCCTTCCTTACATTCATCTTTAGATTCCGTTTCTTACACACTCTCCCAGACCCATTCACCAAGTCTTGCAGTTCCCCTTCGTCTTCATTTAACAATACAGTAGTATATGCAAACAACAGTACAGGGAGTTTCCAAACGCTGCACTCTTTCATTAGGGTCGTTCCAACATCCACTGCCCTACTTTGTACCCCATCCATATACAGATTGGACAACCATGGGGACATGACACATCCCTGTTTCCATAGAGTATTCAAACAGAAATGTTCACTCAGTTCACCATCCCCACGCACTGCAGCCTTAGCATCCTCATACATACTCTTCACGGCATTCAACAACTTCTCAATTACTCCATTTATTCTTAATAATTTCCACATTCCGTGTCTACTTACCCTATCATATGCTCTCTCCAAACCCATGAAGGCTACATACAGCTTCTTTCCTTTCTCCAAAAACTTTTCCACTAAAGATCTAAGAATGAATATATGATCTACACAACCTCTTCCCTTCCTAAAACCTCTCTGTTCTTTTCCAACTAATTCCTCTGATGTTTCTTTAACTCTGTCAATAAGTATCCTACCATATACTTTCCCCATTACATTAAGAAGACAAATGCCCATATGATTACCACACACTTCTTTTCCCCAGGAGAATAATTATACCTGACTTCCAATCTTTCGGGACTCTACCTTTCTCCCAGGCCAATCTGCACATATTCCATATCCATTCTAGTACTGTCTTTCCCCGATGCTTCAGCATTTCACCACACACTCCATCAATTCCCGGGGCTTTCCCCATTTTGACTTTCTTCATTGCTTCCACTACTTCCATCCTACTGATATCTTCCTCGCTTCTCACTTCCCTCCTTCTCCCTGCCATGCCGCAGTCACTTATACTCGCATTATTTTCATTCTCCACGTACTCTCCATCTGTTCACTTTTTTCCCTTCTCCGCTAGCAATCTGCCATTTTTATCTTTCACTCCCCGACTTATTACTCTCTCTCTCTCTCTCTCTCTCTCTCTCTCTCTCTCTCTCTCTCTCTCTCTCTCTCTCTCTCTCTCTCTCTCTCTCATTTATTTTCCAAATTGAGTTCGTAAAAGACGGGAACAGGTTCTGCTTATTTTACTAAAGCCACATTTCCCATGAACTATTTGAAACCTTAGCTCGTCTTTTCCAAACAATTTATATAATGCAGTTTTTTTCGTACATCGGAGTAGAACAAGGACCAATGGTGTGTGTGTGTGTGTGTGTGTGTGTGTGTGTGTGTGTGTGTGTGTGTGTGTGTGTGTGTGTGTGTGACTCTACATCGGTTCCTGTTCTCCAGAGTTATTGACCGTTACATAAATTGCAATACATGTCATCGTAATGCTACTTCAAAGATATTTGTATGCACACGTGTAAGCTCAATGAATTTTTGATGTACAACGTTAATCTGACTCGGTCCGAGGTGACGGGCGTCTAACTGCATCATGGGGTCCTATAAATGCTGAGTCTAATAAAACACTGGGAAAAAAAAAAAAATGGTACGCTTTCAAAACTAATATATATATATTTTTTTCAATGTTGTTTGATTCAGGGTAATTCACCGAGTCGAGCTGCCACGGAACAACAGATTATTACTACAACCTTCACTGTATTGATATGTGTTTTTGAATGGTTTATTCCATATTTCCGAACTTCATAAGGAATATGTATTACGCTTCCATCTTAGAGAATATTCCATTACTAAAAGAGAACAATAATTTTTAGAGCTGAAAAAATATGACTTCTACAAAGAAAACATATAGTTTACATTGTCAACCTGTTCATTGTACCAAGCACCAAATGCAATACATTATTTTCAGAAGGTGAACCAAACTGAAGTGTTACAATTTGGGTTATTATGTTTGACCATGATTTTTTATTTTTTTTTTATTTTTTTTTATGTTTCCGACTCTGGGCAAAGGCTTCAGGGCCTATATCTTGGGGGCAGTAGCCTATCCCAAGGCCCAGTAGTCCTCCTACACCTCCACATGTCACCACTTCGGCGCTAACACCCACCGTCCATATTGAATACATGCTAGGGCTGTCTCATACAGGACTGGTGTATTAGTATTAGCGGGGGTATTTTTACGACATGTCGGCGGGTCATCTGGCAGATCAGGAAAGTCTGCTTTTTAATGAAATTCAAATCCTTAAACTCTCCCCTGCCCCAGCCAGGATTCGAACCTGGGTCCATCAGGACTGCAAGCCGCCTCTCTACCGATTCAGCCACCGCCTCCTTTCTAGGTACCGCTATTACTGGATTTGATATACAAGACAGTTTCACAAAATATGCAAAATACCGGTAGGGATTGACGGCCTCCTTCATTGAACTAACAACATGGTTACATCTGATTCTCTATATGATCTTCCATTTTCACAACTGTTAAGGCCTTGACAGAATTCTTCAACGATGAGGCAATATATCAGTTTCAAAATTAATCCCTTTTCGTCCCGTGTCCCCAGTATGGGACGGAACTGGGCATTTTCAAAATTTAATAAAGCAGGGAACCCCGATGTAGGGACCTATGAGCTTCGTGACTATGAGCCGACAGGCGGAGGGCGGTACACCTAGCACCCTTCCAGCAACATCCTTCGCACAGGAACTCTGGGAGCCAAGGGGTTAAAGATTAATTCTGTTGAAGAGTCACAGAGTGAGTTTCATAATCGATCACTATGACATCCCCTCTTTGTGTCTTTTACAAGGTGTCTGGCATCTTACCAAATCTAATAAGGGGTACTGTAACCCAGGCTGACGAGGAGAGTGTATGTGGGTGAGGTGGAGAGGGGAAGAGAGAGAGGGAGGCCAAGGACGAGATGAAGGGAAGGAGAGGAGAGGTATGGGAGAGAGGGGTGTATGAACTGGGAACAGGGCAGTGAAATGGCGGGGGATTGGGCGACATGGAAGCGATTTGTTTGTGGCCACCCTCTACGGGATTAAGTATTCTGGCAATACATAAATAGATAGCAACCCAGATCGTGATAATCAAGCATCATTGGTTAAATATTGTATGTTATAATGCACTCTGTCTGTTTCATACTTTCTATAATTTAGTGAATATTGGTTGGTGCAGGGAGCAAGCCAATGACATTGGTTGCACAGATTCAACGATGATGAGGAGGAGGCGAATGAATATAGTTTTCTTTATTTACTATTATTTTTTTGTGTGTGAGTGACGTACAACTTTTCGGTGACTGTTCAACGAGGAGCAGACAGAACAATAATTTATGCTGTCACGTAATATGAAAAACAAGGTCATTTCACAAGTCCCAACTTATGTTCTGAAAGTAGAATATTTTTACCAAAGTAAACTTTAATACATTTTACTTTTATAAACCGATATAACTCATACATTTACTCCCATACTCACTTTAAATACATTCGTTAAACCTCAAACTTTCCCTGCACCTTGTCATGTGAACGAACCCTTTTCTGTAAGAATGGGCCTACTTTTTTCCCCATCGGTCTACCTACATGTCCCCTCATGGACGTGAGCACCTCATGAGGAACTTGCCTATACCCCCATGGACCTATATTCCCTCATGAGGGGATGTCCATACTCCCCTGAAGGAGATATATCCCCACCGTGGATTCCATGACCTATTCCTTCTAGGGACCTACTTTCCCAGTGTACCTATTTTCACCCCACCCAAACACCCATCCACTCTTCCAGCGCAGAGTGTCTCAGTAGCAGCAGGATGACTCGGCAAGTTCCCTCACATTCACGAACATAAAGAGGAATTTTCAGCTATAATCATGTAGATAGTACAATATAGAAATCAGATATATATATATATATATATATATATATATATATATATATATATAGAGAGAGAGAGAGAGAGAGAGAGAGAGAGAGAGAGAGAGAGAGAGAGAGAGAAGGAAGTCTGAGTCAACACACAGCAGTACAAAGGCCACTCCCATTTTTTTCCACTCTCTCCTATTGTTCATAGTTTCTTCCATCCAATCCCAGCAAATCCCTAAATCTCATCTTGCCATACTGCACGCTGCCTGCCTCTTCCTCTTCTTCCATCTCCGGGTTGCCACTGTAATACCATGCTTGACCGTCTATTATCTGTTCTACGAATCAGTGCAACTTTTTTTTTTTTCAGTTTTCATTATACTGGGTACTGAAAATCTTCATAATTTGTCTTGATAAAATTCAATAAAGTAACCTAGACTGATGGAGTAAAGATACTTAGTGGTAACCATCATCCACCCACCTGGTGTCGTGTTGCAAACTTCTTCTCTCACTTACACCATTCTTTTTCTGCATCTGCCTTCCTCCATACCTATTTCTCCCATCCTTCCTGGCAATTTTTATAACTCTTCGTTCAGCTTCTGGTGGCTCGACACTGAGTAAGAAGTCTAATGTTCCCTGTAACCCCGGAAACTTCTTGCAACGCTGGGTGGTAATTATGTACGGTAACCAAATAACAGGGCTCTATGCATCCTACTGTGGTGCACCTGTTAATGGGTGGAGAGAAGCAAATTCTGCATCCATTCGGGAATCAAACTTCCATTGTCTTTCCCTCTGTCTCCTGAAAGGCAAAACATCGGCTCAGAGCCGCGACAACCCTGCAGGGATAGTTACTTGCCTGTGGTTGATTTGTCTCCTCGGCCAGACAGGCCGGGCTTGCTCAACAACAAGCCTTTTAGAGTCCATTATTGTCAGTGGTTTCGTGTGTGGGAAGGAGGAGAGAATATCATTCGTTTCATTGTGATGAGTAAATAATTTTACTGAGTACACTGATGTTAGTTTTGTCTTTGTTCTGTGATTTATAATGCCAGTTTCTTAAGCTTCCCCCCACGTCGTACTGAAGAAAACAGTTATGATGATGATGATGATGATAATGGAATCATCATTTCATAACGAAACACACTGGTGGAATTTCTAGTTTGTATTGACCATAGTATATACATTAACCTGTCACCGCCCGCTCTTGACATCTTGCTTAACAGCCATCACTTTGTGTCATATCTCCTTCCCCTTTTCTCCGCCATTCACCGTCCTTCATCCCTGCCTTTCCTCTTTCCTCCTGCTGCCTCTCCAACGCTCTTTCTTCTACCACACTGTCACGGGGTTTTTAAAGAGTATACAATATTAAAGAATAATATTCAATAATACTTGAGAACAGGACAAAGAACTGACTTGTGAAAATCAAGCAATGATTACTTTATTCCGGCTTACTTCGCCGATTCTCTAAGGACGAGAATTTATAAACTTTCTCAACAGTACACAGCAGAGACTAATTATTCACACGTGCTGTTTATTAGTGCTGTTGGCCTCTGGAGAAAGTGACTCCACCCCTGACAATCAATAACTAATACTATTAATGATAAACGGATTCTTGCTCTTGCATTAACTCCAAGTCGGCACAACGGATTTAAGTTAATACAAAAGGACTGACCTAAGTACCAGTTGTGAATAATGCAATGCATTTATGCACACTAGGAGCTATAAGTGAAATAAGCTTAATGGAGAAATAAAACACGAGTTTATATTATATTAAGCTCAAGAAAAAGAACTGTTAATATATCGATTACAATGAAACAATTTTACGTTACATGTTTCAAATGATTTCAAAATAAGGAGATCGCACTCACTCGCTCACTCAAAAGCTAAACTCTTAAACCTAGGAAAACGAAAAGAAATACTGGTCAGAAAGGTGGACTAAGCGGATGACTGGGCATCGTTGCTGAGGAAGGACGCTGCACATGCTGAGCCTTTCGCCAAATCACGCTAGGTGGGAATTCAGGAACTGGACAATGTCGGCGGTGGGAACTGGGCATCGGCTGAGGAAGGACGCTGCCACACACACTGCTAACCTGCTTCCATGGGGCTCAAATCCTGAATGATTCAAATTTTGAGAGAGGGAGGCAAAAGCGGGCCATATTTGCTAACGGCCAACGAGTGTGAGCAATACACACCCGCAACAAATCACTCAGCAGAGGTGCTAACATCACGCACAAGCACGATCACTTATGAAACATTGAAAAATTTCCTGAAAACATTCCTGATTGAGTAAATACGGGGACGGTTAAACTGAGTGATAAATACTGGGATTCCACTAGAATTCTCGGTTTCCCACCAAAGTTTAATGTCACGAGTTTATTTAAATACTGATTCGCATCAACTTGTGACATTACGTCCCATCAAAATAAAACATTTTTTCCCCTCAGGAAAAAATATTTTCAATACACATACATATAAATCCCAACTCAGTCACACAAGATTCACACTATGGTGTGTGTTCGCTATCCTACTACGGGAGAAAGTCACAGTCGCCAGTGAGTGAAAAAAACTCACATTTACGTTAATAGAAACAAGCTTGAGGGAAAAACTCCGTGACGATGGTGAAAAATCCTGTACTCAGGTCAAACTGAGCGAAAAGTTCGCTACATTTACATTAACAACTAATTGTTATGTAGCGTGATGTTTGTAATACACGGTGTAGGTGTGACAGTTGTGGTGTAACTGTACCTACATGTGAAATTACATAATGCATATCAATAGTAAATGATGACGACGAGGCAGAAGAGAAGAGGCGGCAGCATGCGTCAGGGACGATCAGCTGTTCTGCACGGCAATGCTGCACCCGCCAGCTGCACCTGCGAAAGGAATCAAGATGGAGCATCAAAAGTGTCATTTCTCTCTCTCTGCCTAGCAATCAGTACCTATGTCATTATTAACCAGGAAACGTGGTCTTAGGATTTACAAATCTCTCAGGACCTTTGTGTTTACTGGTTAAGCTAACTTATTAACCAGGAAAGTGTCAGTTCTTGAATTGCTCAAATCTCTTAGAATGGGCAGTTTACTGGTTAACCTAACATTATTAACCAGGAAACGTGTCAGTTCTTGACTTGCTCAAATCTCTTAGAACGGGCAGTTTACTGGTTAACCTAACTCTACACTTACGATTAATGACAGGAAGCTGAGAATCGCTACGCAATCTCGGGCAGGTCACGTTTTAACACCCACCGGGTGTGTGAACACTCATATGGATATTGTGCATTCTCCGGGAATCCTCAGAGAGGCCCACAGCTTGAGACTTTCCACAAGGTAATTCATACACAGCCTCGGACTGTCTCTACAGGGTTCTCGAACTTCCCCCTTAACCTATGGTACATAGGTATGTACAGGCCCTGGACATACTGTGTCCCGTGGGGCCAACAGGCGAGACGTCAGGTCTGCACCCACTTCACCACTGCCCTGTCTCTCAACTGCTTCAGAGATAATGGGTGTCGGTTCAAACGGCACAGGAAGGACATGTCCCTGATTAGTGGTACGTGGACACACATTTCAGGAATGCACAAAACTATCTATCTCTCGTCCCATCCCTGGCGGGAAAAAGTCAGCTCGGATACGGCCCTGGGTTTTCCTTTTGCCCATGTGACCTCCTGAGGCTGAACAACGACCCCATTCTAACACTGCTTGGCGGTACTTAGCGGGAACAACAAACTGCAGTCGAACCTCGCCTTGGGATGTGATTCACGGTACAGCCATCCTTGTTTGCGAAGGAACTTGGCTTGACCTCCCCATGAATACTTTATCACTCTACCCTTTTGTTTCTTCCGCATGGCAGCAATTGTCGGGTCAGAATGTTGTTCTTGAACAACAACTTGGCTACACATCAGATCTTGCAGCGATTCAATGGTCACTGGGATGACACAATTTGGAGCCTCAGCCATGGCTCGTGTTACTGCAGCCAAAGTCTGAGTAGCGTCATCTATGGTGCAACTATACTTGGCACCGGGAATATTGTCTATGATAAGGTCAAATAAAGGTTCTGGCATGACAACTGCGACTGTTGTACCAGTGTAAAATGGAGATGCCACCTAGATATGTGCCTTAGGGAACAATCTCACTGATCCATCAATAAGGTTAGCTTGGATCTGTCGACCTGTGTACTCCTCAGGCCGAACTAGACTCTGCCTAACAGAGCAACGTGAGGAATCATTGTCTCTCAGGACCTTCACAGGAATGCCTCCCACAAACCCTGGCTGAACAAGGAAGGCACTGCCACCTATGGGAGGGCCTGTGGAGGAAGCAGCTAGCCACTGATTAGGCTGCTGAATAAATGATGCGGCAAACATGGTGCCCTGAAAATTAGATACTTGAGGGGTCGTACTCACTGCCTGGGGAGAAGGAGCATTGGCCATCTGTGGAGGGGGGTTCACTGTCGCTGTGGGACTAGTGACTGTGGGAGAGTACCTGTACTGCTAGGGACAACACCACCGTGCTGCTGCTGAGGAATGAAGGCTGCGTTAGCCTCCTGCCTCCGATACACTGGGGCTGGTGCTGAAAAAGGTAGTCCCGACGGTCGGTTCGTTGCCTGATACTGCTGCTGGTTAGGGTACTTGTTGTACCTCTTCCATTCAGGTTTCTGAGTGTTTTGCCCCTGGTCCTTCCTCTGCGGTTTTGGACCTTGGCCATTATTCTGAAAACTGCCTTGTTGCTGGGGTTCAGTCTGAGACGGTTTCCCAGATTTATCAGCTTTCCTATTCCAGGTATGCTGCTTGTGAGTTTGATACCCGTATGCAGTGAAGAATGCATCAGCCTTCTTCGCCATTTGGCTGGCATCTCGTACCTGGCAGATCTTAAGCTGAGCCATAAGTTCAGTAGGCCACGACTTTTCTAGCTGCGAGTGCAGCATAAGGTCAATTATCCCCTCACACATGGAAGGAGTTTCATCTTTCTCCATCCACTCATCAAAGTAAGCAGTAAGCCACTCAAGAAACTGAACGGCAGTCTCTTTTTCCTGTAGACGCGCCCTCATGAACTGACTCTTGGCGTCGTCAGCTGTGAGACCATGTGCTTTGATGAGTGGGGCCTTCATCATCTCATATGTGAGGTTGTCTCCACGAATTCTGTGGAGAATATCGAGGGCAGGGCCCTGAAACAGGCTAAGAAACTGAAGCCGCTTAGCTGCATCATCCAGCTGGTAAAGTTGAGCCATGTCTTCAAAACGAGCTATGTATGGCTCGATTCGCTCGCCTTCCTTGTATGGGGGAAGCTTGATGTGTGGGGTCGCCATAATATGTGCAGGGATAGCGCTCATGGAGCTTCAGCCAGCTGCACCAGATGTGTCTGAAGCCAAAGAATCTCGCTTGAGCTTCAACATTTCAATTTCATGTTTTTCGCGTGCTTCTCGCACGTCACGTTCGTGTTCTCGTTGTTCTCACTCATGTTTTAACTCGAGTTCGTGTTGTTTTTGCTCATGTTCTCGTTCTCTCTCGCATTCCTCGCACTGTTCTCGCTCGTATTCGCGCTCTTTTTCGCGTCCCTCACACTGAATTCGACGCTCCTCACGAGCATCACTCTCGCGTTGCTGCTCTTAAATAAACCGAGAGAGGACAGTCCTTTATTTTCTCGGGGTCTGTATGCCCCATATCTTTAGCTTTCTGTACATAGACTCTGGTAGACATGATGCTAAGTCAATCCAAGTGAACTAGAGACTCAGTACTGAATGCAATTTTGCAGAGAAAGATGCCAATAATCGAGAATAAAGAATATAGGCACAGGTTAGTGGTGACCAGTTTTATCTAATTAAACTGGTAAAGAAAGAAAATTAAACAAACAACTGACTGTGAAAACTATTACTTACATCAATAGAACTGAATCAATAATCATCATTAAGATAGTGCCTATAGACTTTAATGATAAATACCTAAGCTAGGAGTTAATATCCTGGCGAAGTCGCCAAATGTCACGGGGTTTTTAAAGAGTATACAATATTAAAGAATAATATTCAATAATACTTGAGAACAGGACAAAGAACTGACTTGTGAAAATCAAGCAATGATTACTTTATCCCGGCTTACTTCGCTGATTCTCTGAGGACGAGAATTATAAACTTTCTCAACAGTACACAGCAGAGACTAATTATTCACACGTGCTGTTTATTAGTACTGTTGGCCTCTGGAGAAAGTGACTTCACCCCTGACAATCAATAACTAATGCTATTAATGATAAACGGATTCTTGCTCTTGCATTAACTCCAAGTCGGCACAACGGATTTAAGTTAATACAAAAGGACTGGCCTAAGTACCAGTTGTGAATAATGCAATGCATTTATGCAAACTAGGAGCTATAAGTGAAATAAGCTTAATGGAGAAATAAAACACGAGTTTACACTACATTAAGCTCAAGAAAAAGAACTGTTAATATATCGATTACAATGAAACAATTTTACGTTACACGTTTCAAATGATTTCAAAATAAGGAGATCGCACTCACTCGTTCACTCAAAAGCTAAACTCTTAAACCTAGGAAAACGAAAAGAAATACTGGTCAGAAAAGTGGACTAAGCGGATGACTGGGCATCGTTGCTGAGGAAGGACCCTGCACACACTGAGCCTCTCGCCAAATCACGCTAGGTGGGAATTCAGGAACTGGACAACGGCGGCGGTGGGAACTGGGCGTCGGCTGAGGAAGGACGCTGCCATACACACTGCTAACCTGCTTCCACGGTGCTCAAATCCAGACTGATTCAAATTATGAGAGAGGGAGGCGAAAGCGGGCCGTACTTGCTAAGGGCCAATGACTTTGAGCGATACACACCCGCAACAAATCACTCAGCGAAGGCACTGACGTCGCGCACAAGGACGATCACTTATGAAACAATGAAAAATGTCCTGAAAACATTCCTGATTGAGTAAACACGTGGACGGTTAAACTGAGTGATAAATACTAGGATTCCACTAGAATTCGCGGTTTCCCACCAAAGTTTAATGTCACGAGTTTATTTAAATACTGATTCGCGCCAACTCGTGACACACACCTAGCCCCACACAACCTACTTCTCCTGCTTCGCCCTTTTATCCCCTTTTGCTTGCCATTCGCACTTACCCTGCCTTACCTCAGCTTGCTACCCCCTGCCTCACTTCTTCTTGTCTCCCCTTCTTACAGCAACACCACCGTGATTCAGTGATGTACCCGGTCATCAACACTACGTCATTCAAAAACCTTCTTCTCTAGCTTACCCATCTTTTTCCCTTGTTTCATCCACCTTCCAGCCCCTAGCATCTATCATCACCCACTCATACATCCCATCCCTCACATCTCACGATCACCACCATCACATACCTGCGTCTCCTGTGCCTCATTCCAGCACGCTATTCTCTTCTCACGACCAGTCATCGACCGTTCCGTACTCTTGGTTTTCATTGTTTTCGCACAAAATATCCTTGCATTTCCACTTCTTTGCCATTTTTGTTCCTTTTTTTCTGTTTTCTGTAAACTTGCGTGATGTTGTACTCGTATTTATCTGTTTCTCGTCTTTCCATTACTCTTTCTAATTTTTTCCATGTTTTTCTTTCTCTTTTCTTTCATCTCAATGTCCGTTCTCAGCTATATCCAGGACCACTTTTTCCTTATGCCTATCTCTTTGCGCCTGACTTCTCCCGTTTATTTATTTTTTCGTTCATTCTGTCACAGTTGTGTTCCGCTCGTTAAAATCTCACAGTGCCTCCCTCCAAAGTATCACAGCTTCCTCACGCTTTTTCAACCTTTTTACAATTTCTTTCCCACTCTCTCTCTTCCCTTGATACTTTACACAGTTCTAAGTCTGTCTTTTATCCTTCCTCTTAATCTTTTCGACATCCCTTCCTCCCTCCCTCCGTTCGTCGCATCCTGTTTTCTCATTCCACATACCATTACCATTTCCCCTTTATACCTACTGTCTATCCATTTTCACCTCTTCACCGCTCCACAGACAACCATCTTTCGCATACCAGCCTTGCCTGCTGCATCACCACTGACAGTACCCACCCATTCCCTCGTGTCTCCAAGCTCTTTCCCAGTTAACATCGTCCTTCATTTATTATAATTTTTTCCTTGTTACCCCATTTAACTGTTCTATATTTTCCTCATGGAGAGTTTCCCACTTGGAATGACTTCTTTCTTGATGGAGGTATTTCCCAGAACTTCTTTTTTTCCTGTTCCTATTTAACCTGTTTTACCCCCTTTGGGCCAATTTCCCAAGTGGACCCGTTTTGTCATCGTCCTTTTCCCAACATGGACTTTTATCACTCCATGAGGGACTAAGCTATTGCCATACGGATCTACTTCCCCGTATCTCTTCCCAAAACGAGCCTATTGTCTCTATATAGGGCGACCTACTTCTTCCCCCATCTACCTGTATATCTCATGAGGGACTTATCTATTTCACCTGGGGCCTGTTCTCCTCCAGCGTACAATATCCACATTCCCTTGGTGGAGCATTACTCTCTCCATGACATATTCCCCCTATTTTTCCCTATTTAAATATTTTCACCCACCCATCAACCCATCCAGTACAGCATGTCTTAGTATCAGCACGATGACTCAGTAAGTTCCCACACACCTACACGAGGGGAAACGCACAGCAACTACGCTAATATATATCTGTGGAATGAATTACTTTTTCTCAAACAATATTTTACCCTCAATACAACTTTCGCCAACATTATTCATTAAATGGTTGGACTTTGACCTAGAGAATTTAAGCTCTGGAAATAAATGATAACTAACTGAGAGAGAGAGAGAGAGAGAGAGAGAGAGAGAGAGAGAGAGAGAGAGAGATTTAAAGAGTGCATCAGCACTATCAGCATTAATCGTCATAATCAGTCTGTGCCAGTCCACTGCAATACAAAGGCCTATCCCATCGTTTACCATTCTCTCCTCTTCGATTTTGGCCTGTCCCTTCCAGTGTTAGCAAAAGATTCTTATTTTTCCTCTCTGTCTGGCTCCTCCTCTCCCACCATCCTCAGGTTGCCACTCAGATACAATTTATATCCGTCTTTTACTGTTCTGTGAAGAAGTGCTACATATGCAATTTTTCTGTTTTCTTTCTTTTTTAAAATTATCACAGGAGTTGAATATCTCCATTTTTTGTCTGTGTAATACATTGGTACAGCAACTTATCCTGGTGGAGCACATTTAATAGAATGGTTTCGCCTATAGGGTGGAAGCAAGAATATCATACAACTGACTGAATCCTTTTTCCTGGATACACAGATGTTAGTTTCTCCATCTGCAGTTACTTATAACGCCTCTTTCTGGAACTTCCCCTCCTCGTCGTATTGACGAAAACACGATGATGATGTTGATGATGATGATGATGATGACGGTTTCGTCATTTCCTTGCCAAGAACACCGGTGGAATTTCAAACGTGTTTGCAGTACAATTATACACTCTCCTGTCATCGCCTACTCACGACATCTTGATTAATAGCCATTGCCTGTGGTAAAGCTCCTTAGTCTCTCGGGCGCCTTTCGCCTTCCTTCACTTCTGCATCTCCCTCTTTCCTCTTCCTGTTTCCCCAACTCTCTTACTCCTTCCTCACCCATTCTTACACGACACACCCTCTATTTCTCCTGCCTTACTCTCTTTCCTCCTCTTGCCTCACCACTAGTTCTTACCATGCCTTACCTATGTTTGCAATTCCCTGCCTCACTCATTCTACTCTCCCTTTCTTCATTCGCTCTCACCGCCCTGATTCACAGACATTCACACTCATCGCCTGTCTTTCACCCACCCGCCTCCCCTGCACTTCATCATGGTTCAGTCCATTGCCTCACCATAATCACCCACCCGTTTCTCCCACGCCTTATACCGGCACTTCATTCTCATCTCACGGCAGGTTTGCCGCCGTTCCGTACTCCTGCTTTTTGTTGCTTTACGCACACAAGATCCACTCATATCCCCTTTTCTCGCCTTTCTTTTTTCCTATTTCTTTTTGTTTCCCTTAGTTTTGCTGGTGTTATATCTATGCATATCGCTTCTTTGTTTTTTTCCCCCGTTAATAAATTTTTCGTATTTCTTTCTTTCCCTCTTTTCTTTCATCTTCCTCTCTTTTGTCTACTTGCATTTCTACGACCTTGCTTTTTTCATTTTTGGTTTGATTAATTCTTTCCCTTCATTTCATCATTGTATTAAAGCTGTGCACAATCTCCCTGCAAATACATCTCACGTTTGTTCACTGATTTCCATCCTTCATTTCTCAGTCTCCCTCTTTCCATGGTACTTCATACAACTCAAAGTTTGATTTTACTCTCACTCAGAATAGTCAACCCCCCTCCAACTGCTCTACACATCTTCTTTGCTCAGTCCTTATTCCACTACCTTTTCCGCTTTGCATCTGTTATCTTTTCTTCATTACCTCTTCCTTGTTCCTCAGGCAGCCATCTTTCTTTAGCATATGCCATGAAAACCCATTCCTTCGTTTTTCTAAGCTCTTCGGTTTACACTTCGTCATCCTTCAATAATTCTTATCCTTACTACTGTCTCCCGTTCACCTACCTGAGGTCAGTCTCATTCGCCTACCTAAGGTCTGTCTCTTCTTATGTACCCTTCTGCTGTGAAAATTGTGTCACTGAGTCTAGTTACCTGTGGTATTAGTGTTGTGCTAATGTATTTACAGAGTATATCTAGTGTTACAGTGTGGTAGTAAACTGCTTTGGAGTACCGAAAATTAGTGATTAGCGAGATTTTTGTGTTGTGTTTGATCCAGAGTGTGTGTTAGTGTTCAGAGTATCGGTAGTGCTTTAAGCTGGTGCAATTGCGTTGTGAATTTTTATTCCCTTGTGTCATAATTTACTGTGCGAAGGAAATTTTGTTTGTCTCACCCCTTGTGTGATTTTTTTGTGTGTGATGGCTTCCTCAACTGGGAGTTGTGTCTCCAATGAGAATTTTGAGGACTACCTTAAGTTAAAGAAGAACTCAAATTAAAAAGGGAGGCACAGGTTCTCAGGCAAGAGAAACCACAAAAGACGGAGTTCCTAGTGGATAGGGGAGATGGATGGGGGAGAGACTCTTTTGCTGTGTTATCAGTTTTCTCCTACTTCTATAATTTGAGTAATATATTAGTATTAAGTCCGGACTGCCTCCTCATGACTGTAAGGTCTCTCTCTCTCTCTCTCTCTCACTCTCTCTCTCTCATGCTCTTTATACTGTATACCCAGTTTCCTGGACACCCCACGGCGCCACGACCCGGTGTTACATGGCACAAGAGTAATGTTTTCCTGGCACGAAACGTATCGTTCTTGACGGAGATCACTAATGTCAGAAACTTTTCTCTGGAGACGTAATTCGACAGCTTGATTTAAACTACCTTTCCATAACTCCTGGATTAAGATTTTCAACACTAGGAGATAACCTATATTTTGTTTAAATTCTTAAAGTCCTTAACAGTTCTTTTCTGCTCGCAACTGACGGTTTAAACTGAAAAGGTTAGATAAAGTGTTCAGTAGCCACGGCGCAGGGAATGGTCTTTCCAAGCTAGGTGTTGGCCTATTGTATGCGGTAGATTTTCAAAAAATACATCGCCAGATTGAAATAGTGAAGTAAAAAAATCTTCTAAAGTCTGCTTACCTTACACAGGAGACCAAATGCACTGAACACATTGTATCTAAAACGTTAGTCATAAATCGTAACATGATGGGATATTCAGAAAACAGTATCCGAGCGCCTACCAACTGGTCTAAGGCTCAACTATTTTACTTGGCGCTGTGACACCGACCATCCGCCGATTCCTCTCACAGTCTGTCTTCTTCATCCTTGCATTACCATAACCCTCCCATGAAGATGAGTTTCAATCAGCTCGACAATGTTTCAGTTCACCTTGTCATGTGACCATGGTATCTGATCTTTCACTGTGACTTTGACGTTTAAGTGTTCGTTTTTAAAGTCGAATTTCATTCTTCTCTCCTTACCCTGAACCCACAGACATAATCTGATCTATATCAGACAAATACTTTTTAACTTGACCTTGCTATATGACCGTTTCCTTTGACACGATGCTCTCAAATTCTTTGTCAACCCCTTCACTGACTCTGGAACCTTCCACCAAGTTTGGTCTAAATCAGTTCAAAATTGCTTTGATTATTTTCTTTAAATACAGATAGACTGGTCAAACTTTAACCCTGCCCGGTTACCTTGACCTGTTACCTTGACCTTTTTATTGAACTTTCACTAAGCTGACTGACGTTGCTCTTTTTAGCCCTTCCCCCAAGTTTGATATAAATTGGATAAATGCTGTTTAACATTGTTTTGTTAGGTCAGAATTTTTAATAAGTCTTGCAACCCTGCCGTTTGACCTATTATTCTCATAAGCAGTAGACAAATTCTCAAGTCGAATCCTCTTTTCATCCACCAAGAATTGTTAAAACACACACACACACACACACACACACACACACACACACACACACACACACACACACACACACACACACACACACACAAACTATAATACCCACTCTTGCTCCGGCATAGTAAGAAGTAACCTCAAAGAGTGCACCGTCAACTCTCAACAATTTATCTTAGTCAAACAGTCGACATTGTCCTGTGTTCGACTGATTATTTTTAGTGTCACAATTCCCTGCCATTGCCTGACTGTCAGTGCTTCCACCTTATTCGCTCCAGGTTGGAAAAGAAATATTTGGATAGACCTTGCCCTGTGACCTTGACCTCTTGTTCTTAAATTTAACTCTCTTACTTTTTGGATTGAACCTCAGCCATTCCATACGGTCTCATCAACATTGAACAAAACATTTCTAAGTTACTGGTAAAGGTTATGAAGACTATGGCCTATGAATAATTATTCTCAAAATTACATAAATTTTTCCTTGCCTTATTCTTAGTTCTTCTGCTGTGTTTGGTTTAAACCGTATCGAAATTGTTTAAGATGAACGTGTCCTAGAATCTTGGCCTTTGACGTACTGTTCTTTAATAAAAACTAGTAAGCACACAGTAAGTGCATACCTCCGCCCATGCCGGATCCGGATCCCCCTGAAATGTAATCAATTCTTTCTTGGTCCATCCACAAACAAAATTTCATTGAACTTCATTGAGAACTTTTGGAGATATTGTGTGGACAAACAGACAAACATGGGTGAATACATAACCTCCTCCAACTTCGTTGGCAAAGGTAACTACACATCATATCCCATGTCTCACTCTCAGTCCTTACACAAAATTTAGCCCATTGGGAAAATATCCTTCGGATTTAATTTGTTCACACGCTAAGAGACAGACAGACAAACAAATGAAGAGAGAAAAAAAGGACACACACACACACACACACACACCAAGCATTACAATAACCCTCTACACTTCCACTGAGCGCGGGTGTAATAATGGCGAGCTGCACGTATTATTGACGTATAAGAAGAAATTCCATAATTTAATAGAGAGATTACATTCATTTTATCATTAGACTCTGTCTAAAAGTTTTTTTTTTTTTTTTTTTTTTTAAGTGAAATAAAGATTCAAGGCCTAGGTGGATGAAAAATTTGTCTCCTCTGTTTACAGTCGTGTAGGCTACAGTAGCTCATAATCTTAACTGTAGAAGAAATCATTTTAGTAGCTAATGCTGACAGTGTTAATATAACTCCATTGTTCTGGTTTAAATTACGTTTTTTTTTTTAAATCACTGATAGAGCAGTTGTGAGTCATTAGATGTTGGTATTTAGGCAACTCCAGAAAACACCATCTGACACTTGTAGATAGGCAAATGAGGGGCTCAGAAATAATGAAATTTACTTTCCCTCTCTCTTCCCCCACACACACTTTCTAAAATGGCGCTGCTTCAAACCCAGTCTCGGGACGGAAACTGTCTGACACATTGCATCTCGTTAATGTAGTTTTTACTGGTTTATCACAAGTACCTTTAGTCATGTCATCAGAACACCCCTGCTAATACATACACAGTTCCTGCATGAAGCAGCTCCTACATGCATTCTCGAAAATGAATTCAATGGTCTTAGCTTGCTTGAGTCGGGATGACGAATTTCCATTTGTCTGTTCGCGATGTAGTGGCAGCAGTTATGAATCGATGTTGACGACTGAAGTGTCATATGAATCACCTCCACATGCCAGATTGCCCTCGTCTGAGTACCTGACACGGCTAGAGTAACCTTAGTGTCACAAAGACCAAAAATGTCCTTATTTACATGAGTACAGATATGGCATTAGCATCAACGGAAAGAATCGTCAGAACGTAGTAATTTATGTCATCTTCACAAGTTTGATACTACTATCTAGAAACTGGCAAAGTGTAAACTAAATAAAGCAGATGTGCAGTGTCCTCCTGTGCGTTAAGAGAAAACATCGGAATTGCATACCGAATTATGCAGGTCGATTTGAAATATATCCACTTAAGGAAGCTAGTATTCCTATTTAAAAGAAACATGATCGCAATGGTGCCATATGTGAATGGAATATATTGCAGAAGGTATGTAGAAGTAGTAGTAGTACTGATGATGGTGGAAGTTAAGTACTGTTGGTAGTAGTAGTAGTAGTAGTAGTAGTAGTAGTAGTAGTAGTAATAGTAGTAGTAGTAGTAGTAGTAGTAATAGTAGTAGTAGTAGTAGTTATAAAGGTTGGAAATTAATGTCAGTAATATTTTACACCTGGCACTGTAATATCCCAGTTTTTTTTTTTTATACATTTTTACGATAATGCTGTGTATTATCTACATCGATTCAGTATCTATTCTTTTCAGTTGAACGATGACACTTAAGGCTAGTATTTACCAGTGAGTTATTATATATTTTTTGATATTTATTCACACTTCTAAAAGGAAATATCATAGGCAGTTTAAAAGTTCATTTATAGTAAGGATCCCTAAAAGGGATGATTCAAGGTCTCTGTTTTGGTTTCTGAGCGGGCAGCAGCATGGCGTCCTGCCTGGAGTTTTTCTTTCTCCTACCCCCATGATGAGTTAGTGTACCGACTTCTACTCCCCTAAAAGGTATTTTAATTGTATTTTGCCTATGCTAGTAATGTTTTGAAAGTGAAATCTACTCTAGAAACTGTTAGATATGGGAAGAGCACAGAGCAGCTCTCTGTGTGTGGGTGAGGAGAGACAGAAATAGCAGATGTCAGCAGCCCAACGCCCTGGGGGTAAGGCCAGGTAGTCACGTACGCCACCGTGTTACTAAAATGTGTTATCATTATAGAATAAGGCGACGAATCCTTATCCTATGCAGTATCATCCCAATACCTAGAGGTTAGGGTGGTCAAAGTGCGGATGTATGATCTAATTTCTAGGAATATTCCTACGAGAAGGTTTATTTTTTCACAAAAGTTTAATACTTTTATCTTATTATTTTGCTTGAAACTACCTGTAAGTTCTAACACTTTCAGGGGAACAAGTTTTGGAAGCAGTCTTGAAGCAGTCTTGGAGCAAGTTCTGGGATATAAGTCTGGGAGTGGACTTCATTCAAGTTCTGGCAGAGTATTTTGCTTCTGACACTGGGTCCAGCGTGGCCATTGTCTGTTTTCTTACGCAGTTTTCAAGTATTGCCCAGGCCTGGAACAAGTCCAATCTCCCTATTGTCATCTAGCATGTATGGAGACGCAGCATGTAAATAAAGGACCAATTCCTACAGTCAGGGTGTTTCGTCAACCTCCTGCGTCACCCTATTTTCCTTCCCAGAAAACCTGAAGGGTCAGCGCTACCAAGAATATCTTATACCCTTCTTCAGGTCATAGTGAGGACACCCATTTAAGTTAGGTCTATTTATTATTTTATTTTAGAATATATACTAATAACAGTTCTCTCAAATATTTCATGTATTCTTAAACTTCTTTTTAATTTAAATGTACTGGTCACTTATTATTATATGTAAGTGGTTTCTGGTGGTAATTTTCTCGGCCAGTACATAATGGTGGCCAGTACATAGTAGTAGTATTGGTGGTGGTGGTGGTGGCTTTGTTGGTGGTAGTAGTAGTAGCAGTAGTTGTGGTAATAGTATTGGTGGTGGTGGTGGTGGCGGTTTTGTTGGTGGTGGCAGTAGTAGCACTAGTAGTGGTAGTTGTATTGGTGGTGGTGGCTTTGTTGGTGGTAGTAATAATAGCAGTAGTAGTAGCGGTAGCGGTAGCAGTGTTGGAGACAGCGTCGGTGGTAGTGGTGTTGGTGTTATAGTAGTAGTCGAAAGTGCTTCCAGCCATCTGTAAAACTTCAAGGTCACAGGTCAAGGTCCAAATTACCTCACATATGAATCGATCATGGCCAGGTTTGGTGGACTATCTCAGGTTCAGCTACGGACAAGGATATTCTGTTTTAAAAACAATACGTCAAAGGTCAAAGACTTATTAGTGGAAAAGTTGAAAGGCGGGGATAACTAATGTATTTTTCTTGTGAGAATAGTTGGTCGAAGGTCAAATTCAAAGGATAAGTTACATTTCGACCTTAAAGTCAAATAGAGGCCATAGGTGCTGCACTCTCTGAGTGTTCCTTATTGTTTTGTAATTCATTCTTCATGCGTAATAGAGCTTTTATTTCGCTTATTAATAATCTCCCTAGCACCTCCAGTCCCAGAACTCTCTTCGGATGTGATTTCGTCAGAAGTTAATTTTAGTAACACAAAGAGTTCTTCACCGGATTGAAGAGGTTAAGAAAATATTTAACCCTCTCTCACTGACTTGCATTCTCTTTCCCTTACGTCCATGCTTCCATATCCACTTCCCCCCCTTCCCCCCCTCTCTCTCTCTTTCTCTCTCTCTCCTTGTGGTGGTTAGCGTGCATTATGAGAACGAATCTCTTGGGTAAATGACAACACTGCAATCAGAGGCTGCAATCTCAGGATCCTGCTGGGTGAGTGGTAATGCTAATGATTGGCGTCTGAGGGACGGAGTGGCCTGGTGAAGAGGGAATACGCTTTGATGGGAGGCTCGTGAGAGTAATGTGAATATCAAGTTTTTTACTTTGGTGTACGGCCTTTATAGAGTATTTTTGATATACATGAATGGACTGAGTATTTTGAGAAACTACTGAATGTGCCTGGCATATATAGTATGTTGTAGCTATTCTTCTGACAAGACAATCTTTTATTTCATCTTGTTTACGTTAACGTGCGAGTGACATGAGAGTTATTGCCTTGTTTAACTATCGTAGAGGATTTTTTTTTGGGAAAGTGCGCACATCAGAGGATCGTCTGTTTATCATTAAGTCGATCAGTCATTCTGTATAGTCATTTTCCCGTTTAAACACACACGTTTGGTTTGTGTTTGATTACAAAAATTTTCATTTGTTTGCGGCCTGTCTCACTGTAACGCATTTTTTAGGTGGCATTTTGTTGTACATAAAAGGACCCATAACTAACTATAACTGAACGTTGTCTTCAGGCTTTTGCTATACGTAATATTCAATTTATAATAAGCAAGTAAAGCATTTCCAATAAATGTAACAGCAATTGCCCTTTTAAATTATTACGATTCCATTTCCTCACAAACAGTGAAATGATCATGTCATTAATAACAACATCGAACAAGCATCACAAATCAATTTTAATGTGTTGTGTACCGATTAAATGATATATGGCTGCTTTGTGAGCACATATGACAAACCAGTGATACTGCTTTCTTGATATAAAAAAGGCAATATTATCTCTCAATTTACAAAGCATCTTGTGAATGTTTGTTTGTGTGTGTGTGTGTGTGTATTTGTGTGTGAGAGAGAAAGAGAGAGAGAGAGAGAGAGAGAGACAGACAGACAGACAGACAGACAGAATATGGGAATGGGGAGGGGACGGGGATGGCTATACGGGGTGTATCTTTGGCCTGTAAAAAGCATGGAAAATATTCCCCTTCTTATACTTTGGATTAGAGCAGCAGTAATAATCATCAGTAAAAATAATTAATCTGGTTTCATGGGACCTCTGCGCATCTCAGTTACATAACATTTTTTTTTTTAATACTTGGAGATGTTCTCGCCTAAAGCGTGTAGGCAGAACAGCTGGAATGACGGTGTAAATAACTGTCGTTGACCAATTATAAATATTTAATCTACAGTCAGGTAGGTTCCGTACAACTTTTCATTGGTATAATTTAACGTTTATTTTGCCCAGAAAATTTACGAGATAATGCAAACTCGTGCCAACCAAATACCCCGCACGACTAAAATAAAGTCAAGAAATACCCAGATGTTGATGGTGGTGATGATGGAAAAAAATGTGCGTCCGCTAATTGCAAACATCTTTCCATCACAACCTTCTTTCTGATCGTCAGTATGGGTTTCGTCAGGGACGCTCCACTGGCGGTCTTCTCACCTACCTTTCAGACTCCTGGTCATCCTCCTTTCGGGACTTTGGCGAAAGCTTTGCCATTGCACTTGACATCTCAAAGGCTTTCGATCGAGTCTGGCATAAATCTTTAATTTCCAAACCGCCCTCTTACGTTTTCTATCCTTCTATCTGTGCCTTCATTGCTAGCTTCCTTTCTGGTCGTTCTATAACCGCTATTGTAGACGGCCATCGTTCTTCTCCTAGATCTATCAACAGTGGTGTTCCTCAGGGCTCTGTCCTATCACCAACTCTCATCCTTTTATTCATCAATGACCTTCTAAGCTGTACATCTAACCCTATCCACTCATACGCTGATGACTCTACCCTTCACCTTTCCATTCGGTTCCCCCAACGCCCATCTCAGCACTTACTTCAACAAACAAGGGATGAGGCTATGGCACACCTAATCTCTGACTTGGCTCGTATCTATGACTGGGGTAAAAATAATCTTGTTGTTTTTAATGCATCTAAGACTCAGTTCTTACACCTATCAACCTGTCAAAATCTTCCACAGGTATACCCACTAATGTTTAATAATATTCAGCTTAATCCTGCATCATCCTTGAACATGCTTGAGGTTTCATTTACTGGGGACTTATCTTGGAAAGATCATATTACATCTCTTGTAAAATCTGCTTCCAAGAGATTGGGTGTGCTAAGCTGACTCCGTTCTTTCGTTGCCCCTGCACAATTGTTGACTCTATACGGGGGTTTTATCTGCCTCTGTGTGGAGTACAACTCTCATATGTGGGGAGGCTTCCCACATACAGCTCCTCTTAATAGGGTGGAGTCAAAGGCTTTTCGCCTCATGAACTCTCCTCCTCTTACTGACTCCCTTCAACCTCTGTCTCTTCCCTGCACTGTTGCATCTTTATCTCATTTCTATCGCTACTTTAATGGTCACTTCTCCTCTGAACTGTCTGCATGCATTCCTCCACCTCTACGACGGGCGCGTAGCACCCGTCTAGCAGCAAACTCTCATCCCTTTTCTGTCCAGCTCTCTAATGCAAGAGTTAATCGTTACTCCCAGTCCTTCATTTATGCAACAGGTCAACTCTGGAACTGTCTCCCTCTGTCTGTATTTCCTGCTGCCTATGATCTCCAGTCTATCAAACGCAGTGTGTCCAGGCATCTCAAAATGATCGGATCTTGAATTTGGCTTTCTCTTGTATTTTGTTTTTCTCTTGGAGGGAACTGTTACTGCGGGCTCATGGCCTTTGGTTCCTTCTTCCTCGCATTAAAAAAAAAAAAAAACACGGGATGCATAGGGCCTCAGTGAACTCTCTCCACCAATATTTGTCTCTTGCCATCTCCTTCAGGTCCCACCAACATTCCTCTCCTGCTTCTCTTTTCATTGTCCTCAACCAGGTTCCCTCGGCCTACCTCTGCCTCTTCTTCCTCTTGCAGTCCACTCTGGGACATCCTGGATTAAACTGCCCTCTTTTCTATATATGTGCCCTACTACTACTACTACTACTACTACTACTAATAATAATAATAATAATAATAATAATGATGATGATGATGATAATAATAGCGCTGCTGCTACTGCTGATGATGATGAGGAAAACTTGATAATTTAATAATAATAATAATAATAATAATAATAATAATAATAATGATAATAATAATAATAACGCTGCAGCTGCTGATGATGATGACGAAAGCTTTGTAATTTAATAATAATAATAATAATAATAATAATAATAATAATAATAACGCTGCCGATGATGATGATGATGATGATGATGATGAAAGCCTGGAAATTTAATAACAATAATAATAATAATAATAATAATAATAATAACAATAATAATAATGATAACGCTGCTGCTGCTGCTGCTGATGATGATGATGAAAGCTTGGTAATGTATAGTGTACACAAATACGTGGTAGGGTTCCATGGAGTGCAACACGTTTACACTGAGTTACTTTTGATGAAAACAATGCTATGCACAGACGTCACTCAAACTCATCACCTCCACTGTTGCATCATCTTTTGCTTCGGTTGAAAGGATTTTTGTTTTGTTGTTTGTCTTTGTCAAAAATCAGTTATGAAAGTCACGACTTTTGGCTTCTGGCAAAGTTCTTTGGGGCTAAGTGCGAATGAATGTGCCTGAGTGGATAATTAGATTGGGAGTGTGTCGTCCTGTCTCGGCTACCTCCCTTGCCTTGGGGGAAGCAGCCTAGGTATATAGATAGATAGATAGATAGAATATTATTATTTTTGCGCCCGTTGACTTCGTACAATAATTTAGGCGTCTGGTGATCTAGTGAGTTTAGATGCTCCAACCGTATGTGGCCAATATGGGTCTAGTTCCATGGGTTGGCTGGGGTTGACTGGTCATGTAATGCCGTTATGGGGTAATCAGTTGGTCACTCTTGCCTTAAATGTATGGACTGAGCAACCAAGGCCCAGGCCCCTTAGGTCGCCATGGGGCAAAACTAGATGGAATGCTGGCTGGATGGGAAAATATTATTATTATCATAATTATCATTATTATTATTATTATTATTATTATTATTATTACTACTGTTACTACTACTACTACTACTACTACTATTATTATTTTTATTGCTATTAGTATTATTATCATTATTATTATTACTATTATTATTAATGTTGTTGTTGATATTATTGTTGTTGTTGTTGTTGTTGTTATTGCAGTTGCTGCTGCTGTTGTTGTCCATGATATTTACTGAAGATGTTGCTATTAGCAATGTAAGTTCCTGTCATGTTATTACCGTAGTAAATTTTACACATCGTTATCATCACCATCATCATCATCAGCATTTTTGTCATCACCATGATTATTATAGTCATTACTATTATAACATCATTATCAGAACTGTTGCTGTGGTTACTGTCCTAATAATGCTCATGTTTATTCCAGTCATCATATTGGCTATTATTCTGCCAGAGTACACCAGACAGCAGATATGTGAGACAGGCTGCCATGAAAGATAAAGGACAGGAGTTGCAGGCTACAGTAAACGCTTCTGCCCAGTGTCTTATTTTTGACTGGTAATTCTGCTGCTCCGGAAGGTTTCCTTCCATTAGCAAAGATCTTTGATACTGAAAGGGTTTTAAAGGTGCATTTAAATCCTTTAGTTAGACAAAAATATAAACAACATCTACAAATCTCAATGAAGTCATGGGAAAAGAACAAGAATAAATGAAATATCAGACATAGGGATGAGGTGGTTAACTTTTAGAAATCTGTGATCACTACCAGCTGAAGAATATCACCTGGGGTTTGGTGGATTACAATACTTTATTTGTTCCAAACATTAGACGGTTGATGGTACTAGCATTAAAACCCAGACTCTCTCTCTCTCTCTCTCTCTCTCTCTCTCTCTCTCCAGACAATTTCATTCAGCTTATTGGAAACTTTTGAAAGTGAAAATGTTATATCTACACAAAGCCTTTCACATTTCCTGTAATTAAAATAAATCGTTTGGTTGTAGACTGATCAGCGCAACGTTGCAGGATTGAAGTTTCATTTACCAGACAAACTGCGACAAAACAGATTTAAACCTGCAGATACGTCATCTGGAGATTGCTTAGAAAAGAATAAGTCACTATATAAGAGTAGTGAGAAAGAGAGAGAGAGAGAGAGAGAGAGAGAGAGAGAGAGAGAGAGAGAGAGAGTGAACCATAAAAACAAGATACGTAATAAAGATAACTATCGTAACCATGGACCTCATCCCGATTTACATCAGGGAAATAGTACCATCGTTTTTTTTACATTAACTTGGCCCAGATTTTCGTACGTTTGTAGCATATTTCAGGTAGGCCTGTAGCACAAAATAGTGTGACGGGTCTACATCCTTACCACAATGTTTCTTCGTGACTAAAGCGTATTCTAGTGTTAATGTTGTGTCATATATCAGCGTTCAAGATGGAGAGATGGTATTTCTTTGACAAGTTATAGTAAAACGTGTATACATGATTTAGTGTTAACATACATTTTTCAAAGGCTCAAGAAACGAGTTTTACGGCTAATTTTAAGATTTTCCCCATCAAAAGTACAGTGGAATGCGGTTGACCCTAGACTATTTTGACTAATTACTATAGAAAATTTTAAGCAGAAAGGTACTCTTATCATAGCCTACTGATAATGCTTGAGTGGTTCTCCTGACTGAATCCTCTTTATACAGTTGATAGACAAAGTTATTTATGTGAACCAAGTCTTTTTCTTAATTATCGTAAACTTATGTAAGAACTGATATTTCAATTAATCCCAACAACCTTGTGGCTAGTTTGCATGTTAATATCATAGTTTCGTTTTATCTGGCTAAATATGAAAAGCAGAGGAGTAGACTGTAGCACCAGCGAGCAGGGCAGTACTCCCAAGGTGGATGGAAAGCTGATGACAGGGAGAGCTGGAGCTCCCGTTTCATCAGCCCTCGGGACTAGGTCCCGACCATCCCCCTTTGCTGGACTTTTTCAGTGTCTCAGTAACACAGAGAGTAGGCCAGCATGCTCTCCAGTACAAGTTTCTCTATCTATCAACATCAAACTACATGCACAGTACACACCACACTTCCTTTTCAAAATTTAAAAAGAAAATATGGCATCGAATAACATAGCCTCGGAGTCCACAGGGGAGGGACCATAAATGCCTCCACCTTCTGCCCCTCTCCCGGTGACGACTCAAGATGCCTGGAACCACTGTCTGACTCACTTCTTCATTTCTGCAACATTCGTGGCCTTTCCTCTAACTTTCGCTCTGTTGAGCACGACCTCTCCTTCTCTAAACCTCACCTTCTTTTTTCTAACTGAGACTTAGCTGTCTGAGGCAACTGACAGCAAACCCTTTTCTGTATTCTCCTACTTTCTCTATACTCATTTGAAAGCCAAAGGTGGCTGTTGTGTATATATACACAACAACTTATCTTGCTCTCGTGTTCCTGAACTTGATTCTTCCGAATTCTCTACACTCTGGCTTCGGCTTTCCTGTCATTCTCTGACTAAATATATCTGTGCTGTTTACTTATCCCCTAATTCTACTGACTATCAAAAATTCTTTGACTATCTTACTTCTACGATGGAACACATTCTATCCATTTCTCCTTTCTCTGAAATCTCCATTCTAGGAGATTTCAATGTTCACCATCACCTTTGGCTCTCCTTTCCTTTCACTGATCCACCTGGTGAACAAGCCTACACTTTTTCTATCCTTAATGACCTAGAGCAGCTTGTACAGCGCCCTACCCATATCCCTGATTGCCTTGGAGAGAGCTCCAACATACTTGACCTCTTCCTTACAACTAATCTTTCTGCTTACACTGTTAATCTTTTCTCTCCGTTGGGCTCCTTCAATCAAAACCTTATCACCTTAACCTGTCCTATCGCTCCGGTACGGCCTGCGGACCCTCCAAAAAAACGTCGTCTCTGGCACTTTGGAGCTACAGATTGGGAGCCCCTCAGGCAGTACTTCTTTGATTTTCCCTGGAATGATTATTGCTTCCATGGCCTGGAGCCATCTGAGTGTGCCTTGTGCATTACAGAGGATATTCTCTCAGGCATGGAAGCATACATTCCTTTCTTATATCCTTTGACTAATGCACGAAAGCCTTGGTTTAATCATGCTTGTTCTAATGCTGTCCGCAACAAGGAGAGGGCCTATAAAAGGTACCGGAGCCAAGCCACACCTGAAACACATCTTTTATATGTTTCTGCCCGGAATCGTGCTAAGTCTGTTCTTCGCTCTGCTAAAAATAATTTCATCCGTACTAAGTGCTCTCAATTCTCTAACTCGAATTCTTCCCACTCCTTCTGGCACCTGGAGAAAAACCTTTCTAACAACTTTACCTCATCATCCTTCCCTCCTCTTTTCTACTCTGATGGCTCTGTAGCTATTTCTTCTACTGATAAAGCAGATCTCTTTCTCCTCCAATTCTACCTTAGACGATTCCGGTGCTGTTCCTCCATCACTTCCCCCCTCTGACTTCGTCATGGCTGACATTAAAATTTCTTCAGCTGATGTATTTTCTGCTGTCACAGGCCTCAATACTAATAAGGCATATGGGCCTGATGGAGTCCCTCCTGTTGTTCTCAAGAACTGTGCTTCTGTGCTTACACTCTGCCTAGGCAAACTCTTTCGCCTTTGTCTGTCAACTTGTACCTTTCCTTCTTGCTGGAAGTTTGCTCTCATTCAGCCAGTCCCAAAGAAGGGTGACCATTCCCAACCCTCTAACTATCGTCCAATTGCTTTAACATCCTGTATCTCAAAAGTTTTCGAGTCTGTTTTTAATAGAAAGATTTTAAAGCATCTTTCCTATCATAACCTTCTCTCTGATCGTCAGTATGGGTTCCGTCAGGGACTCACCACTGGCGATCTTCTCATCTACCTTTCAGACTCCTGGTCATCCTCCTTTCGGGACTTTGGCGAAAGCTTTGCCATTGCACTTGACATCTCAAAGGCTTTTGATCGAGTCTGGCATAAATCTTTAATTTCCAAACTGCCCTCTTTCGGTTTCTATCCTTCTATCTGTGCCTTCATCTCTAGCTTCCTTTCTGGTCGTTCTATTGCCTCTGTTGTAGACAACCATCGTTCTTCTCCTAGATCTATTAACAGTGGTGTTCCTCAGGGTTCTGTCCTATCACCAGCTCTCTTCCTTTTATTCATCAATGACCTTCAAAGCTGTTCATCTAACCCTATCCACTCATACGCTGATGACTCCATCCTTCACCTTTCGATTCGATTCCCACAACGTCCATCTCAGCAGTTACTTCAACAAACAAAGGATAAGGCTATGGCATACCTAATGTCCGACTTGGCTCGTATCTCTAACTGGGGTAAAAATAATCTTGTTGTTTTTAATGCATCAAAGACTCAGTTTTTGCACCTATCAACCCGACAAAATCTTCCACAGGTATAACCACTAATGTTTAATAATATTCAGCTTAATCCTGCATCATCCTTGAACATGCTTGGGGTTTCATTTACTCGGGACTTATCTTGGAAAGATCATATTACATCTCTTGTAAAATCTGCTTCCAAGAGATTAGGTGTGCTAAGCCGACTCCATTCCTTCTTTACCCCTGCACAATTGTTGACTCTATACAGGGGTTTTATCCGCCCCTGTTTAGAGTACAACTCTCATGTCTGGGGAGGCTCCCCACATCCAGCTCTTCTCAATAGTGTGGAGTCAAAGGCTTTTCGCCTCATGAACTCTCCTCCTCTTACTGACTCCCTTCAACCTTTGTCTCTTCGCCGCACTGTTGCATCTTTATCTCTTTTCTATCGCTACTTCAATGGTCACTGCTCCCCTGAACTGTCTGCATGCATTCCTCCACCCCTACGACGGGCGCGTAGCACTCGTTTAGCAGCAAACTCTCATCCCTTTTCTGTCCAACTCTCTAATGCAAGAGTTATCTGTAGCTCCCAGTCCTTCATTTATGCAACAGGTCAACTCTGGAATTGTCTCCCTCTGTCTGTATTTCCTGCTTCCTATGATCTCCAGTCTTTCAAACGCAGTGTGTCTAGGCATCTGGAAATGATCGGATCTTGAATTTGGCTCTCTCTTGTATTTTGTTTTTCTCTTGGAAGGAACAGTTTTGTGGGCTCGTTGCCTTTGGTTCCTTCTTCCTCACAAAAAAAAAAAAAAAAAATTAAAAGCCAGGATCAAATAAAGTCATGAGACAAGCCAATAATTTGCCTGAATAATGAACATATTCTTTTTTAACCTTTTTATTGATTCTGGCGTAGTTTTGAAGTCCAGGTTCATCAGACAAAGAGGAAAAATCGACTCGAAGGATGTGTTATGTTGGCCGGTGGATATATTGGTCACTGGAAAGGCACGAACTGCAGGAGAGGGGAGGCTGGGGGTTGCTTGAGAGTACGTAAATACTCCCTCCCTTTATTTCTCGTAAGACCTATGTATTGCTTTATTAGCAAAAATATATGTAATACATATCTAACTACACTTTTATCTGCCTATATTATTGTACTAACATCATCGTTAAAATAATTAAAAAGTGCGCGTTTCGATTATTTTTCGGTTCAAATGCACGAAGGAGTAATTCTGCCACGAAACACCCCTTCCTTTAAAAGCTGCTGGGTCGAGCCCTGCAGGACAATTTCATGCTGAAATTATAATAATCACAGTGTTTGGGGATCACTGTGTAACGGAAGTCTATAAGTTTATCGCAAATCTATGTTTCTTAATCAAAATGTCAACCACAGAACGGCATTAAAGCCAATCTGATAGGGTGAAAACCGATTACAGAGGATGGCTAGGAGTTCGGGCTCTTAGCTGAAATCACTGAGAACGCCCAATACATCAATATCGAAGAGGGACTACTGGAGATTCTCGTTTGTACTCAGTACAAACCAAATGTTACAATACTCGTGCTGTTGGTGTAGCTTCGGGAAACAGGAGAACGCAGACCCACTCACACTATTTCTCTCATATGTCGTATGTACTGGTTTACAGTAAGTAATATAAACACTTAGGAGCTTGTGCTGTTTACCCCTGTCACTTCATTTTACTGTTTGCTATACATTATTGACAGCGAATCCTTCCCACATAAGCGTCACATGAACCACTTAATTTCACTGTATTCTTTTCCACACATTGGGATGCTAAGCCTTCTGTGATTCAAAATCTCTCACACAGTCCTATTACCTTCGTCCAGGCCTTCTCCTTTCTTTCCCTCCTTTCACATCCGATATGTACCGTCAGTCTTCTCTCTTCACCCATTTTCTGCATAAGGCCATATCATTCCCCTCCTCTCCATCTTAGAGTATTTCACATTTTTCTGCCCTTTGCATAAATGTCACTCATGGTATCGCTCTGTTTTCTTACAAACACATTCATCCAAACAGAGATTAGTCTTTCAGTTTCATAAGACCCCGATACTTTTGTTCCGTCCCCTTTCCTTTGGCTTTTTTTTTTATTTTTTTTTTTAAGGTTCTAGGGTTCCGCCTGCTGCCATATCCACGACCAAATACCTACAACACTTTACTTCCTCCAATTCTCTCTCTCTCTCTCTCTCTCTCTCTCTCTCTCTCTCTCTCTCTCTCTCTCTCTCTCTCTCTCTCTCTCTCTCTCTCTCTCTCTCTCTCTCTCTCTCGAATATCACTTTATTCATTCGTGCATTCACTGACAACTTCCTCCTTTCACATTTATCCACACCAAGATACTAACGTCTGCTTATTGCTTACTGAGCCGAAAATCAAAGCTATGCTATTTGCCTGTAACAAGCAGTGTGCTTCACAATCTTCCCCTCTCTATCATAAGCTGTCATCTTTCTTTGAACATTTTATCTGTCCCCGTCACAAGCCCATTCTAGTCACATTGACAGTACACATACCTAACCCAGTTCCACCTTTCGTCCAACCATTCACTCCTTCCCGTCCTGCTCTCACACATGCCCTATTCCTCTGATAAAAACACTTCAGTATACTTCAAAGCTTCTCTCCTAATTCATGCATTTGCAACACTAGCCATAAGTTGTTTGTCCTCTATGACATATGTCTTCTTCAGGTTCAGAAATACCATACACATCTATCTCTGCCTTTAAATGTTTATCACACAAAGTTCTCGTATCAAACACCTGATCCACACGGTCTGTGCCACACCTAAAACCTCCCTATTCTTCGCTAATCAAGTAAGATGCTCACTGTGTTGCATATCTTTTGATCACCATTAATACCTGTATCTAACCTATTATGCTCAGTATATATTCTTCCAAAGTTCAGGCATTCTCTGTGGTCACCCTTGCGTGCATGATGAATGCATTCTGCCAATCTTCAGTACCTCATCTCCATCCAAGTACACAATGAAAATTCTGGCTAACTATTCCACAGTACATTCCTCTGCTTACTTATGACATTGTCTTGCAGTCTTATCCTTCCTAGCTACTTATCATTTTTTGTAAAGCTTCTTCCGCCTCATGTAATCCTATCTAAGAATATTCACCAATTTTGCCAACTGGATCAGGACCTAACATATTTTCCATCACAGTAACTCGGTCATCAGCAACATTTATTTTTTTTTTTTTAAATATTCAATCAATCTTTATTTTTTTTCCATCTCACCACAGTCTTCCTACTACATCTCCATTTCCTCCTCGTACTGTTGTATCCATTTGCTGTCTTATTCTTCTCATAATATTCGCTTTCTTATGAAACAAAATCTTACTCACCCGGAAATTTGCGATACTTACACCATACTTCGTTTATTTCTCACTCCAACTCCCGTACCGTTCTGCCGACTTCGTCTCACGTTCTCGTACGCGCCCCACTCCTGCACGCCATTTTCTTGCTAATACTGTCGATACAAAACTTTCTTCTTCAACAAGTCTTAGACATCCTCATTCCGCCACTCACTAACCTGTCTGTTTCTCCTTCTACCGGCTCTCCCTATAACACTCATACCAGCCTATTTTTCCCACACACAGCTTCCTTGAACTCATTCCATTTTTCTTACACCTCTTTATTACAGTACCTTTCACTCTAAAGCTTTCTTTCTTTTTTCTTTTTTAATTCTCTCTTGATATCTAACCATATACTCCTTTGAAATTTCGCCGAGCCATACAGTTTCCTCCCGTCTCACCCACTTCCTGCATCTTTGAAAATCGTACGACGTTTTCACGGTTGTGTTCACCAAAAGGTGATCAGCTACCCCTTTTGCTGCCCCATAAGACCATCCACATCATGCAACCACTCATTCACACGTCTCTACCCGTATATAGTTGATCAATGTCCACTTCCCATCCACTCCACTCAGCCATGCACACACATTCGTGCATCATACACCATGTGTTTCCAATAATTAACCCTATTTCCTTTCATTTGCTAGAGAATGACACCTTATTTTGGTGGCACCGAACGGGCGGCGGAGCTACCCAGTTATACAAACGTCCCTCAACTTCCCCTCTATTCCTCAGAAGAGGATGATGGATTGGAGAAAAAGGACAGCTTCAGACAGCAGTCCACCGGGATCACAGGCACATGAACCTTGAGCTATATATCAATAAAAAGCCATTTTCTCTACTTACATCTGTATATAAACAGCTCCCTATTCTCACTTATTTCAGACCTAGCAATAAAATCCCCTACCAACAGCACTCGTTCCCTTTCTTCAGCCCCTTCCCCAGCACAGTTCCTAAATTCTTTTCTGAATCCTTCCCTTTCAGCTGCACTTCCCTCGCTACCTGGCCCTCATGCACTGACTATCATCCACCTCTGGTTCTTTTTTGCCCTCCTAAACCATATCAACTCTACATCCACCTCTTCATTTCATCTCACATAATCATAATTCCCCTTCAGCATTACACCCTTTGGCTCTTACTCTTTTATTTACCCCCTGTTCCTTTTAGCTATGTGACATTAAGAGTCATCACAGCCAGTTTCATTTATCTGAACACATTACCTCTTGCATCTCTTTCCACTATTTTTCTTTCTCTCTCTCTTTTTTTCTTTTTTCACTCAAGTACGTCCAAGCTCCAGAACCCAAGTCAAAGAGAACTGTGTTCTGGCTCACTCTCTTACATTTTATTATATACAAAATTCTTCACACAAGGATGGAATATTTCTGGCCGACCATTTCCGTCCCTTCTAATCACCTCTGAGATACGTAAGGAATTACTAGGAAGTATTTTTTCCCATATTCTCAAGGCAAAGATTGCAACTTTGTTGAAAATAATATATATGTGTGTGTGCGTTATTCCCAGCCAGACATGACTGCATAAAAGTGGTTGAGTCAGCCCACTGGGAGAGCAGTGGAACACCAGCCACCACACCCATGGCAGTACCTTCCAGGGACGATGACATCAGCCACTCTCTCTGTCTCTCTCTAAAGATAGATATATTGATCGATAGGTGTATATATATATCTATATCTATCTATCTATCTATCTATATACTCCACAGAGGAAGTCTGAAACCATTTTGCAGCCCACCAATCCCGTAGCCACCAGACACAAAGCTCTCCGGCGCTGTCCTGAAATTATATTGGATATGAGGCGTGGCCGGTTGAGCGACCAGACGAAAGAAAGAGAGAGAGAGAGAGAGATGTAGACCTGTTCAGAATGTGCAATAATAACTGCAAATTATTGGTAGCAAAAAGGAATGGAAGTAAATTTTTTAACAACTTACCATCGTGACGTGAAATATAATATAAGAAAAAAAAAATTGTGCCCATTTTTCCTACCCAATAATAGACTGAGGTTTCAGAAACAAAGAAAGAAGTTACATAAGTTGTCGGACTATTAAGAACATGTCCAGGGGAATGGATCATACATTCTCGCTTCATTCAAGAATCCTGGCTTCACCTCATGCCCAAGCTATTTTCATTTTCTATGTATTATTTGTAAGAAACAGAAAGTAAAAATCCTATGACAAAAACATCTATATGCACGTCATGGTAAGAAAGGAATCATAAGTAGGAAATGTAAACAAAAACTGGAGAAACTATAAACATGTTAAGAAATATCAACGGAAATAAGAGTAAGAGTGAGCGATAAGTGAATATTGCTGGGAGAGGTAGGTGCCGCTGGTGCCGGACGGCTTCACACCTCGCTCCCACAGTCACTCCAGTCGTATTAAAGCTGCACTCGCGTCCCGGGGCTCCTGCCGGATGATGGTCGAGACGCGAATGAAGGAGGTGAGGGAGACAAGGTGGAACGAAATGTCTGGGGGTGAGTGATGAAGTGTTACATGGAAGGTAGTGTACTGTGGAGCAGGACTATAAAGAAAAGGTGCAATAAAAGTGACAGAAGTGAATGTGAACTTTAGGAGAGGACTGGGGAAAGGGATGAAATGGAGGTGCTATGACTGGATGGAGAAGGTTTACGGAGTGAGACTGAGATAAGGGGGATCATATGTTAAAGGGTATGAGTGGGAGATTGATAGGAAAGTGTATTTAATCTACGTGATGGAAGTGGGAGAGAAACTGACTGAATAAAATCAAGAGCAAGGGCTGCGAAATCATGCTAGAATTTGGAGATGTAAAAGTTGCGATCAGGATGTTTAAAATAATGAGGAGAAGATGGATTTTAGGAAAGAAGCATCGGAGTCAAAACAGTGAAGATGTGTGCATTTGATAACTTCAGGCACAGACATGCAACAGCTACTGATCATTCCCACATCCTTAGTAAGATGACCGACAACAGATAATGAATCAACCATGGCAACTGTAGATTTTAGCTGTTTATACGTGTGATAAGTCTCAAGCCACGCCCAAAGTGGTAGTGAAAGGGAATCATACAGTTTAGTGCCAGCCGTAATATGTCGGTTGTGACCATACCCCCTAGTAACGATTGCTGACGGACTTAGTGAAAGGAAAAGAGTGGTTGTTGTGGCCATATCGCACTATTTTTTTTTTTTTTAAGGTTCACTAGGAATGATTTATATATCTAATATTGTTGTTCCTTTTCCAGGACAGCTACCACACCACGTGGAACGATCACCAGTCTGTGTAAACGTTAAATAATGAGCTCATTCTACTCCCATACGCCATCTGTCAACTTGGGGATAGTGCTTGTATCCATTCTTTAATTGGTTATTCATTAGATACCATAAAATCACGACTGAAGAGAGGCCATCAGCTATAATAACGTCAGTCATTGGTTATCTTACCACTCATTGGCCAATTTGTCATAGAGCTGAATCTTGAGGAGGTCTATAGGTCTTGACAGCAAGTGTGCGTTGTTGAGGGGTGGTGGGAGCAGATGGCCACTATAATGGGAGAAGGGGCTGGGGCGGGAGATAGAGATGTGACATGTCAATAATGATTAGGTCTAAGATGTTGGAGCCATGTGTAGGGGAGACAGTAACTTGCTGGAGACTATGCTGGTCTAATGTCTCCTGCGTCCAGTACACTGAGGTCCCCACACCTCATTACCTTTCTGGATGGCAGCGTTGTCCTCCTTACATCAGCGTTGGTGGTGATATGGTCGATGAGGATGGAACCGGTGGGAGAGGTGAATGGCAGGCCACGCAGATTATGATGGAGTAAGCGTGGCGGGGATATCGTGTTGGTGGTAATTAGCCTGTACGTCCTCCAGTTCATCAGGAATCTCCATTCTGAAGAGTCAAGGGTTCATCTGGCCTTGAATGAAATCCATGAGGCCTCCACCTCTCCGTCTGGCCCGTAGGTGGTGGAACATTATTGTACCATTCAACTTTGCACGCTTCTGGAACAATTCGCCATGAATCGGTAATGGCAACTAAGTCAGGATTCACAGTTTAAAATGTACTAATTATCTCATCGAATTTGTTGGTGATGGAACTGGAGGGAAGCAGAGATAAAAGTTGTACTAGAGGCAAGGAATCTCGATGTGTTTGGACGATTTTGGCTCTGACATTGACTTAATCTGATTGGTGTAAACTACAGGAATGGACTTGGTCGTTCACTGGCTTCCCCTGCAGCCACATTTATGGAACTACCCGCATGATATTATTGTCACTATAGCGTCTGGTGAAGGGTAACCTGTGCTGGCCGTGACCAGATGTTGTGGGTCACTGTGTTACATAAAGTACCAAAATCCCAGAAATGGTTTTCATGTAGTATTAGTGTGACAGCATGTCTGATTCACAAGGAAACCAAACCCCGTTAAATATTTGCTAGTAGTGGGAGTCGAGATAATCATTAATTGCTTTACTGGTGAGCGCTAATAGGCTGTAAAAAGTAAATAAATTTCACAGCTGATGGTTATATAAGCGTTGTGACATATAGTACTATGTGTGTATACCGTGATAAATGTTGGTCTCAGTTTTAACCTCATGAAGTGTTAACTGGGAAATTTTTGTTTAGGGTTGCATAGTCGATAAAGGGCAACCTCACTACGCCAGACACTGAAGTCCCAAGCTGGACTTGTGAGCCGCAGTGATAACGTCTAACAGTGCAACTTCAACATGAAAAAAAAAATAAATAAATAAATAAACTAATTATTCGAGGGATCAAACCCGCATGGATGAAACTCGCCTAGTTACCATGGCAATGTGTGAGCAGCTGATTTATTAGGTGACCCGAAGATCGCATGGATATTACAAATTGGAAAATAGAATTGTTATTCTATGATTTCAGCTACTTGCCGTGAGCCTGATACTTAAACCCCTGGAGCAACAACGATATTGGTTTACGGTGTTGATATCAATGGAAGCTGAACTGCTGAGGGAATCAGGCGATAACTACAAATGCTGCCAATTAGTCTCGTAACAGTGGTATTAGCGGCGAGAGTTGGTACTTCGCCCAGACTCTTTACGTGGCACGAGCTTCTTGGTACATCTTAAATTTTTGTGAACCCTAATGTTACTGCTACCCCACATCTCTGAAGCCATTTCAGTTCTGTGATCTCCTCTCATGAATTTATCTTATAATCGAATTTTAAATCTGTATCATGATATATTAGTATTTCCTTTACCAATATACGGAAACATTTTCCTTCCCAAATACAAGCATTGAAACTTTTCTTTCCAAATTTCAAAAACCTCTAGAACATAAAAGTCTCTGTGTTAAAGTAAGTAGGGTAGAAATCGTCAGTTTATTTTTATCCACTGAACAGAGACTGCTTCCTATTAACTGAACAGCTGCAGGGTCTTTTTTGTTGTTCAAATAAGCTAATTTTATCCACCTACCTATCATCTAAATATTCTACTCACTCTTAAAAGGCATAGGGAACTGAGGCTACCCATCTTTATTAAAATATTTCAAGTACGAGTTGTCGGTAGCTTGGCCCTGAGTGACGGAGTATGAGCAATATTACACCACCTCTCCTATGTAAACCTTTATGGATTACTTCCGACTTGAACTGCCTTGACCCACTAGACTACCAGGTGTCACCAATAATATCGAAGACTTGACTAAATGTTACTGAATTTTTGTGTCCGTTTTATATTACAGACGGTGTGTGTGTGTGTGTGTGTGTGTGTGTGTGTGATTTTTTAAAGCAAGGAAGAAGGAATCTAAGGACAGAAACCAGCAATATTTCTCCACTAAAAAAAAAAAAAAAAAAATGAAAAAGCGAACAGAGAGCCAATACCAACATCAACATTCGTTCATTTCGAGATGCCTGGACACGTTGCGTTTAATTGACTGCGGGTCATAGGCAGTATGAAATACAGAGAGAAAGACAGTTCCAGAGTTAACCTGTGCATACATGAAGGACTGGGAGTAACGGTTAACTCTTGCATTAGAGATATGGACAGAAAAGGGATAAAAGCTTGCCACCAGACGGGTGCTATGCACCTGCTGTGATGGTGGAGTGATTCAAGCAGACGGTTCAGAGGATTTGTAACCAGTAAAGTAGCGATAGAAATGAGATAAAGATTCAACAGTGAGGCGAAGAGACACAGTTGAAGGAAGCCAGTATGAGGAGGAGATTAATGAAACGAAGTCTCGTATTTAACCCTCTTGGGAAGAACCAAGTGTGGGGAGCCTCTCCACAGATGAGAATATTACTTTACACAGAGGCGAATAAAACCCTCGTAGAAGTCAACAACCGTGTAGAGGTAAAGAAGGCACGGAATCGGCCTAGCACACATATTCTCTTGGAAGCAGGTTTCACAAGAGAGGTAATATGATCTTTCCAACATAAATGCAGAGAGAATGAAACCACAATATATGTTTAGAGATAATGCAGCATTGAGATTGATACTGTAAAAAATTAGAAGATACTCCTGCGGATCATTTTGACGCCTTCGAAAGATGTAAGAACTGAGTTTCTAATGGTTTTAAAACAACAATATTACTTTTACCTCAATCAGAGATATGAGCCAAGTCAGACACATTTTGTGTCATATCCTCATCCCGTGTTTGTTGATGGGACTACTGAGATGGATGCTGCAAGAAGCGAATGGAAACGTGAAGAGTGGATTCATCAGTGCATGAGTGAACAGGGTTAGATTTACAGCTTAGGTCACAGCTGAAGAGAAGAAAAGGAGTTGGTGATAGGACAAGACCACTATTTATAGAGCCAGGAGAAGAACGGTGGCCGTCTACAACAGCAGCCACAGAAGGTCCAGGAAGAATGGTAGATGAAGGCACAGATAGGGGGATGGAAACCGTGAGAGGGCAGGTTGGAAATTAAAGATTTATGCCAGATTCAATCGAAAATCTTTGAGATGTCAAATGCAATGACAAAACTTTAACCTCAATCCCGAAAGGAGGATGACCAGGAGTGTGAAGGGAAAGTGAGAAGATCGCCAGTGGAGAGTCCCTGAGGAAAACCATGCTGGCAGTCAGAATGAAGGTTCTGACAGGAAAGGTGCTTTAATTTTTTATATAGATTTAAAAACTATAAAAATAGAGGATGCTGAAGCAACTGGGTGATAGTTAGAAGGCTGGGAATGGTCACCCTTCTTTGAGGGAAACTGAATGCATGAAAACTTCCAGCACGAACGAAAAGTATAAACCGACAGACAAATGTGAAAGAATTTACCAGGGCAAAGTATAAGAGCAGAAGCACAGTTCTTGACGAGAACGAAAGGGACCCCGCCAGGTCCATATGTCTTATTAAATAAGTACGGAGGCCAGTGAGGACAGAAAACACATGTCAAGAAATTTTAATGTCAGTCATGAGGAAGTAAGAGGGGGAAAGTGGTGGTGGAACAGCACCGGAATCGTCTAAAGGGGCTATCACACTGCACTTCATACGAGGTTTGCCGAGGATACGATGGTAAATCGGAACGGTAACGTGGTATAATTGCCGACGATACCACGGGCATTTGGAATTCATCTGGATGGATTCCTGCCGAGGATACGACGGGCAGAACAGTATGACCAAAACCCAGGCGACTCGACAGAGAATATATCGTACTACAGCATTGAACATTTAGCCTAGCACTTGCATACTTATTAATATGCTAGAATAAATATCAATCGTTTTGAAACCCTTATAAAGAGTTAATACTTCCTATACCGAGGAAACTGTGATGTCGATAAAATAATCACGTGTTTACAACTGAGGACTCCACTGCAGCTAGACGTACTGCTACCAGTCGCCGCCTGAGAACATCACAACAACAACAACGTACTGCTTAATCAGTAGACTACAATGACTTTATCACAAATTTCCTGAACTAGGGCAGCTGAATTTGCCCTTGTAGACAGCAATTACTCTCCACAGTCGCGAGACAGGGCTCTGGCAACAGTGTGGGAAGCACGTCCTTTGCCGAGGATACAAGGAACGTGTGTGACAGTATCCAAGTTTTGTTCCACTTAAATCTTCCTCGGCCGTTCCTGATACGAGGTACCGTGTGATACCTCCTTAAGAAGCAATTGGGAAACAAAGTTTGAGTAAAGAATTCTTTTTTTTTTTTGGGGGGGGGGTAAAAATAAAAGAAACAGCAGCAAAGCCATCAGGGTGGAAAAGAGGAGATAAGGAGGATGAAGTAAACTTGTTACAGAGGTTTTTGGCAAGGTGCCAGCAGGAGCGGGAAGAAATTGAATCAGAGAGTTCAGAGCACTCAGTACGAATGAAATTATTCTCAGCCGGGAGGGGAACAGACTTAGCACGGTTCGGGGCAGAGACATAGAAGAGATGAGATTCAGGGATTGACTGGCTCCTGTACCTTCTGCAGGCATTCTCATGTTGTGGACAATATTAGAGCAAGCGTGATCAAACTTTTTTTTTTTTTTAATTAGTCACAGCATAGGAGAAGGAAACGTATACCTCCATCCAAGAGACAATAGTAACCGTAATGCACAATGAACACACGGACAGCTCCCAGCCATGGAAGCAAGAATCATTCCAGGGAAAATCAAAGTACTGCCTGAAGGCCTCCCAATTAGCAGCTGCAAAGTGCCACAGCTACAACTTCTTGGGACGGTCCACAGGCCTTACTGGAGCGATGGGATCGGATATGGTGATAAGGTTGTGCTAGGAGTTGCCAAATGGATAGAAATGATGAACACAGTAAGTGGAAGGTTTAGTTTTAAGAAAGAGGTCAACTATCTTGGTACTCTTCCTAAGGTGGTCGGGGATATGGATAGGGTGCTGTACAAGTTGCTCTTGGTCATTAAGGATAGAAAAGATGTAAGCTTGTTCACCAGGTGGATCAGCGAATGGAAAAGAGAGCCAAAGACATTGGTGAACATTGACATCATGTAGAATGGAGATTTCAGAGAAAGAAGAGCAATAGGATGTGTTCCACCTTAGAAGTAAGATAGTAAAAGAAGTATTCATAGTAAATTTGGGAATAAGCACACTGGACATTTATTTAGTCAGAGAATGTCTTATTGCAACTCTCTCTCGCTCTCTCACTCTCTCTCTCTCTCTCTCTCTGTTCTCTTGTTCTTTCCATACATTGTCCCTAACCCTCTCACTGCTAAGATGTCACTCATATTCTCTCACTTTCTTACATTTCGCTTTCGCTCAGTTATATCCATCATCTTATATTCTAGTTACTGTTTAGCTTTGAATCTATTTTGCTCTCACTGTTACTCACCCATTCACTAACTCAATTAATAAATTACCACAGACTTTCATTCACCCTCCAACTTACTGTTCCTCAGTCTCACAGACGTACTTTTTCTCTCGTTCTCACTTTAAAATATTGCACTCGCTCACACAAAGATTTTTCAGTCTTTCACATGAATTCTGACACTTACTGCGCCTACACAGTTCAGGTTTCTGTAGGTCAGTCATTGCCACTCTCTTGAATTTTCATCCTTCATACTCAGCTTCACTCACTTTTACACTCGCTTTCTCACACACCCACTCACACTTACACTCACTCACATTTCAGACGCACACGCCTGTTCATCTCATCCATGCACTCACTCAGTTTCACACTTAACTCTTCTGCCAAGTTCACTGTCTATTATGTATACAACCCCCTCCCACGCTACTCCAGCATTTATGTTTTTTTTTTATTCCTTATTTTCACACTTTCACACAAGGTCTATGTATACCTCATACCAATTAATCTGGCCAGGCATGTATGGCAACACTGTTCCGGCCGAGATTCTGATTGGCTGGAGGTGTTTGTTCGATTTCGCTGTTGCTAAAACTGATACTCTTTTTATTATCAGATCTGATACTGAGTTTGTCAACAATACAATCGTCAAAAGCAATAAGAAATCTGTTATATACTTATCAACAATGAAATTTTCGTAGGGAGATAGAGATATGAGTCAACAAAGTATTATAACAGTCCAAGTCAAGGTCAGCGTTCGACCAATTCCTTTAAATCTCTGACACTCCTTAATATAACAGAAAATTAAGGAAACTTCCTTAATCTAAGCGTTGGTATAACACACATTTAAATTTTAAGATCAGTTCGTACTGTGATAATAGAGGATATATGATGAAATAGTTTTCCTTTAGTCTACTTTGATTTTTCGCGATTTTTTCAAACCTCCCTCCCCGCAGAACTCGTCTTTTCATTAGAATTTTTAGTTATTCAGAGTTGTGGCATGATTTAAGGGTGCGGAGTGATCTTAAAATTTAAATGTGTTATACCAACGCTTAGATTAAGCAGGTTTCCTTAATTTTCTGTTATATTACGGAGTGTCAAGAGAAATTAAGGGAATTGTTCGAATGCTGACCTTGACTTGGACTGTTATAATACTTTGTTGACTCATATCTCTATCTTCCTACGATAATTTCATTGTTGATAAGTATATAACGGATTTCTTATTGCTTTTGACGATTGTATTGTCGACAAACTCAGTATCAGATCTGATAATAAAAAGAGTATCAGTTTTAGCAACAACGAAATCGAACAAACACCTCCAGCCAATCAGAATTTCGGCCGGAACAGAGTTGCCATACATGCCTGGCCAGATTAATTGGTATGAGGTATAGTACTACAATACATAGACCGTGCACACACATTTTCTTTTCCGTTTTCTTTCATTCACTCAAACGATCTCATCCAGTTTCAGCCATATTAACTTTCAGGTTCTATTATCATGATTCCACGCAAATTACATTTACCCACTCTTTGTTCCTACACTGTTTTATTTGCATCTACTAACGCACATTCACTGTAACCCGTGGTGCTGTCAATGAAATGCCTCACGGGACGGCACCAATATGACACGGTAGTGGAGCTGTCTGTTATACAAATGTTCCTCAATCACTTCCTTGTCCCCCCAAAAGAGGATGGAGGAGCTCCAAAGAAGGGCAGCTTTGGTCTGCAGTGCAACCGTTTCTTCATATGAGCATGGACTGGCGACTACCGTTACTCCCTTTTTGCGCCTAATTTTGACGAGGCGCTTCCACTGCAGGTAGAGCATTTGTTTGCCGTTCAAAATAGTCCCGCATGGGTGATTGCTTGCCTGTGGTTGATAAGGCTTTCGACCAGGTAGACCGGGGTCCTTTTACTACTGCCACCACTACTACTACTACTGCTGCTACAACTACTACTACCATTACTACTTCTACTACTACTACTACTGCTGCTCCTGCCACTTCTTTTTAATCATCTCCATCCATTGAGAATTATAGTGCGAAGATCAGCACACATTTCACCATTTCATAATACATTTCACCATTTGGGGTTTGTAATGTGAAGGTTAAAACTAACCTTCTTTATATAATCTTTTGACCCCAAATTCGAGTACAGTACACCAACTACTTTGGTCACTAACCGTATGCTACTATTTTTATTACTACTTAATTTTTTAAACAATATTACATTGCTAATTAAAACATTAATCTATTGGAGCTACTGGTCAGTGCGGTTCTCGACCACATTAGCTTCGTAATCCATACCCTCCAGAGACAGGACTGAGGGCTGATGATCTTGTGCCCCTGAAGGCATAGGAGTGCAGACCTCACGAGGGAGAATGACAGTCGACATCACATGCAGGTCATAACAGAACTCTGAGGTTAATGCTTCTTCTCAGAAAGAACCACTGCCATTTCGAGTAGAATCACCCCTCCAATTGAACCATTCCACCTGTTGTGAACACAAGGGGAGTGAACTGATCATGGTCCACATTTTGGATTCTTTCTTAGCAGTTTTTCTTTTCTTGTTCATTCCTCTTGTGTGGAGCCACGAGAGACACTTCTCGGTGACATGCTGCCACTGGATCAAATATCCTAATGTCGAAGAAAGCCTTCAGCCCTCGTGTCCAGAAACCAACACTGACATCCACTCTTTCACCATTTTATGTGTTTTCTGTTCCGTGGATAAAGTGCTCACCGGCTAGAGGGAGCAGATCTGGTTCTGTGGCGACATCATGGCATATTTCCTGTAAAATTTTCGCAGTAAGGTCCCGTACTTCACCATGTCGAGTCCACACAAAGCCTCCCTCCTTGCAAACCACTGCATGCATTACATCAACGATAGGGCCACATGCACAGTGTTGAGGTAGGTTTTCTATTGGCCACCAAAATCTCAAGGCTATTTTATAATTTCTTGTTTGTTGAAGTGGAAGTCTTTTGCCTTGATAGGCAGGCTTGTCAGCCATTTCGATGCCCAAACCTCCTGTGTCAGTTCAGATCCTCTGCACTGGTCTGATATAAGATGTTCAGATATGTGCTGGGGCTGGTCCTTTTGTCTTGCTTTTCCGTCCTTGCTTATTTGTGTATTTATATATTTCTGCCGTAGTTGGTCGATTTCATTTATCTCAGCCTGGGCACAGATCTTCTGTGACAAGGATTCGGTGAACCTAAGTGAATTTTTATGTTCATAGCCCGCCATGCATGCTGGATGTATAATTGCTAGACCTCCCATTCTGGGACGTTGGTGCTAAAAGATCCCTCTCTTCTGGTGTTGAGATGTGGCCACCGGGCAGTGATGGAAGGAATAATTCCCTGGATAGCATCCTCCAGTGGTTGTAGAGTAACTGTATGTCGGGGATGGTCCACATCAGGAAGGTCGATTTATCCTTTACACCGTTATGTAAATGCAGTGTATGATGCTTGGGGTTCTGTTTTTGCGTGGTTGGACAGTAAATATATTTCTTCTGCCCACGAGTTTACCTTTATCAGTCACATGTTTGTCTTTGAATTTCTTAACCTAGATGCTTCTGACCTTCTTTTGTCTCTATTGTCTTTGTGTCTCTGAAGGTTTCCTTTTGCATTTTGGTAATAAACTGGTTTTAAGATCAAGATGGATTTAATTACTTTAGGGTAATATCCAATTTCAGGGCCACGAAATGTTACAAGGTCCCACCATTTCCTCACATCTTCCACTTTGCCAGCACCTGTGAGATCATCTGTATAGGCATCATATTTTACATTGGTGGCTTCGTAACTGATCTGCTGTTGCAGCACTGTCATAGCCAGAGTGTACATAGCCATGGCAACTGGGTCTCTTTGGGCAGTTCATTCTGTGGACTGAATAGCACCTACACCATGATCAGCTGTCTTACTCATAATGTAAAGGTTTGCTGGTTCTTTGAAGGTGTTTTCCACATGCTGGATATTTAACTGTTATGCTGTGTAGCATTGCTTCTCGACTGATAGAAATAATGTGTTTGAGGCATCAACTGGTATTACTACAAAACAATCCTCTTTCTCAAATATTTTCCTTATAGAGTGAACTGCTGCCTCACCTTCTGCCTGTTTAACATCATCTTTCATAACCACTATAACGGTTTTTCCTATAAACCTTCTTAAGACTTCGTCTACCCTGATGGACCTATATCTTAGATTCTAATCAAGGGGCATTAGTCAGCCAAGATGTCAGTGCATCAGTGTGGTTGCACTGACTTGGCGGCAGCTTGCTCGCCAATGAGGACAAAGGTGATACACAGGCCTGTTGCTGCCTCCCCAAACTTGTTACTGAGGATAACTCTCCATTATCTTGCATCCAGGCCTGACGGTCCTGCCCCTCTTTATGCATGCAATGTCTCCCTCCACACCATATCTCCAGTTATCCTGTCATTAAAACAGGATTGGGTGAAGTGTAGTTGTCATCAAGCATTGGCTGGGAACTTACATGTCTTGCAATCAGGTGGCTTTTCTCCAGGTGTTGCGTTGTTTCTTCTGTCAGGTCAAGTACTCCATTTGATGATTTAGCTGACAAATATCTTGTTGCTATCAAGACCTTCGCCTGTCTCATCTTGTTGCTAAAAATCATCGCCACATCGTTGGAGTTCTGGTTTCTTCTGCCTGGGCTGCTTATTCTCATCTGCAAGGCCCTTGCTTTCTCAAATAGCTTGTCAGTTTTACTTCTTTCCCATATTTCAACCCGCCATTGGATAGCCTTAATACTTTCTGTGATGTTTGCTCTTGGGTGGGAATTGTTAAAGAAGAGGTGCGGTATCAGTGGTAGGACCTTAAGAGACAAAAGAAGCAATGGGTGAGATATTATTGTAATATGCTGTTGGGCAAGTAATCTCTTTGATTATGTCAATTGTTGCACTGCATTTGGGATGTTCAAAAGGTTACTTGATTGCCGGTACACGATTTCATTATATGTAGTGTTCACCCAGGTTTCTGCATTTTCTCTAGAATTCCTCATCCAGAATGTATGATGGCCTTCCCACCCAGGCCTGTGTGGTTGTTCTGCTTTCTCATTATTTGTGTCATGATCGTTCTGGGGACATATATTACAGGCCGATTCCCTCTTTCATGCACTCCTCCATGGTGGTCTTCATCCTGAGCTTCATTTCTGTCATGCAAGTCTCCATGATGGTCTTCATGCCTAGCTTCATTACTATTCACTTCCTAATGGTGATTTAACCCATCCTGCATTTCCTTATCTCTCACTTCTTGGCGTCCATTCCTACTCCTCACCTCACCCTGGGGTTTTTAACCACCACACATCAGAATATGATCATGTATGTTGTCAGTGATTGCTTCATAAATTGCCATGTCACCATACTGCTGCCTGCCATGTTGGAAGCGGTCAAGTGCCACTTCTGGTGGGCTGTGAATCCCCAATCCACTCCTACAGAAAGGCCTCAGCCTACAGTATGTACACAGCATCAGGTTTGTAGCACATGAACACCTGCTACACTTATGCTGCCTGCTGGAGCACTGGCAACACTGCTGTGGCATGGCCATGGTATTCATACAGTTTATACATTGAAATGCAGAACTAATAATGTTGTTATGGCCCGTCAGCGGTGCTTCTTTTTTCACAGTAGTTTTAAAAAGAAAAGAAAATCTAATGCTAATAGAACTACTGCATTACTTTTTCATTTTTACGTCCAAATTTGATATTCTTGGAAAAATATGATAGTTTTACTTCCGTTTTAGCATATTATTTATCTTGATATAATAGAGCAATCTATTAATTTTCCTGCTATTTTAGTATTTTAATATTTAAGTAATCAGCAGATACTTCTCATGTATTTGTAGTTGAAATTAAGTATAACAGTGCTATTTTATTCAAGAGTTTTGTATAGGTGGCCAGTGGATGTAGTGCAATAATGCCTTGTTTAGTGATGTAGTGTGTGGTTTAGGGGCAGTGTGTGTTGCAGCAGATAATGTGATGTGCCTGTTTGTGGTTTGTTGTGGTGGTTATGATATGGTCAGTGTACTCTGGTTTAGTAACTGGCTTAACATGGTTATCAGTATTGATTATTATTATAAAACAGTGATAGAAATATTGTGAGGATAGTCATTTGTACTGTACTAGTTTGTAATATTATAGAGTTTAAGCTTAGTACTATTGTACTGAAATTATATTAAAAGTACTCTTATTACTAATGCATATAATAATAATTCATTTCAAGTTTAAGTATTATAATTAATTCTTAGCTTTTATTATAATTAAAACTACATATATTAATAATGTATTAAAGTTTTAATTTAAATCATTATTATGTGATTAAATTCCATATCTGATTATTTATTCATTTATCTATTGTGATTAGCCATTTATGTGTGATGAGATTTTATGTAAAATTGTCATATTAATTAAAGAACATATAGTGAGTGCATCCTTGTATGTATGGCATGTTTACATAACGGTGTCATCTAGGTGTGTGTGTGTGTGTGTGTGTGTGTGTGTGTGTGTGTGTGTGTGTGTGTGTGATTCTCAGCCTACTGTATACCGGATGCCACACATTTATACCACCTGGCCTTGATGGTGGTGTGTATGTAAGTGATGGTTGCATAATAAGTGGCAGATCTTGTGATATTTATTGTTTGATATGGTGTTTATAAATCTTATGATTGGGTGGCGTGCAGGCTGATGATCTGAGTGTGTATGATGCTTGTGATACAGTGTATGGTGAACAGCTGATGTGTTAGGGAGTATGAAATTGGAGTTCCAGTGGATAGTGGAGTGAGCAAGAGGTATGTGACTGGATTCCAACATCTCAATGGTATTTGTGGATAAAGTCAGTAATTGTGAAATATAAGCTTCAGCAAGGTACTTATCTTGTAAATGAGGGTGGGGATACATATACTGTAGGTGTGGGGGGCAGCGCACATGTAATGGTGAGTGAGTAATTGTGAAATATAAACTTCAGCAAGGTACAGTACTTATCTTGTAAATGAGGATGGGGATACATATACTGTAGTTGTGGGGGGCAGCGCACATGTAATGGTGAGTGACGCGTGGCGATACCTGCTGTGTGATACTGACAGCCGTTCTGATAACCTAACAGGCCAGCAGCTCGTTTGCAACAATCGCTCCACACTACCCCGCACCCTCACTCCTTTTTGCAAAGTAGTTTTAACTGTCTTTCACATTTTCAAGGATTTTTATCCATGACATTTAACATTTTCTTTCACAGATAACTTGGTGTCCATTTTATGACGTAGTGGATATAAATTTCTAAGAACCCACGATCATAATTATATATTATGATTTTGTGACGAAAACACTGAGCGCCTGGGATACACATCCTCTCTCTCCACTACCCAGGAGAAAACCACTATTATTACCACTGCAAAACTGCTACTACTAGTAGTAATAATAATTTTGCTACTACTACTACAAGTACTACTACTACTTTTACTACTACTACTACTACAACTGCTGCTGCTGTTAATACTACTTCTGTTACTACTATTATTGCTACTCAACTACTACTACTACTACTACTACTACTACTACTGCTAATACAACTTCTGTTACTACTATTACTGCTACTCAAACTACTACTACTACAACAACAACTACTACTGCTACTACAACTACTACTACTACTGCTGCTGCTGCTATTGGGACTGTCACTGCTACTTCTATTACTACTATTACTGCTACTCTTACTACAACTGCTACTATTACTACTAATATTAGTACTAGTACTACTACTACTACTACTACTTTTTTTTTTTTAAATATAAACACCTCCATCCATTGGTGAATAATACTGTGAAGATCAAAACCAACCTTGCTAATACAGTTCACCATTTGGAGTTGTAATGTGAAGGTTAACACTAACCCAAGCACGCCGACGGCTGTGGTTACCAACCATCTACTATTACTATTATTATTTTATTTTATATATATTGATATTACAGTGTAAATAAAGACATTAAACTATTGGAGTCCCGCTGGATCCTATGCGACTCCTCGACCACTAACTAGCTTCGTAATCCATACCCGCCAGAGAGACAGGCCTGAGGGCTACGATGATCTTGTGCCCCTGAGAGACATAGCCAGAGCAGACCTCACGAGGGAGAATGACAGTCGACACCTCATCCAGGCCACAACTACTGCTGCTACTACTACTACTACTACCACTACTACTGCTACTACTACACTACTACTGATACTGATACTACTACTATTATTACCTCAACTCGCTTAAAGGATGTCAAAAGGTGAGAAATGTGTCATAACTCCCGGGAACCGGTGGCTGGCCCGATTGAACTGGAAATTGTTTTATTGATTCAACTTCTGAGCATTTTAACGGTATCTTCTTGTAACAAAAATTGCACTACGTTCTGTACTTTCCGCTGTGTTACAGTAACTTCAGTACCCACAAAGAAAATGATCCGCCTAAAGGCCGCTTTGAGTAAAAGGAATACAGAAATGGGTTATAACTCGGGAACAGGTGGCCCGATTGGACTGGAAATTGTTTTAGTCTTCAAGCTGGAACAATTTAGCTGTAACTAACTCTAACAAAAATTGCGTGACAATGCGCCATTTTTGCTGTGTTAACGGTCTGAACAGACGGCACGAACCAACTAACAAACAAACATACAGAAATCAGATTATTTTAATAACATAGATTACGTTCACTCTAACATTCACGTAAATGACACAGTCAGCCATTCCCACAAACACATTCGCTCTTTCACATACTTATTCTTAGTTTTGTAAAGTATTTCTCACTCACACAGTATTTTCTTCTTTTGATTTACCATTATTTTTTATATTACAAACTATTTACCTCGACGCATATAAATGATATGCATCATCGCCAAGGGTTAGATATTGTGTTTTAAAATATCTTTTGATAAGTACTTTTGCTAATAGACTTTAATTTTGTTAAATGCATGTTATTTTTATATATAAATTCACATCTTTAACATAAAAGCAGCCATAACCCCCTCTTTCTCCTGAGCGATGTGTGTGTGTTGTGTGTGTGTGTGTGTGTGTGTGTGTGTGTGTGTGTGTGTGTGTTTGGAAACCTGCAAATCATCTGATGGAAACTGGCGGCTTGATGGGTAGACTGGTGACTTGATTGGTGGGGGGTGGGCAGGTTGAATGGGGTGAGTGGGTTGGTTGGGTGGAGTGGGTGGAGGTGGGCAGGTTGAATGGGGTGGGTGGGTTGGTTGGGTGGAGTGGGTGGGGTGGAGCGGGATGGGAGTGCCAAGGAGTGGGTAAGGTGAACGGGGTTGGTGTGTGGCAAGGCACGGTGGAATGGGGTGGTATGGGTGGATGGGTGATGTGAGATGGGTTGTGTGTGGCTGGGTTGGGCTGGCTTAGGTGACAGGAATGGGTGGGTGAACATAGGGTTGACATTGTGCTTAGTTGGGCAGGTAGGATAGTGTGGGTGGGTGGATGGTTTGAGACAGGTGGTTAGGTTGGATGAGGTGGATGGATAGGATATGGCAGCTAAAGTGGCCAAGCAAGGTGAGTGGAGTGAGGTGGGTGTGCATTTTTGTTTTCAATCATGCAGATCACAACAAAGTCATAAAACTAGCACCTCACAGTCACAAAAATGAAACCAACACATGTATAACAGTATTTTTTTCTTGTAACAGAAACAGAGACCAATGATTCATAGTTTCAGTTTACAAACATATACGTAGTTATAATGATTTGGCTTACGGAATTAAACATCAATCAGTCAATGAAACAAAAATATAGGCAACATACAGGAAAGCTAACACCTGTGGACATGGTATGCGACGGACATGTGAAGTTTGTGAAATTTTAAATAAATTCTTAACGTGGCAGGACAGATTTATGAACGGATCCTAGCAATGAAAACAAAGAAGGATACAACCCCTCCATGCACTCAGGCATTTAATCGCCCAGAAGCACATCCAGCAAGTGATTATGATGAATTTAACCTGTATTAACATAGGGCTGATTTGCCGGATGTGTTTTACGTGAAGTTAAAAGCTTCTGCTTTCCCGAGTGCCCGGAGATTCCTAACTTTAATATGTGGAGTACAATTCTTCTTACAATATAAGACACATTGATACTGTTTAGTTTTCTCTCATAACTACCCAGATCATAGATTAAACTGCCAGGAAGGTGACCAAGCAACACGGGGAAATGTAAAGAAAGCAACTTATTATATGAGGACAAAAGAGAAAAATTGCTTTACGAAGACAGGAGCAGAGAAAGACTATGGATACTGAATATAAATCAGTGGTTCACACACACACACACACACACACACACACACGCACATAATTGAGTAGGCCGCTCATTTTTTCCTCAGACTCCTCGCGCCACCCAGATTGAAAGCGATTAGTCAATGTGCTGCAATTCGTGTGGCTGGTGAATACGAGTATGTGGA
>NC_137008.1:13416014-13571679 GCF_032717465.1 Coenobita brevimanus | reverse complement strand
ATCGGGGAAAGTGAGCACATGAGTTCCACAGAATGGGCATAAAAATAGCTGGGTTGTAAGTATACAGTTTCCAATTTTGCTCTGAATCCACCGGAAAAAACTACACAGATACTTTATTTTCACAACGTTTTTGTCGTTCCTCCTTTGATTATTAATGATTTGTTGAGCTTTATGAAGCTCATAATAACATCCACTAACACCGGGTGTACTACACTGCCCTGCCCCTCCATCCACCACCGACTCAGCCTGTCCCACTCATTCCTTACCCTACTCCTCATCGTTTTTCTGCCACCACCCTATCATTCCCATCTGGGTACAAGTTCTAAATGAAATCGTTCCTCCCATGGGAGTCTGTGGTGCATGGTAAACAGAGTCAAGATCACAGCTGGATAAACCCGAATTCATTTCTCGGACCGGCCAGGTTCTTGGAAAAGGTTTGTTTCCTCCTTGTTCCAGTCAGCCCATCAGTACTATTAGCGCCCGGGATATAACGTCGATGTTCGCGATTCGTATTCTATGGAAAGACTGAGACTTAGCAAAATTTTGACGTCTGCCTTAATGATCCTCGATTAATCGATAGGTATTAATGCTAATCCTCCTCCTCCTCCCCCCACCCCTCCTATTTCTTCTTGTCAATCAGTGCAGCGCGTCATACAACAGTCACCTCCACAGAGCATATTCGTCTTTCCATGACTCCTCCTTCTCCTTCATACTAAGCCAACCGGTCCACTCTACGCCACGCACCTTTAGCCACTCGGTAACCACTGAGCCTCCTAACTCATACATATAAATCGGTAGCCTACGTAGCGACCATGCTGAAATCCATGAGTTTTGGAAAATTTCATTAATCGTGTAAAAAAAAATATACATAACTTTTTTTGGAATCTGCCTTCGTTGGTATCAGCTAAATCGAGTTGTATTTACCTGAGTTAATCTGATAGACGTGCGGGGACTCGAACGTATCATAATGACCTAAATTAACATACATATTTATGAAGGCTCTTAATAAATCTACATGGCTTGAAAGGACCTAGTTAGATCTTAATGATCTTAACTAGGCCATGGTGGCCCTAAACTTGTTTTGAAACAGAACCTTATCGAAACTAGTCAAATCTGACTGGTCCAACATGGATTTAAAGGTTCTGAATGAACGTGAAATGTATACGATTAACTTCAATAAACCGACTTGTGCTACAATAATTTAAAAGTATGAAGTCATTTTCAGAGGCTGGAAAACAGTAAGCAGGTCTTTTCAGAGATAATTCAGCAAGAGAGAGAAAATAAATCATGATCTGTCCAGGTCAACTCTGGAACTGTCTCCCTCTGTCTGTATTTCCTGCTGCCTGTGATCTCCAGTCTTTCAAACGCAGTGTGTCCAGGCATCTCGAAATGAATGGATCTTGAATTTGGCTCTCTTTTGTATTTTGGTTTTCTCTTGAAAGGAACTCTTATTGCGGGCTCATGGCATTTGGTTCCTTCTTCCTCGCGTTAAAAAAAAAAAAAAAAAAAAAAAAAAAAAAAAAAAAAAGATTCTTAGATACCGGTACCGTGTTTAAACGACTGGAGATCATGGGGATCGGAGAATAAGGAATGAAGAAGATAATTCAGTAGTTCAAAAGATGCATGTTTCACAAACTGAGAGTCTCTACTGACTCTTGCATTAAAGAGTTACCTAGAAGAGGGATGTGAGTGCGTTGCTAGATGAGTACTGTATGCCCACCATAATGAGGGATGGTTGTAAGAAGACAAATCAGAATGCAACTGAACACAGAATGAAATTAGGGGGAACGAGACATAACACTGCTGTGATGAGAGACGGGTTGTAGGGAGTAAGGGTGAGACTAAGTTGGGAAGGCTAAAATGAAGGCGCTGCTAGAATTATATAATTCATAAGATGGAATTATGAAAAATGAAGATCTGTTCCAGAGTCGGTTTAAAGCCTGTGAGACATCAAGCACAACAGCAAAGCCTTAACCATTTCCCGTACTAAGAGACGAAGATGGGAACACTAAAGTGAAGGTGCTCATAGAATTATAAAATTCGTAATGTGGCATTATGAAAATTGAAGATGTGTGCCAGAGTCGGTCTAAAAACTTTGAGATATCAAGCACAGCACCAAAGCCTTAACCAATTTCCCGATAGCAAAATGAAGAAGAGCATGAAAGGAATGGAAGATGATCTTCAGAAGAGAATCCTAGACAGTGTGATGGGGTGCACAATTGGCCGCGTAGGTAGAAGGCAAAGTTGGGCACCTCTCTTCGGCTCAGTTGTAACATGACATGCATTGTGGTAAAGTGTTGGGACCTGAGTGTTTGAATCCCGGCGAGGATAAAAATTTAATGTTAAATTTCAATTAGTTATTACAGCAAACCCCATACTAATGGTGAAAAAGAATATGAAAAATGTGCTTCAAAATCTTCCCAGTAAGGATAGCCTTAAATAATTTGGAAATACGTAAAAAACAAAGCGGTTTTGCGATAGTTTGAGGGCTGGAAACGATCATTCTTCCTCAGATTATTCTGAAACCGATCGAACTTACAACAAAAATGAACGGTGCAGTTTCTTGATGCACTAAGATTCTGACGATTGATCGGTATATAATTATATTTTCAATACCTGTACATGTGTATATGTTGGTGTGTACTTTCATTTTCATATACCTTGTACATAATGTCATACGGAATAGGAAAGTGAGCATGGAAAAAAGAAAAACTCACTGAATGTCAGTATTGTGCCTCCAATCTAATTTTCGGAAGCAAAGATTGGACCTTGTTGGAGGGACACTAAAGTGAGAGCAGAGGAAATAAGTTATATGAGAGAAACATTTGAATTTACATGAAAGCAGAAAGAAAAGTTGGTAAGTAAAAGAGAAATGTGATGTTGTTTATGACTGACAGCATTCAGAGAAATAATTTGAGATTGTTTGGCCAAGTGGAGAGGATGGAGAATGAGTAACTGGTGAGAATAGTGCAGGTGAGCGAGGAGGTGAGGGATAGGTGAAGGGGGAGAGCAAGGAAGTGTAGAAGGGGTGGAGTGGAGAGATATTTGAAAAAGGATGGTGTGAGTTGGATGAGGGGCGGCCAAATGGCAGAGGAGAGGGCCACATAGAGGGCGATGGTTTGTGGCCACCCCTTACGCCATTAAGACATCTGTCTAATGTTGTCATGTAACAAACTGTATTTACGGGAATATTTCACATCTCCAATATGTAATGCAAAATTTAAGGATAAAAACAGTATTACAAAGAACTAAATATTCAGTGAGTTTGCAAATGAAAGCTACGGCAACACTCTGCCCATATTTTATTCCTGGTTTTAGTAGAACAACTTCCTGGTTTGGTAGGACAACGTATGGGTCGAGGTGTCATATATATCATTTCATGCATGGCGTCCAGAGAATATAATAAAAGCTGCGAAATTTTGGTCGCTGCAGAGTATATTTTGTATGTAGTCATATTACGCTCGGATGATACACACACACACACACACACACACACACACACACACACACACAAGAACCAGACGGGGAATTCTTATTGGCTCTAATCTTCAGGCTCTGAGAATGATATCCTAGGGAGTCTTTTCAGGATGAATTTAACTACATTTTTATGGTTCTCGCAGAATTAAAACACCCTTCGTACTTTATTCTTGGGACCAGGAGAAAAGCAGTCAATATACACCATAGAACAGGTTGCAGCTTGAAAACAGAGAGAAAAATCACTTCACCCAAATCATGTGTGTCTGGTAATATCGCTACTTATATAATCCTGGCCTGACTATCACTGATTTATTATGGAAGGTAAACAAACACAGAAGATTGGAAACGACGCAGGTGTGTACCGAATTTCTTGTTTGAATTGTGACAAGATTTATTTGGGTGAGACATGTTGAGAGTTTAAGGGAATCTAGAAACATAGAGATGACTTACAGAGTGTTTTGGATAATGCCATGGTAAAATATAAATTAGTCATGGCTAACAGAATAGAGGGGAATGGTGAGAAATTCTTGATGCATGTAAATGTTACTGTTTTGCGAATATGTTATGAATCAGCTCACATATCTTTCGGTAACAATATGAATTTTCGAAAGCGCTCAGAGATTGCATACCTCCGCCAATGCCATTGCCATTAAAAAAGGATCCGGATCCGCCCCAAAACTTAATCAATTCTTTCTTGGTCCATGGCCCACCAATCCACAAAATTTTATTGATATTCATTAAGAGCTTTAGATATTGTGCGGGATACTCTGGATCCGGATTCGGATCCACCCTCATATTTAATCATTTCTTCCTTGGCTCATGGCCCACCCTTCCACAAAACTTCATCAAAATCCATTTATAACTTATTGAGTAATCCCGGATCAGGATCCGTGGATATAGAATCCGGATTCGCCCCCAAATTTAATCAGTGCTTTCTTGGTCCATGGCGCACATTTCTACAAAATTTCATTGAAATTCATCGAGAACTTTTCGAGATATTGTGCGAGATACTCTGGATCCAGATCCGGATCCGGCTCAAAATTTAATAACTTATTCCTCGGCTCATGCCCCACCCTTCCACAAAATATCATCAAATCCGTGTATAACGTTTTGAGTAATCCTGCTAACATACATACAGACAGACAAACCGACAAACAAACCTACGCGGGATAAAACGTAACCTCCTTTGCGGAGGTAAAAAAGAAGCGTTTTTTACCCCAGCCACACCTATATCATACCTGCTAACTAAGGGAAATCAGGCTGATTGATTAGGTTGTTACCTCCGCCAAGGAGGTTATTTTTTACCTCGCGTTTGTTTGTTTGTTAGTCTCTTAGCAGGACTACACAAAAACGGATTTTGATTAAATTTTGTGGAAGGGTGGACCATGGACCAATAAATAAATTATGAAATTTTGGGTGGGATCTGGATCCGGATCTGGAGTATCCCGCACAATACTTCCAAAAGGTCTCAATGAATTTGAATGAACTTTTGTGGAAAGGTGCGCCATAAACCAAGAAAGAAATAATTAAATTTTGGGGCTGATCCGGGTCCGGATCCGATACTACTCGAAAAGTTATGAACGGACTTTAATGAAATTATGTGGAAGGGTGGTCAATGGACCAAGGAAGAAATCAATAAATTTTGGTGCGGATCCGGATCCAAATCCGGAGCATCCTGCACAATATCTCCAAAGGTTCTCAATGAATTTCAGGGAAAGGTGGGCCATGGACCAAGAAAGAATTTATTAAATTTTGGGGCGGATCCGGATCCTATATCCACGGATTCGAATCCTTTTTAATGGCAATGGCATTGGCGGAGGTGTGCACTCTGTGAGCGCTTTCTAGTATTTCACATTTTTTGTTGTTGTCACTGTCACCACACTGTTTGGCCTAACTAGGGCGCTGACTGTAGCCTACCGTGCGTGTGGTATCCTGAAGAAGTTTTCTTCGGCAAAACGTCAAATAAAATGGGCCCCTGTCGAGTACTTGGGGATTCTTTATACATAATATATAATATACAGCAGACCCTCTCTTTACTGTACCCTACAAGACCTGATGTAGGATTTAGCTAACACTCTGGGGTCCCCAGACAAACTGTCGAATGTACTGGATATTATCCAGTAAATGGTAAAAGTCTTGCGGACCTTCCGGACAACGCAGATATACCGAATCACTTCCTGTGTGCGGGGTGACTCAGAGTGCATTTACCAATGCTGGAGAGGCTTTTTTTTTTTTTTTTTTTTTTTTTTTTTTTTTACCACGGGCTAGTCATGACAAGGATGTGAAATGATGGGCCAAGTAAGTGTAAAATGGGTGTAGTTTTAATTTCTGTTATAAGAATATACTATTTCACTCATTATACAGTATGCTTCAAATCCTACTTCAGGGGGGAACCTTTAGACTTACCAGATTATTGCCTTTACAGGATCTCCTTCCCCTCAGTTGATCCAGTATAGAGAACTCTATTCAAGAAAATATCAAAGCACTTATCAATTACATGACAAGGTAATTATTAACTTTTTCTGCAAATGCCTTTTCTGTATATTTTGGCAAATACAAAGTTTACGACTGACTTTCATTGGTATTCATTTAAAGTTTGCTTTTGGACGCCCCACGTAGTGCCTTGGTTCCTAAAAATCATCGTTGGTTACATTGGTCATTTTGTGAAAGCATTGAGACAACTGGCGTATATTTCTTTTGATTTTTGAGGAGGGGGGGGAGGTGCTTCTGAGAGTGCACTGTATGGAGAATAGATGGCCACCGCCAAAGAGGTGAGGTGATACAGCTACCTAAGTCGGTCAAAAACAGGGAGATTATCAATCTGGTATCACGAGCCCAAGATAAGTAGCACTAGATGTTACACGTACCACATCTGGCAGCAATGTAAGATGACGCTGGCGGTCGTTTTAATTGCTTAAATTGCTGCGTCTGATCAGCTTACATATTCTTGGTTTTAATATTTCTAGCATTTTAAGTTCTCCTGTTATTAAAGTATCCACATTTTCCATGTAAAGACAATAATGACTCTGTGGGTAAGTGTATTTTTTTTTAATGTGTCCGATTCTAGGCAAAGGCTTCAGGGCCTATTGTTAGGGGGCAGTGGTCTATCACAAGGCCCAGTAGTCCTCCTACACCTCCACGTCACCACTTCGGCGCTAACACCCACCGTCCATATTAAATACATGCTAGGGCTGTCTCGTACAGGACTGGTGTACTGGTATTACCGTGGGTACTTTTACATGTCGGCGGGTCTTCTTGCAGATCAGTAAAGTCCGCATTATGAAATTCAAATCCTTAACCCGCCCCGTCCCGACCATTTTCTCTCCAATGGTATCCCCCAATCCCGACCATTTTTGGACCCAAATTTTTTTTGCTAAAACTTTCGCTTTTGGTCAGAAACAATGGTCAGTCACAAAGAAATTGTTCCCCGGGGTCCATAATTGCCTTAAACAGGTATGCCTTGGTCACACTTGTCACCGTGTTCTCTGTAGGTGGTCTGAGCCTCTAACGTTTTCTATGGTATTATATGTCTGGGAAACCAATGAAAGTAAGTAGATATGTATTTATTACAAACATAAAAACATGTGATAAAAGAGTAAATTGGATTGTATACACAAACAGAGCTGAAATAAGCATTGTACCATCGTGCAAAACGAGCAAAATCGGGCAGACTGGTCACGATGAATCGCTAACATTCGAAAATCATGATACATATCATTTTTTTTACTTACATAATACTTCTACTATAACATTATACCATTTTACATTTTATTGAACTGTTTTTACGTATTCACAGGCCTTTCAGTAACATTTAGCGTAATGTTAGCTCTTATTTATGTAGTGAGTGAACTCGCTGTGACTGTTGTTTCAACTCGTATTGTGTTTTTTCTACTTACATAATACTTTCCTAATAACATTATACACTTTTCAACTTTATAGAACTGTTTTGAGATAATTTCAGGCCTTACGTAAATATTTAGCGTAATAATAGCGCATAATAACACACACGGTGAAGTCGCTATGACTACTATTTCAACTTACAACTTATTTTTGTACTTATATAATAATTCTCCACTAACATTGCACATGTTTACACTTGATATAATTGATATCACATAATTTCAGACCTTACGATTCAACTGAGCGTCATATTAGCGCGTACTTACACAGTGAGTGTTATCGCGATATCCTTTGTTTCATCTTACACTAGTATTCAAATTATAAATTACCTTACTACTAACATTACAACAAATTCCACTTTATATAATTCCTATCACATACTTACTGACCAGAATGTTCTACTGAGCGTAATATTTTCGCAGATTTACACAGTGGGTGTACTCGTGACATCAATTATTACAACTTACACTATTTTTCAACTTATACGTTTTATTCATGCTAACATTACACCTGTTTCCACTTTATATTCTTGCTATCACATATTTACTGACCAGAGTGTTATAGTGAGCGTCATATTTTCGCAGATTTATACAGTGGGTGTAGTTTTCATATTACTTCGTTCAACTTACACTATTTCTCAACTTATACATTACTTTCCTGCAAACATTACACCCGTTTCAAGTTTATATAAGACTTGGCACATACTGACTGGCCTTACCATTATACTGAGCGTCATATCGCCATCCCACACAGTTTCAGTAGTGTAGGAAGTTATGGTACTCTCTGAAACATGGCTGAAGGCACAACGCAACATTGGTGGTGGTGGGGGAGGTGGAGAGCGGCGCCTTTCATCACTCGCACTTCTCTTCCCTTTCCCTTTTCCTTTACCCTTTCCCTTCCCTTTCCTTCTTTTCCCTACATCCTGGGGCTGTGTGGAGGAAGTTTGGGAATATTGTATGGCGAAAGACGTGCTGGGGAGTGGCTCCACCTCCTCTCCCCTAGGCCTACGTGCACCATGTGCTCGTGCTGCCTCCCTCACACCACTTCCCTTTCACCCCGCACTCCCACCACACCACTTTCGCCTTCCCCAGACAAAACACTAGGCCATACTTTATTTGCCTTCTCGCCCCACCTTCTGATCCTCGGGGTGAGATTTTTTCCTTCCCCAATCATGAGGCAACATCACGTAATAAGCCGCCGTCATCATCATCGTCCTCATCATCGTCCTCATCAGAATCTCTCTCTAGGGGATGGAGAGAGGTCCATGCAGGTGTTTTGGGTGCAGGCTGGCCTTCCCTTGCCTTACGATACGTGACATACCGCTTTTTCCAGGGCGAAGGGACCTCCTCATCACTGCTTGTTATTTCCTCCTCAGGCTGCACATAATCTCGATCCACCACATCATCATCAAGTGGAGAATCACTATCTCCAGTGAAGGCATCCAGGGCGGATTGTATTTCGTCGTCTGAGAGACCTTTACGCGCAATGGCTGACCTGGGTCACTGCTAACAGGTGAGTGACCGAGACAAGGGCGAGTGCAGGTCACGCCAGGTCTGGGACGCTGCCCGCCTGGGGGCAGGTAGGGGAGGCTTGGGTTCGTGGGCGAATCGAAAATCTCGCGCGAATTTTGAAAATTGTGGAAATAATGAACCTTGCAATTGCAGGACGTTGAAGTACGTCAACGGGATTGGCAGTGACATAACGTGAGGACGTGGAAGTACGTCGACGGGACGCCGTGGGTTAAACTGTTCCCTGCCCCAGCCGGGAATCGAACCTGGGACCATTAGGACTGAGGGCCGCTTCTCTACCGATTAAAAATTGCATCACTTATTTTTCTGTTTCATTTTTATTAACCATTACTATTTTTTAATTCTTCAACTATACTGGGGATGGCTGCACATGTTATCCCCACCAAACCTGTTGTAGGGTTTTTGGCCTCACCCCATCCTCCTAGGATCTATGTCCATGCTACACAGGCAGAAGCTTATGCTGCATGTAAGAAGAGAACCTCTGAGGCTACAGCACTGTACGCCAGTGGTGTTCTTTGTGCAGATGTATGCATACAGGTAAAATGTCCACCACTGATATCACTGGTGTCATGGGCGTTAACCTCGACTAGTTCCTGTCTGTCTTCTCAATGCTCCAATATTATAACTGTTATTGTGGAAACTATTTCCCCCAGAAGGAGATATCCTGTGTGTTGCGGTATATTCGCATCTTTCAGTATGGTTGTCTTTGTTAAAAACCAGATGATTATAACAGAAAACATATAGTGATATAACAGAGAATATTTAGTGATGGTTGAGAGTGGTTTAAGAACCCAGGGATTTGCTCTAGTTTCTGGTTAAGTCTTTAATATTAATATGTTAAATGCTACTGCATTTAACCTTTTATGGACAATTGTAGTGTAAATACGTGTATAAATTTCCGATGATTATAAGAATCTTCCATGTACATGACTGTGCATGCATGGCATAATGACATGGAAAATGGAAGGTTTCATCATCTTAATGCAGATAAAATGAATATTTGGCTTTGGTTTGTATTTAAAACAAAGGTTAACTCGTTAAGTTGGACCTTCCTTGTAATTTTCATAGAGTAATTTTCTGTATTTAAGTAACTGTAACTAAATAGCCTAATATTTGGCATCTCTGAATCCAATGAAGGAGGAGATGCACCATTTTTAGTTCAAATAAGCTAGCTGATGGGAATGCATTGTATATACTGACAGCACCAGGACGCTTGGATTCGACCCACACAACCCAACTAAGACTGCAAACCCGTCAATATCTGTCAATCCGATATATCTAGCTAAGTATGCTTTAAGATTTGGCCAACTCAAGGGAAGTTAGCTAGGATAAATATATACCTCACTTATTCAGAGAGACACCTATTACTTTAACACGTTAGTGGTCCAACCCCCCTGCAGCCAGCAGAACCCTCGGGCTTTCCCCCACCCCGCTCTGCCTCCCTCTTCCCCTCCCATGCGCTCGAGTTTGTTCTTTTTCGATTATTTTTTCACACCAAAATTTTGGATTAGCGGATTTGTTTTATACTGTTAAGTTGAAAAAGTGCATAAGAATGTCTATATTCTGATATTTTTTCACTCCGATATCATTTAGATTAGCAGGTTTGTTTTTATACTGTCAGAAAGCTGAGACTTTGTAGAATAAGATTAAAGAAAATAGAAAGTGACACAGTCATGAAGAGTATAATTTGAAATGCGCATAAGAATCTTAATATCATTTTTTTCTAAACGTTTTTTGGTCATGTTTTCGAATTTTCCCATGAATGAAAATAGTATCACCAAACTGGAAATTCAATCAAACTAATATCAGACCAAATTTCAGGACGTTAAAAGCAATTCCTGATTTATGGTGAGTAGTTCTTTGGACGCGGATCCGCGTCTAAAGAGCTGCTTGGACACTCAGGTTGGAATGCGAAAATGTTAATTTAACATTTGGTGTCTTGATAGAAGAATACCCTCAAAATTCCAAACAGTTAAGTTCTTCATTAAGACGATCACCAAGACCAAAGTAGTTAATAAACAGCAAATATAAAGGTGTTTAGTTGACCACAAACCTCATTTACTATACAACACTTTATACTACGTCTGTGATTAGTAAACCAATTTGCCCAAAGTTGTAATTTTTTTATTATTAATTTTGTAACTCCAAATTACGTACTTACTTAGGTTAGCAGAGCACCTTAGTTCTTAATGTATTATAACCCTTATCTTTTAAGGCTTGAAAAATTCAACTTAAGATAAATCAAATATCCCAGTCATTTGGCGCACGGTCCCTTCATATAAAATTTTATTCTAACGATGTAACGAAGTAAAGAAGAACGATTGGGAACAAATGAAATGAATCACATACCTTACTGCCCCAGGAAAATAAAAAAACAAATAAATGAATAAATAAAATAAAGTAAATGAACAGGAAGGATCACTTGGAGTCTCCAACACTTTGGAGATAACTCAAAAAATCGAAAAACTTCATTATCGCCTAAACCTTAATCCTTCCACCAGCCACGTTTCCAATACGATCAAAACAATCTGAGTTGGCTTTGGCAAGTGACCTTAACCTTTGAGCTTTCCCTATGACCTTGACCTTTGACTGACTTCTCAGATTAGAACATCATTATACCTGTTTTACCCTACGTCCTTCCACAATGTTAAGAGCACATCAAATTAAAACTGTGTAACTTAACCTTGGCATTTGACATTCAACTATTTTTTTTCCTCAATAACAATAGATCAGCCTCTTTGGTAATCCTCAAAACAAAATTTGATCCAACTTGGATTAAAACTGTTGGAGTTATTTTGTTCATACACTTACAGAAAGGTCGAATTTTTACCTTGCCCCGTGACCCTGACCTGTGATTCAATGTTGAAATCCTATTTTGTTGTTCGACCATTAACACTTCCACTAACTTTGGTTTGTATATCAAAACTGCATTGACCTTGCCATAGGACCTTGGCCTCTCACATTTTTCATATGATCTGCACATCTGAATGGCAGTTTTTGAAATTTAATAAGTTTATCCTGATTTCTCCACAGTCGTTCAACAACATTTGGTCTAAATCCAACAAAAAATGTTAAAGTGACCTTGCCATGGTACCTTGACCATTGGCCCTTTGCTTTAAAGAAAACAATGCTTTTACTCTGAGTGAGACAGCCAAGCCTTGCATCAAGTTTGGTTGAAATAGGATAAAAACTTGTACTTATTTTTAACAACCACATATATATAACTGCCTGTGTTTTCCTTCACCTTTATAAGTTTTTTGTCTATCATCCCTCCTGTCACTTTTTTTTTTTTTTTTTTTTTTAACTCTTCTTTCCACTTCAGGTGACTCGGCACTAAGTACCACGCTTACTGGTTTCCTGCAACTCAGGAAACCATTTATAACACTGGGTGAAAAATATACAGTTAAATAACGGGGTAATGTGGAGCATACTATGGTACCTCTGCTAAGACTTTCCTGATCTACCAGATGACCCGCCGACATGTCGTAAAAGTACCCCCGCTAATACCAATACACCAGTCCTGTATGAGACAGCCCTAGCATGTATTCAATATGGACGGTGGGTGTTAGCGCCGAAGTGGTGACATGTGGAGGTGTAGGAGGACTACTGGGCCTTGGGATAGGTGACTGCCCCCAAGAAATAGGCCCTGAGCCTTTGCCCAGAGTCGGACACATAAAAAAAAAAAAAAAAAAAAAAAAAAAAACCTGGGTGGAGAAACGCTTATGTGGTATCCATCCAGAAGCCAAACCTCCATACGCTTCCCCACACCACGCTTTGTCAAGGTGTTGTCTGCCGCAAGGGAACATAGGTTCATTGGCCAGGACGGCCCTGCAGGGGTGAATGTTTGCCTTTGGTGGATGAGTTTGTCCGGTAAGAAAGATCGGGGTTGTTTAGCAACAACAATAACAACATACCGGTCGAACTTTGACCGTACCAGGTGACCTGACCTCTGAATAATTGTTCACAAAGTTGAGTCACTTCATTCTTGCCTTACCCTCATTCACTCAGTTCAGTCTGATATATATATATATATATATATATATATATATATATATATATATATATATATATATATATATATATAAAGTTCCAGTTAATTTCCTTAGACCAGTGTTTCTCAGACTTTTTCACTTCATTCCTCACTTCTGGGGATCTTAACATCCTCGTGGCCCTCCTTCAGTTTTCTCTCAAGCCCCTAATAAATATTGATGGAAAAACAGTTTTGGTGCTCTCCATTTATTTAATTTCTTACAACTATCAGTCAGAATGCATATTTTATTACATATCAATGAGATGGATGATGCTGTTTGCCTTTAGTCAGTCGACTGATTCGAGGTTGAGTCAAGGATAACGCACATCTCATATCTGGGTCCACATCCAACTGGTTTCGAAAAATACATTTTATGTGTAGAAGGATGGAGAAACCAGATTCACATAAATATGTTGTGGAAAATGGCATGAGGGCAGTAAATGGGATTTCATTAACTTTTGGAGATGACTGATACATGAAGCACCACAACGCAGTCAGATTTTTCTTCATAAAGGTTTATTGCTGCGGAATCATTCTTAAGGGCAAGGAATTCGTCCTGTACATCATCGGGTATGGCAGCTGTATCAAGAGTGTCAGAGAAAGGATTCCTCACCAATTTCTCTTCTTCCTTCTTGAATTCTTGGGGGTATCTTTTGAACTTATTTTCCAAGGATTTCGAATGCTGAATTATTTCACTTTTGAGTGATAGGTCAAGTGGTTGATCCTCCTCAATCTTGCCAGGAACAGTTGAAAGATTCTCAAACATGGCAAGATTTTCTGCTCTCATTTTCCTTTGCCAGGTCTGGAATTTAGCAAGAAATGCATGCATACAGCCCATGAAGTAAAATACGTTTCATTCCTTGTCTTGTAGCTTGAAATTCAGCCTGTTTAGCTGCTCAGAAACGTCGGCCAGGTATGCAAGACCTGACTCCCTCAACTCCTGGTTGAAGAGACTTAATAATCATGTTATCCTTTGAATTCCCGGAAAAGTTTAAGTTCTCTCCGAAGCTCACGGAAAAGTTTAAGTTCTCTCCGAAGCTCAGATACTCTGCTTACAACAGTGCCCTTCGAAAGCCATCGCACTTTGTAGTAAAAAAGGAGGGATTCAAGCTCTGAACCCATGTCTACACAGAGTTTCTCCTGTTTTTACAAAGTTGATACATACTCCCACTGCCTCCAAGACCTTGCAAAGAGCATCAGGGAGGGTTTTTGATGCCACTGCAATACGATAGATCATTCAGCGAACCACTTTCGCATTCAGAACTACTTCTTTCACATTCTTCTGTGGCTCCGATTTTGATTCCAGCATCGCCGCAGTTCCATCTGTACAGACTCCACAACAATTTTCCCAGCCTATTTCGTTAGTTGTGAAGAAAGAAGTCAACTTTTCCATCACACCTAAAGCTTTTGTGGAAGTTTCAAACTGTGTACGGAACAGATATTCATCTTTGATGTCATGCAGGAATGCATACTGTTGAGAAGCGGGATTTGCTAGTTTAGTACTACTGTAGAAGGTTCTCAGTACTTCTGGTATTTTTCTGTTACGTGTAAGAGTTGCCAGCTGGCCTGCTGTTCGAGAGTGGAGGTATTCTGTAAGTTGTACATTATTTATTGTGCTCATTTTTCCCTATAGTGTTTTATATATGTGATTGTCAAAATATGTAATTTTATCTCAGTTTGTATGCTAAGTGATATGGAGTGTTACGCAGTGTAAGAAAACTCGGGATATTTTGGATGTCTCCGAGTTGGTAACTGTTGTTTCTCCGAGAATGTAATAAATCATTCTAGTATATTGGAAGCATATAATTTAAGAATGGGGAAGGGACCAGAGAAGTTTCAGTTCAGTTTGAGTTCAGTTCAGCGTCAGTGCAGATTGTACAGCTCCAGTACTTGTGAAAACAGTGAAGTTGACAAGCATTAAGCGTAATTATCTGGATAATAAAGACAGTGAACTTAAGAAGCCAGTGTTTATTTACAACGCCTAAGCTGATCTCGTTGTTGCACACCGAAAGGCTGACCAAAAGGAAAACAACTCACAGGGCAACATCCTTCCTATACTGAGCCACTGGTGTTGTAGCCTGTGGCAGTGTGTGACGGGGATATAACAATACCTAACAAACACGAGTAGCTGTGCATTAGAACTCACATCCATTGACTCATCCAACTGTACTATGAACATACCAGTTGGGGAAAATTTAATCGCTTGTATCACTTTTTCCATAATATCAGCTGACATTTCACGAATTCTCCGTTTCACTGTGTCGTTTGACAAATCTGCTGAATCATATGTGCATTTGACCCTCGAAGAACCAGCTTGACCATCTTTACAGCACACGGTTTAATGAAAATCTCACCAATCGATTGGTGAATTCCCACACGGTTGCATTCGTGTGGGAATTTTTCTTCCTTGTTATAGCAAGGGAAACCTCATATAATGCTTCCACCAAACTTAAGTTCTGTTGTTGGAAAGCACCACTCCCAGTCAGTCTCTGTTTTCCCAAACTCTGTTCGTAGTGCTTGAAGAAACTGGGGTCTTTCACCACTTACTGAGGGTGGATTATCGTCAGATGATGCTTCAGCTTACTAGGCCTCATAGAATCATTCCCCTGCACTTTGAATTTGAAACACAGCACACACTGAGGTTTCTCGATGCTATCAGCGAGGATTGATGTTAATCCGTAGTTTATGTATTCATCATTGTACTTCCACCTCTTAGTAACACCGACAGCCACTGCAAAGCTATCTATCTATCTATCTGTATATCTATCTATCTATCTATGTATTTATATAGATATTTAGATATATAGATATTTACATAAAGAAGCCAAACAGATACAAGCAGACGAATGGTATGCTTAAAATTATGTGGCCACTTGCACCAAAAGAAATTAATTTACTACTGTACACTGATTTAAAATCAGTGTCGAATAAAAATCATGTCAAACGAATTTCACCGAATCCGCATGCTTTATTTTTAAAAACACCCAAGTGAATTAAATGTTATGCAGTATGAAGTAACTGGTTTTCAGTATTTGATTTTTTTAGCAGACAATACTGCATTCATCCCTTCGTTATTTTTTGTTTCAAAGTTGGAATAAGTTTCATTAAAGAAATTTTCGAGTTAATAATTAGCAGTTACCACTAGTGCAATTGAAGCAAAATTCGTCTGACATCATAGTAACTATTAAATTCTCCGAATTCCCCGCGTTTTGTTGACGGGTTCCGTCGCAACCTTTAATTATGCAAAAATTATGTAAAATCATGGTTGCATTGTAAGAAAATGTGAAATATCATATGATATTGCTAATGTAGCATTACACTTTGAATAATCATATTCAATCATTACCATATAATATTCATACTGTTACAAATGTTGACAGTAAACAGTAAGTATTGAAGCCCCCCCCCCCAAAAAAAAAAAAAAGCGATGCCAAGACACAGCAAACCCTTCCCCGGCAATCATTTTAGTGCTGGCGTATAAACACAACAGGATATTTAGTCAGAGATGCCACATATGAAATTTGGAGTAAATCGGGTGAAAAATGACGGTTTTATGCCCATTTGAAATTTTAGGCCCGACCCATCTGACACTGACCCCTGATGTAATGAGGCATATTTTAGGATGCAGATTTGAAAGATGCACCTTTCTGTTTTGGTTTCATGTCGATATGACGAATTTGAAAGGAGTTATGGCAAAAAATGATTTTTACCCATCCCCCTTTTTTAACATTTTTTGGGCCTACAACCTAGGCCTTGGCCCACTTTGGCCCCAAATTTAATCAGGTGATCAGAAGGTCCTAGTCCATCATCCCTTTAATTTTAGTCAAAATCGCAGTAGTTTTCGCGTAAAGTTGTTAACAGACAAACAAAGTAACAGACAAGCCGAATGAAAACGATACCCGCCCCCTAGCCCCTCCGGGACGGGACGGGTAAATAAAGACAAAGAGATGTCAGACGCAACAAAAGAAACATAAGATGTCAAATATAAATGCATAATCACTCCAAAACATAGATTATTATTATGAGCAAAACATAGATAAGTATTATAAGAAAGTAGCAAAAAAACTTGTACTGATTTAAATTTGTAGTGGACCCTGTGCTGCATTAAAATTTCACATTGTTTGTCATCAGTTTCAAGTCAGAGCTGCTAAATCTGCATTGAAATCGTGTTTGGGGAAAGCCATTTGATTTAGCTTCAAACTAACATGATTTTTATTTTTTCAGCATTGATTTTAATTCAGATCATTTGGTGAAAGTGAATTAGTTGAATTTCGTCATATATTTTAATACAGTGCTGTATTTTTTCGATGCAAGTGGACAATGCTATTAAAAAAAATGAATAAGAAAATGAACAGAAATGAGATTGCAAAGAGAATATGTGAGAGCAATATCAAAGGTAGAGGTGTGATACGGAGACCACCAATGACCTGGGAAGGCAGAGTGGAGGAATACATAAACTATAAAACTATACATCTATATCTAAATATATCTATAGGTGGAGAGATAGATAGATAGATAGGTAGACAGGAAAAACAAAAATGTCAATTTAACAATACTGATATCAGCTATATATCTCGCAAGTAACACTAGAGAACTGTATAGAAAGCAGTAGATATTTCTCACCAACTCATATCTGCGGGTTTCAGCTGGGGTCGTGGTGGAGAGGGAGTTTACAACAGGGAGGGAAGGAGACACGCCTGCACCCTGCACGCAGTCCCAAGGCTGTTGGAAGATGATTTTATATATGATTTGCTCGACAACAAGTTCAATCCTGCATATTGCATACAAAGTGTTGCCTTTTAGTCATACCTTTACCTTGCCCACTCATTGGTCCAGCGATGTTGAAACGTAGTATTACGCTGGAGCGAGAGGGGCAAGGCGACGATCTTAAACACGTGGACCCCTCACCCGAGTGTATGACAGACACACTCTGATTTACTACATACACTTGCTCACCATAACCTCACTAAATTCCTGTCGTGGTCCCCTTGGGGGTCATGGCTCCCAGTTTGAGAACCAGTGGCCAGTGTTTGACCAATGCCTGTTTTCTTGACCATTGACCTCTTGCTCTAAAACAAATCATGGATTTCTACGCTTGTGGTCCCTCAAACAATCCACCAAATTTGGCAAAAAATGGAGAAAAGCATTAGGGGCTTATGTTCACACACACACACACATACACACACACACACACACACAACCACACACACACACACACACACACACACACACACACACACACACACACACACACACACACCGCTCCTGCTCCAGCAGCACAGGTGTAAGAATAATAATAATAATAATAATAATAATAATAATAATAAATAATAATAATAATAATAATAATAATAATAAATAATAATAATAATAATAATAATAATAATAATAATAATAAATAATAATAATAATAATAATAATAATAATAAATAATAATAATAATAATAATAATAATAATAATAATAAATTCTTGTTATTCCGGGAGCAATATATATAGTATACATATAATAATTTGATAACGTGGCTTAATGGAAAAAAAAAAATTATATATTAATTGGTGCCTGGGTTAATGATATTTGCTCACCTAATTCCAAATAAAAGATTACGGCGCAGGGCCACATCCTTTCTATATAATTTGCGGCAGCCTGAGTAGACTATTAACTGTTTGCATCATTTGCCACATCACGATCACAATTCAATTTATTACGTCCAACATGAGGGCATCCCTATTAATCTGTTCCAACAACATCCAAATTACTTCTTTTCAGCTTGAGAGTCTTTTCCAATTGGATGGGTTAGATGCTGTTTTCATTAATCTCTTTAATGTGGGTGGGTTTTCTTAAGCTGAGCCATACTGAGCTAAGAATATCATTACAAGTATAATATCAACATGAAGAAGTTAGAATTATGCTTGTAGTGTTGAAGTACTAAATATATACTCATTGTGTTCTGTAGCTTTCAGTTTTATGATTTTCTTTTCATTCATTTATTTGCTTAGTCTTCCTCCAAGGACACAGATTAATGGAGGCTATATTATTTAAGAAAATGAAAATGTAAAAACCACACCCAAACTGAATGAAACTCTTATTTATGACTTAATCGTCTATCTATCTATTGCCAGACGCCTCAATCCCGTTTGGGGTGGCCACAAACAAATCCCCTCCAAGTCGCCCTGTCCCCCGCCATTTCACTGCCCTGCTCCCAACTCACACCCCTCTCTCTCATATACCTCTCTGCCCCATCCCTCCATCTCATCCTCGGCCTCCCTCTCCCTCTTCCCCCCTCCACCTCACTCACATACACTCTCTTCGTCAGTCTTTCACCCTCCATCCTCTCCACATGGCCATACCACCTCAGTGTGTTCCTCATAACGCTTCCTATCACATCCACATCCACACCACAACGCTCCTTTATATCCTCATTCGTCAGCCTGTCTCTCCATGTGATTCCACAGGCTCCTCTTAAATAACTCATTTCCACTGCTCTCACTCTTGACTTGTGTCCTTCCAACAACGTCCAAGCTTCACTTCCGTACGTTAGAGTTGGTATCACAATACTGTCATGTAGTAACTTTTTCATTTCCATGCTCACTTCCCTGTTTCTTATCATTGCTTTCAAAGAACCAGCAACCTTTCTTCCCTGCTGTACCCTTTCAAGCACTTCACCCTCCAAACCTCCATCCTTACTCATCACACTACCCAAGTACTTAAACGTACTCACATCTTCCAATTCCTCACCATCCAACCTCGCTGTACATTCACTGACTTCACCTCTCTCAAAGACCATCACTTTACTCTTCCCTACATTCACCTTTAGATTCCGTTTCTCACACACTCTCCCAAACTCATCCACCAAGCCCTGCAGCTCCCCTTCGTCTTCACTCAACAACACAATATCATCTGCAAACAACAGTACAGGGAGTTTCCAAACAATATCCTCTCTCACCAGGGCCACTCCAACATCCACTACCCTACCTTGAACCTCTTTTATTACCCCATCCACGTACAGATTGAACAACCATGGAGACATGACACATCCGTGTTTCAACCCAACTTTCAAAGAGAAAAATTCACTTAGTTCACCATCCACACGCACTGCAGCCTTCGCACCATCGTACATTCTCTTCACAGCATTCAACAACTTCCCATCTACTCCATATATTCTTAACACTTTCCACAATCCTTGTCTATCCACCCTGTCATATGCTTTCTCCAAATCCATGAAAGCTGCATACAACTTCTTTCCCTTCTCTAGAAACTTTTCCACTAAAGATCTAAGAATGAATATCTGATCTACACAACCTCTTCCCTTCCTAAAGCCTCCCTGTTCTTCTCCAACTAATTCCTCTGTTCTTTCTCTAACTCTGTCAATAAGTATCCTACCATACACTTTTCCTATTATACTAAGAAGACAAATGCCCCTATAATTACCACACACTTCTTTTTCCCCTTTTCCTTTGTACAGGGGAATAATTATACCTGACTTCCAATCCTCCGGGACTCTACCTTCCTCCCAGGCCAATCTGCACATCTTCCACATCCATTCTACTACTATCTCTCCCCCATGCTTCAGCATTTCACCACACACTTCATCAATTCCTGGGAGTTTCCCCGATTTAACTTTCTTCATTGCTTCCACAACTTCTATCTTACTGATTTCTTCCTGTCTTCTCACCTCCAATCCTTCTCCCAGCCATTCCCCAGCCACTTATACTCGCATTAATCGTACTGAAGATTAAAAATTCTCCCGGCCTTCCCATTCCGTAAATATTCTGCTGTATTGCTGAAGGATTCACACCTTTAATATTCGTTTATGTGATCCCAGAGCCCAATAGCTTTAGCGCTAATAAAGTGCAAATGACAAATTAGAGTATTGTCTCTCCCTTCTCTCTCTCTCTCTCTCTCTCTCTCTCTCTCTCTCTCTCTCTCTCTCTCACACACACACACACACACACACACACACACACATGAACATACGTGTAGATTATTTTGCCTTTCATTTTTAGGATTTCCATTTGTTGAGTAATTGCCGTACATAAAGCATCCTATTTTTCACCCCCTGTCTGTGTACTATCGACTAGATTACGGATGACCAGCATTAGAGGAAAGTGAAGCAAATGCGAAAAATTCCATCTATCTATCTATCTATCTATCTCTATCTATCTATCTATCTATCTATCTATCTATATATATATATATTTGTGTGCTTCACAGTGCAGACCTAAGGAAAAGGAAATCCGTTCATCTCAAGAATGTAGTTTTTGTTAGGTTCTTCCTAAATCCAGAGTATTCGCCGATATATATATATATATATATATATATATATATATATATATATATATATATATATATATATATATATATTTAAGCAAAAGCCTATGATCTAGCTTTCGCCAAGATCTTCTCTCTTAACGATCCTTACTTACTTCAGCAAAATCGTCTGGTATTATCATGGTTAAAATAAAGAAAATAAAAGACGTTACGGCACTGGACATTGTGTACACCAAAGGGTAAGGTTATTTTATGCCTTAGGCTAAACATGTCGAAATATAGAGGATACAACCTTCAACAACCCATTCAGTACTACTGTACTCTTCACTCCTTATTTATTTGAAATCATCTGCAGATATCGGGAATATTATAAAAATCACATCATCGTGCTGAATGGCTTACAATATAGGTATACGAGTATACTACTGTAGAGTAAGTGGTGTGTATGCTCTGCTGAACATAATTTTTGTTACTAAACAACTTCACTCTCACCATTCCTTCCCTCTCGCAGTATTTCTTGTCAGTATCCCTGGCTGTGTAATTGTAGTGTCTTGACCCTCTGCAGGTTAAGACAACTCTAATACTGATATTCTGTTACTGGCAACGGCAGAGGTTTATATTTAGCTGAGTGTCACCGAAGCCTGAGAGGGAATACTACAGTATACCGCTAAACATCTGATAGTGAGACAGTAATTCCAGCTAACGGCCAAGCATTTTATTGTGAAAGTGCGTCATAGGAGTCCTTATAAGTCGAGCTTTAAAAGTGAGTGAAGGCAGGTGTAAGCATTCCTCTAGTATTTGATAGTCATGTATGAAATCCATGTAACAGCTGAATACAATCTGTCTGCATCACACATTAGTGAGCGTTGTCAGCTCAGACACTTTCTAACATTGTTAGGTGCTTCAGAAATTACCGTACAATTTGTGAGACCTGTCTACACCAACGCGCTCTACGTTTTAATAGCTCGACCCCAATCCTCTACTAGTTCTCACCGAAAGGAGAGTATGTTTCCACCCATGTTTGTTTGTTTGTTTGTCTGTCAGCAAGATTACTCAAAAACTAAATGTGATTTTTGGGCCAAGATTAGTGGGTAGATAGCCCATGTCCCAGGGAACAATCGATTAACTTTGGGACAAATGTTTTTTAGTCTGTTTGTCTATTAGCAGAATTACTCAAAAACTAAATGAGAGATTTAGACCAAATATCGTGGGTAGGTTGCCCATGCCCTAGAGAAAAATCGATTAACTTTTGGAACCGATCTGGATCGTATTATAAATTCTGGATCCGGAAAATACTTTTTGCGAAACCCTAATCAATGATGGCAGATCCTAACCTATTATGAGGAGTGGTTTGAATATTTCGTTGCCCTTGTCGGAGAGATGCGCTCTATTGACTGCCCCTCCAGTACTGTTAATGTAAATTGAAGAACAAATCTGGGATGAAGCTTGCCTGAAAGGATCGAGAGTCAAAAACTTAGTATTTACGATAGTAGGATTGCTCCTTGAGTCCGGGAATATCTAATTTATTCTCGCTATCTCCAGACGATTATATTCACTTGGAAGAGCACTCTTAAAGATACATTCAGAATCTCTCCATCTCTTACAGTTTCAAAAAATGTATTCGTAATTTAATAATGCTGTCTGAACTGAGCAAGAACTGAGTGGAAGAATTCGTCATCTGATGGACAAGGTAAAAAATTAATGGGAAATAGTTACGGGGGACGCATTAAACTCTTATAACGAATCAACTAATGGAAATTGGATCTTTTAATAAGATATGGAACTACTCTCTCGTGCTGGCACCGACATAATAGGACATCATTGGTTGGTTAAAAAAACGTCCTCAACTCCATCTCTATATCGCTAAAGAAGAATGATGGGCTGCAGGGGAAGGAGAATTTCAGCCTGCCCTCCCAGTGTTCACGTTCATAATAGCCTGGGGCAAGAATATCAAGAAATTATAGACGACTTTTTATGTTAAGAGAGTCTCCATTTGGTGAAAAAGTGAAAGCTATATCCAACCTCTACGGTTCGAAAAATCTCCCCAACGAAGAATACCGTCGTCTGTAAGTAGCCAGAATAAAATGGAAATAACGTACTAGGGCTGATCTGGACAATCCCTTGAACAACATGACGCTTTGAATGTTCTCCTTGCTGGATGTATGTTTTTATTTACCCGAAGAAGAACCTCTCGAAATAATGTGATTTAAAACAACTTTTTTTTTTTCACCTTGTATCACATGTTTTCCGTTTCATTCGTGGTCACAGCTGAAATTTTAATCATATAGTGAATTACTCGTCGTGGTGAAGTGGTTAACCCTTCTGTACGATGGCATCTTTTGGGGCGTATGTTTCTGCTACCTCCAGGCACTGTTCTTGCGATTATTTTATTTGATTTTGTCGATACCTCTCTCACTGAGAATGTTAGACGCAAGCTCCATTAATCACTTCACTTCTTTGACGTACTGTATATCAGCACTACACCCAGGCGATTCTGTTCAGATCTGGTGAAACATACCCGACAGAAGAAATCAAGTAGTCTTCATCAAGTCTTTCACTAGTAGAGATCTATCTTGAGTGGAATGTAATCGTCTGCTGGTATCGAGAACAGAATAAAAAACAGGCTACATCATCAGAATGAAGGGCTTAAACACCCCCACTAAGAAAACACTGCCGAGCAGTTGGAGAGAATTATAACTTTCGTTCGGCGTGTAATTATATTTTCATTCTAACTATTTTCATTTCACTATTTTATTTACCCAGAGTGCATCAAAAGAGTCATAGCGTCATTCAGGCATTCTCTTCCAGTTAACATCAAATGATTTTATTTAGCCATGAGTGAGTCATACGAGCGTGAGTGTTAGTTTTACCTCTCGTAGGGGCATTTGTCTTCTTAGTATAATAGGAAAAGTGTATGGTAGGATACTTATTGACAGAGTTAGAGAAAGAACAGAGGAATTAGTTGGAGAAGAACAGGGAGGCTTTAGGAAGGGAAGAGGTTGTGTAGATAAGATATTCATTCTTAGATCTTTAGTGGAAAAGTTTCTAGAGAAGGGAAAGAAGTTGTATGCGGCTTTCATCGATTTGGAGAAAGCATATGGCAGGGTGGATAGACATGGATTGTAGAAAGTGTTAAGAAATTATGGAGTAGATGGGAAGTTGTTGAATGCTGTGAAGAGTATGTATGATGGTGCTAAGGCTGCAGTGTGTGTGGATGGTGAACTAAGTTAATTTTTCTCTTTGAAAGTTGAGTTGAAACAGGGATGTGTCATGTCTCCATGGTTGTTCAATCTGTACATGGATGGGGTAATAAAAGAGGTACAAGGTAGGGTAATGGATGTTGGAGTGGCCCTGGTGAGAGAGGATAGTGTTTGGAAACTCCCTGTACTGTTGTTTGCAGATGATACTGTGTTGTTGAGTGAAGACGAAGGGGAGCTGCAAGGCTTGGTGGATGAGTTTGGGAGAGTGTGTAAGAAACGGAATCTAAAGGTGAATGTAGGGAAGAGTAAACTTATGGTCTTTGAGAGAGGTGAAGTCAGTGCATGTACAGCGAGGTTGGATGGTGAGGAATTGGAAAATGTGAGTACGTTTAAGTACTTGGGTAGTGTGATGAGTAAGGACGGAGGTTTGGAGGGTGGAGTGCTTGAAAGGGTACAGCAGGGAAGAAAGGTTGCTGGTTCTTTGAAAGCAGTGATAAGAAACCGGGAAGTGAGCATGGAAGTGAAAAAGTTACTACATGACAGTATTGTGATACCAACTCTAACGTACGGAAGTGAAGCTTGGACGTTGTTGGAAGGACACGAGTCAAGAGTGAGAGCAGTGGAAATGAGTTATTTAAGAGGAGCCTGTGGAATCACATGGAGAGACAGGCTGACGAATGAGGATATAAAGGAGCGTTGTGGTGTGGATGTGGATGTGATAGGAAGCGTTATGAGGAACACACTGAGGTGGTTTGGCCATGTGGAGAGGATGGAGGTGAAAGACTGACGAAAAGAGTGTATGTGAGTGAGGTGGAGGGGGGAAGAGGGAAGGGGAGGCCGAGGATGAGATGGAGGGATGGGGTGGAGAGGTATATAAGAGAAAGGGGTGTGAGTTGGGAGCAGGGCAGTGAAATGGCGGGGGACAGGGCGACGTGGAGGCGATTTGTTTGTGGCCACCCCAAACGGGATTGAGGCGTCTGGCAATAGATAGATAGATAGCTGGCGTAGTTAACCAAGCATTGTATTCCAGGTAAACGGTTTTATTACCTCCGTAACGAAGCTGGAGGAGGTTATGTATTCGCCTATGTTTGACTGTCTGTCTGTTTGTCCAGACGATGTCTCCATAAGTTTTCAATGAATTTCAATGAAATTTTATGGAAGGGTGGGCCATGGGCCAAAAAAGAAGTGATTAAATTTTGAGGTGAATTCGGATTTGGATCAGGAGTATTCAGCACAATATCTCCAAAAGTTCTCAATGAATTTCAATGAAATTTTGTTGAAGGGTGGGCCATGGGCAAAGAAAAATATGATTAAGTTTGGGGGCGAATCGGGTCTGGATCCAGATCCTATCTCAATGGATCCGGGAGGGAGACATAAATGTCCAGGACGAGGCCTTATATAAGAGGCATTTTTCTCCCAACTTTTACCCCGGCCCACATGATCGGACAATTACCGTCACAGTACAGCCGATTTCCACAGCCAAATTAGGAAGTCTTAATGAGCACAGGTCGTAATATGGTGAGCATTTGAATGATAAGATTTACAAAGTAAGAGGTAATGTTTTACTATAATCACCATCCACCTATAACAGTCGGCAGCAAAATAATTCCGTGAAGTAGACAACGCTTTTAAAACGAGAATTCCTGTCATCTTCTGTAGATTATATTTAACTCTGACAGGTTTTACGGAATTCAAGTTTGAACTATAGTATTTATGATCCCATTTTAGTTAAAACACACACACACACACACACACACACACACACACACACACACACACACACACACACACACACACTGGATTGAAGAAACTGATTACTATTTCCACCTCTGCTGGTCGTGTCAACTTCACTCGCTAAATCCGGCCAACATAAAACGTTTTTCGTCAGATAAAAATGAGTAGTTACGAGGGGCTTGAGAGGCCTAATATTGGAAAAATGAAACTTTTTGCCGTCGTAACTAGGACAGAATTTTAGTTGATTTGACGCCAGACTATTTTATTTACCCAGAGTGCGTCAAAGGAGTTACAGTGTCAGTACCATCCCATTCAACCCTCTCATGATGGGGACATATAACAGTTAATATCAAATGATTTTATTTAGCCATGAATGAGGCATCCAAGCGTGAATGTTTGTTTTACCTCTGGTAGTTGGTGTAGTTAACTTAGCGTTGTATTCCAGCTGATGCTAAACGGTTTTATTACCTCCGCCAACGAAGTTGGAGGAGATCATGTATTTACAGACGTTTATCTGTCTGTCTGTCTGTTTGTCCAGACGATATCTCCAAAAGTTATCAATAAATTTCAGTGATATTTTGTGGAAGGGTGGGCCATGCGCCAAGGAAGAAGTTATTAAATTTGGGGGCGGATCCGGATCCGGATTCGGAGTAGCCCGCACAATATCTCCAACAGTGCTCAATGAAATTCAATGAAATTTTGAGGAAGGGTGGGTCATGGGCCGTGAAAAGGTTGTTAATATTTTGGGACGGATCCGGATCTGTATCCAGATCATATTTCCAAGGATCCAGATTCGGATCCTTCTTAATGGCAGTGGCATTGGTGGAGGTATGCCCACTCTGAATGCATTCTAGCTACTTCGTTTGCTGGCCAAGAAAAATCATGGAGATAATACATACTCGCCTTTCTTCATCTCTCTCTCTCTCTCTCTCTCTCTCTCTCTCTCTCTCTCTCTCTCTCTCTCTCTCTCTCTCTCTCTCTCTCCATTACACACAACCACCAAACCCGTCTCACACAATTTCCCTACAAACATCACATAAGCATACCATCAACACTACGGCCATGCAAATAACAAACCCCATCAAACACCATCACCAAAGCTCCGACTGCGATGAGGCGATACAGAAGCGTATCGTTCTGGTGAGTAAGAGATTCCGCACTCTAAGGTTGCATTAGCACAAAAAATAAGGCACTTTCTCCAGTCGGAGTAAGGGTAACAGTAAGAACACTCCGGGTCAATGGGTTACGTGCTGGGTATTCTGTTTTTCAGCGCTATATATTTATGTACAGCACGTGAGAGAAGGAGATATAAATGTCCGGGACGAGGCCTTATATAACGAGGCATTTTCTCCCAACTTGTACCCCGGCCCACATGATCGGACAAATTCCGTCACAGTACAGCCGATTTCCGCAGTAGAGTTAGGAATTTCCAACGAGCACAGGTCGTAATATAGTGAGCATTTGAATGATAAGATTTATAAAGTAAGAGGTAATGTTTTGTTACAATCACCATCCACCTATAACAGTCTGCAACAGATTAATTCCGTGAAGTAGGTAACGCTTTAAACTGGAAAATTCCTGTCATCTCCTGTAGATAATATTTAACTCAGATTTTACGGAATTAAAGGTTGAAGTATATCTTTATTATCCCCTTGAATACTTGCGATTTAGTAAAATCCATAAAATCATTTGGAGTTAAGAATTAATAAAACACACACACACACACACACACACACACACACACACACACACACACACACACACACACACACACCGGATTGAACAAACTGTCTGATTGCTATTTCCTCCTCTGCTGTTCATCATATGGGTCCCCTGAACCAAAATTATTTGAGGGTTTCCTCCCCTGACCCTGTTCTTTCAATAACTTATTCTCATTATATCTATAAGGCAATTTTTCATATACTAGTTGTCTGCCTTTTACTTTTTACCTGAAGAACGGGGGAAAATCTGTTACCTGCTTCAGTATTCTTAATAGTCATTATGGTACTAGTGTTATGACGATATATATAGCTACACAGACACAGACACACACACACACACACACACACATATATATATATATATATATATATATATATATATATATATATATATATATATATATATATATATATATATATATATATAAAACAGAACAGAGGAAGGAATATCAAATGATAAAAAAAAAGAATCCATACACCAGGCTACTGGTGTCCTCCATTCATAAAAAAAAATCTGTAACAGTTGGACTTAAACAGTGTAAGTTGAAGTTTAGGGGGAAACAACTCTGTGGAAGCGAGTTCCAAAGAGATGCAGTTCGGGGAATAAAAGATTTCTGATAGGCGGATGTTTTGCAATATGGCTGTGTGACAGTCAGTCATGAGCGCTACCAAATATCCATGTAGCACATGGGAAGGCGTAGAGAGATGGCATAATGGATGCAACCTCGTCTGAGCATTTGCCATAAAAGTATCTGTAAAATACTTCGTAATGCAAGGGAGGCAACATTCCTTCTTACCTGTAGGGGAGGTAGCTTATTTGTACTAGCAGGGTTATTAATAATTCTAACAGCTTTGTTCTTAATTTTGTCTTGTTGCTTTAGTGCAACCTACCCACATCCACTCCACAAGAGTAATATTTCAGCTGAGAGCGCATGTGACTTTTAAAAATTATAGCCAATTGCTCGTCAGTGAAGAAGCTACGAACGTTATACAGTAATCCAAGTTTCTTTGAGGCGGTTTTAGCAAGTGATCTGACATGAGAGGCCCAGCAGAGATCATTGTTAATTGAAACACCGAGAATTTCAATACTTTTGGAAATAGGAATACTAGTAGCATTGAAGGATATATAGGAATTTGGCAATAGCTGTCCATTAGTAAATTGTATATATATATATATATATATATATATATATATATATATATCCATCATCCAATCCTACGTTGCCCGATGAGGAGCGTAGGAGCCCGGGGCTAGGCAGTTGGTCCTGACATTTAAGAAGAGAGTGACCAACCTCACTCATCCCTGAGTGGCATTACGTGAGCAATAAACCCCAACCATCTCTTGAATATAAACCTTCACCTGCTCAATCCGATTGGAGCACAATAATTACCCACTAAACCACCAGGCGCCAAAATTTGGCTATATGGTTACCACCCAGCGTAGTAAATAGTTTCCTGGGGTACAGGAAACCATTTGGCTTGTCACTTAGTGTAGAGTCACCCATAGTATATATATATATATATATATATATATATATATATATATATATATATATATATATATATATATATATATATATATATATATATATATATATATATATATATATATATATATATATATATATATATATATATATATATATATATATATATATATATATATATGTATATATATACTGTATGTATATATATATATATATATATATATATATATATATATATATATATATATATATATATATATATATATCATCATCATCATCATTGCCAGACGCCATGTATCCCAAACGGTGTGGCCAACGGCTTCGAGTTAATTGTTTTACAGGGAGGGGCACTAATCCTCCACCAACCCCACTTGAAACGTAGGGATGCCAACAGCATCTGGTGTTCCCAGGCGGTCACCCATCCAAGTACTAACCAGACCCAACGTTGCACCAGACCCAACGTTGACCAGACCCAACGTTGATATATATATATATATATATATATATATATATATATATATATATATATATATATATATATATATATATATATATATATACAGGGTATCGAGGGAGGAAAGATGATAACTTAGGAAAATGCCACGAGAAAATTCTAAGCAAAAAACAAATATATATATATGAACACGTGTCCAAATCTCAGTCACTATGCGGCTACAACTCCTGAGCACCTTACCTGAGAAAATGGTGTCTTTCATAAATTAACCATAAGGTCATCAGTAAGTGAAGTCCGTAACGGTTGAGATTTGGCCATAGGTTCATATAACATTATTTGCTTAGAATTCCCTCCTTTATAATTCCCCAGAGTTATACCCTTTCCTCCCCACACACCCTGTATACTGTAGAGAGAGAGAGAGAGAGAGAGAGAGAGGAAAGTTAAAGCTAAGTTAACAATGCTTTCAGCTAGGATTCAAATCTAAGTTGTTGCGTAACAACAGTTATTGATGACCTAATGGGTAACATGCAACAAGGACCATTGTCTTCCCCAAGTCATCAATAACTGTACCTCTGTAACAGTTTAGATTTGAAACCATCTTCACATAACAGTTTTTACTTAGACTTCTCTCATCTGTCATTTCCCAAAGTTTATGCCTCTTTTCGCAGGTACGCCCTGTGTTGTTAGTTACGTCTCTTTTTCTTTCCCTGTGTCTTCACTTGCTCCGTACCTGTTTCTGCCTCTATCTGTCTCTGATTGCTTCACAATTATATTTGACGACCTTTGATGTTAATGAAGTGTACAAGCTTCTATTAGCATGATCAAACACTCTCCCCCATTAATGGTCTCTCTCTCTCTCTCTCTCTCTCTCTCGTTTTTAGATCGTTCTGTTTCCCATCCCGGACCTCACAAATAGGCTATTGGAGAGCAGCCAATCACAACCCGAGGCCATAAGTCGAGTGATGATCACCACCATCACCCCAGCCACTTCCAATAATACCTTGAACCTTGCACCCTGCACCCAGTGTTGCCATATATATGATAATTATCATACAAATACGATATCTTCACCTTCGGTACGATGTACGCTTGTATTTTTTCATTAAATACATTTGTACGATAATTTTGATATATAGATAGATAGATAAATAGATAGATAGATATAATGTATGAATGTGTGTGTGTGTGTGTGTGTGTGTGTGTGTGTGTGTGTGTGTGTGTGTGTGTGGGTGTGGGTGTGTACGAAAATTTTTGTATAAATTCCATAATTATGTGGTCTCTGTACGATAATTCTGTTTCTAATAATGGCAACACTGCCTGCACCTCGTCTTTACCTCCTAATTTGTATTTATCGTTGCTATTGTGGTCTTCATAATGTTATTTTTCCTTCTTATCTCTGTATATCTTTCTAATCGTAGCAGTTCCGATCATCAGTCTGTATGTCTGTCTGTCTGTCGGTCACTTACGTCTTTCGTACGCTCGAAGTAATTGTGCATCGTTTTATTTATTTACTCATCATTACTTATTTTTGCATCTTGATGTGCCAGTCAGCTGCAAGCCGTAAAGTCTGTCACCTCTTTCATATTTCAGTGTCTTTCTCATCGTCAAAACTACAGTATTTCAGGTTTCCTTTCACTCGTATCTTTTTACCCATATGTGGGTTAATATGTTTCCTGTCTTATTTCTGTCTGCTGCTTGGTTTGTCTCTCAGTATTGTGTTAATCGCCTGAGCAGCCATCCACCAACCATGGCTGTATGGCAGTAAATCACCACCGTCATCATACCAGCCACTGCCAGTAACACTCGTTTTCCACTCCTGTCACCCACCCATCTCCACGCGTCTCATCTTTCTTTGTCTTATTCTTTCCCTTCACTGCCCACTTGTGCCATCTTTTCTGATCTTTAGTATCTCAGCACCTTTATGTACCATATATATATATATATCTTGCTATCAGCAGACGAATTACTTCATAATAGGAGAAACTTCTAAAAAACTGGGGGCTTGATACAGGTTTCTTTAAGCACTTCAGTAAAATGCTATTATTGTAAGCTAAATCAATCCGTTTGGGTAAAAAAGAAGTCACCGTATCGTAGCAATTAATGCACTTTGCCATACGTTTGCAACAACTATTTTTTTTTTTAATTCCTAGTTTTCACTGAGCCATCTTGAGCCCCCGTAAACTGGAGGCAGCGTTTACGCCTACCATTTTTTTCTGGATTGGATTCAGTCCTACCCGGGATGAGACAATAAGGAGGGACACTAGTATGTCTTTTCATGAAATTTCCAATTTTCACACGGTGTCTTTGTTTCCTCGATGACATAAATTTCTTTCATCCACACGTGCAGCCACAGCAGCAAATTATACACACACTTTGTCAGCCTACACCCCCAAAACCATACATACCTGTTCCTTAGCGTGAAACACCCAGTGGCGGTGGGTAATTTCTCCAGTGACAGATAGTGGTGGTCGTCAGATCTACTAATCAGTTATCGTTTAGGACACGTCAAACCCAGCTTGAACTTGCATCACAGTGTTGTCCGCCTAGGCCAAGGAATTTGTACACAGGCTATTACTATAAATACAGTACACACTTTGTCGCATCTTCAGACAGATTTTCTCACGGTTTTCTTTTAGCCACTTGTTTTAAATACGTTGTTATTACACCCGCGCTCGCTGAGTAAGAGCGATTTTTTTTTTTTTTTACTGGCGCTCATGCGTTTTAACAGTATACCTTTAACAGTTTTTATCCGATTTTAACCGAACTTGCTAGTATGATGGAGAAATAGCTCATAAGAAAACATTTTTTTTTTTAACATTAAGTCTCTAGTCAGGTCAGGTCAAACGTTAACTTGGCAAAATCAATTAGAAAAGTTTATTTATTTATTTATTTTTTAATTCAAATCACACCACACTTGAGGGATGTGTTGACGGTAGGGCAAGAATGAAGTTATTCAGCTTTCAAAACATGTAGTCAAATGTTAAGGTTGCAAGGCAGTTCAAAACTATGCCATGGATGTATAAATTCACTTCTGAAAACAATAAGTCAATGATAAAAGTTACCTGAAAAAGTCAGCTCGAATATTTTTAAGCCGATTTGGACCAAAACCTAATGGAAAGGTTTAGGCTCTGGTGTTGCTCTCTCTAAGTGTTTTTCTGTATGTATGTATATACAGAAGCACATTTATTTCACTTGTTTTAAGTTCTCTCTTTTTTATTGTTTCTAAAACAAAATGGGTACATTGACAGCAGTTGTTAATGTTTTTAAAAGTTTCCAGAAAATTAAGTTAATAAAGTCGGAATGTGTATTATTTTGGTAGAATGTATACGGTTTGTATTTTATTGTGGCTGCTTCAGGAGTAAAAATATTATGGCGACTGTTAGGCGTTATTGTTCATAAGGAGTAAATCTCTGGCAGGTAAATATATATGGCACAAGTAACGCATCTAGCACAGTGTGTTATTCCTTCATTCCGGCAATGTATTTTAAATGTTATTTTGTATACTTTAAAACGATATTAATCCGCGTAGGAGACCTCCGTTAGAGTGAAAGAAATCACGTAGGTTATATCTAACTCCTCCAGCTTGAAACTTGTACCCACACCAGAACAAAATTCTCTGTAAATAAAAAGGGTCGTGGGAAAGCAGGTCATCAGACTGAAGATGTTATAGAGTATCAGTTTTCAATAATAAGTACGCAGAATTAACGGATGACTGTGGAGAGGCAAATTGGAGGGATGAATGGGAAGATCAGGCGACACGAGAGACGGCGGCGGCTTGGAATGGCGGGAAGTGGTAATGATGATTTGTGACACGAGCCTTCACTGTGGCTTTGCTGCCTTTGCCGTTGCAATAAGTACACACGTTTTAATGCTCTACTGTGGATATTAACCTTAGGAATGGTTATACTTAATCTCATTTTTCTTTTTAATTTTTCCATTACCTATCCTCTTATCCTATGGCAAATTTATTACTTTCATAACTCCCGAAGCGAGAGCAGATGCTAGGTTTTCCTTGGAACGCTCGTGCATGCGCTTGTACTGTGTGTGTGTGTGTGTGTGTGAAAATATTTCAATTTTTAATTTTAATCAAAGTTACTGAAAGGGTTGAGGGGCTTCAACTAAGTATATTTCTTGTTTTTCAAATAATTGATTCGATGATCAAGATCACATAGCTCAGTGAAAGTTTGACTGCACAAAATAAACTATAGCAGATTTGATTCAGTTCTGGCCTAACCTGGGTGAAGTAATGCAATAATGAGAACAATCAAAAGTCAAGGTCGCAGTGCAAGGTCAACGTTGAACCCGTGAGTATGTGTTTCCTGCAAAGATCTATGGGATCACAGTTCAGGGTTACCAAGTAGTAAACTAATTATTTTTTATAACAATCGGCTAGAGGTCAAGGCCAAAGGACAAGATCAGTTAAAATGGTTTTAATCTGATTCGGGCCAAACTTTGTGGAAAAATTTAAGACAAGGCAAAAATACAAGTGTTGAAGTGTGAGGATGACAAAATCAAAGGTTTAGGTCATAAGGAAAAGTCAAAGAACAAGGTTACTGGACAACGTCATCTCAATGTGCTTTGAATCAAACCTGGTGGAACTGTTAACAGTCGGACAAGGACAAAGGGATTCTGTTTTGAGAGCAATCTGTCAAAGGTCAAGGCCGTAAGATACGACAAATTTTATTCGTGTCTGTGTGTTTTGATCTGCTTTGCACCAAACTTGGTGGATTACTTGAGGATCACCTGAAATATTGACCTACTGTTTTAGATAATAGGTCCACTGCCAAGGTCACTTAGGAAGGTCAAATTAAATAGAACTGATCTGGTAAACTAAGCTTTGCGGAAGGATCCAGTTAAAACGATTTAATTTTGAGAACAACCAAAAATAAATACCAAAGGTCAAGGTCCCAGGGAAAAGTCAGTTCAAATAGTCATGATCTACTTAGAACCAATGATGGTGGAAGGAATATGGGTTAGGCAAGATTGAAATAATTCGATCTGTGAGTAATCACCCGAAGTCTAGGGTCATGAGACAACGTTAAATTTTCCAGCCTTAGACCAGTTGGTGTCCAAGGTGTTGTTGCATGCTGCTGCCAAAACTCCTGCTTTCCTCGATGTTTTTCTCTAAGTATAAACAAGTTTTCCTTTTTCACCTTCTTCCATTCTGTTGGTAATTCTCAACGTTTGCCTTGTTTTCCTTTCATTTCTTCGTCAATTAGTGCTCTTTGGTAATACTCCTTTTACCCTTTTTCCATTTCCATCTTTTGATCCTATCACATGGAACAATACTCGTTAACTATTTTTTGGGGTGGGGTGGGGGGGTACGGGACGTTTCAGCAATTTACACCGTTTTCTCCTGTCTTTCCCCTACTTGCTAGTAATAATTTAGTCATTTTATTTTATTTATTTATTTTACATTTTCCTCTCATAATTTTGCTTCTGTAAAATACATATCTTTTTCTTCTTTTCATATTAAGTCCCACATTTACTCTCTCAGTACTGTCCATTCTTATACTATTTTCCTTTACGTCTTCCTGTTAATGTTCTTTTGCTGCAGCTGTGCTAACCTGGCGATTCCTCTCCCATTCATCTCACACGAAATTCCGCGCATTACATTTTCTTTCGTTTACTGCTTTTTGCCATCGTTCTTCTGCTTCAATAATAACATATGTCTTTCGTCTCTCACGACTCATTTCTCTGCCATCCGTCTGAAGTTATTACCGTCATTATTCTTCCTTTCTTCTCCACTAATGATTCATTCACCACCTGCCACTGCTCTCTCTCTCTCTCTCTCTCTCTCTCTCTGGTGTGTCATGTGTCATCTCACATGATGCTACTGCCGTCAGTTCCCACGCAAGTTACCCTGTTGTCGTGTCTCTCTCTCTCTCTCTCTCTCTCTCTCTCTCTCTCTCTCTCTCTCTCTCTCTCTCTCCCCACAATGGTCTGTACTCTTATCCTGGTTTAGTTTCATTTTTTGTCTCTTACTCCTTTCGTCAAAATTTATCCATCTCAGCAATCCTACTCATTCTTCTCCTTGTTACTGTCCCCCCAGAGAGGCGATAATGTAATCGCCTGCGTCTGTGTGTGTGTGTGTGTGTGTGTGTGTGTGTGTGTGTGTGTGTGTGTGTGTGTGTGTGTGTGTGTCTTTTCCCAAAATGTCTCAAAATCAACTGGGCAAATTGATCCAAAACCTTGTGGCCAGTGTCCCGGAGTATATGGCTTGTTTGTTAATAATTTTGGTGAAGCTGCAACAATATGCCTCCGATTGCCAGAAAATTTTGCCCCCCCCAAAAAAAAATACTATTTCTTTTACCTTGCCATTTTTCAACACTTTCTATCGTATCCTCAACGAAGAGAAGAATAGCTATTTAAAGCCAATGGCTATTCATCAAATGCCTGTTATACTCAATGACCTTCACCAATATAATACCCCTGACTTCAAGCTTTTGAATTCTAGCATGATACTTAACTTAGCAGGAGCAAACAGTGAACTCCTAAGATTTTTCTTTTTCAGTTCTGGCAAAGCTGCGATGCTATGCCTCCGATTACCAGGGAATTATTGATTTTTCTTTCAGTATTGGCTGGCTATATGCAGTCATGGACTTTGGCTTTAATATTCTTCACATGTTCTGCTCGGTCTTGTTACATAGCTCACAAATTGCACATACATCTTTACTACGCTAAAACTTCGGTAACTACCCTATTAAATAAAAAAAACAACCAATCAGCGATAATCAAATTATTTTGGTTTATGTCTTACAATCTGATGCCATAGTTATGTTTATGATTTACTTACAAGTGGTTTTATTTAGCTTAGGAGAGACGCTTTTCAAAACGGATGGGTTGGACATTGCCTTCATCATCGTTTTTTTCCACTGTTATTCAGTAAGTGGATCCCCTATTGTTTCCGGTTCATTTTTATTGCAACCGGGTACAAAACCACGAGGGTGCCACGTGTTTGACTCAGATAGTATGTTTTTCTACCTGTTTGTCCGTCTGTTAAACTAAATGGAAAAGATATTCCATGAAAATGTACCCAATAGGACAAAATACGAGTAGTTGAGGTTCATCAGAAGAGGCGATTAATCTAGGGGCAAATAAGTTCATAGGTCACTGGACAAAAAAGTGGCCAACATCAACAGTATTGATCCGTCTTGTGCCATATTTGGTGGAAGACTAAAGAACAGGGAAGGGTGAGCTGAATTATTGTAAGAAGAGGTCAAAAATTCAGTCCTTTATTGAAATAACTTGATTCGATTTCGGTGAAACTTGATGGAAAGGGTTAACGTTACCCGAGAATGAATTTATTCTATTTTCATAACAATAGATGAAAGTCAAGGTCAGAAGGTGGTGCACTCTCTTAGTGCTTCTTATTGCTTTTCATTGTCATCAGTTGTTTCTGTCTACCTTTACCTGCCAAACTGTGCGTGTATCTGTTAAACTATCTATCCAGCTCTAAATGTTTAATCATTTAATTATCTGTCTGTCAGTCTGTCAAGTAATTCCTTCAGTCCGAGAGGTCATTTCCTGCATTAATGGTAGCAAGGGTTTAATGTACAAAATCAGCACACTGTACAAGAGGCGTTACAGTGTTCTTCTTAACACCTGTTTTGCATTATGTTTCCTTTTTATGAGAAAAAACGCTGTAAGGAAAAGTGATCGTTGAAAGTAAAGATTTAAACACTTTTCCTGCACTAATACGACCAGGAAGTCGTTTTCCTCTTCGAGACTCGGTGGTGGTTCAGGTGGGTGGAAGATCAAAGAGGGGAAAAGAAGAAAAGGCAGAGCGGAAGTTAAATGAAATTAAATACCATCACATGTATGGCGATGACCATTTTTTTTTTTTTTTTTTATGACCCCAAATGAACGTATTTATTTCAAAAGTGGATATAAATATAAAAGTTAATGAAGATAATATCTAACCTCTCCAGTCCGAAAAAAATATCATATACTGAAAACTCGTCCGGAGAATGAAAGAATCAAAGAATTAGAATGACACTCAATAGAATGCATACCTCCGCGAACGCCCTATCTCGCAATGTTAAAGAAGGTGAAAAAAAAAATCCTGGATCCACACCCTTATCCGGATTCGTACCAAAATTTATTGGAGTGTATTTTGGACCAAGGTCCATTCTTCTACCAAGTTTCGTGGAAATCCGTCTAGTAGTTTTTGTTTAATCTTGCTCTCAAACCAACCAACCAACCAACAAACAAACGGACAGGGGCGAAAACATACCCTCCTTGGCAGAGGTAAATATAAGACTGAAGGGAAAGGAAATTATTGACAGGAAACATCACCTATATTAAAAATATCAGGAGCTACTCAGTACATAAAACGCTCCTTATAATTCACCCTTTTTCGATGTTCATTTTTGTAACTGAGTCCACAGTATCTTACTAAGAAACTGCATCTTAAATCCCCCTTGCTTTCTATAAAGCTGACCTTCAAGTTCTCTCACTTTGCAGCACAAGCTATACTGAAAATGTTGAGATACTCTGGAAATCTTTGCTGACGTGATATAAGGCTGACTGTACAAGTAAGGTCTGAGAAATCATGTGGAGTAATTAAGGACTGAAAAAGAGAAATGGGTTAATAAAACAAGGAATACCAAACACTCTTAACGCCAAGAAGCACTGAGACAGTGCAGTACCCTCGTCCACACATCACCACACATCAATGGGCATCTGTGGTGATGGAGTTGGGTAAAGAGAAAATGCTGCAAACTAATCTTGTAGGCGTGATGAATTGAAGCACCTCCCCACCTCTTATCTACTTTTTATACTGATTCTTTGTCACGGCTCGAGATTGGCAACGTCCTAGGATACGACAGGTGCCCACTGATCTCGTAGGTCTCATGGCCGAACAATAGACCCTGCCCTGTGACCTTGACCATTGGCTGATTGCCCTCATAACCGAATCACTTCATATTTATCTGACTCTAAAATCATCGCACGAGTCTGGTTCAGTCTAGAACAAAAGTGATTTCCTTGACCTTACCCTGTGTCCTTGACTTCTGACTGATCGTTCTGAAACTACAGTAAATTCAGCCTTGGTTAAGTTTGAACCCCACCACCAAGTTTGATCCAGACTGAAACCAATATACCGGCACTATAATTCTGTGTGTGTGTGTGTGTGTGTGTGTGTGTGTGTGTGTGTGTGTGTGTGTGTGTGTGTGTGTGTGTGTCTGTCTGTCTGTCTGTCTGTCTGTTCCCAACATATTTCGAAAAGCTGTGGACGAATTCCACATTTATGGTGGAGGGTTAGTGCCCCTCCCCGTAAAACAAATAACTCAAAGTCAAATGGCCACCCCTTACGGGATTATGGCGTCTGGCAATAGATAGACAGATAGATGTACTCAGCTTCAATACGGTAATCTAATCTGTTATGTGTGTGATATATCACCAGCTGTAGCAAAATGGAGAAGTGAGTCTCTCTCTCTCTCTCTCTCTCTCTCTCTCTCTCTCTCTCTCTCTCTCTCTCTCTCTCTCTCTCTCTCTCTCTCTCTCTCTCTCTCTCTCTCTCTCTCTCTCTCACACACACACACACACACACACACACACACATACACACATATATATATATATATATATATATATATATAGGCTATATATATATATATAGGCTATATATAATATTTCCTTTGAGGCATTTGACGTTGAAGGCTGTGGCACATTCTCCTTTATCTTGTATTTGCCGTACAATTGTTCGGTGATCTTCTTGAAGACCCTCGTCGTCTCTTGTTTCTAGAGGCAATCTACATTATCACAAAACAACCTACAATAAACACACATGTCGAAGAGTTTCAAATCCTTCCATCCTCTAAACGCCACATAAGCTTAGCCAACAAAGCAGCCGATGAGCGATCAGCTTAGCTGATCAGCTACGCCCACCTGTCCCCACCTGATTCACCTGAATCGTTCATAAGCAGCCGCCTACGACAGAACCATTAGATCCAGCCTGAAGATGGAGTAAGATAGTTTCGAAACGTCACTCCTCTTTGAGGAACTCCTGAAGAAACTTCAAGATCACAGAAAATTGCACGGCAAATAGAAACCGTACATACGAAAATCATTAAAGGTGAACGTGCCGTAACTTTCAACCTCGTATGCCCCCAAGATAATATCCTGCCTGGCTACACCAGTATATATATATATATATATATATATATATATATATATATATATATATATAGATATATATATAGATAGATAGAGAGATAAAGATATATATATATATATAAGTTCATTTAGTTTTACATTTGCCGTAAACCATACTGTGTGATCGACTTTTTTGTATTTTATGATATGTTCAACTACTGTATTTTTTTTTTTTTTTTTATGTTCGCTATGAATGCTCGTTCACGATGCACGAAGTCTTTATGTTGTTATTTTTAAATCTTTTACATAGTTTATATACTTTTATATACTATAAGCCATTAGTGTCCTTTAGCTTTTTTGTATCTGTCAAATGTTTCGTACTCTAAATTTGATGTACCTGTAAGATATTGAATGCTTACATTAATAAAATTTATGTTGTAGCTCATGATACACAAAGAGATGGTATATATTTACCCGTTCCCGACCCGGAGGGGCTCTGGGACGGGTACTGTTTTCACTCGGTTTGTCTGTTTGTTTTTGTATGTTTGTCTGTCTATTAATAACTTTACGTGAAAATAACTGGTGTGATTTTGACTAAAATTAGAGGGATGATGGACTACGACCTTGTGATCACTTGATTTAATTTTGGGCCAAATTGGGCCAAGGCCCAGGCTGTAGGGCCAAAAAATGTAAGAGAAAGGGGACAGGTAAAAATCGTTTTCTCACAATAACTCCTTTCAAATTCGTCATATCGACCTGAAACCAAAAGCTAAAGGTGTATCTTTCAAATCTGCATCCTATTACATGCATCAGGGGGGTCAGCCCCTAGTTTGTGGTAGGGGGTCAATGTCAGGTGGATTAGGCTTAAAATTTCAGAAGAGCATAAAATAGTGATTTTTCACCCGAATTACTCCAAATTTATGTGTTGTCTTTGACTAGATATCCTGTTGTGTTTATTCGTCAGCACTAAAATGACTGCAGGGGATGGGTTTCATGTGCTTCGGCACCGCTTCTTGTTATTTCTAGTTCTTTCTCCTTTGCCTAGTGCCATAAACGGTGTGCTGTACCTTTTTGTAATTATGTAGATGTTTATTACTCTAAAGCCATCACAATTTTTTCTGAATCACCTTGTATATTCCCTTTGACCCCTGCAGAACTGTAGTTTTGCTTTAAGCTGATTGTCACTTTGAAATTGGAATATTTAGTAAACCTGTAGATGAGAAATGCGACAAAGAGAACGGCTCTGCAAATAAAATGGCTCCCGTATAGTTCTGCTGAGCTCTGCAAGTTGTCTTTTAGGGAACCTGTATAATTTAAAAACCTCCATCTTGTTTTTCCAGGACTACTTCAGAAATTGGCCAAAGAACATTGGTTTTAAATGACATTTGGCTAGGCTTATATTGCAGTGCCAGTGGTTGATGTAAGACCTTTAGGGACTTGGCTACTCAGCGATTATGCTTTAAATTTCTGCAGTTCTTACTGATCTGCTCAAATCGGGGACAGTCAGACACTCATGTGCATGGATAAGTGGCTTAGAGCCTTAAGCCCACGATGAAAGGCTGCGGACAGCACCCGGTTGTGCCTATATAATATACTGTTTCTTGGGAAGTGTCGCAAAAAATATGTTTCTAAGGGCATTACTGTATTATTTCTGTGTAAAAAAAAAAGTATTTTGGTATAACGTAGTGTCAAAGTCAAACATGGAGGGCAGAACACTGCGAACATGCCCCCCCCCCAAAAAAAAAAGCTCTTATAGAGTAGCCAGATACCTTCACTTCACAACTATAGTCGCTTTGTGAGGTAAATCACGTGGTTATCATTCTAATCTTTTATTTTTATGCAAAAAGTCATCATCTGAGTGTGAATGAGCTATATATAAAAAGGCGCTGGATCTCTCGTGTATGTCAGGTTTACACAAGCATCAGTCTTACTCTGTCAGCTCTCATATAAACAGGAGCACGACGTAGTAACTTAACCCTCAGACCTCGGGAGGCTTCGCAGTGGCGAGTAAAAACGTCAGACGAAGCCAAGGAAACAAAAGGCCGCTCAGGTGACTTAAGGAACAAAAATATCTTTAAAATCAGCTTTAGATAGTTTTTCCGTTGCAATTACACCAGAAATTTATGCCAAGTGAAATGTTAGGTGGTTATGTAGTTGTGGTGTCTGTTCAGCTTGTAGTGCGGAGAACAGTGTAGACAATCTCAATGTACTCCTAGATGTAAATAAACGGCGCTAAACACAAAGCGTGCAGGCTGAGAATACTTGCGTACCATTTATGCCTTATTTGAAAAGATAATAAATGACCAAAAAGATAAGAGGAAGCTGTAATCGGAATCAGGATATTGCAGAGGGATTATATTAAGGAAATCTGTAGACTATCAGTGAGAACCAAATTTGTGAATCTGAATAACGGTGAAAAAAGAAAAGCCTTAGGAATGTTTACAAATAAAAGTGGGTGAAAGATACAGCATACATCATAAAATTAAAGGAATTATATTTCAAAGGGTGAATCGTTGTAGGGATGCCAAGCTTATTTCTAGTATTGTAGTTAGAAGAAGTAATGGCAATGAACAATTTATTATTGTACATAAGCAGACATACTTAAGTAAACCATAATAACTTTCCTGAAGTTTTCCAGCCATGTGTGTAGGTCTGCTATAGCCTACATAGTTGATCAGATAATCCAATTTTGGTGCCCCAGTTCTTTTTTTTTTTTTTTTTTTCGGGGGGGGGCATTAATACTTAGTCATACAGTTGTGATTTTTTTTTTTTTTTAAGATCGTAAATAACACCAATTACTTTTCAATAAACTTTCCATCGATATGCATATATTCTCTGTAGTTGTAAGTTTCTGAAGTAGCTCAGATTTTGCGCCACACATGGTGCTTTTTGGCTTTTTTTCAGCAAAATAGCGGCGATCTGTAAAAACCTCACTTTATATATTACCTATTACTTGTTCATATGAGTATATTCACTGTAGTTTTAATTGTTTCTAAGGCAACATAGTTTCAATGCTGTGCGTTAACCCCCAGCTACATGTAGTATAGTTTCCCCGCTTGCTTGCTCGAACAGTAATGAACTTAGCTTCATACGTGTTAAATGGATGGTACTTGAGTTCAAATGCTAGTCTGCGGCAGAGGATGAAAACCAAAATAGTTGGATAATGGTGAGGCAGAAGAGAAAACGAACAGAGAAGTTTTGAAGATAATATGTATGAGAAAAAAGATAAAACAAAAATTGAAGATGAAATATTGCAGAGACCAGACCAAAAGATCATGGGAAAGGAGGGAGGAGGTAAGAGAGAGTAAGAGGATAAAAGTAAGGCCACTGCGGGTGGAGAGCTGCCTGAGGGATGAGGGGGACTTCAGATGTGTGTGCAGAGAGAGAGAGAGAGAGAGAGAGAGAGAGAGAGAGAGAGGATATAAGGTAGGTAGATAGATAAGGTAGATAAAGTAGACAATGGAATATCAGATTAAAGATGAACTAGATAGTTTGGGTAGTTGCTGTTGCTGTTGAGGAAGCCCGGTCTGTATGGTCATGCAGACTCACCAACATAAGCAACCACCCCTGCAGTGTCGTCTCGTGCAGTGAACCAGTGTTGCCTTGCAGCAGACAGCGCCTTGCCACAGTGAAGTGTGGGTTAAAGTGTGGACGTTTGGTTCCCGGATGGATGCTGCATTTGTCTCTCCATGCAGTTAACGGGGGCACAGCAGTAGGCTCCACACTACATCATTATTTGGTTATTTGGCTACCATCCATTGCTGTGAATGACTTCCAGAGTCACAGGAAACCATTAGGCTTGTCACTGATTGTAGAGCCACGTGAAATGGAAAGATCAGGAATAAAAAATGACAGGACAGATGGAAGAAACAAAGGAAGAAAGGAGGGAAGACAGGAAAATAATGATAATGGATGAATGGAAGAAGTAGACAGCAAAACTAATTGCATGAAGGTTGGTCACCACTACCTACCACTGGGTTCGATAGTGGTAATGAGATGTGCTAATAAAAAAAATTCAGGAAAGTAAAGTGAATAAACCATGTGAAAATGACAGTAACATAGCATCTATGGAGCTTGAAATGTGAATAACCACGTGAAGAGGGAAGTGTTATGGAAATTGTTATGCACATGTGCGTTGTTTAATAGATGAGGCTGTGTTGCCCCCTCCTTCACTCATTAGTACCATGCTGAGGAATGTACACACAGCAAAAAAACTATCTTTACATGGGGGTCCGATGTTTTTCATACTGAACAACTTTTTTTTTTTTTTTTTTTTTTTTTTTTTTTTTGCCTATCGACCATTGAGGCCGAAGCCTCTGGTCATTAAGGCAATGAACAACCTGGCTGTCTCGCTAGGGTTGGTAAGCCTGACAGTGGGTGAGTTGCCAAATAGGACGAGGTAGAAATATGCATGGGAGAAGCAATGGATATAGCTTATAATAAATATGCAACAAACACACGCAGGGATACCAATGGAGGAGGCTGTTATCAAAAACCTTCATTCGTGTGTCATTTTATATCGCGCAGAAGGTGTAACGATAGTTTTTTTGTTGTGTGTACAGTAATATTATTTCTGTACTTCAGGTGTTGATTTAGTGGGGATTGATAACTCATTCTGTATCAGTATTGTTCCTTGGTATTTGGTACTGTACTTTACTAGCAAAATTCTGCCAGACTATGTTGGATAAAGTCCTGACGTTTAGTCCTGCTCCTACATGAAATTTCCTGACTGTCTGCTCGTTCCTGTCTCTTCCTCCCAGCTTGGTGATAAGCCCCGCAACATTCTGGGTACTTTCCTCGTCATCTTTGGTAAAAAGAATAGAAATGAGCAGAAAATGAAGATCGATCTGCTCAAATCGTTGTCGACTGTGTTAACAGTCAAGTTTTTCTTTGACTATCTATCTATCTATCTATTGCCAGACGCCTCAATCCCATTTGGGGTGGCCACAAACAAATCGCCTCCAAGTCGCCCTGTCCCCCGCCATTTCACTGCCCTGCTCCCAACTCACACACCCCTCTCTCATATACCTCTCCACCCCATCCCTCTATCTCATCCTCGGCCTCCCTCTCCCTCTTCCCCCCTCCACCTCACTCACATACACCTTCTTCGTCAGTCTTTCACCCTCCATCCTCTCCACATGGCCAAACCACCTCAGTGTGTTCCTCTTAACTCCTCCTATCACATCCACATCAACACCACAACGCTCCTTTATATCCTCATTCGTCAGCCTGTCTCTCCATGTGACTCCACAGGCTCCTCTTAAATAACTCATTTCCACTGCTCTCACTCTTGACTTGTGTCCTTCCAGCAATGTCCAAGCTTCACTTCCATACGTTAAAGTTGGTATCACAATACTGTCATGTAGTAACTTTTTCACTTCCGTGCTCACTTCCCTGTTTCTTATCACTGCTTTCAAAGAACCAGCAACCTTTCTTCCCTGCTGTACCATTTCAAGCACTTCACCCTCCAAACCTCCATCCTTACTCATCACTTTACCCAAGTACTTAAACGTACTCACATTTTCCAATTCCTCACCATCCAACCTCACTGTACATTCACTGACTTCACCTCTCTCAAAGACCATCACTTTACTCTTCCCTACATTCACCTTTAGATTCCGTTTCTTACACACTCTCCCAAACTCATCCACCAAGCCTTGCAGCTCCCCTTCGTCTTCACTCAACACAGTATCATCTGCAAACAACAGTACAGGGAGTTTCCAAACACTATCCTCTCTCACCAGGGTCACTCCAACATCCACTACGCTACCTTGTACCTCGTTTATTACCCCATCCATGTACAGATTGAACAACCATGGAGACATGACATCCCTGTTTCAACCCAACTTTCAAAGAGAAAAATTCACTTAGTTCACCATCCACACGCACTGCAGCCTTCGCACCATCGTATATACTCTTCACAGCATTCAACAACTTCCCATCTACTCCATATATTCTTAACACGTTCCACAATCCTTGTCTATCCACCCTGTCATATGCTTTCTCCAAATCCATGAAAGCCGCATACAACTTCTTTCCCCATTCTAGAAACTTTTCCACAAAAGATCTAAGAATGAATATCTGATCTACACAACCTCTTCCCTTCCTAAAGCCTCCCTGTTCTTCTCCAACTAATTTCTCTGTTCGTTCTCTAACTCTGTCAATAAGTATCCTACCATACACTTTTCCTATTATACTAAGAAAACAAATGCTCCTATGATTACCACACACTTCTTTTTCCCCTTTTCCTTTGTACATGGGAATAATTATACCTGACTTCCAATCCTCCGGGACTCTACCTTCCTCCCAAGCCAATCTGCACATCTTCCACATCCATTCTACTACTATCTGTCCCCCATGCTTCAGCATTTCACCACACACTCCAACAATTCCTGGGGCTTTCCCCGATTTAACTTTCTTCATTGCTTCCACAACTTCTATCCTACTGATTTCTTCCTGTCTTCTCACCTCCCTCCTTCTCCCAGCCGTTCCCCAGCCACTTATACTCGCATTACTTCCATCCTCTACGTTCAACAATTCCTTAAAGTGTTCTCTCCATCTGCTCACTTTGACAACTTGGCAAACTAATTTGAAGAACAACCGCCAAAAGTGTTCATAGTTAAGAAATTAATGTATTGTTGCACAGATGCACAGATATGTGTGGATAAGAACTAAAATGAAAATGGTAAAAAATGGGTGTATCTCTTGTTTTACGAAACCATTTGAATATATCCCCACCTCAATTTAGGAGCTCGACATGAGACGCAGACTAGTCAAGCCATCTCTGCAGGATTTTCTCTTAGTAACACAAAATCAAAGTCAGATTAATGACCAAACAATGTATGAGCATCAGAATTCAAGAAGCCTCACTGCAGTCAAAGAATTTACTTACGATAACGGCATTTGTAAAGTTGAAAATGATTCACCGAGGAGAGCAATTCGATGTCATGATAAAAGAAGAAACATGATGATTATCTGGCAAAATGTTGTCCAGATCCATGAATGACATAAAAAATTGTAGCTTATTGTTCTGATGAGATCTTCTGATCAGATGATTAGCAAAAACAGATTATTATTGAAACAGAATGACGAAGAAGGCATTCTTAGAGATGATTATGAATACAACCAAACTCATCTACGGCGGGCAGGTAATTATGCATAGTACTATTCAATGGCGCTGAATCTTGGAATATGGGTGTAGCAGAGAGGAAAAGTTTGAATGTAATGGAGATGAGGTGTCTGAGGGGTATGTGTGGGGTGACTGGTATGGATCGAGTGAGAAATGATGAAGTGCAAAGGTGAGCTGGAGTTGTTCGGGAGATGGATGATTGAGTTGAACAGAGGGCGTTGCGGTGGTTTGGGCATATGTAGAGGATGGATTTTTGTTTTCTTTTAATGCGAGGAAGAAGGAACCAAAGACTACGACTCCGCAAAACAGTTCCTTCTAAGAAAAAAAACAACAACACGAGAGAGCCAAATTCAAGATTTGTTCATTTCGAGATGCCTGGACACACTATGTTTGAAAGACTGGAGATCATAGGAAGTAGGAAATACAGACAGAGGGAGACAGTTCCAGAGTTGACCTGTTGCATAAATGAAGGACTGGGAGTAACGACTAACTCCTGCATTAGAGAGTTGGACAGAAAATGGATGAGAGTTTATTGCTAGATGGATGCTACACACCTGTCCTAGAGGTGGAGGGATGCAAACAGACAGTTCAGAGGAGCAATGACCATGGAAGTAGCGATAGAAAAGAGATAAAGATGCAACAGTGCGGCGAAGAGACAGAGGTTGAAGGGAGCCAGTAGGAGGAGCAGAGTTAATGAGACGAAATGCCTTTGACTCCACCCTATTGAGAAGAGCTATATGTGGGGAGCCTCCCCACACATGAGAGTTGTACTCCATACAGGGGCGAATAAATCCCGTGTATAAAGTCAACAAATGTGCAGGGGTAAAGAAGGAAAGGAGTCGGCTTAGCACACCTAATCTCTTGGAAGCAGATTTTACCAGAGATGTAATATGATCTTTCCAAGATAAATCCCGAGTGAATGAAACCCCAAGCTTGTTCAAGGATGATGCTGGATTGAGCTGGATATTAGTAAATTTTAGTGGGTACTCCTGTGGAAGATTCTGTCACGTTGATAGGTGTAAAAACTGTCTTAGATGCATTAAAAACAACAAGATTATTTTGACCCCAGTCAGAGATACAAGCCAGGTCAGACATCAGGAGTGCCATAGCCTCATCCCTTATTTGTTGAAATAACTGCTGGAATGGACGTTGCTGGAACCGAATGGAAAGGTGAAGGGTGGAATCATCAGCATACGAGTGGACAGGGTTAGATGGACAGCTTAGAAGATCATGGATGAATAGAAAGAAGTGAGTTGGTGATAGGACAGAATCCTGAGGAACACCACTGTTAATAGATCTGTGAGAAGAACGATGGCCGTCTACAACAGCGACTATAGAACGACCAGAAAGGAAGCTGTAGATGAAGGCACAGATAGAAGGATAGAAGCTGTAAGAGGGCAGTTTGGAAAATAAAGATTTGTGGCAGACTCGACCAAAAGCCTTTGAGATGTCAAGTGCAATGGCAAAGCTTTCGCCTAAGTCCCGAAAGGAGGATGACCAGGAGTCTGAAAGGTAGGCGAGAAGATCGCCAGTGGAGCGTCCCTGACAACCCATACTGATGATCAGAAAGAAGGTTATGATAGGAAAGATGCTTTAAAATTTTTGTGTTAAGAATAGACTCAAAAACTTTTGAAACACAGGATGTTAAAGCAATTGGACGATAGTTAGAGGGTTGGGAATGGTCACCCTTCTTTGGGACTGGCTGAATGAGAGCAAACTTCCAGCAAGAAGGAAAGGTACCAGTTGATATACAAAGGGGAAAGAGTTTACCTAGGCAGGGTGTATGCACAGAGGCTCAGTTCTTGAGGACAACAGGAGGGGCTCCATCAGGCCAATATGCCTTTCTAGTACTGAAGCCACTGATGACAGAAAATACATCAGCTGAAGAAATTTTAATGTCAGCCATGAGGAAGTCAGAGAGGGAAACTGATGGAGGACGAGCACCGGAATCGTTTAACCCACGAACGCATAGAGCCCAATTAAATGGGCGGAAATTTTACTTTTTAGAAACACTAATTTTATCTAAGTTTGCCAGAGAATTTACGTTCTTCTTGTTGCAGGATGTAAAGAAAATGTAACTTTTCTCAGCTGATGATTCATATTCTAACTCACACTGTAAACAACAAGTAAATGAAGGAAGGAAGGAGAGCTACTTCATTGCTTCTACCAAAATGTCTGGACATAAGTAAGTTATTGTCTATACATTGCTGCATATGGAACTTCTTATAGTGAGTGATGGTAAAAATGACACATAAAGACTTGTTTTAATGTGTGAAATTATTGATTTGAGGGAAAACCACATTCTGTCACTTTTATTATCAGTGAAAATATGATGCCAATTTAAATGGGCTCTATGGAGCTCAGTCAGGGCACTGCTGCCTAAGGAGAATACTTGAATCAAAATACTTGTTCACTTTTAATGCTTGTGTTACTTTATTTTTGATTATATCTGATATATTCTTATCCCCAAGGGTCAGTATGTGTATGAATATATATTTAGGATCCTAAAAAATTGTTTGTTGCATAATATATTTTTACTTTTACTAATGTATATAATAACTGGGTCTTTTCTCAATATTACAATGTATTCTCGGGTAACACACCCGAGATGATGCCCTAAGCTTACATGAAGTACATAAACCATCTATTGTAGAAAATGGGCAGATGAAGGATTTACACCTGTGGACATATTCAGATACTTTTGGGACAAAGAATTGATTGAGGTGATCAAGACAGAGACAAACCGTTATCATCAAGTTAAAATTGGGAAAGATTTATGTGTTACCGAAGAAGAACTGCATCGGGTACTTGGCATCTTTCTTCTCTCATGATATAACCCAGTTCCAAACCAACGGCTGTATTGGACGAAGCAGGCGGACACCCGAAATCTGGCTGTAACTCAGCGTGGAATGACAATAAACCGATTTGAGGAGATCGTGTGAAGCCTGCACTTTGTGGACAACTCAAAGAAGCCTTCGGATGATAAGATCTTTAAGATTCGCCCTCTTTTTGAACATTTCAACAAGCCCTTCATGGATATCGCTCAACCACTTCCTATGACATGGTCTATTGATGAAGCCATGGAACCATATTATGGGCAACATGGATTCAAACAATTCATTAGAGGAAAGCCCGTGAGATTTGGCTACAAGTTTTGGTGTCTATGCTCCCATGAAGGACTGTTAATGAATTTCCGCTTGTATGAAGGAAAAGACTCTGGGTTTGAGGAAGGAATGCCTGTGGGTGAATCTGTAGTCCATGCATTGGCCAAAGGAACAGTACCTAAGGGTAGCAGTGGATATGTTGACAACTTTTTTACAACACTGCCTCTTCTCCAGTCTTTCCAGGAAGCTAATATTAGTCTGACAGGTACAATTCGTAAGGACAGAGTCGAGGATGTCCCAGTGTCAGACATCAAGAAAAAAGAGAGAGGGGAGGCAGAGTTGTTTCAGGAAAAAGAAAAGAAGATTACTATTTGTACATGGAATGACAACAGCGATGTTAGGGTGGACACAAACAGAAGTGACAGCGCATCTCTCTCAATGGGCAAATGCAAACGGTGGTCAATAAAGAAGAAAGAAGTGGTAGTAATCCCTCACCCAAACATTGTGAAGCTTTATAACAAAGGAATGGGAGGAGTAGATCTGTTTGATCAATTTAGGGGAAAGTATAGAGTGTCATTTAGGAAGCGAGTGTGGTACTTTCCTCTTTTCCGCTTTCTCCTGAATGGCTCAATTGTAAATGGGTGGATTCTCTGCAGAAAGATTCACAAGGTGTCACAGCTAGAGTTTCTGAGGGAAATTGTCAATGTTCTGCTAAAACCATCAGAGAAACCTCGTAGACTTGTGCCCCTAACTTCACCCGAGCACGTACGCTACGACAGAATAGATCATTATGTTGTGATGGGAGATACTCAGTGGCGGTGTGGTATGTGTAAGAAGAATTGTGAAGCCTAAGTGCTTCAAATGTGATGTGGCACTGCACATCCAGTGCTTTGTGGAGTATCACACAAAGAAATAGGAATGTGTATTTTTCAGTCAACTGATGTAAAAGCCTTTGTCAAAGCTCTTAGTATTGCCTGCAAATAATATACAGTCATAATTTCTCAGTTTCATGAATTTATGCTTCAAAATATATAGGAGTAGGCTTTCCTGGAATTCTTTTTTAACTGCTATGAATCTTATTATAGACTGCTACTTTATATTTATGCGTCAGATTCTTGTAATAATTTCATTAGCTATACATTTTTTTTTTTTAATTACTCTCTTTACAACAAATATTTATTAAATGAGATGGTTCAACACATAATTCTTTCATTTAATCCAGATCCATCAATAAATTTTATCATATTAATGCACAGTGATGAAAACTGAGAGTCACACCAAGGGGGATTGCTCCATAGAGCCCATTTAAATGGGCGTGCCATATTTCCTTATTGGAGGAGCAAAATTGAAAAAAACATGCATAATTCTCAGTTTTAGATCAAAATTGTTAAGTTCTATAAGAACAAACCAATTTGGATGATAAAGAAGAGTAGTCCGTGCTAAAGGGTTAAGGTGGAATTGGAGGAGAAAGTCTGAGTGAAGAGGTCTGCTTTATCAGAAGAAATAGCTACAGAGCCATCAGAGTAGAAAAGAGGAGGGAAGGATGATGAGGTAAAGTTGTTAGAAAGGATTTTGGCAAGTTGCCAGAAGGAGCGGAACGAATTCGAGCTGGAGAGTTGAGAGTATTTAGTGCAGATGAAATTATTTTAGCAGAGCGAAGAACAGATTTAGCACGATTCCGGGCAGAAACAAAAAAATTGTGATTCAGGGATGGGTTGGTGCTGGTACCTTTTATAGGCCTTCTCCTTGTTGCGGACAGCATTAGAACAAGTGCGATTAAACCAAGGCTTTCTTGCATTAGTCAAAGGATATGAGAAAGGAATGTACAGTATGCTTCCATGCCTGAGAGAATAACTTCTGTAATGTGGAAGGCACACTCAGATGGCTCCCGGCCATGGAAGCAATAATCATTCCAGGGAAAATGAAAGAGGTACTGCCTGAAGGCCCCCGAATCTGCAGCTCCAAAGTGCCACAGTCCGCGTTTCTTTGGAGGGTCCACAGGCAGTACCGAAGCAATAGGACAGGTTAAGGTAATAAGGTTGTGATCGGAGGCCCAACGGAAAGAAAAGATTAACAGTGTAAGCAGAAGGATTAGTTGTAAAGAAGAGGTCAATTTTGTTGAAGCTCTCTCCAAGGAGGTCAGGGATACGGGTAGGGTGCTGTACAAGCTGCTCTAGGTCATTAAGGATAGAAAAGATGTAGGCTTGTTCACCAGGTGGATCAGTGAAAGGACAGGAGAGCCAAAGGTTGTGGTAAACATTGAAATCTCCTAGAATGGAGATTTCAGAGAAAGGAGAAATGGATAGAATGTGTTCCATTGTAGAAGTAAGATAGTTGAAGAATTTTTCATAGTCAGTAGAATTTGGGGATAAGTAAACAGCACAGATATTTTTAGTCAGAGAATGACAGGGAAGCCGAAGCCAGAGAGTAGAGAATTCAGAAGAATCAAGTTCAAGAACACGAGAGCAAGATAAGTCGTTGTGTACATATACACAACAGCTACCTTTGGCATTGAAATGAGTATAGAGAAAGTAGGATACAGAAAAGGGTTTGCCATCAGTTGCCTCAGACAGCTGAGTCTCGGTTAAAAAGAGAAGGTGAGGTTTAGAAGAGGAGAGGTGATGTTAAATAGAGAGAAAGTTAGAGGAAAGGCCGCGAATGTTGCAGAAATGAAGAAGTGAGTCAGTCAGTGTTTCCAGGCAGCTCACAGAGTCGTCATCGGGAGAGAGGCAGATAATGAACGATTGGTGAATATGATAACAAGATCTGATGTGAGAGGTGTACGGCTGAGAGAAAGACCAGAATAGGATGGATGCACAGTGTGAAGAGAGCGTTGGATGCGAGAGAGATGTCTGTTGAGCAAGGAAGAGTGGCTGTGCGTGATAGAAATGAATGGAGAGAAATTGTGAATGACGCAGCCCTGAGGGGTTATTCCCCCCCATTTTTTCTGATCAGCTGATCAGGTCAAGTGCAGGTAAGGGAATGGATCCATTATGATGTGGCAGGGGTAAACCAGCTCTGCTGTTGGGCCCTGCTGCGGATGTCACTGATTGCACTGCACAGTTGACCTTCGTGCGGTGTGGTACTGTGAGTCTCTGTCCCTTCTCCCCTTTGGGGATAAGATGCGAATGAATGTGTTATAAATTGGGAGTGTGTCGTCCTGTCTCAGCTACCTCCCTTTCCTTGGGGGAAGCAGCCTAGGTATAGAGATAGATAGATAGACTACCCAGTGGCAATGCGGACAACTTTTGGCCGTTTATGGCTAAAATAAGTGAAACGTACGGATGCTGTTCAATAATTTTTGGCACGTTCTAATGATATTAAATAAACGATTTCATATGCTGAAGGAATTAAGTGAACAATGTCATATTTTGATTATATTAAGTAAACTGTGACGTTCTAGTGGTATCAAGTAAACTACGTCCAATTTAAATGATGTTAAGTAAATAGTGGAAGGTTCTGATGGTATTATGTTAAATGTTTAGGCACAGAAGGTAATATGTAAACAATCTCACGTTCTATAAGACAAATAACCAGTGTGTTGCTCATGATGCAGTTCATGTATCAGAACCTTGAACCACTATAACGTCTTAAGAATTTGAATTTAAGGAGTATTTAGAGAAAAAATGAAATAGCTACGTTGTATATTATGGAGAGAGATCAAGGAAAAGCTACTTGGAAACCGGAACATGTGGTAGTTGTAGTTACAAAAGATACACAGATGCAGGTCAGGGTTTTCACAAAGCAGATAACTGATTCCAATAAAGGATAACACAATTACATGTCAGATACGAGTTGGGAGGAGGGTGAATGCAAAAAAATAAATAAATAAACAAATAAATAAATAAGTGAATACGTAACAACAAAAGTAAACTAAAATAGAGATGAACATATGAAATTTTCTTGTATGCCAGAGTGACATGGAAAAGCCCTGGATGGAAAAAGTTGTGCAAAGCATTTGTATATCCTAATTCCAAAGGACTGACGCACACTAATGATGATGATGACGATGAATGAATGAATGTAATGAAGACAGTGCAGGAAGGGCATATGTTTTTAAGGGAAAAATTTACGTAAAGTAGGTGTCTGCATGCACCAGTAAAAAAATAAAAACTTGCCTTATGCACATTAACACAGAGGGCGGAAACTTGTCGCCCTTCCCGCACCAGGAGTTAAGTAATGAAGCAGCGTCATTGCGTGGCTTCCTCGCGGTATTACTACGCCGTTCCAGCCACAACCTGCCGTTACTTCCTCTTCTTCCATTCCCACCATAGCCTGCCATTCCCACCACAGCCTGCCATTCCCACCACAGCCTGCCACTCCCACTTCAGCCTGTCATTCCCACCACAGCCTACCATTCCCACCACAGCCTGTCATTCCCACCACAGCCTGTCATTCCCACCACAGCCTGCCATTCCCACCACAGCCTGCCATTCCCACCACAGCCTGCCATTCCCATCATAGCCTGTCATTCCCACCGCAGTCTGTCACTCCCTCTCCATAGATTAATTTAATGAGCTTAAGGGAATCCTCGTAGTGATGGCATTGACCACTTCACTCTGATGACGTACACTTTAGTTCGTTTCTCCGTCTTGTCGACTTTAATCAGCTTAGGAGAGACTTGTGGAACTGACGGTGTTAGGTTTAGCCTTCTCATACCCTGTAATATTAAGGTGATCTCCAAAAATGAATGTGATACTCTGACAGCAGTCTAAGAAAGCTGATCCTATGGTAGTAGTAGGATAGTAGTAGTAGTAGTAGTAGTAGTAGTAGTAGTAGTAGTAGTTGTTGTTGTTGTTGTTGTTGTTGTTGATTTGTTGTCGTTGTTGTTGTTGTTGTTGTTGTTGTTGTTGTTGGTGGTGGTGGTGGTGGTTGTGGTGGTGGTGTCCTTGTTTCATTTGGACGTGATGGTGGTGGAATGTAGACTAAAGTTGTCTTTCTCCTGCGAGCCACCAGGAAGATTAGTAGTTAAGGGACGTTATGATAATTTCTCCCATGAATTCTATATCAACCTCGCTACGTGAAAGCATCCCTGTCTAGCAATTTCACTACACGCCACCGTAGAAACAGTTTAGCAGAACCACTAGAGCAGTCTGTTTGTTCATGGCAGTGTAAGATACTGGGAGTTGAGGTGGAGGCAAAAATTCAAAGGGCGAAGTGGGACTGTGGCAATACGACGAGATGAAGGTGGGTGTAAGGAGGCTTGAACTCGAAATTGGATTTTACGCCTTGGAAGTTGTGACGTCCCCGCCGTAGGAGGAAAGTTGGGGGTTATATCATACGCCTCCAGCATCTCCTTGAAGCCCTGGCGTGTGGGGAGATCAGCATTATAGGATATTAGGGAACATTTACTTTCTGATTTACAAAGAATACCAATTTTAGAAACAGGATTTTAGAAACACTATACGAAATCCTTTGCTAGATTATTATATATTTTTTCCTGAATAGGTTTATATGTAAACAACATCAAGAGTCAGAACACCACTGGGCCTCTAGTGTCACCTTCAAGCAGCTTAGAGTAAGATAAGGGTGGGCCGAATGGCATGATAAAAATTCAAGAAAGCAGTTTTTATGAGTTGCTAGGCCACACGGATTCCTCCACAGTGGTTATTAATGAAACTAATTGTGCTTTGTTTTATATATCAGCAAACGGCACTGTCTTTGAGAAACTTTTTTGACAGACACATATACATCAAACTTGCACTAATCCCTTATATATAAAATGTTTCCCTAAAGCTGAATAAAGTTCTCTCATAGTAACAAGAAAATCGTGTTGAAAGGGTTAAAGAATCTTAGAAGATGTTCACAGTAGAAATGTCTGAAGGCGTTAGAAAGTGAGAGAGGCTTGGCTTCGTAGATCACTTGAATACTGCAGTTATTTAATAATAATAATAATAATAATAATAATAATAACAACGACAATAGTAATAATAACAATAATAATAATAATGATGATAATAATAATAATAATAATAATAATAATAATAATAATAATAATAATAATAATAATGGGGGACAGATACTCGTTGAATGGATGTAGACGATGTGCACATTGGCCTGGGAGGAAGGTAGAGTCCCAGAGGATTGTAGGTGAGGTATAATTAATCTCCTATTCAAAGGAAAAGGGGAAAATCAAGTGTGTAGTAATCATAGGGGCATCTGTGTTCTTAGGGTAATAGGAAATGTATATGGGAAGATACTTATTGACAGAGTTAGCGAAATAACAGCGGAATTAGCTGGAGAAGAATAGGAAGGTTTTAGGAAGGGAGGAGGTTGTGTAGATCAGATTCTCATCCAATGGTCTTAAGTGGAAAAATTTCTAGAGAAGGGAAAGAAGCTGCATGCGGCCTTCATGGATTTGGAGAAAGCATGTGATGCAGTGAATAGACAAGGAATGTGGAAAATATTAAGAATATATGGAGTCAATGAGAAGCTGTTGACTGCCTTGAAGAGTTTATGTGTATGAGGCGCTAGAGCTGCAGTGGCTGTTGATGGTGAACTGAGTGAATTTTTCAGTCTGGATGTTGGACTGAAACAGGAATGTGTCAAATCTCCATGGTTGTTCAACCTCTATATGGGTGGGGTTATAATCGAGATACGAGGTAGGACAGTGGATGTTGGAGCGACACTAATGAGACAGGGCAGCGTTTGGAAACGTCCTGTTCTGTTGTTTGCAGATGATACTTTATTGTCTGGTAAAGACGAAGGGGAACTGCAAGGCTTGGTGAATGAGTTTCGGAGAGAGTGTAAGAAACGGAATGTAAAGGTGAATGAAGGGAAGTGTATAGTTGTGGTCATCGAGAGAAATTAAGTCACTGAATGTACAATGAGACTGGATGGTGAGGAAATGCGAGATGTGAGTGCGTTTAAGTATTATACTTGGGTAGTGTGATGAGTAAGGATGGAAGTAGGATGAAGTGCTTGAAAGGGTTCCACAGGGAAGAACGGTTGCTGGTTCTTTGAAAGCATTGTAAAGAAACAGGAAAATGAACATGGAATTTAAAAAGTCACTGCATGACAGTACAGTGATAACCATTCTAACTCATGGAAGCGAATTTTGGACCTTGTTGGAAGGACACAAGTAAAGAGTGAGAGCAGTAGAAATAACTTGTCTGAGAGGAGTACGTGGAATTGCATGGAGAGACAGACTGACAAATGAAGAAGTGAAGGAGCGTTTTGGTGTGGTTGTGGATGTGATAGAAAGCGTTAGGAGAAATACATTGAGGTCATGCGGAGAGGATGGAGAGCGAGAGACTAACAATTAGAGTGTATGAGAGTGAGCTGGAGGGGGGAAGAGGGAGGGGGAGACCGTGGGTGAGGATGAGGGATGGAGTGGAGAGGTATATGAGAGAGCGAGGTGTGAGCTGGGGGAAGGTCAGCGAAATGGCGGGCGATAGGGTGACATGGAGGCGATTTGTTTGTGGCCACCAAATACAGGATTAAGGCGTCTGGTTATAGATAGATAGATTATTATTATTATTATTATTATTATTATTATTATTATTATTACCATTATTAATATAATAATGTTATTACTACTGGATACTTTAATATCAACCACTACTATATAACCATATGTCTTTATGTCAAATGAAACATTTGCGTCCCTTTAGAATCCCTTCTGTTTCTCAGGCTGAAGGTAATCGTTTGTTCCTTCATGTAACGTTTTGTGTTATTAGTTGTCAGTATAATGCACTGAAGAATGGGAGTCCAGTAGTTTCTACAGGAAGAACACTTCCTGCTGATACGTGAGTGATGGCTGTGTTCTTCCTCAGCCGAGTTGACAGTCTCTCTTCCGGCAACTGGGACGACTATGGGTCGCCCTGCTTCAAGTTTTTTCTTTTTTTTTTGTCTGGCTCTTAAAGCCTCGCTTCTTTCATTTTTTAAACTAGGCTAAAAGGGTCCCATCTCACTGGACGTTGTAGATACTAGTGACTGGATTTTAGACCAGTACCATCCTCAATGCTGCTCTTGTTAGATTGGATGGAGCCATGGAGAAATCAGCTGAGGTATGTACACAGAAAAGATAGGATGATCATGAGTCAATTGAACTATACATACTGCCATTACCAGCGTACGCACTGGCTGCTTCTACGTCATATGATAGAAAATATATGATAACACGTCATGCTGTTAATATCACAATGAAGATAACCGGGTTCTTATTACGCCATGAAGTGACGGAGACGTGCAACTTATAGTACTACTGAAATGCAAATGTAATTATGGAAGTAAAAGGTAGCAGTATTCGTCCATAAATTACAGGGAAATAGTTATGTGTCGTCTCTAGCTTTCAATAATCCATAGAGATTCGTAAACCTTGCTCCTCTCTGCGGACACAATTATATCATTATTTCAGGCATAAATGTTTGATATTCTCAAACTAGGCTTCACAAGTAACTTTCACCCATCATCTGCATTATATCACCTTCCAATGTCAGTGATGGTTGTCAATTATTCAAAATTTGATTATTTTCACTATGTATTTTTACTGTTGAAACAAAATGGAGAGGAGAAAGTGTGAGAGAATGGGAGTATGGATGGGGTATATGTGCAGGAGTAGGTGAGAATGAGAGACAAAGGAAGGAGTAAGTATAGTTGTGAGTAAAAGATGGAAGAGGAGCATAAGACAGTATGGATCAGTTGGGTCAAGGATTGTGTGGGTAAAGTTGAAAGTTGGAATACAAATGTGGGCGATTGTGTGTGTGTATGCGCCAACGCAAGATCGTGCCAGCAGAGTGAGAGAAGAGTTCTGGACAAATGTGGAAGTGTGCATGGAAAAGCTTGGAAGGAATGAGTGTTTTTGATCGGTGATATGAATGGTAAAGTAGGGAATGTGAAGGTGGATGGAATAGTTGGTGAGGGGGTGTGCCTGCTGAGGTAGATGAGAATGGCAGTGTGTTAGTGGACATTTGTGCTAGGAGGGGGTTGGTGATAGCCAATACCCTCTTCAGTCATAAAATGATCCACAGGTATACATGGCGAGTGATGAGAAGGGTGGGTGGGGAACTAAATGAAAAGAAGGCAATGATTGATTATGTGTGTGTGGATGAAAGGATGCAACGATGTGTAATGAATGCAAGAGCTTATAGAGGTTGGGGGAGTGGACTTTCTGACCACTACTTGGTGGTGGCCAGAATTAGGATCCAAGTAAGATGGAGGAATAGAAGAAGGGAAAGACGAGAGGAAGGAGTAGTTGCAAGGAGAGTGGAAAGGTTACAAGAGGATGAGAAAAAGGCAGAGTATAAGAGAGAAGTGGAGGAACGATTGGGCAAATATGAATTGGAGCAGATGGGAGACGTGGAAGGTGTGTGTAGGATATTTACAGAAGAAATATGTACAGCATGTGATGTGAGTGGGATGAAGAGAAGACGGAGGGGTGTGCAAGGAACAGCGTGGTGGACTGAAGAGGTGAGACAGGCTGTGGCACAAAAGAAGAAAGTATACATACAATGAATGGATGAGAAATAGGGGCGTGGAAGAGGTTGAGAGGCGGAAGAGAGAGTTATGTGTAGAAAGAAAGAGAGAGGTGAAAAGATTAGTAAGAGAGAGTAAGAAGAGAGTGGATGAGGAATTTGGAAGGAATTTGAGTGTAAAGTGGAGGGACTGTAAGAAAATGTTCTGGAAAGAGGTGAAGAGAGTAAGATAGAGTGGAAGTGAGGTTAGCAGGGGAGTGAAAGATAAAAATGGTAGGTTACTAGTGGAGAAGGGAGAAAAAGTGAGCAGATGGAGAGAACACTTTAAGGAATTGCTGAACATACAGGATGGAAGTAATGCGAGTACAAGTGGCTGGGGAATGGCTGGGAGAAGGAGGGAGGTGAGAAGACAGGAAGAAATCAGTAGGATTGAAGTTGTGGAAGCAATGAAGAAAGTTAAACTGGGGAAAGCCCCAGGAATTGATGGAGTGTGTGATGAAATGCTGAAGCATGGGGGAGAGATAGTAGTAGAATGGATGTGGAAGATGTGCAGATTGGCCTGGGAGGAAGGTAGAGTCCCGGAGGATTGGAAGTCAGGTATAATTATTCCCTTGTACAAAAGGAAAAGGGGAAAAAGAAGTGTGTGGTAATCATAGGGGCATTTGTCTTCTTAGTATAATAGGAAAAGTGTATGGCAGGATACTTATTGACAGAGTTAGAGAAAGAACAGAGGAATTAGCTGGAGAAGAACAGGGAGGCTTTAGGAAGGGAAGAGGTTGTGTAGATCAAATATTCATTCTTAGATCTTTAGAGGAAAAGTTTCTAGAGAAGGGAAAGAAGTCGTATGCGGCTTTCATGGATTTGGAGAAAGCATATGACAGGGTGGATAGACAAGGATTGTGGAAAGTGTTAAGAATACATGGAGTAGATGGGAAGTTGTTGAATGCTGTGAAGAGTATGTATGATGGTGCTAAGGCTGCAGTGTGTGTGGATGGTGAACTAAGTGAAGTTTTCTCAATGAAGGTTGGGTTGAAACAGGGATGTGTCATGTCTCCATGGTTGTTCAATCTGTACATGGATGGGGTAATATAAGAGGTACAAGGTAGGGTAGTGGTTGTTGGAGTGGCCCTGGTGAGAGAGGATAGTGTTTGGAAACTCCCTGTACTGTTGTTTGCAGATGATACTGTGTTGTTGAGTGAAGACGAAGGGGAGCTGCAAGGCTTGGTGGATGAGTTTGGGAGAGTGTGTAAGAAACGGAATCTAAAGATGAATGTAGGGAAGAGTAAAGTGATGGTCTTTGAGAGAGGTGAAGTCAGTGAATGTACAGCGAGGTTGGATGGTGAGGAATTGGAAAAGGTGAGTACGTTTAAGTACTTGGGTAGTGTGATGAGTAAGGACGGAGGTTTGGAGGATGAAGTGCTTGAAAGGGTACAACAGGGAAGAAAGGTTTCTGGTTCTTTGAAAGCAGTGATAAGAAACAGGAAAGTGAGCATGGAAGTGAAAATGTTACTACATGACAGTATTGTGATACCAACTCTAACGTATGGAAGTGAAGCTTGGAGGTTATTGGAAGGATACAACTCAAGAGTGAGAGCAGTGGAAATGAGTTATTTAAGAGGAGCCTGTGGAGTCACATGGAGAGACAGGCTGACGAATGAGGATATAAAGGAGCGTTGTGGTGTGGATGTGGATGTGATAGGAAGCGTTATGAGGAACATACTGAGGTTGTCTGGCCATGTGGAGAGGATGGAGGGCGAGAGACTGACGAGGAGAGTGTATATGAGTGAGGTGGGAAGAGGGAGGGGGAGGCCGAGGATGAGTTGGAGGGATGGGGCAGAGAGGTATATGAGAGAGAGGGGGGTGAGTTGGGAGCAGGGCAGTGAAATGGTGGGGGACAGGGCGACGTGGAGGCGATTAGTTTGTGGCCACCCCAAACGGAATTGAGGCGTCTGGCAATAGATAGATAGATTTTTACTGCTGCCCACCATTTTTGTAGTATCGTGTGGTTACTTCCCGGCCATGGGATGCTAGTGGCTGTTCTTGATGTAAAGTGCTACTGCGCATCGTTGTTTGCAGGACCGGTCTAAGGCAGGCCAGGTTAGGGGCAGGACCGCTTTGAAGCTGTCTTAACCAATCTTATCTGCCTCACCAGAACAACCATTGGACCGATATGAACCAGCGGAAACTGGTCTTAAAGCCTCATGCAAATGTGGCTTAAGTTACATCCGTTTCACTAACTTAATCAGAAAAAAAAAAATGATTTTCTTCTGAGAGTAAGTTTACTGCATATCACGAGGAACGTCCAACGTCTCCTCGAATTCCACAGCTAGCTTTGGAAGTCTGGCAATTCGTTAATGGTCGGACACACAGATCAATCTGAGACACTTGTTGAACAAATACTCATAAGGCCGTCCCGACTTAACCGCAGTTAGTTTTACAAAATGTTTATTGCCTTATGGGCTTAATTAAGGGACCGAGTAGATGACAATGAAGTCATGATGAGAATGCGTGAATATCAATAGCTTTGCCCACATTTTCACTTGATTTGTAGTTGTCGATTTACAAGTCGTGAGACCTAACAGATCTCAAATAATATCAGTGTATAAGTGGCTGTTCTCTGCATTGGGTACATTGCTTTATCCGTTCATACTTATCCGTCGTCAATGGTTTGCTTCCTGAACTCCCTTACCTCGTTCCTTCCCGTCTTTAACGTCAAGTTTACAATTATTTTATAATGTTCATCTCGATTTTCTCAAGCTAAGGAGAGCTCAGTGGTAACTAAGGGGTTAATGAAGGCTGCATCTTACTCTCTAGTTTCGGAAATGTTTCCTAAGCATAATAAAATTGCTCAACAATACGAAGAATGGAAAACCAAATAACGTTCTTGGTATGAAAGAGTTAAGTAAATAAAGGGAACAACCAAAGATAACGATATGGAGAGAGAATGAAGACCGAAGGAAGTTGACGGTGGAGATTGTAAGCAAAGATGAAGAAGAAAGAGGACGAGGAAAAGAGATGACCGCTTAATGGCTACACGAAGGTCATAAAGGCAGATAATTGTTTGTTAAGTACCAATCTTCCCCCAGAATACGGCCCGCAATAATAAACTTCATATCTAGAACCTAACTTCCATTTGTGTGTGTGTGTGTGTGTGTGTGTGTGAGAGAGAGAGAGAGAGAGAGAGAGAGAGAGAGATAATGGTGATAAAGGCAAGTAGGATGAGAGGTTGTGGTGATTAAAAAAAAAGGGGGGGAGGGATTAGTAACAACTGTCTGCTGGAGCTCAAAAATTTTTTTAAGAATAAGAGACATAGAACTTATCAGCACTCTACTTGTTCTTCCCGAAAAAAGATTAAAAAGGCGGTGAAAATGTCCCACAATTAGCTGAGGTGTATTCTTAGGTGACACAATAAAGGACATGAGAAGATTTTACATTTTCCTTGCCACTCCAACAAAAATAAATCACACAGTAGTTACATGAGGTAACCCATGGGCCAGTGCTTCCTTATGGGGCTACATACGTGAATTATTCCTTAAATATGGATGGCAGATCTCACTTTCTGTTCTCATTCATCAGTCCATTAATCACTTACCATCTCAGTTCTCCTTGTTTTTTCTCCTTTACTCTGTACCTCTATTCATTTTCCAATGCTTTTCCTACTGTCCACAGCTTCCTTATTGCTACCCACTTCTTTTTCTCTTATTTTATATCCCTACATGCCAGATCTATTAACTTCCTCTTTTATCTAGCCCAAACTGTCATTCTTACCTATTTCCTCTTTTACCTACTCTCACGCTTTCAAATGCCCTGTCTCCTATTCATCTTATTTAAACTCATTCATATTATCACTGACCCTCCCCCTCAACATCTCTCTCTCTCTCTCTCTCTCTCTCTCACACACACACACACACACACACACACACACACACACACACACACACACATATATAATCCCACTTCCTTGTACTTGTTTTATCTCACACATTCTTATTAGCTTCCAAATCTACATCCTTTCTCTCCCTCTCCATTTTCCATCCCATTTTCTCTTTCCATCCTTATCCTGTTTTCGACGTGAGATGGCCTCTTTGCCTCGCCCTGTGTATACAAATCCCAGGCCGTAATACTGAAGTAAAGGAAAACTGATGATTCCATCCCAGCGCCTCCACTTGTGCCGTATTAATGGATCTCATCCCAGACTTACTCCAGGCGCCTGATTTTTGAGGCCAGGAGAGGAGGATAATTCCTATTTACTTTTGTGCTTCGGGTTAATTCTGAGCTTTAACCATTTTCATCGCTGAGACAGCTTTCGCATTTTTTTCTTGTTGACGTCAGACTCATTTACTCATTTTGAATACCCCTATAATAATGAAGACTATATATCCCCTCCATATTGCTTAAGTCTACCTATCGTTACACAAAATATTATGGAGAGAACAAGAATATAATCAAGTTTGTTATCTTACTGCAGAGCAAAACTAAATATAATCGTGCCTGGTGGAATAATATGAAACCAATGCCACGCCAATGAATCTGGTTTTAATGGACTTTTACTTGTTGGTATATGGACTTTAAGATCTCATCATTTGCAATATATGTTTTACGAATAACTTACGTGCCTTTCCTTCATTCAGTGGATGAAAAGATGTAAAAAATAAAAACTGTTAATAGTATACAAGAAATTATTACGGCACAGTGAACAACTGGCGAGACAGAAATGCCACTGAATATCCTACGCCAACAAGAATACGGCTAAAGACGAGGAAATTCGGACAGGAATTACATTTAACTTGGTACTGTATTTGCAAGAAAAAATTCCTAAATATTGTAACCTTCATTTTTTATATCTATCATATATACAGTTTATATATATATATATATATATATATATATATATATAATATATATATATATATATATATATATATATATATATATATATATATATGCATTATTAAATAACTTTTCAGTGCTTTTGATATTCCTTCAGACTGGCTGAGTTGCTGTCCAAATGTTGGTGTGCTAGGTAACGTTTCATTCCTTCCTGGGAACATCTTCAGACCCATCTGATGGCAGGTGGAGCGAGGCCTCATTATGCAGTGGATGGTGAGACGTGTCATCACGTGATAGGTCGGCCAGGAGCCTGTGATCGAAGGTGTGTGGTTATCTCACTGGTGGAATGAGTTCCTTCCATCACAAGCTCTTGGCCGACCAATCACGTGGTGACACGTGTCGGCATCCACTGTATAAAGAGGTCTCAATCCACCTGCCATCAGGTTGGTCTGAAGATGCTTCCATGAAAGAAACTTTTCCAAATATATATATATATATATATATATATATATATATATATATATATATATATATATATACAAGGCTGCTTCCCCCAAGGGAAGGGAGGTAGCCGAGACAGGACGACACACTCCCCATTTACTCATCCATTCAAACACATTCATTCGCATCTTAGCCCCAAAGGGGAAAAGGAACAGATCCTCACCGCACCACACCGCACAAGGGTCAACTGCACAATGCAATCAGTGACATCCACAGCAGGGCCCGACAGTAGAGCTGATTTACCCCTGCCACATCATAATAGACCCATCCCCTTACCCGCACCTGACCTGACCAGCAGATCAGACCAAATGCTGGAGAATATCCCCTCAGAGCTGCGTCATCATTTATTCATTCATAATTTCTCTCCATTTCTTTCTGTCACACACAGCCACTCTTCCTTGCTCACACACATCCCTCTCGCATTGAGCGCTCTCTTCTCACTGTCCATCCATCCTATTCGTGGTCTCCCTCTCAGCCTTACACCTCTCACATCAGATCTAGTTATCTTTTTCACCAATCGCTCATTATCCATTCTCTCCATATGCCCAAACCATTGCAACACCCTCTGCTCAACTCTACCAGCCATCTCCCGAACAACTCCAGTTCTCCTTCGCACTTCATCATTTCGCACTCGATCCATACGCGTCACTCCACACATTCTCCTCAGACACCTCATCTCCATTACATTCAAACTTTTCCCCTCTGCTACACCCATATTCCTTGTTTCAGCCCCATATAATGCAGTCGGTACCACAACACCCTCATACAGCCTTCTTTTTACATCCATTTGAAGCGAACGACATCTAAACCCTTTTTTGATTCCTCCCAGCACCTTTCCTACTTCATTTATTCTGAACTTCACTTCTGCATCTATTCTTCCATCCACAGCAACATGTGACCCTAAATTTTTAAAACACTCTACCTCCTCAAGCAACTCATCATTCAGAACTATATTCATCCCCCTACCATCTACCAACCTCGTACACTTCATCACTTTACTCTTATTCTCATTTACTTTCAATTTCCTCCTATCACACACCCTTCCAAACTCCTCTACCAACTCTCAATCTCTCTTCTGAATCAGCCACCAGTGCAGTATCATCTGCAAACAGCAGCTGCTTCAGATTCCATTCTCCACCATCAACATTCACCAGACTCAGACCTCCACCTAAAACCCTTGCATTCACCTCCCTTACACCATCCCTATAAATATTAAACAGCCAAGGCGACATCATACATCCCTGTCGCAGCCCCACTCTCTCGGGAAACCAATCACTCACAGCATTTCCCGCTCTTACACACTGTCTACTATTTACGTAAAAACTTTTCACCCTTATTAATAACCTACTATCAAGTCCATACAATCCTAAAACAGTCCTCCAAGCCTCCCTATCAATTCTATCATATACTTTCTCTAAATCCATGAATGCCCAAAACACATCCTTGCCTTTCGCTAAATACTTTTCACACACTTGTCTCACAGCAAACACCTGATCCACGCATCCCCTCCCTCTCCTAAAGCCACATTGCTCATCACCAGTCACTCCCTCTGTACCCTCTCTAACCCTCATAATCAACACTCTACCATACACCTTACCTACAACACTCAACAGACTTATACCCCTAAAGCTAGAACATTCATACTTAGCACCCTTGCCTTTATACAACAGGACCACACAAGCACTTGCCCAGTCAACTGGCACCATACCTTAACAAAGCACACATTCAACAGTCTTACTAACCAGTCAACAATAGTCACTCCACCATCCTTCAGGCATTCCACAGCACACCCATCCATACCTGCAGCTTTCCATGTTTTCATCTCCTTTACTGTCTTCTCCACTTCCTCCTTCGTGATCAAAGAATCATTCAACTCTCCCAACACATTTATTCCTTGAACCCTTCCATCCGCTACAATCTCAGCCACCCTTTCCTCCTCTACATTTAACAATGTTTCAAAATACTCTGCCCATCTCATCCTTTCTGTATCCATCTCAATTAACATCCTTCCATCCTCTGCTTTTACTCGCTCCTCCTTCCCAGACTCTCCCTTTCGCATCCATTTAACCTCCTTCCAGAACATTTTCTTATTCTGTCGAAAATTCTCAGTCAGTCGCCTACCCCACCTCTCATCTGCTGCCACTTTAGCATCACGCACAGCCCTTCTCGCCCTATTCCTCTTTTCCTTATACTTCTCATATGACACCTCATCCTTCCTCTGCAGCCACACTTCATATACACGTCTCTTCTCAGTCACAGCCATACTTACTTCCTCGCACCACCATTCACTTCCTTTTCTTACACCACCACCCACACGTTTCACACCACACACCTCTTCTGCATGCCCCGCCACAGCACTGTTAAACAACGCCATTCCTCCTCCACACTGCCGTTTTCCTGATCTTTCACTGCGTTCCACTCATCTTTCACTTTTTCCTGATATTCTGCCGTTTTCTCTCCTTTATCCAACTCACTCACTTCCAAAACTTCCCTGCGAAACCTAACCCTTCTAGCTCTCACCCATCTCTTACCTACTCTTAACTTTCCCTCCACCAGGTAGTGGTCAGACATACCTCCACCCTCCCCTCTCAGAACTCTCACGTCCAACAATCTTCCTATTGTATTTCTAGACACAACCACATAGTCCATCAATGCTTTATCCACAACAATTCCACCCTCCTGTCTCACCCATGTATACTTATAAATATCTTTCTTCTCAAACAGCGTATTTCCAATCACCATCTCTCGCTCAACGCACATCCCTGCCATTCGTTCCCCTTTTTCAAATCTTCCAGGCACACTATGCATACCAGTTGGTAGAGAGTTGGCCTGCAGTCTTAACGGACCCAGGTTCAAATCCCGCTGGGGCAGGGAAGAGTTAAAGGATTTGAATTCAGTAAAGGCAGACTTTACTCATTTACCAGAAGACCCGCCGACATGTCGTAAAAATACCCCCGCTAATACCAATACACCAGTCCTGTATGAGACAGCCCTAGCATGTATTCAGTATGGACGGTGGGTGTTAGTGCCGAAGTGGTGACATGTAGAGGTGTACGGTATGTAGGAGGACTACTGGGCCATGAGTGCAGGTTGTGAAGCCTTTGCCCAGAGTCGGTCACATAAAAAAAAAAAAAAAAAAAAAAAAAATTACACCTTCAACTGCTACATTTCCCACTCTAGCATTCAGATCTCCCATCATTACCACATTCACATTCGCTCCAAAACTCTGCAGACACTCATCATCATCATTCCAGAAAGACTCCCCCTCTTCTTCATCCCTTTCACTACCAGGCCCATATGCTCTCACAAACACCCACAACTCATGATCAAACTTCGCTTTCACCCACATCAATCTCGATGACACCTCCTTCCATTCAATCACACACTGCTGTACTTCCGGACTTACTAACAAGGCCACACCTTCTCTTGCCCTTCCTCTATCAACACCTGACAATCTTCACACTTCCAAACATAGACTCACCCTTCCCTTTCATCTTCGTTTCACTCAAAGCTAACGCATCCAACTTTCTTCTCACAAACATTCCCCCAATCTCCTCCCTTTTAGCCTCAATCGTACTACATCCACGCATAATCATAGACCCAGTCTTCAGGGTACGAGGATAACTCAATCCCCCATCCCTTTCTCTGGCTTGTCTTTTTTTAGTTAAATTTCTTTTTAATTTTGTATTAAAATGTGATGTGATAGAAACACCCTAAATGAAATTTAATACTGTGTTCATAAATGATTTAAAAAAACTACTTAGAATTAAAATAATTTTCAATGACTGATTTTGCAGACCTGTGTAATAGTTTGAAATGTCATTATGTAGCAAAAACACCCAAGACAGATACACGCAGTAGCTTAGTATCAATACCTCCACTGTGAGAACTGCCGTCAGCTGAGATCAAGGTGGCGACATAGGGGCAGAGTGTGCTCGCTGTGTGTTTTGGTTTGAAGAAACGAAGACTGCTACGCAAGTTTAAAGGAAGTTTCACACAGAGTATCACAAGAAGCCTCCCGGTAGACCTACATTTCAATCGTGGCACAACACATTTGTCGAGACCAGACGTTCTGTGCGCCATGCAGTTACCCGGTCGCCTATGTGTTACTGACGATGTCGTGGAACAGGTAACAAAATATTTTCTTTTTTATCCGACATTAGTCTAAACTTAATGGAAGGGTTCAATATCAACAAAGGATGTGATACATTACTTCTGAGAAGAAAAGTTCAAAAGTCAAGACGGCAGAGCTAGGTCAAAGTCTGACATAGCATGGTGAACTTAAACAGTTTTAACAAATTTTGACCAAACTTGGGGATGGGTTGAGGGTACGGCAACATCAAAGGGATTCGGCTTTGAAAATAATCACCAAAGGTCAAGGACACAGGGCCATGTAAAATTTCAATCCTTGTCTCTGTGTGTGAACAACAACGATAACTGTTTATATGTTTTTTAAAGCAAACTTGGAGGTAGGGTTGAGTCTTGAGAATACAAGGAACGAGCAACAGATTTTTGGTCAAGGTCAAATGGCAATGTTAACTTCATAAGCTTCGTACAGCCTTCTATGTAAGGCAGAGACAAATGTTTTTGTAAGAACAATCGGTCAATGATCAAAATCAAAGGCTAAGGTCACACGACAAAATCAACTCAAACATTTTTTATCTAATCTTGACCAAATTTGGTAAGTAAGACAAGGATCAAGTAATGATGAGGCAAATCAAACTTGAGAGTAATTGGTCGAAGGTTAAAGTCACAGGGGAGTGTCAAATGGTTGGCCCTGACACCAGTTGGTGGCACAGTTGTTGCACTGTGGGTGCGTCTTTTTGCCTGATGATTTTTATTTTTCGTTTGAATTCAGCATTTGCCACCTTCCCCCATACCTGATTAGTCAATACCAGCTAATGCCTAACTTATAACTCTCACATTTAGTGAGGCACGTTCTCTCAGATAATTAAGGTCCACACATTTGTGCCATACGCCATCGTTAACCATACAGTCCTTATCCCCTATTCCCCTTCTCAGATTCCTCCCACCCATTTACCAGTGCCGTCAGTCAATCATCCTAGAAATGACAAGTTAGTTGTTGCTAGAAAGGCGCACATCTGGCACGGAAGGGAGGAGGAAACGTCTGTGTAGCACCGGGTATGACTGAATGGTGCTGATGATGTCTGTATCTTTATTCTATTTCTCTTTCCCTAAGTTGAAGAAATGAACATACCTATTTGTAGAGGAAGAATATGGTAACGAAACAACGCTTCATGAAAATTTCTGACCACCTAGACAGCCTGAGAGAGCGTTACGTAAACAATGCCTGGAATGAGTCTATGAACCCCTGTTGTTGCTTGGCGGAGATCTGGGTCTAATATACATTTCACCAATAACACTTTCAGTTGACATTTGGTTAAGTGCATTCTTCTGCCCGCAGGTATGCAGATGCAGACCCTGAGAGGCGCTTTATAAGATTTCATGTCTCTCTCTCTCTCTCTCTCTCTCTCTCTCACACACACACACACACACACACACACACACACACATACACACAAAACCTTTATCTGTCATTTATGAATATAATAATATTAATAAATTTTAGGACGCACTAGTTACCATCAGAAGGTTTGTATTCCAGCTGATACTGTTTCTTGTGGAGTCAGATAAGCTGTTGATCATTCAGCTTTAAATGTTTCATGTACCGATGAATATTATACACAAATGTCAACACACAGTCGGAAAAAAGATAAACTACTTTTAGGTAAATGACATTGAAGGAAGAGGAGGTGATCGCAATGTATAGATACATAACATGCATAGTATCGAATAACGCTGGAGACACTAAGTTTTCGATATGGTGATTTTTTTATGTAGTTTGTATTAGACTAACCTCCTAAATTTTCCAGGAGTAAATGAAATTTGCAACAAGCCCCAGAATCGCAAAGTGTTTCCTAAGCTAAATAAAACTGAATATTACATAAATCGCTTTCAAAACAGCAAGGCTTGGTGAATGAGTCTGGGAGAGTGTGTAAGAAAATGAATCTAGAGGTGATTGTATGGATGAGTAAATTGTGGTCTTCGAGAGAAATGAATGTACAGTGAGGCTGGATGGTGAGGAAATGGAAAATGTGAGTGCGTTTAAGTACTTGGGTAGTGTGATCAGTAAGGATGGATGTTTAGAGGATAAAGTTCTTGAAAGGGTACAACAGGGAAGAAAGGTTGCTGGTTCATTGAAAGCAGTGATAAATAGGGAAGTGAGCATGGAAGTGAAGAAGTCGCTGCATGATAGTATTGTGATACCAACCCCAACGTATGGAAGCGAATCTTGGACCTTGCTGGAAGGACAGAAGTCAAGAATGATGGCAGAGGAAATGAGTTATATGAAAGGTGCCTGTGGAGTCACATGGACAGACAGACTGACAAATGAGGAAGTGAAGGATCGTTGTGGTGTGGATGTGGATGTGATAGAAAGCGTTAGGAGAAATACACTGAAGTGGTTAGGCCACTGGGGATGATGGAAAGTGAAAGACTACTGAAAAGAGTGTATGTGAGTAAGGTAGAGGGAAGGAAAGGAAGGGGGAGACCAAGGACGAGATGAAGGTATGGAGTGTGGAGGTATATGAGAGAGGGGTCTGTGAGTTGGGGGGGAGGGCAGCGCAATGGCAGGGGACAGGGCCACCCCTTGCGGGATTAAGGCGTCTGGATATAGACAGACATTCAAAACTTCAAAATGAACACCCCATTAGCATTACTTGGCCCTCCATCGCCTCCAGGGCTACTCTTTTTGCGGAGCTCCACTGTCTCCCTCACCGTTGTTCTCACTCGGTATCACTTTCATCCCTGTTTTCTCTCCCGTCACATTCAGTCCGTCTACCTACCTTTTTTTACCAAATATAACTTTCTGTATTCGCTAATTTTTCCTTGCTCATCCTTCTTATATCTCCGTCCCTTTATTCCCACAACTTCTTTCGCTCTATTCTTCACTTCTGCCATGCCTGTTTTCCTCTTCATTACGTACTCCTCTGTCACTGCATTATAGGTTTGATTCTTACCTTGTCTCTTAGTTTAACCGCTACCTCTCCCAGTGTAAGATTATTACTCGGCCTTTGGAATATTCCTTCCTCCCTTTTATCATTTCTTCCCTTTATATTTTTAACTACTGTATTCTCTTATCCTTTCTGCCCTTACTTTACCTGTCTTGTATCCTCTGTCATCACATGTGTTTCCTTCAGTCCACCACTTCTTGGCATGGTTTGTGTTCCTCTTCTCTCCAGCACATTATTGTTACCATCTCCACTCCTAATATTTCCCCTTGTCAGTCGAAATTTTTTGTGAGTTTCCTCCTACTTTTTCATCTTTCCAAACACTGGTATCTCTTGTACCTTTGCGATATTCAATTTCCTGACACTAGCCTCGGCCGTGGCATTCTTATTTTTCATGTATCTTCATTCACACAGCATTTTTCCTCTTCTCCAGTCAATTTTTTTTTTTAATAAAATATTCGTGGCGGATATTTGCTTGTTCTTAACGCTTCTTGATGCAGCTGATAATGATGTCATTCTCTGTGACGTCCTCATCAGCCAGGCTTTTTTTTTTTTTTTTTTGGTGGCAGGCGCAGGAGGGGGGGGGGAGGCGTAGTGTGTGACCTTTCTCAGCGGAGAAGCTAATCTTCATGTTTTTTTTTGTTTTTTTTCCAGTGGTCAGACGATTCTATTGATTTTATGGGAAATATATCTCGGTGAAAGGATTGTAGAGGGTAGCCTTCTCTGGCAAATATTCGTATGCAACGCCTCCTTACATATTTCTTTATTTATTCTGCTTTCATGCATCTCTCTCTCTCTCTCTCTCTCTCTTTGTGTGTGTGTGTCAGGCGGTTGTCAAAGGTTCTGTTTTCTCCCTTCCGCCCAGCAGCCCCACTACTTGTGAAATGTCTTCATATGCCTCCATTTCTGCACTAATATTCACGGTCTGAATTGAGAACGTGTTACAACAGTCTCATTCAGCAGTGTCCCAATACATAAAATCGTATATCTTCTTTTTACTTAGACTCCATGAATATTTCTTTGTACATTCCTGCTCCAAGCACATCTCTTCGTTCATTCAAGGTTCATGCATATACAGTATTCCATGGATAGCTCTTGTTTACACTGTCTCTATGTACGAGTATATATCTTAGTCAGCTCACCTTACGTGCATTGCTATGTCAGCACAAAACACTGGATTGAAGCTGTGTTTATGTGAGGCGATAACTATATATATCTTACGTTGAACACATTCTTCTTGACACTACCCACTTCCTTTCCTCCTCAGTTGTTGGAGTGTGTCAGAGATCATTGTCTTCAATGCAAATTACTTGTATCACTGACCCATTAAATGATCTGAAAAGTTTATGCATCACTAGTTAGACCACATATAGAACATTATACAGTGCTCGTCTTCGAAATTTTTTTAAGGCAAAGCTAATCACGAAAGGGTCAAGTGAAAAGCCACTAAAATAATCTTATCACTGCAAAGTATGTCATACACATAACGACAGTTATTATTTTTTTCCTCTAAAAAGGAAGAGAGGTGACTTTGAGGAGCTGTAATACAAATGATTAAAAATCTAAGTAGGTTTGACAACCTCAGGAAAATTTGTCTGAAACACAGTGATACTGACCATAGCAAGAAGAGACAATCTTTATACACCTGCGGCGAAACTATCTCTGCCAGTTATATAAAAAAAAACTCTTTGAAATACATAGATTGTGAAATTTTATTAAAATGCCTCCTTATGGCCTAAATCGAAAACTGATAAATAATCATTTGATGCAACAGCTGCTGCAACAGCTGATATGTCATATCAACTCAACATTTCAAGCTAAGCAACTTTGTATTTCACAAGAACCCGTTAAAATGTCTCCTTGTGGGCGAAATTGAAAATCTAATAGTCAGGTGATGAGTCAGCTTTCGCAACAGCTGACATGTTAAATAAGCTGAGCATCTTTGTATTTCATAAAAAAATCGCTCAGATATCTCCAACAGCTGGTAACCGAACCTTCCTTGAAAGAGAAAATAAAACAGGTGCGCCAATTATAGACCTGTCGGCTTCACTGCAGGTAAAAATAATTAATGGAATGAACCCTAATGATCTGAGGTACAAAAATACTATAAGTATCTTTTTACCCTTGCACAGAGGCACGGCCGTGCTGTGCGATTGGTCCGGATTGTCTGGGAATCTCTCTCTCTGTCTCTGCAAACAAAATTATGGACAGAGTATTGGAGGATATTGCATCAGATGTGGCATAATGACTGAAGACCATCAAAGAAAGTTATTTATTTATTCATTTATTTATTTATTTGCTGAAAAATTGTGAGCGCTCATAGAGTTTGTTTAATTTTTTTTCCTCCTTTGTTCAAACTGACTGAAAACTTTACAGAAAAATTAGAGGGTTTCATTTTTGCGAGCAGTCAGTGAATGGTATGGATCTACCTTGATAGAAAGGTCTAAGGTTATCCGAGGGTGAAATCATTTTGAGGCCAGTAAGTCAAATGTAAACATCACAAAGAATATGAGCTATAACACTTATGATTCTATTTGAACCAAACATGATGGTGGAATTCAGGGCCAGGTAAGGATGGGGTAGTTTGATATTCAGAGGAATCAGCCGAACGTGAAGAGCACAGGAGTGGGTCAAGGCTTCGGCCTTAAGACCCATCCACATGATCACTTAGTACCCGTCTATGCTCATCAGTTTTGAAGCATGATAAAGAATCACCTATTAAACAGCATATCAGAAGCGAAGAAACTTATCCAGTTCATCGCGTCTGCGCTAATATTTTCCAACATCTTTTTGCTGCCATACGTCATAACCACAGATGCACGGAGAATGTGTGGATGGCATTTAGACAGAGAGGTGTTTGCCAGCGTGGTTGTTGCATCTCTGAATGTTTTTTCTTGATATATTTCAACTCTGTGCATGGACGAAAGTCTATCCCATTCAATATTATTTTGTATATATGAATGGAGTAACGATCTGGAACTGAGCCACAAATGTAACGATTTAGTGGTGCTGGGACAACTGTGTCAACGTCGTCATTTATATGCATTTAGACATTCCTTTTTTTATGAATCCAAACTGACCAGACACTATACAAGTCAGTAGATATCCATAGTCGGCAAAATAGTCCTAATCAAGGAGGTTCGCAGCGTATACACCACAGTAGGGTACGTACGACACTTTGAGGGACAAGGAATGTGTAAGAGTAGGCTTCACCCAGATTCCAGCATATCAAGATCTCATTATGGAGGAATCTTTGTTTATCTGACATATTTCTGGGTTCATGTTTTAAGGCTAAACAGATACAAGTTTTAAGAAAGGTTCATTTGGAGAGGGGGACTTTACAACTTTCACATTGCACTTCGGATGTAGCCATAATAATGCACTGTCTATATTATTTCTTTGTAGTTATTATATAAATCACGTGCAAAACAATACGAGCAAATTGTCTTGTAAGTAGCGTGCCTTACCATAAGTACTGTACGTGGTCCTCGAAAAGACTCAACGAACAATTAATAATAACAATAATAATAATAATAATAATACTATTGTGGTTGTTATTCTTATTTGTAAGAGAAGGTTGTCAGGCCATTATAACAGTTATTCCCAAATCAGTTTTGGGTTTATGATATATTATCGTTATGTTGAGTGAAATACGACACAGTAGATTTTGTAATAATATTTCACATCAAATAACAAAGTGCTCATAAGTTAACTATAATATATAGAGCCACAACATATGGCACCAGAGTGTGTAGACTTCACTGTCTGTTTGAAGTTCAAGACCTTGTTTATAATATGGGTTAAATGTTCCCTCTCATTACCCTGCCATTCAGCCTGAATTTCAATCGGCCGTAATACACTACATCTTACGACACAAGTAAAAATAAAGGTAACTGATATGCTACATTAATTTTTAATATCCAATGAGCAACCACAGTATACTCTTTGCTTGTACGATTTCTTTAACCAAAGGAATATCGCAAAGTAGATGGGAATAATCAATGAATATAAATATTCGTACCGCACATGTTCCACGAAAAGATTGTGCTGAATACTGCGCCTACCTGAGACAACAGTGATATTGATGTAGCGGTGATCTGTTTCAGGCAGGGATAACTTGATTCGAACAACATAGGGCTAAGTTCCCTGTAATAATATTGTTAATCACTGCTTAACGTGTCATTCACGTATACTTTTCCAATTTTCTCTGAACTGATCAGATATATACTGAGACAATACAAAACAGACCGAACGAATTAGCTCAACTGGTAATAAAAAATAAACGTGTAAAATTATTATGGAACCATGAAACTATAGTATTTTAGTAAAAGATCTTTTCTGCTATGTCTACCAAGGTTTATTAGGCTTTACACAAATTGTGGGTTTATTGGCAAACGAATATTTAATCCATTTAACCCTTAAATGGTTTGTAGATGCGGGGACTACTACTGCTACTACCACTACTACTACTACTACTACTACTACTACTACTACAACTAGTAATAATAATAATAATAATAATAATAATAATATCATACAAAACATTATCTTTGACTGTGTGCGAAACGGAGGTCTCTGGTGCTAGAGATGGGGGAAAAAGGAGTGGATATTCTGGAAATGAAGTTTTTTATTTTTTTTTATTTTTTTATGTGACCGACTCTGGGCATAGGCTTCACAGCCTGATTTCAAGGCCCAGTAGTCCTCCTACGTACCGCACACCTCTACATGTCACCACTTCGGCGCTAACACCCATCGTCCATACTGAATACATGCTAGGGCTGTCTCATATAGGACTGATGTATTAGTATTAGCGGGGGTATTTTTACGACATGTCGGCGGGTCTTCTGGTAGATCAGTAAAGTCTGATTTTATGAAATTCAAATCCTTAAACTGTTCCCTGCCTCAGCGGGATTTCAACCTGGGTCCGTCAGGACTGCAGGTCAACTCTACCGTACCCGTTGTCATTACATAGAGTGCGATATTTGACTGGATGAGATATGGGAGGAGATGTAGTGTAATGTAAAAGACAGACAGTGGTTGGATAGAGCTGTATGGCCACCTGGAATGAATGATCAATGTATAAATAAAGGAGAAAGTGTATAGATAATTGGAGGGAGTGAGAGGAACGGAACGGGGAAGACTAGAAAGTGAATGGACAGTGAGAGAGATTTTGTCTCACAGAGTTCTGAGCATCAGGGAGCCTGGGAGGCATGTATGGATTAAAGCAATTTGGAATAAAGTGGTGTATGGGCAATGACTCTGATAATGATGTATAAAAGGTAAAATGGTATTGGAAAAATCAGTGGGCCCAACTCATGGATGGTTTAAAACTGTTTTGTGTTGATATTTACATAAGACAGCTTTAAAATTGGTTATGAAAGGCGAGGTCGCGTCCTCCTTTCATTTTTTTTTTTTTTTCAGCACTGTATAACCCATTGGAGCGGGTTAAAGCTAGCATGTTTTAAGAATAATTCGATATTGTACACCAATGTGAGCACTGCTTATATATATATATATATATATATATATATATATATATATATATATATATATATATATATATACAGTCTGACAGGTATGAAGTCGACTAAAATAATATATTAACTACTAGAACATTCAGCAAAAATAATAATAATAATAATAATAATAATAAAATAAAAAATAAAAAATCCGGTTGAATGTGCCCGTTTTTCAGAACATATATTATTGATCATACAGTGTATAGTGTATGACCATGTCTTTCTGAGAGAGATTCCCATGAGCGTTCTTCTGGTACTTTTCCCGGAGAGTGTGCTGAGCCGGGAAGGAGTTTCCTCTTCTATATGTTTCTTAAACATTTGGTTCAGATTTTTCTTCTATTTAACTACACACCAGCAGAAACCTCGTTATGGGCCAATAAGCCTCCTGTTATTGTTACTTTTCATGTTCTCATATGTATTCCTCCTACACCGTCGAACACCAGGTCATATTCTACTACAAATACACCTTCTCCTGCAACTGTCATCCTATGCTACGCTGGAATACTTCCTGCTACGCCAGTCAATACATCACATCAAGTTCCTGCAAACTGTGTATCTGACACGTCTTCCCACACAAGACCAATATCTTCTTCCCGAATAACCACTTCCCTGGCTCTCCCGTCTCCTGCTCACGGGCACAATGAGGCTCAGGGTGGGGGACAATCATCCTTTGTGTGACTGTTTAATGATGTGTATGGTTTGTGCGATATCTGAGGGGGACTCAGTCATACTAGGGGAATATTCTTGGCTGCTGTACAGAACAGAAGGATGCGATAATGCATTTGGGTAGTGCCTAGTAGATGTGTTGTGTGTGTGTGTGTGTGTGTGTGTAGTAGTAGTAGTAGTAGTAGTAACAGTATGTGGTAAGAAATTGAGTGGTCTTGCTTAGTGGCGACGAATAAGAGTGGATTCGGGCAAATTTGAAGGAAGATGGTATAATTTGATGCCAGCGATGAGTGGTGATATAGGTAGGTTGGAATGATTATTTGTGCTGGTGGTGAGGAGGCAGAGAGAAAAACACAGTGTGTAAGAGTGATATTTGCCGTACTCATTTCTTGTATAACTTTTGTCATAAATGTGGTGAAAACGGTGGTAAGCCAGATCCTTGATTGTGGTGTACCTTGTTTTCTCCCTTATATCACAGCAAATTTTGGCTTCTAGTCTCCCGTTTCTTCACTCGTCCACTCCCCTTACTGTACAACTTCCTTTTCATCCCACTCCCTGGTTTTGGCAGCATCATTCACCGCTGCTCTTTTCTCCTGCTCCCGTTTTCCTTAATTCAGACTTTACACACCCAACAGCCAAGGGATACTTTACCAAAATTGAATTAAACCGTCTTGTATTACCGAGAAAGAATAAGAAACATATATCCAGGCTGAAGAGGCTATGCCAGGAATCGTTAACGAAAATCATTTTTTTTTTTTTTTTGCAACTAAGGGAAAGGATATGCAGTTGAATTGCAGCTTACAGAATTAGTACGCGTATAATACCCCTCACTCGAAAATACCCGAAAATAATAATAATAATAATAATAATAATAATAATAACAAATTATAGCAATGATAATAATAAAAATAATAATAATGATAATAATTATAATAGCAATGATAATGACATTGATAATAATAATAAAAGTTTTACACTATCTTATTGTTCTAAAGAAAAACTAATTTTATTATTATGGTCTTTATTAATGTGCAGACAGTGATAGTAGGGGTTTACCACCAAATCAGTCATTTTCTTCTGTCACTCTCTGATGTCTCTCCATTTCATCTGTCTGTTGCCTGACGACAAATGCAGTAAAGGGTTGAGGGGCCTTTGACATACAGACCATTACGTGCAGACCAACAGGCCATTTGTTACCTGTACTCACTGTGTAATCATGTGTGCTCAGTAAAGGTATTCATCCCTTCTCCTACCATTTTCTGTTATTTCATTAATTCTATTCCTTGAGCTTAGCTTTGAGCTACCGTGTTTCCAACTTGGGCTACAATTTCATCCTTCAGTAGAACACACTTTATTGGGAAAACATCCTCAAACTTTCATGTGATTGGTGGACTCAATAACCTGCTAATCTTTTTGCACATTCACGTCCTTCCTTTCTTAATTTCCTTTCTCCACATCCCACCTTCAGCAAACCCATGGCCGTACCAGCTCGGAATTCTCAGTCTGGATCAGACACCCTCCATGAGGATATTCGGCGGCTGCATCAAATTAATGAGCAGCAATCCAGGGCCGAAGAGAAAGTGATAATGAAGTATCCATTGCGAGGACGGTGAGGCTTTACAGTTCCAGCCCTCCTGATCCTCGTTTCGTCCCGGCCATTAGGCAAGGGTACGCGGAGCTTTCTTCTTCATAATGACCTCTCTGATTCTTTACTTGAGTTTTTTTTATCAGACTTATTGCATATAAAACTATTTCCAGTTACCGGATTCTTTAATCTTTGTATAATCCCTGCCACAGAGTGCCCTCGAGTCCATTCCCTCTTATGTTCAATTCAGTTTTCAATCGTTTTTTGCTAAAATCTGATGATCTCCATTCTAAATGCGAACAAATTAGCTTTGATCATAATTCCAATTCAAGAGTAATGTATGAATTTACATAACATTCAGTGAATGCGTGTTTGGTAAAACCTTCATGAAATAATCCTTACACATATGAGGAGGCCCAAAAAAAAAAAAACAGCTATCACTTGATACAGTTACTCTCACAATATAATTAAATGCCAGGATAAGCTAACAAAGAAGACCCGGACACTGAAGTATGTATTGAAGCATGTGGAGTAGACTGTAGCACCAGTCGAACATGGCGGTACTCCCAACGTGGATGGAAAGCTGATAACAGGGAGAGCTGGAGATCGCATTCCATCAGCCCTCAGGACTAGCTTCTGACCATCCCCCCTTGCTCAGATTTTTTGGTGTTTCAATAGCACAGAGAGTAAGCCAGCATGCTTTCAAATACAAGTTCCTGTAACTGTCAACACCAAACTACATCACTTATTCCCTCTGACTTCTTCATGGCTGACTTTAAATTTCATCAGTTTGTGTAATTTCTGCCATCACTGGCCTCAATATTAACGAGGCATATGGGCCTGATGGGGTTCCCTCCTGTTTTTCTCAACAACTGTGCTTCTGTGCATACACCCGCTCTAGGCAAACGCTTTCGCTTTTGTCTGTCAACTTGTACCTTTCCATCTTGATGGAAGTTTGCTCTCACTCAGCCTGTCCAGAAGGTGGGTGACCATTCCCAGCCCTCCATCACCCAATTCCTTTAACATCCTGTACTTCAAAAGTTTTTTAATCTTTTCCTAACAAAAAAAATCAAAGCACCTTTCCTATCACAACCTTCTTTCCCATCATCGGTATGGGTTCTGTCAGGGACGCTCCACTGGCAATCTTCTCACATACCTTTCAGACTCCTGGTCATCCTCCTTTCGGGACTTTGGCGAACGCTTTACCAATGCACTTAACATCTCACAGACTTTCGATCGTGTCTGTCATAAATCTTAAATTTCCAAACTGCCCTCTTACGGTTTCTGTCCTTCTATCTGTGCCTTCAACTATAGCTTCCTTTCTGGTCGTTCTCTAGCTGCTGTTGTAGATGAAGACCGTTCCTCTTCTACGGCTATCAGTTGTGCTGTTCTTCAGGGTTCTGTCCTACCACCAATTCTCTTCCTTCTGTTCATCAAGGACCTTCTAAGCTGTACACCTAACCCCATCCACTCATGTGCTGATTATTCCACCCATCACCATTCCATTCGATTCCTTCAGCATCCATCTCAGCAGTTACTTCAACAAACAAGGGATGAGGCATAGATGTCAGAAGACCTGGAGTTGATACGGGCTGGTGAAACCTATAGGCAGCTGCAGTAAAGGACTCAAACCATTGAATCTGACACCGTTAGGTTTCTTCACTGAGTTTCATCGATTTATGTTGGCTACGAGCTGAGATTTCGAGGTTTCAACTTAAAGGACCGTTTTCCGGCTTTGGGTCCGTTACTGCAAAGCGGCCATTTTCGTGTCAAAGCCAGATCTTCTGTCATCTATGGATGAGGCTATGGCACATCTAATGTCTGACTTGGTTCATATCTCTGATTGGGGTAAAAGTAATCTTGCTGTTTTTGGAACTTCAAAAACTTAGTTCTTACATCTTTCAACCCATCAAAATCTTCCACAGGAATATCTTCTAACTTCTAACCATATGCAACTCAGCCCTGCATCATCTTTTAACATATTTGGGGTTTCATTCTCTCCAGATTCATCTTGCAAAATCTTCTTCCAACAGATTAGGTGGCCTAAGTCTACTCCGAGCGTTCTTTACCCCTGCATAGTTGCTGACTTTCTATAAGGGGCTTTATTCTCCCCTGTGTAGAATACAACTCTCAGGTGTGGGAAGCCTCCCCACATACAGCACTTCTCAACAACATGGGATCAATGGCTTTTCGCCTCATTAACTCTCCACCCCTTACTGGCTTCTTTCAACCTCTGTTTCTTCACCACAGTGATGCATCTTTATCTCTTTTCTATTGCTGCTTCAATGGTCACTGTTCCCTGAACTGTGTGCTTGCATCCCTCCACCACTACTGCAGGCGCATAGCACCCATCTAGCAACAAAATCTCATCCCCTTTCTGTCCAGCTATCTAATGCAAGAGTTAGCTGTTACTTGCAGTCCTTTCTGTATGCAATAGGTCAATTCTGGAACTGTCTTCCTCTGTCTTTATTTCCTACTGCCTATGACCTCCAGTTTCTCAAACACAGTGTGTCCAGACATCTCTACATGAACAGATCTTTAAGTTGGCTCTCTGTTATCTTTTTTTTTTTTTTTTTGTTCTTGGAAGGAACAATCGTACAGGCTTTTGGCTTTTGGTTCCTTCTTTCTTGCTTTAAAAAATGTATAGTTATATGGTGAGTGCCACGAGCTTTCTCCTTTCATCACCATTCGAACTATTTTTCCCTTTAATGCACTGGGTGGATCGCTTATTGTCTTAATTTAGGTCAACTATTGTATGGAAGTGGTAAGATGCAGTTTGATTGTTTTAGGATAGGTTTAAGTTAACTCCAATTTGGTTGCATGCAGTCAAGTTAGGTTTTTAACTGCTCAGTGGCCTTAGGCTCAGAAATATGCGGGCTCCCCTGGCCGGCCCTGGGACTATTTTTTCAGAGTTCAAAAATCGGTTTCTTTTTCTTACAGATGTGAAGAGAATTGTCGGTTGCACTTGGCAATGTGTTTTTTTAACTTCCTAAACCCATCCTGTGACTTGTTACGATTTGAGGAAAATACCATAAAATTAATTGCGCATGTTCCATTAACATGTAAACATATGGGCAAAAAAACAGAAAAAGTGACTACCTGAGTGCTTGAGATGGTACAGGAGGGTCAGGTAAACAAACCAGTGACCTTTGTTCCCCTGCCACAATTGTTCGCAGTTTTCTATGGCTCATGCTAATTCAACGTCACCGGCATGTTTACAGTAAAGCATTGCTCGAAGCCGGTGGCCATTTAGGGGTTGTTTAAGGTATGCTTGGTTATTTCCCTTAATGACAGGACTCCTTTTCCTGCACTGTCAGTCACATGGGGATTTTGAGGGGAAAACACTTTTAGAAACAACTCTACCCTTTATAAATGGTCAAACACATAACACAGAATAAGGAAATGCAGTATATAGCTTTCCCTGACCGATGTGTGGGCGTGGATGAGTCGTAGAAAGTCGACTGCTAAGTTAGCCAGAAAGTCTGAAAGCACTGATCAAAAGCTACTCACTGGCCAAGAATCGTGCTGTCTCAACCCTTATCCTTATTCTCCCTTCATTATGGGTTCTGTCATTCAGTGGCACTGTCGTAATTTATGTCCCAGCTTAGAGGAATTAGGCCAAGTTTTCGTCAGTATGCATGCACATTCAGTAGATCATGGTTGGTGATGCTCTTCCTTCAGTCCTTTTGGTTACCATGTTTGTTATTCTATTCCCGCTCTGGCCAAGTACGTCATGGAGATACTGTTATCTTCCTTCGCAATGATGCCACATTCACTCATCTGAGCCCTTCAACTCACCTGCAAGCTTTTGCTGTTGAGGATTTTCTGCTTCACTGATATACCATTCGTAGTCTTGACTTCCCCCCTAGTGCTGCTGTTGGGAATAGCATACTAGTATTTGAAATACTCCTTCCCCTTTCTTGTATGGGGGTGATATCAATGACTGTCACCTGTTGTGGGGTGACAGCATGCCAATTCTCGGGGTGCTGTGCTGGCATATTCAGTGAAGAATGAGGAGTTGAGTGTTTTGAATTCTGGTGAGGTGACGTACTTCCATAGCCATACTGTGACTTTTGCTGCTGTAGAATAGCCTCTGTGTTCGGCTGCTATTGTTTTAGACTTTGCTTGGAGCGTGTTATAGGAGTTATATGGCAGTGACCATTGCCCCATCCATTTAACTACTCTTGAGGGGGGACACATCCTTGTCATTTGCACCTGTGCCTAGATAGGGCAAACTGACCACTTTTCACAGTTATGGCCACTGATTGCACTGTGTATGATTTTGACAGTACTGATTATGCGGTCTCATTTAATAAATGTGTAACTCAGCAGCTGTTTTCTCCATTCTGAAGAAGAATGGTGAGTTTCCTAAACGTCCATATCCTAGGCGGACCCCTGAGAGAAGTTCTGCAGTGAAAGATCTGACACTTCTTGGCTTCGTTGCCATTGAGGAGATTCTTAGTATTTGATGGCATTTAGAAGGGCACGAGCTCATGCATAGCACTTTTTCAAGGAGGCTACACGTTCATCATGGAAGGGTTCTGTTTCCTTCGTTAACTGGAGGACTTCTTTCACTAAAGTATGGAACCAGGTCAGGTAAATTTCAGGAAAGTTTGCCATTCCCTCCCCTACTTTTTTTTTTTTTTATCTGATGCAGATGGGGTTGTTGCTGATTCTTTTGCTGTTGCTGAATTGTCTGTAGATCGTTTGGCTAGTGTTTCAAAGAAGAATTCAGATTCTCCTTCGACCAGCGTCAGCATTTGGAATCTTGTGGTCTCAGTTTCACCTCTTATGGGGGAGAATCTTAGTGTGTCCCTATTTCTATTTCTGGATTCCAGGTAGCTTTGTCACAGTGTCATGATCCCTCACCTGGCTGTGATGGTACTCCTTATGTTCCTCTACATCACACGTCTGATGGTTCTCTCTCGTTTTTGTTCTTATTTTATAACAGGATCTGGTGTACTAGTGAGTTTCCAGCTTGTTGGGTTGTTGCTGTAGTCATCCTCATCCCCAGAACTGGATAACGATCATCCACAGGCAAGAAATTATCGGCCCATTTTTCTAGGTTCTTATATATGTCAGGTCTTTCAAGAGATTATGAATGGTCGATTCTTGTGATTTTTTGGAGAGAATAGACTACTTATCCCCTGCCAGTGTGGTTTTTATAAAATGTGGTATACCTCTGATGCCCTACTATTCGTGGAATCCTCTGTCTGTGAGGCTTTCTCCATTAACCAGCATCAAATTATGGTCTTCTTCAACTGTAGAAGACAAATTGGACTGCCTGACATCATGGCATTTTACTTTCTCACCATAACTTTGGTCTTCGCCGCCATTTGCCTGATTTTATTCAGCAGTTATTACTTGAAGGTGCCCCAGTGGAGTGTCCTTAGTGTCACTCTGCTATGGCCATAACCAATGTGATAGTGTACCCACAGCTGGTGTATTTGGCTTTCTATATGTCGATGACCTCTTGTTATCAATCACTGCATCTCAGATGTCTCTGACTGAAAGGAGGCTCTTAATAGTGTTTCCTAGTGGGTTGAGTCTCGTAGATGTGACTCATCATGCAGAATCTCTTCTACAAAGACTATAACAAAGCATTTTTGTCGTATCCGTAGGGTTCACTCAGACTCAGTCCTATATCTATGGTTGCAGAATCTCCTATATGGACAAGACTCGGTTTCTCAGTCTTGTATGTGGTAGAGAGTTGACCGGGGTTCCTCGCTTCCATAATGTTAAGGTACTTGTATTAAGGCCTGAATCTTCTGAGGGTTCTGGCTCGTACCTCATAGGATGCTTACCATTACACCCTCTTCCTCTTGAGTAGATCTCTTATTCTTTCTGTAGTTGAATATGGTTGTGAGGTCTGCTCTTTTAATTTAGATGCCTGTCTATGGATGTTAGATTCGGTGCATCATGCTGGCATTCGTCTGGTATCTGGGGAATGCAGGTAGCCCTCAACTTCGAGGATATTGATTGATGCTGATATTCTCCCTTTGGACTTGTGTTGCCAGTCATTGATGCTGAGCTGTTGGTATCGTCTTCACCACATTCTAGAATCTGCGCTGTGTTATGCTCTCTCAGGATTCCTGATCTTCTGTTTATACCACTTTGGCCAAGTTGCTCGAAGCCATTAGGTTACCGGGTCTGATCTGCTTTGTTTAAGCCTTACTTGACCCCAGGCTGACATAGAGACTGCACCAAGTCCCCAGGATAGGTCATTGGCTACTCCTTTGGGTGACAGTGTGTAAATTTGTTGCTGGTAAAAGGAGCTCACTTCACTTTCATGTGTAACTCTCGTTTTTTTGTTCATATATAGAACATGCCTCTACCCACGAGGACTCTGTCCCTGTCGGTACAGATGGTTCAAAAACTGATATCGGGTGCTTTGGTGTTATGTTCTTTTCCTTCTGTCAAAACAGTATAAGTCCTGGTATTTTTTTCAGCGTTTATGGCGGAACTGACTGCAGGTCAGTTCCGCCATCAAAACTGAAAAACTTAATTGCTCTCCAAATAACGTTTCCTTCCCCCCAGCCTGCCTGTTAGTGATTCTTGAAGCGTTGTTTCTGCACTGGGGTCTTTCATTTCATTTCATCCATTGGTTTTACAAGTTTTATTTTTGCTTTTCCTCCTTGGCTGCCGTGGTCGTCATGGCCGTCACTGGGGTTTTGTTGGGTTTCGGTCCATGTAGGGGGCTCAGAAAAAAGCGGACTGATCTGCTAGCTAAGGCAGCAATGGCTCTTCCTTTTGCTGTCACGATCCCATCCTCCTCTCCACTGTCTGCTTGCACATATATATATTTTTCTTTTTGTTAGGTTCGTTGTTCTTGGGAAGAATTGAGGAATGCGGTGGGAGCAAACTAGCTGCCCGCTATTTGAGGTGAAGTAGGCTCCTTCAGTTACCGATGCTTGTCTCATCTGGGGTAGACAGCATTATGCTGGTTCAGAATTGGCCACACTCAGTTCTTTCAAGGATTATTATTATTATTATTATTTTTTATGGAGGGTGCTGCCCCTTCGTTCTGTGAGGATTGCTTGGTCTCATTAAGAGTTTGACACTATCTGCCAGAATGCCCCAGTTTAGGGGATTTACATCATCAGTTCCGTTCTGAGAAGCGGGCACGTGATAAAAGGTACCATCTTTAGATGGTGCTTGGAGAGGATGACTGTTCTATGGGAAGGGGGAAAACTCTCCTTTGTGGAGGCTGCCAGACTCCTTTGTAAGACTTAGTGGTCAGTGGTTTTAGTATGTTTTATATTTTATTTCTTTTATTTCATCATTTTATTATGTTGTCTGGTTTTATTTTTATTGTTGTCATTCTCATTATTGTCTGAGGGCCTATGACACTGGCAATTGTGCCACCAGTTTTATTTGGGATAATCAATCAATCACGAATCAGCAGCTTTATGGTGCCACAACAACTGCTTCTTTGGGGGATCAACAAGACTTACGGAAATGACAAGACAGGCTAAGGTTATGATATTGTGATCAGAGTCCAACGGAGAGAACAAATCAAGAGTAAACGGAAGGATTAGTCGTAAGGAAAAGGTCAAGTATGCTGGAATTCTCCCCAAGGGAGTCAGGGACATGGGCAAGGTACAAATAGCTCTAGATCATTAAACCCTAATACTCGGGGGTCTAATGATCCAAGCCCTTCTTGGTATGTGGTGTGTGTGTGTGTGTGTGTGTGTGTGTGTGTGTGTGTGTGTGTGTGTGTGTGTGTGTGTGTGTGTGTGTGTGTGTGTGTGTGTGTGTGTGTGTGTGTTTAAACAGAAAAGTTGGCTGTATTCAACCAGTTACAACTCTGTAAGTACAGCACAAAACTTTATATTCAAGACCACAATAAAACCAATCTTTCGTCTCTCCATTGCAAATATGCCTAGGCCACACTGTCTACTGTAGGTGTTGTGGAGGTAGGAGGTTATAAATGGAGGTAATTTGAGGAGTCGCACAATGATGTGTCAGTATGAGCTGGTGGGTCAAAGGTTACGGCCTGTAAGACGTGCTCCTGTCACATCCAGACGGGGATTTCCTTTTGGTACTCACACTCCCCCTTGCCTCACTTGACCTTGACAGTCATCACTGGTCCCTGCCACTGTCACATGTATCATTCATCATTACACTTTACTTGCTAAAAAGATCACTTTCGCTTTTCTATGAGTAAGTTTTCTGTGTAGAGTAAGATCACTATAGTTAGTAAGTTGTTTTCTTATTATACACCTGAAGTTTTCTTTATTTCTTAAATCACTGTTTTAGCTAAGTTCTTACTACACAGTTGGCTTACCAGATATATATTTTTGGTTATTGTAGCACTTATTTGTAGTTTTCCTTATCCTGTATAGTTTACATATATATATTTTTTACAACCTTAGCCTACTTCACTAAATGAACTTCAGTCCGTACTTTTATAAACAATTTTGTTCATCACTGAAAATGTCCGTTTTTCTCCAAACCATTCTTTTTTTCATTTTTATGTACAAATTTACACCAAATATGTTATACTTTCCCACACACCAGCAGAGTGTCAGAATGTGGTGATGTGGATGATGTTGAGACTGTGGTGAGAGGTAGGCACTCAAAAGACGATGGGGAGGAGGCTGGGGGGGTTGTAAAGCGTGGCCAACATGTGCCTCTTTACACTCTATGTAGTAATTCCTGCTCTCAGCATTGTCTCTCCACTTGATAATAATGGTACTGTCATCTCTAAAACCCTCCCAACTGAACTGTCATTCAACTCCGCCCCTACATATGTGGGAGACCAGGCAAAGGTGAAGGTGGCAGGAGCCGAGCCGCTGCTCATGACGGCAAGCGAATCGGACTGTGTGGATTCGGAAAACATCGCTCCTACCTTTCCTGATTCCCGTGGAAGACTGGCCAGCCTCCTATATGCTTCAGTCACACACTGGCCACCACAGAAAATGGATATAAATTCAAACGGTTGCGGGAAACGCAAGACATCCTTTCCTGTCAACATGCCACCCAACCCCCAGCACTTGGTTTCTTATGGTCATGGGCTTCATCCAAGCTGTTGGGTTAGGAACAGAAAAGATAAAGGCTTATTCACCAGTTTTTTTTATTTATTTTTTTTTTATGCGAGGAAGAAGGAATCAAAGGCATGAGCCCGCAATAACAGTTCCATCCAAGAGAAAAACAAAATATAATAGAAAGCCAAATTCAAGATCCGATCATTTCGAGATGCCTGGACACACTGCGTTTGAAAGACTGGAGATCATATGCGGCAGGAAATACAGACAGAGGGAGACAGTTCCAGAGCTGACCTGTTGCATAAGTGAAGGACTGGAAGTAACGGTTAACTCCTGCATTAGAGAGCTGGACAGAAAAGGGATGAGAGTTTACTGCTAGACGGGTGCTACGCACCAGTCGTAGAGGTGGAGGAATACATGCAGACAGTTCAGAGGAACAGTGACCATTGAAGTAGCGATAGAAAAGAGATAAAGCGGGAACAGTGCGGCAAAGAGACAGAGGTTGAAGGGAGTCAGTAAGAGGAGGAGAGTTAATGAGACGAAAAGCCTTTGACTCCACCCTCTTGAGAAGAGCTGTATGTGGGGAGCCTCCCCACACATGAGAGTTGTACTCCACACAGAGGTGGATAAAACCCCTGTATAGAGTCAACAATTGTGCAGGGGTAAAGAAAGAACGGGGTCGGCTTAGCTCACCTAATCTCTTGGAAGCAGATTTTACAAGAGATGTAATATGATCTTTCCAAGATAAGTCCCGAGTAAATGAAACCCCAAGCATGTTCAAGGATGATGCAGGATTAAGCTGAATATTATTAAACATTAGTGGGTATACCTGTGGAAGACTTTGACGGGTTGATAGGTGTAAGAACTGAGTCTTAGATGCATTAAAAACAACCAGATTATTTTTACCCCAGTCAGAGATACAAGCCAAGTCAGACATTAGGTGTGCCATAGCTTCATCCCTTGTAAATGGACCGGTAAATGGAGAGGAGGTGAACCATAGGCAATGGTGAATAGTGAAATCACCTAAAATGCAGATTTCATACGAAGGAGAAATTGATAAAATGTGTTGCATCTAAGAAGAATTTCTCTTAGTTGATAGAAATAGGGATAAGTATACATCGCAAATATAGGCTAATTAATCTGAGAATGACAGGAAAGTCGAAGCCTGAGTGTAGACAATTCAGAGGATTCAAATTCAGGACCACGAGAGCATGAAATGTTGCATACGTACACAGGGCGACCGCTTTTGACTTTGAAATGAGTATTGAGAAAACAGAAGGATACTGGGAAGGGTTTGCTAACAGTTGCTTCTGACAAATGAGTCTTAGTAAGGAAGAAAATGTGAGGTTTAGGCGAAGTGTGGTGGTGTTTAACTGAGAGAACATTAGAGGAAAGGCCATCAATATTGCAAAATTAATACAGAGTCAGAAAATAGTCCCATACAACTCATATAATCATAACTGAGAGGCAGATGGTGAGGGAATCTACGTCCCTCCTCCCCATGGGGACTCCGAGGCTGGGTGTTGCGACGCCACTTTTACCAATTTTGATACGTAAAGTGTGGTCTGGAATGTGCATGTAATTTGTGTAGGTGGATGGAGGAATATTCTGGGAGAGTACGAGTATGTTGCCCTATTCCCAGTGTTACTGAAACACTGACACAGTTCAGGAAAGGGGAAATTCCTGAAGCTGCTCTTGGGGGCTGTTGAAACAAAAGCTCCAGCTCTCCCAGTCATCAGCTTTCCATCCACCTCGGGAGTACTGCCCTATTTGACCGGTGCTACAGTCTACCAGTCTGGATAATGGCAAATTGTTCTTTGAATGTTTAACTTTAAAAACTCTTATACGTGTTAACGTTCACTGAAAACCATGGACTGACAGTTGCCCTAGTTCATGGGCACTATTAACTCAAAGGCAACGTTTTTTACTAGGAAGGTACCGTATACACATATTTTAAACCCACTCCATTATTTAGTCACCGTTACTGCGGGGACATTGTCTGCACTTGTAGTATCAAAGGCTACATGGATAGAAGAAGGCTGAAAACTTCTGCCCTAGCAACAGCTCAATCGAATTTTTTTTTTCTTTTTTTTTTCAAGCTAGTAAAATATACAGAAACCAAGACAGGTTTTTCGTGGAAGGCCTGATAGTAAAGTAACCAAGAAATGTATAAATGAAGGTGCAGTAGGGCATATTGGAATCAGCATTCTGAATGCAAGTGGCAAAAATCTAGTAGTAGAACTTGCAGAAAGGAAGTCAAAGTTTCTTGCATATATTCTTTCAAAATGAGAGAGAGAGAGAGAGAGAGAGAGAGAGAGTACTTGGAAGATACCGTGTTATGAAACTGACAAATCACTTGCTGGGACAGTAGAAGGTAAGTGCACTGTCAAAGTAAAATTAGACAGCAACCACAAAATGGTGGGAAATCAGGTAATGCAAGTTATCAGAATGCAGAGGGAGAACCAAATTCGAAAGAAAAAGCTAAATATTACAACAGTGAGAATAAAAAAGGGCAGCTAAGCTTAAGTAATTTAGGAACACTGCTTGTTGTTGATGGACAAAGTAAACATTATCACAAAGCAAAGAAATGAAAATTTTACCCAAGCAGAAAGTGGTGCAGCTAGAAATGTAGGAGGGAAAGACGAGAGGAAGGAGTAGTTGCAAGGAGAGTGGAAAGGTTACAAGAGGATGAGAAAAAGGCAGAGTATAAGAGAGAAGTGGAGGAACGATTGGGCAAATATGAATTGGAGCAGATGGGAGACGTGGAAGGTGTGTGCAGGATATTTACAGAAGAAATATGTGCAGCATGTGATGTGCTGTGTGGAAGGAAGAGAAGACGGAGGGGGGTGCAAGGAACAGCGTGGTGGACTGAAGAGGTGAGACAGGCTGTGGCACAAAAGAAGAAAGCATACAATGAATGGATGAGAAATAGGGGCGTGGAAGAAGTTGAGAGGCGGAAGAGAGAGTTATATGTAGAAAGAAAGAGCGAGGTGAAAAGATTAGTAAGAGAGAGTAAGAAGAGAGTGGATGAGGAATTTGGAAGGAATTTGAGTGTAAATTGGAGGAACTGTAAGAAAATGTTCTGGAAAGAGGTGAAAAGAGTAAGACAGGGTGGAAGTGAAGTTAGCAGGGGAGTGAAAGATAAAAATGGTAGATTACTAGAGGAGAAGGGAGAAAAAGTGAGCAGATGGAGAGAACGCTTTAAGGAATTGTTGAACATAGAGGATGGAAGTAATGCGAGTATAAGTGGCTGGGGAATGGCTGGGAGAAGGAGGGAGATGAGAAGACAGGAAGAAATCAGTAGGATAGAAGTTGTGGAAGCAATGAAGAAAGTTTAATCGGGGAAAACCCCAGGAATTGATGGAGTCCGTGGTGAAATGCTGAAGCATGGGGGAGAGATAGTAGTAGAATGGATGTGGAAGATGTGCAGATTGGCCTGGGAGGAAGGTAGAGTCCCGGAGGATTGGAAGTCAGGTATAATAATTCCCTTGTACAAAGGAAAAGGGGAAAAAGAAGTGTGTGGTAATCATAGGGGCATTTGTCTTCTTAGTATAATAGGAAAAGTGTATGGTAGGATACTTACTGACAGAGTTAGAGAAAGAACAGAGAAATTAGTTGGAGAAGAACAGGGAGGCTTTAGGAAGGGAAGAGGTTGTGTAGATCAGATATTCATTCTTAGATCTTTAGTGGAAAAATTTCTAGAGAAGGGAAAGAAGTTGTATGCGGCTTTCATGGATTTGGAGAAAGCATATGACAGGGTGGATAGACAAGGATTGTGGAAAGTGTTAAGAATATATGGAGTAGATGGGAAGTTGTTGAATGCTGTGAAGAGTATGTACGATGGTGCGAAGGCTGCAGTGCGTGTGGATGGTGAACTAAGTGAATTTTTCTCTTTGAAAGTTGGGTTGAAACAGGGATGTGTCATGTCTCCATGGTTGTTCAATCTGTACATGGATGGGGTAATAAAAGAGGTACAAGGTAGGATAGTGGATGTTGGGGTGGCCCTGGTGAGAGAGTAAAGTGTTTGGAAACTCCCTGTACTGTTGTTTGCAGATGATACTGTGTTGTTGAGTCAAGACGAAGGGGAGCTGCAAGGCTTGGTGGATGAGTTTGGGAGAGTGTGTAAGAAATGGAATCTAAAGGTGAATGTAGGGAAGAGTAAAGTGATGGTCTTTGAGAGAGGTGGATTCAGTGAATGTACAGCGAGGTTGGATGGTGAGGAATTGGAAAATGTGAGTACGTTTAAGTACTTGGGTAGTGTGATGAGTAAGGATGGAGGTTTGGAGGGTGAAGTGCTTGAAAGGGTACAGCAGGGAAGAAAGGTTTCTGGTTCTTTGAAAGCAGTGATAAGAAACAGGGAAGTGAGCATGGAAGTGAAAAAGTTACTACATGACAGTATTGTGATACAACTCTAACGTATGGAAGTGAAGCTTGGACGTTGTTGGAAGGACACAAGTCAAGAGTGAGAGCAGTGGAAATGAGTTATTTAAGAGGACCCTGTGGAGTCACACGGAGAGATTGGCTGACGAATGAGGATATAAAGGAGCGTTGTGGTGTGGATGTGGATGTGATAGGAAGCGTTATGAGGAACACACTGAGGTGGTTTGGCCATGTGGAGAGGATGGAGGGTGAAAGACTGAAGAAGAGAGTGTATGTGAGTGAGGTGGAGGGGGGAAGAGGGAGGGGGAGGCCGAGGATGAGATGGAGGGATGGGGTGGAGAGGTATATGAGAGAGGGGGGTGTGAGTTGGGAGCTGGGCAGTGAAATGGCGGGTGATAGGGCGACTTGGAGGCAATTTGTTTGTGGCCACCCCAAACGGGATTGAGGCGTCTGGCAATAGATAGATAGATAGAATAAATTGTGATACAACAGCAGACACTCAAGAGACAAAATATGATGATAAGTATATATAAAGATGATTCTGAAGCAACGGATTTTTAGAAAAATATCAGCAATAAATAAATAAATATTTAAATACATATACATATATATATATATATATATATATATATATATATATATATATATATATATATATATATATATATATATATGTGTGTGTGTGTGTGTGTGTGTGTGTGTGTGTGTGTGTAATAAAAATATTTGGAAAATTACTACGGAAGGCATAGGACAAAACTTAAACTAGATGAGCACTGAGTGGTGGGCATCTCTCCGATAAGGGCAACGTAATTTCCAAATCACACCTCATAATAGGTTAGGTTTTCTCACCATTGGCTAGGATTTCACAAAAATAATGTTTTCCGGATCCAGAATCTGCAGTACGTTCTAGATCGGTCGCAAAAGTTAATCGACTGTTCCCTGGGAAATGGGCTATGTACCCACCAAATTTGGTGCAAATGTCTCTTTTAGTTTTTGTATAATCCTGCTAGCAGTCAAACAAACAAACAGGGGTAAACACATACTCTTCAAACCAGAGAGAATAGCGACCAAGTGAAGGCTTTGTATAACAGGCTAATCAAAATGTCTGAGCAACCAAGTGAAGGCTTTATTTAATAAGCTAATTAAAATGTCTGAGAGGCATTCACATACCCCCCCATAGCTTAATGGTAAATTCATCGAAAATATTGTTACCCAGTTTAAGCTAAATCAACCTGACCTACAGTAACCTAGTCTAACCCAACCTAATCAAACCCTGCACAACCCAGTTTCATGCAAGCAGACCTAACCAAATTCTACCTGACAGCTTAGTCAAGTGTAACCTAACCTAACGTACTCTAGTTCTGCTCTCTTCTTTCCATCTTAACCTTACCTTGCTTAACCGATATTAATCTAAGATAAACCTGCACCCTTTTTTAAATAATGAAATATAAAAATATATAAATTAATAACTAAAGTGGGTCCCGTGCCCTTATTTCTTAAATTGAACGAACCGTAAGTATGCTATGTTCATGTCTTAACCCAACACAACGTAACCTAGCCTAACAACTTCAAGTTACTGTGCTCTGACCTTACTTTCTAAAATATATTTAGCATATATTTTGTGCGTCGTTTCTTAAAGAAAGTGATCAGAATCGATGTCATGAGGCAGGAGAAGATTTTACTTAATAAGATTGGGTCTGGTACATGAAGAACCAGGTTCAGGTAAAGATAGGCTATTAGTCTTTTAATGATAAAAAAAATAAAAAAAGTGGCTTAGATTTCAGTATTTTGGGTGTGAGTAGTTTAAGGGAAAGTTGGGTTGTGCCCGCTTAGTTTGGTTTAGGTTATGGCAGATTATGTTGATGTGGGTTAGGCAATGTTAACTTTGGAATGAAGGACAAGATATAGTTATGTTAGCTTATGTCCAGTTATCTGTAGTTCAGATTATGTTTGGTTAACTTATGATTTTTAGATTTGATTACATAGCAGACGAGGAGGACAGGTTGCATTAAGAGTGTATTTATATTAAGTTCAGAGGTTAAAATCATTGGTTAAGCAGGGTTAAGTTAGGTTAGGTTCGATCAGGCGAGGCAAAGCTAAGGAAGGGGATCAAAAATGTAGGTTAAGGAGGGAGACGAAAGTGAAGTCATGTTGGTATGTTAGGTTCGGAAACGTTACGATAAATTAGCCTTGAAGCTTCACGAATTTATTATTATTATCATTATTATTATTATTATTATTATTATTGTTGTTGTTGTTGTTGTTGTTGTTAGACGACGCTGGGTAAGGTTATGTGGAAGGAAAGAACAGGGTACGGTTTGGTTAGGCTTGGGTTGCCTAGGTTACGTTGAAGCAGGGGCAAATTTACCCATCGCGGATAGTTTAACTTGTTGGGGGGTATTAAGCCCCATCTTGTTTAAAGTAGTTATTATGAACGCAACTTATGTCTAGAAAATGAGACCATCCAATTTTGGCAAGCTGACGAGATGCCCCTCGACTTCCGTCCAAATACAGTAGATGTTACCTTTTGATATGTGGATTATCGTATCAAACCACAAAAGTTATCGGATTTTCTATATAACAATCGTATACCCTATAAGTAATAGCAGAATTTTGTCACTCACTGGAACTCCTGGTGATGAAGGCCTACAACAGATCTAGTGTACACAGAATTTCAATTAAAGTTTAATATAAAATCCTCCAGAAGAAGGCGACCCAGGTGAAATGTTAGCCACGCCACCATTAGTTTCATGGGTCGAGGCCTCAGAAACATAATTTCTCTCTCTCTCTCTCTCTCTCTCTCTCTCTCTCTCTCTCTCCCTCATTTTACTGGTTTTTAAATGGAAAACATCTTGGTTTGTCATGTTTTAACAATATAGCCAAAAATTGAGAAGTTCCTGTAGGCCGAGCTAACGGCGATGCTCAGCTCTTGACATGGGGTACTGATCATATGTAATTGTCGACCCCAGGATTAATGTATGTTAAACAAGAACAGGGAGAACATTATGAAGAGAGGTTGGGTGTTTCACGTTAAGAAAGGAAAGGTCACAGTGCAGTTAGGTTACATTTCCTAGACAAGATTTCCGATATTTAATGCCCATCTCCAGTAAGAGTGATCCCCTGTGCTGCCTGCCTCATATCCGCTTTCCAAGGTGCTAGGATTAATATAAGTAAAAGGTGAAAATATGAACTACCAACTGTAGACACCCATTTCACAACCACCACCACCGCCACGGCCACCGCCAGCCTTTATCGCACTAAAACAAAGGGGAGGGAGGCAATTGCAGACCCATATCACTACTTACGGCACCATCCAAAGTAACTAAACACCACATTCTCGACAAAGTAACTCCCCATCTCCTCCTTGCTTCTTCACAACTCCGATTCAGATCACTGCACCTTACTGATTAATCTCACACCCATACAACGCACATTTCTCAGAACAATACATACTGGTAAAGTCTTCGATGCTATCCTCTTAAGCAAACAAAACAAGATGTAGAACGCAAACATTGAAAACAACACCAAACTCTGGCTTGCAAACTATTTGTTTGGTAGACAAGTAAATGTTACATTCCAAGTCCAGTCATCACCAACATGAAACTTCCCTAAAGGAGTTCCATTGCGCTTCATTCATTCACCCACAGTCTTCAGCCAATATATGCATGCAATTCCCACACCCCTATCACCCACAAACATTGCGTAATATGCAGAGGACATCGTCATAAGAACCACGCATCACTCTGAAGGAACATCTTACACACTGCAGCCTTAGATGGAGAACAACAGGCTCACGATCGCCCCAGTCAAATCCACCACCACACTCATCACCAGTAATAAACATATACGCAGGTACTCCCCACACATCACACTTAACAATACACACGTGCCACACATACCCTTCTCTAATATCTTTGGAATGAACCAAAACACCAGATTCGCCTTCAAGGACCATGCACAAGACATGAAGTGGAGCTTCATCTCAAGACTCAGTGCATTCACAACAACGAAAAGACCGATATTAGACGACCAAACGAAACACTTCCTTTACAAGCATTACATTAGATCGGTGATGTCGTACGTCTCCCTGGCATGGGCTGCCATCCTATCCAATACCCACTAAAACGCCATGCAAATCTTACAGAGCAACATTCAATGCATCACCTCTGGCTTCACCAAAACCACTCCCACAGCCCACTGACACACTGAAAATAAAGACTTCCCTGTCAGACTACCTTGATTTGAATTGGCACACAATTCTGTGCAGCAGCTTGTGTCAAAACACAGCATATACATCATTGCATTAGAGACACGGCACATCTAGGCACATAGAACAATCGCCATGTAAACATTACCAAATCCTCTACAACAATATTTAACCTTCAATCATTCCAACACTAGCAGTGAAGAAACTCTTACACCACCCCCTCCCCTCCAGACATCCACCATTCGGAGGTGTCCTTTAATAGAGATGATGAAGTTCACTTAGCTAGGCTAGAGGAGGGCATCACCCAAACCTCCTAAACTACCAGCTTAAATTTTGGTTGGGTAGAATCACTCATAACACATGCCCTGCCTGTTAAATAAGCGCACGCAGAATAGTACGCTTAATGGAGCATTGCACAGCACATGCCAAACCAAGATGCAGACAACATCAACGGTGTAGGGAACCTATGGGACAACAGAATAGGGGCGGCTGCTTACCTGTGGTCGACGGGCCTGCTCGATCAGACCGACCGGGGTTGAGCAATAACAACAACAACAAAGTTGGGGTTTGGAATTGTGGAATAAGATAACGTAAAAGAGTGATATTAACATATTCACTGAGCCCTCATCTTTGTAGCTATACATTCGTTTTAGTTTACTTATTACTTATTTACTTCTTCATATATATATATATATATATATATATATATTTTACTGCATTTGTTACAGTCTTCGCCTTGTTATATGTGCCAGATCTGCACCGCCCACATTTAAATTGATGGCATTTTTTTTTTTTTTTAATGCGAGTAAGAAGGAACCAAAGGCCAGGAGCCCGCAAACAATTCCATCCAAGAAAAAAACAAAAACAATACAAAAGTGAGCTAAATTCAAGATCTGTTCATTCTGAGATGCCTGGACACACTGCGTTTGAAAGCCTGGAGATCATAGGAAGAAGGAAATACAGACAGAGGGAGACAGTTTCAGAGTTGACCCATTGCATAAATGAAGGACTGGGAGTAACGGTTACTCTTGCATTAAAAGTTGGACAGAAAAGGGGTGAGAGTTTGTTCCTAGACGGGTGCTACGCGCCAGTCTTAGAGGTGGAGGGATGCAAGCAGACAGTTCAGGGGAGCAGTGACCAGTGTAGTAGCAATAGAAAAGAGATAAAGAGGCAACAGTGCAGCGAAGGGACAGAGGATGAAGGAAGCCAGTAAGTGGAGGAGAGGTAACGAGACGAAAAGCCTTTGACTCCACCATGCTGAGAAGAGCTGTATGTGGGAAACCTCCCCACACATGAGAGTTATATTCCACACAGGGGCAGATAAAACCAGTGTATAAAGTCAACAATTGTGCAGGGGTAAAGAAGGTACGGAATCGGCTTAGCACACCTAAACTCTTGGAAGCTGATCTTACAAGATATGTCATATGATCTTTCCAAGATAAATCCCGAGTGAATGAAACCCCAAGCATGTTCAAGGATGATGCAGGCTTGAGCTGGATATTATTAAACAATAGTGGGTACTCCTGAGGAAGATTCTGTCGGGATGATAGGTGTAAAAACTGAGTTTTTGATGCATTAAAAACAAGATTATTTTTACCTCAGTCAGAGATACGAACCAAATCAGACATTAGGTGTGCCATATCTGAACCACAGTATTCGTCGTTTCACCTTTGAAATGCAAGCGTTCGACTCAAAGACTGCAAAGTAACACAATGCCTTATTTAGTTTTCCTAACCACCTTGAAAGCAAAAATTATCAGTCAAGTTAAACTACTCTAACCTAGCCAGATCCACCCTATTTTCACTATCTGCGTGGCTAGCAAAATCTTGCACAACAGGTTGCGACATACCTTGGTCTCTGAGCCCAAAATATAATATATGTAAGAAGAACAGAGGAAAGCATCCTCTTTAACTGTGAAGCTGGAGAGAAGAGTGAGTTGGGAAGAGTGGAATATAGGAGGTATGAGTGGGTGAGGGAGAGTGGAAAGCATCAGTATTTAAAGAACAGTAATAGACGCCAAAGTCAACAAAGGGAGGTAGTGAAAGAGAGAGAGAGAGAGAGAGAGAGAGAGAGAGAGAGAGAGAGAGAGAGAGAGAGAGAATGAATGACAATACAGACAAGGAGTTAAAAGACTATGACCTCCTAGAAAAGAGTATGATGTGGCAAAAAAGAAGTATGATGGCGTGTGCCTGGTGGATGGACAGGTTAGGGGTTGCAGAGGAAAATACAACAGTTGGAGTCTATGGTAATTACAATTCTGGAGAAAAAGATTTAGTTTGGTAATAACACAGCTGTGGGGAGGACAACTGCAGGGAACAGACTAATTAATATGTGTTATTAATCACTTCGGACGTATAATTTTTAATTATAATAGAAGGAAAAATATTCAGATTGTCAGGATGTAGGAATGGAAAAAATGCAGAAACGGGAGAGCAGATTGTCAGGATGTAGGAAAGGAAAAAATCACAGGAACAGGAGAGCATTTGAGATGGGAGTAGATTCAGAGTACTCCACCCATTATTACATTCCACGAGGTATAAGCGTTTTTCGAGTACGTGCAACAGGTGTCAGTAATAAGATAATATAATAATGACTCGCTCAGATGTTTCCCCTTGTTCTTCTCAAAGGACTGGGCAAAGAGGAGAAAGGGACGAACTTTATACGGTGTTCGCTCGTGCAAGAGAATTTCATTACCCTTACGTGTTCCGTGACATATTTTTGGTTTGTTAATGTGTTCAGATAATTTTTTATTATTCTGGAGTTTTGTCAGGCTCGGAAGGTCAAATTTTGCTACATCTGCCACTCTTTTGTCTGAATCAGTGTTTCTGTCGTTTATTGTTATTTTCTGCTTGATAGTTTACAATTTCCAGAGCTTACAGAACTATATTCCCTGGCACAGTGGTGACGTGAGAGTAATCCGATTTAACTTCACACACACACACACACACACACACACACTCTCTCTCTCTCTCTCTCTTTCTCTCTCTCTCTCCCCAGCCGTCAAATTGTAGCATTGTAACACGCCGGAATTTTGTCCAAGTCAGGCTGTGCATTTCTAGCGGCGGAAATGACGCACGATTTTTTGTTTTTGTTTTTATCTTTGAAAGTAAAAATACATGCTTTCATTAATTACCTTATTTATTAGTGTTATTAAAATTTTACTGCAAGAAGTTTCTCCTATGTAAGAAAAATGTCTTTCGGCTCAGGATCAAATAGAGCGAACATCCTCGAGCTAAAGGTTGAACGTTTAAGGCCTAATGGAGTGCATCTTGAGATATATCATTTGCAGTTTAAGTGTAAAGTTGATTCATTAAGCTGCTGCAGTGGTTGCTATCATGAGTCACAGTACTTTGCTGGGTACAGTACTACCTTTCCCCCACAACTGAGGCACAATAAGTACCACATATAACGTTTAAGAATATACATACAATATTACATGACAGAAATTACAGATAAAATTAGGTCAGTATTGGTAAAGAGTTAGGTTTGTATTTTTCACCAGCTTATTGTTCCCATATACAGTATTGTGTGTTACAGTAATGGGTAAAAAAGTGGTGTATAATTTTTTCAACACCACCAAATAAATGAAATAACTTAAGTTCTCTAATGAAATATGGAAGTTCGTTTTGCATCAAAATAAATGAAAGGAGCAGTTAAGCAGTAACTGTGACCAACAGAAATTAACGAGATAAATATTTAGTGAAGAAGACCAACATCAAGCATACATGAACAGTTTAGGGGAAACCTAGGAAAATAGAACAATAAGCAGATTGAAAATGTATAAAACAGAGCTGGATGAAGGTACTGTAGAGGTAAAATGATCTCGGAAAAGAGGTAAGACTTACCTAGCAGACTTTGATAGAAAAAAACAAAAAAACACTGCATCAAGTAACTAATCATGCACAATGCTTGAAGAGATGGGTAATAATCAAGAATATAAATACCAGAGATGTATAATTACTGGGCCAAACTGGAAATTTACAGATGATAGCTAACTGATACAGGGAAGGTGGCAGCAGAATAGGGAAAGAAAACTAGAGCCAGCTTTAAAGAAACTGGACGAACAACTGTGACAGTGCACATCTTATAACCTACATTATCTAACATGGTCTGATGGCCATGGCTGGATGGTAGGAGTGGAAAGAAATTGCTGGAAAAAATGGATGAATGTTATTGCGCCCCTCTTGTGTTGGTATTGCAATGGAGGTCACCATTCAGTCAGCTTTATAAAGAAGCAAAGCAGTTTCCATTCTAAAAATAATTCTGTAATAATTATGTATTTACATCTTGCAGTATGAATTAGGAACATAGGATGTACTCATACATGCGAAGAAGTGCACATAACCTGGATATGCTGCTGGATAATTACTGATTGGTGGACTGTCAGAAAATATACAAGTCTATGAAATATGCAGTAATACGATCACTTTGCTCGAATAAATTCCAGTCTTGATATCGTCAACAATTAGTGCATCCAAATAATGGCACAAGGAGGCTAAATCATGATTCATACTTAGCCTATACAGTATAATCTCCTGTTTCTAAATGCATTCTCTTTATGTGGTCTACCGTCAATTTTTCTACTTGTAGCACATACATGGGTCTTTCCTATGTAAAAATAACAGCTTAGAATGGGCTAGCAATGTGTCTGTTTATTAAACAGAAGAAACATTCAAAATTCTCTAGCTGTTGACACTCATGCAGCATGTTCTCGCCCAATCTAGCGACTGTCGCGGCTTTCAAGCGCCTGAATAGGGTATTGCCAAGACTGACGGTTACCAGATTTCTCATAGTTAGGATGACTGACGCTCAGAAACGTTTGACGACTGAACGTCGCCGTTTGACCGCCTGACCTCATGGTTGTTATAGTACGGCCCAAAATGTTCTGAAATTAGGTAGGTTCTACCGTTTCAGCCACGCACGATTGACTGTTCAGTTAATGTGCTTATTATCGACGTTGCGTTACCCACCTCTCTCTCTCTCTGTTTAAGATCTGCATTACCTACCCCAGCACGGCGGGCACCCAGCACTCCTCTAACTACATGCCCTGGCTCATTTACCGTCTAACTGTATCGCAAGAGTTTGCTCCTAAGTCTTTCTTGCATGCCGCAGTGCAGTTCGGCCTTTGTTCCTAAGTGTATTTCCCATTTCCTCTTGTAATGTTGAGAAATTTTAGTCACCTGTGTAACGATCAGAATTTTAGAGATTATGGGAGGGGGTAGAGTGATCTTTGAGAGTTTTAGGGATTATGAGAAATAGGGTAGCGTGATCTTTTTTGATTAAAATAGGGTAGCGTGATCTTATATGACAGTGCGTGAGCAGTTTAGATATTAGTACCCTCTGTGGGCCACTCAATCTCGTCTGTACCACTCCTTAGAGCAGGGGTTCTTAACCTGGGGTCCATGGATGGGATACAGGGGGTCCGTGAAGGTCAGAATAATTGAGAACAATATAGCGAGATTGCCTGATGCCGTTTGGCATCATTAACTTGAAAAAAAAAAAAAAAATCGAAGTCTTGAAGAATTCTGGTGCTCTTCGACACAAGCCTACCCTCGTCTGGCAATGCGAGCTATGGGTGCTTTGATTCCGTTTGCAACTACGTATCTTTGTGAGTCAGGGATTTCAGCGTTTGTTTCTATCAAAATAAAAAGTCGAAATCAACTGGATGTCAACGATGACATGCGTGTTGCCTTGTCAAAGACCACTCCACAATTTCATCTTATTCAAGCCAAACAGCAACAACAACCCTCTCACTGAAATGAACTTTTGAGCAGACTTAAAGTTTTGTTTTGTTTAATTTGCTCAAGTTTGATGTATTTCATTTTTTCAAGTGGCCATTAGTTTTTGCATGAAACGGAGTGAGAAACATAATTCTTTGTAAAGACTGTTTTATACTTTGTGATACACTGCGTGAGGTAGTTTTCAATAAAATAATGTTTATTCATTGCATGCAAAATGCTGCGTTTGTGCTTATGTGCATTTTTGTAGGGAAGGGGTTCATAGCGTTCACCAGATTCTCGAAGGGGTCCGTGACTCAAAAAAGGTTAAGAACCACTGGATTAGAGGATAGCAAAATTTAAACTCAAAATAACCTAACCTAAGATTTACAGAGTACTAAGAACTGAAAGGCAGATTACAAGAACTGAAAGACATTACTTTTCGAACTGTGAATGAAACAAAGCAAACAAAATATGATCAGGATCTGTTACTCCAGAATTATGAATCTTTACAACCTACATTAATATTCAAAGAATACTGATACACCTGGATATATTAACCCCGTGGTCGCAGTTGGACTCTTCGGGAAGAAACCTAAAGATTACCACCGAAGAATATTCTCTTAAGATTAAATTGGTACAACTCAAGAATCATACAGCTGAATACAATACTCAAATGGACCAGCCAGTATTCACTTTGATTACATGAACTAAGAAAGGGCGGGCGTGTGATTTAGTGTGAGATGTTAGGCAGTGGCTTGAACGCACGATCTGTGAACGATGGAGAGAGGAACGGCAATCTCATTATTAATAATAGTACAAGTAAGATCAGATAGAAATATGACCAATTTAACTAACGAACGTATATGAAGACTTACATTGCACGAGGGAGAAAGTGGGGAGAGTATGAGAGTTCGAGCACTAACCTGTGAACAATGGAGAAAGGAACGGCGATCTCATTGTTTAGGTTCGTTTAGTTTACAGATTCCCTGCACCTATAGTGCAGGCCGGACCATACATTAGCCCGGTCAGTGGGGTATGGGCTGATTAAAAAATAGTAAAGGGAGAGAACAGGGCCTGGGGATTGCCCAGCACACACGCCCTGTCTCCTGGCTGGCTTTGTGGTGTGTACAGGGCCTGAGGATTGCCCAGCACACACGCCCTGTCTCCTGGCTGGCTTTGTGGTGTGTGTGATTGTTTAGGGCCGCTCCCTGCCTTTTCATATTCATCCATTACAGTATTCGGAATCGGCTAAAAGTTTAACTGGCTACTTTGTAAAATTATTGCTTCTACTAAGCTCTCCAGAAGAATACGAAGAATACGTTTGCACTCAACACACGTCAGAAAATTGACTTACGATGTTTACAATTTTTTGTAATAGGCGTACATGAATTTTAATCACAACAAAGCCAAATCAGTTAGGAATCCGAACAATTTTATTACCATGCAAGGTTCATGTGCCTACGTGACTGTAAACACGACTCCAATAACATGAATATCGTGCTTCACTAACGACTATCATCAACAAACTTATTTCAGACAACTCTCATTCCACTACTGGATAGTTCAAAAGGGAAGCACTATTAACACTGACATAAATCCCTAGTTTAGTATACAAAGAAAGACAATTGCGATTTTTAATCCCTACTAAAACTTCCGCGGTTATACGTCTTTGTTAATAATGGCTGATTCATATGTAATGAAAGTTAATCATATTCACACCAATACTTAATACTATCAATAACAGAATATTGTTCACATTAAGAATATCAACTAAAACTTAATTTAAATATAGGACTTAACGGCTAAATGAACTGTACAGATTATATTTATAACATTTCCTAAGCTTAAGATTACGTTTACAACATTAACTTATACTAACTTATACTGTACTTAAAATTATGGCACTACACTTTAACACCCAATGATTTGATCGCAGTCTGTACAAGCATTTTGAATCGGGTGAATCATCAATCTCTTTGGAAAGGCTCTCAGCCTGGGCGGTCTTTTCTTTTCTTTCTTATTTTTTTCATAAATATTGAGTGAGCAGTAAGTGGTCCACAAGGCCACTTTAAGGCTCCCACAGGATTGCACCAACTCAGGGATATTACACATCATGCTGTAGTAGCCTATAAACTCTCATTCCTCCTCCTGAATTCCTCCCCCCCCCCTCTCTCTCACAGACCATTGCTTCTCTTCATAACTTGCCTCGCTTCCCCTCGTTTTCTCCTTTCATCCATTCTCTTTAACTTTCCCCCTTTGTTCTCTCTTTGGCGCCCCCACCATTCCACTCATTGTCCGCTCTTTCTGTTTGTTGTAGGACTGCTCTCATTCAAGCAGCCTGAAAAATGGGTTTCCATCCTTCTACATATCTACCAAATGATACAAACAACTGCAAATCTAAACTGCGTCAATCTCCATATACTCGTATGTATCAGGTCATATTGGATTCACTGTACGGTCGGACTTTCTCCTCTGTGGAAGTCTCAGAGCCAGAATTAAACCCTTCTGAGGTTAGAGAACTACGAATGTTTAAGGGATGTCTCTAGAAGGAGTGCAACATGTGAAAGTATATATATAAGTGTTACATGATTACAGTCGGCTGAAACGACCAGCTGCAAGAATCAGGAAATTTTTAAAAATCTCCGAACCCACTTAACATATCCTGAGATGACTTTTTATTTTACTTTTTTGCCTATCGACCATTGGGGCCGGAGCCCCTGGTCATTAAGGCAAAAATATATATATGTATATACATTGACATATATACATACTGTATAATTATATACGAACATATATATATACATACATACATACACACATCCATGCATATGAACATACACACTTTCATGCACACGTGTGTATATATATATATATATAAATATATATATATATAATAGTTTTTATTTTATTATTTTTTTATATATTTTTATATTTTTAACCTTATATTACTTAAAAAATAAAAATACCTACTCTAAAGACCCTAAAACTAATCACCTAACAGACAAATCGCTAACCTATACTAAATCCTAAGAGACAAATAACTAGACCTACACTAATGGTAAAAATGCCTCGACCAAGAGAACACCGTCGACTGCAGATATATAATGCCTCTCTACATTACACACCTGCACTCATCACCTGGTGACTGTCAGTCGAGGTACAACCTAATGTAGGGGACATCAATTTATGAAAGAGAACCAGACGAGTCAGGAACATTTCCATATACGTCAGCTGTCGGCCCTAATTAGTAACTTCAGGAACATGGTATAATGTATTTACATAATATGTACAAAAAGCGAAGAACCTCGCCCAACAGACCACCATCGACTGCAAGTGCCCAATACCTTTCTATATTGCACACTTGCACTCATGAGCTGGTGACTGTTAGTCGAGGAACGGGGTTTAATGTAAGGGACATCAATATTAGAAATAGGTTAGTGGGAGAAGGAACTATTTCAAATACGTCAACTGTCAACCCTAATTAATAGTACAATATATAGATATTTACCGTTGATAAAAACCATAACCACACAGTAAAAAAGTCACCACTCTGATCAGTCCGGTCTCTCTCAAGAAAGCCATCAATTTATCAGTCATAACAATGTCCCCATCACCCAGGATGGTGGAAAGTGTGAAGGGGACGTCTACTGCGCCGCAGTAATTTATAAGTGAAGCACGTTCACGAATAAATCGCCGACAGCGCAGGATGATATGACTGATAGATAACACCGCATTACAGATGTCACAGTGCGGTGGGAAACGTCTTTCCATATATGGTTTCATGTGAGTTAAAACGGTGGCATTGATCCGTAATCTCCACAATACTTTTTCTTCAAGGCGACTGGGACGGTTGGCAGAGTCCCAGTCGCCCAGGTGCGGCTTACAAGTTGGAATATTTTGTCTGGTCCACTGACTTTGTCACAGAAGATTTATTGATTTCTTTCCGAGAGAGAGACTCGACCGTAGATCACGAGGAACGTCCCAAGTCTCCCTGAGCTCTACAGCCGACTTTGCAAGTAAGTCAGCCTGCTCATTGCCGTAGATACGGCAATGACCAGGCACCCAGATCAGCGTGAATGACTTGTTTCATGAATGCAACTTATTAACCTTGCGGCCATGGATCTCGTGAGAGTCCGTAGCACAAGATGCAATTGCCTGAAGTGATGATTTTGAATCCGAAAATATAACAAATGAGTCATACCTAGAATTGAGACCATAGTCTATGGCTTTGTCAATAGCAAAAAGTTCGGAGGTAAACACAGATGTATGAGTCGGCAACCGATACCTAAGTGCACATTCAGTCGACCACACACTTGCACCCACATATTCACTCGACTTGAAACCGTCGGTGTACATTTGATGAGACCCCAAGTGACGAACGACTGAGATGACTGAACTCCCATCTCTCTTTCCATGATCTTCCTGATCACTAGAAGGTGTTCCGTCAAGGGGGCTCAACATCAAATCCTCCATCATTAGGGTCTAGTGAAAATATGGCGTTGCATTAGTCATTACCAATGCATCTGACCGAGTCGAATACATGTCTGTTACTTCAAAAGTTCCCTCTCATGAGATCATGCATCGCTTTCGTGCCTTCTAAATTTTTCTCGCTGTCTGTTCTAAAGATGTTTTTTGTAGCGTTGACTGCACTACTAGTGTTCCTGTAAATTCTGTTGTTTCACCATCTCCACCCTTATACGTACTCAGTCATACATGAAAGATTAATTTTCAAACTTCGATTCAGACTACAGTTCCATAACATTACAAAAAACAAATCACTTGATGCAATATTCAGTGAATGTGTATAATTCAAAATTGTTGCACAAAAACCTTGTAATTTGTTTTCCATACCTGTGTTTTTTTTTTTTTACTCCAAATTGCATATAACCCAATTTCTCGTTAACTTCCACTATTTCCGTTGCCTCAGTGATCTTCTTGCTCAGTGTTAACAGACACTTCGCATAGGGGTGGCGCTGACGCGCCTATAAGCCTTAACAAATATAATCCACCCTAATTCGCAAACACGGAGGTATTGTAGTAAGTTATTTTAAACATCTAGCCATAATTTTCTTGTTTTTCTGCAGCTGGAATACGTATAGTACCGGTAGCTAAAACATAACTTTAATACGCAGAAACAGTTTACAAGAATCCCAGTTTCTCAGGTAATCTTCTGTCAGTCTTTCTTCTTTCTTAGATCCCACTAGCTGTAGTATGGCAAAACTCATAACCTGTTTTTTCGGTCTTGGGTTTCATTTTCCACTGGATGAGAATATTACTGTCCGAAAAAGGTCAAACGTAGTAGGTTGAGGATAGGTCAGCTTTTACAGTTTTGTCTGATTTAGACAAATGTGGAAGGGTAAAGGGTGAGCAAATGGTGAAGTATATCAATTTTGGGAACAAAGGGTCGAAATTTAAGACACAGTACATTGTCAAACTTTCGGCCCTTTAGCTAACAGTAGTTGTTGCTCAATTTGGATATAACTTGGTAGAACGATCTTGGGTCTGTTGAATGTTGAGAACAGTAGAACAAACGTCAAGGTCACAAAGCAAGGACAATTTATGATCCAGTTTGAACCAAACTCAGTGGACAGATTCATGGTCACGCAAGGATGGAATATCTCAAGTCTGAAAACAACGGACCAAAAATCAAATTCACAGAGCTAGGCTACATGATCGGTCATGGACCAATTACAAGGTGTAGGAACTGCGCACACTCAGTGCTCCTTATCGTAATTTTATCCTGGTGATTTTAGTCACCTCGAGAGACGCATCGAACCGGAATAAGTTAGTCAGAGCCCTTATCAATCCATTCACTACTAGGACGCTCTAAAAAGGAGAAACTTACAAACCCTTTCACAGCTTTCTTCCAGAGATGCTTTAAAACATCAGTAGGACAAGTATACGAAAATATTTACTAAAGCAGATGTGCAGTTTCCTCCTGTGCAGTCACAGAACTTTTATGAATACTGCATACCCAGCCCAGTGATATGTATGCCATTTCTTTTAATCCATGTGCTCTTTCTCACATTTCTGATCGTCTATATTTTTATGAGGGGACTGACCCCTCCAAAAATCACATGGAGCAGGGGGAACATACTCCCTAAATATCGCATTACGTATGAGAGTCCATTATGCAACATGCACTACGGTATCAAATGCATATGGACCCTTCTTTCACAGATTCTGAAAATTTTTATTAGGTGAGGAGGTGCTGACCCCACTAAAAATCATGGTGGGAAAACTGTATATAGTGGAAGACCTTTCCAGTAATCCGATGAACTCACCTGTGAAGTTTCAGTCATATCTACCATAAATAACCTAGGAGGAGTTAAAGCACACACACACACACATCTGTATCTCTGTTTATTATATATATATATATATATATATATATATATATATATATATATATATATATATTAAATGGTGTAGCAAAACACCATCCAAAAGTGTCATGATAATGGTATAACTAATACCCAACCCTGCATTACAAAGCAGTATGCAAAAAACGTACGGATGGGGTTATATATAATTCTACTGCCTCGACCTTGTTCAGATAGTTGTTGGAGCATTGGCATCCTTCTATCTTCACATATCGTCACTTTCATAAGCAAACTGTTTAAGTCATATTTTCTAGTTTTTAGGAAATCGACAAAACTGTATTAGTTTCTTAATATTCATATTAATTAATGTTCATCCTTTTATAACTTTATAAATTTCAGACCACTCACACCCTAGAGATGACAAAGGCAACTGTACCACAAGGTGCGTCACATGATGAAAAATTGATTTAGGCAAAAATCCAGAATTCGCAGAAAATGACTTAGGCAGTTTCTTTACGAGGGTTACGATATATATATATATATATATATATATATATATATATATATATATATATATATATATATATATATATATATATATATATATATAATATTTTTCAACTTGTCTTCTGTAATGATCACACTACATCTCTTTCAAATTATACTGCTTAATGTTGATTGTGCTGAATCAAATGCATTCCCTCTTGAGACCTCCATAATCACTCACTCTGAACAAAGGCTATATGTTTCCTTCTCATCTCTCTGACACAGAGATTTTAGATTTTAAATGCATGTACCTTTGATCCTTGAGCATTTCTGTACCCAAAACATCCCCAAATTATCTAAAGCATCACACTAAGACATCAAGCACAATTGACAAAAACGATTCCTTCACATTTCTTCTTTTTACCCTCCACCTGACAAAGTCAGAGGAGGGCATTGTTATCACTGGGATCAATAGGTGTCTGTCTTTAGAGGGGGCAGCATGGCGGCTGGCCAGATGTAGAGATTTCGTTTCCTGGCCAGACAGAACTTAGAATTTACTTGTTATAGAGTCATTACATTTCACATAGTTATGTCTCATAATGAACCGGTGCCTTTTGATAGGTAAATCCTGTGTCTTTAGTAGCTTCTTTTTAAAATGAAAAAATATTTTTTTTTTTTCCAGAAATTTCAATGCAACCTGCGCAATGAATCTGAAGGGCCGGAGTTATATGTCCTTAAGACATTCTCCTTACGCCCACATTTAAAAGAAAAGATTGGGGGTGGGGGGGTGAGGGCAGTTATGTGCTTTGGGTGTGCAGAGATGTGGGGGGTGGGGTATAGGCCTATGCTTGGTCAAGTAGAGGGTTCCAAGAGTGTGGCATTGCCTGTTTCTTCTTCAAACTAGCCTAGCTCTAAAGTGGCATCACTAATTAGCGTTATTATTTTCGTTTTACTATTTTCTCACACATGGGTTCAGTTTTTCTACTGGGCACGGTACACGATTGCTATAAGGTTATACGCCATAGGTCGGGAATCGGTCACATTTCCCTATTCTCATCCCATTTAGGCCAAACTTGGGGGAATGACTGGAGGTTAGCATATATTTGAACATTTGAACAAAGGTAATGGTCACAAGACAAAGTCAGTGTTTCGGCTCTGTAACTCAAAAAGTTTGTATTCAGCTTGAACCAAACTTGGTAGCAGAATTCATGTTCATCAAAAAATAAAGCATTTGTATTTTTAAAAGATTTTTTTTTTTTTTTTTACCATTAGTTTTACAGGGTTAGGTCAGCTTCACCCTAGAATGCTAACGTCGTGTATATTTCCCCCAGCGTCTTATCTTTTCCGTGTTTACCACATGACAAGGAAGGGTACGCAGCTGTCCTTCCACAAGTGCTCAGGTCATCCTAGCCTCTTGCCATGATAGGTAGAGCGCCTTTTCTCTCTCTTCCATATTTCCCCTCATTTGGGGGGATTGAACGGAATTTTACCGAACGTTAGCAATGCAGGCAATATATATATATTTTTTCCATGACATTTTCCAGCCAGGGTGATTTGTTAGAGAAGTGACACACCCGGCCTGAAACTCTAGGGACCAATAATAATCTTGATCAAAGCTAATGTCCTTTGAGGCAGTATTTACTGTGTTATAGATTTGAAGGTAAAATAATGGTCCTCTTTTTTACTTTTTTGTAAAATCACAAGTAACTTTATTTTTTTTATACTGTGTTCTTTTTTGCATGTAAAGGAAGTGTAAGGGTTGCGTTTTCATACCGTGTTTTAGCATTCAAAAAGGTGGAGTGTAAGTATTTTTAATTAATTTCCTAAAATTGGGTAAAATTTTCCCATGGTTAGCAGTAACGTTCCAAAGCTGACGTTAGCACTCTAGGGTTGAATACATTTCATCCAGCATGTACAAAATTTTGTGTAAGAGGTTGAGGGTCATGCAGGGATGAAGTATTTCAGTTCTGAGAACAGTAAGTTACTGTAAACGCCAAGGCCACAGGGTTGTGTCATATGATCTTTGTTTGCCTATAAGACGCGAGTGTTCAGCTCTATAATTGCCCCTTCTTGTTATCGATTCCAGACGATTTTCTTCAGTATGGAGGAGTCATTCTGAACGGGAATGGTTACGGCATTCATTAACCCCTCACTTCTACAACGGTCTCCTTAGTTAAATAACGTACTGCTCTCTACGTGTCAACAAGTGGGTTGGTGGAGGGTTAATCCCCCTCCTCCTAAAACAAATAACTCAAAGTCAAATGGTCACCCCTTATGGGATTATGGCGTCTGGCAATAGACAGATAGATAGACAATAATCTTCATAATTATCTGAAATAGAGACTTTTAGAAAACTGCGACAAATACTAGTAGGCATTTGATATTATGTATGAAGATGTAACTGTCATTTTGGTGTAATATTTATATGAGCATAAGGGAACTCAAAAAGATTACAGTTAAGAGTATGGTGTAGCTGTTAGCCAAAATGCACTCCATAATAGCAGGTCATATGAAGGAATAAAGTTACATGTCCTTTTGCTGTCCCGAACTTGTTTCTATGGTTTTCGACACTTTGTTATTTCTAAATCTCCCCCCCCCCCGTGGCGGGGGGGGGGACACAATCTGGCCGCACTATGTGCTAGGAAGAATACTGCCACCGTATTCCCTGCGTGTCGTAAAAGGCGACTAAAAGGGGCGGGGTGAGGGGAATAAGGACCCCCTCCTCTGTTTTTCAGTTCCAAAAAAGAGACAGGCCAGAGGAAGGGATGGGGGATTGAGTTATTCCCGTACTCTGAAGATTGGGTCTATGAATGTGCGTGGATGTAGTACAATTGAGGCTAAAAGGGAGGAGATTGGGAGAATGTTTGTGAGAAGAAAGTTGGATGTGTTAGCTTTGAGTGGGACGAAGATGAAAGGGAAGGGTGAGTCTATGTTTGGAAGTGTGAATGGAAGATTGTCAGGTGTTGATAGAGGAAGGGCAAGAGAAGGTGTGGCCTTGTTAGTGAGTCCGGAAGTACAGCAGTGTGTGACTGAATGGAAGGAGGTGTCATCGAGACTGATGTGGGTGAAAACGAAGTTTGAACATGAGTTGTGGGTGTTTGTGAGTGCATATGGGCCTGGTAGTGAAAGGGATGAAGAAGAGAGGGAGTCTTTCTGGAATGATGTTGATGAGTGTCTGCAGAGTTTTGGTGCGAATGTGAATGTGGTAATGATGGGAGATCTGAATGCTAGAGTGGGAAATGTAGCAGTTGAAGGTGTAGTTGGTATGCATGGTGTGCCTGGAAGAAATGAAAATGGGGAGCGAATGATAGGGATGTGTGTTGAGCGAGAGATAGTGCTTGGAAATACGCTGTTTGAGAAAAAAGATATTTATAAGTATACATGGGTGAGACAGGAGGGTGGAATGATTGTGGATAAAGCATTGATGGACTATGTGGTTGTGTCTAGAAATGTAATAGGAAGATTGTTGGATGTGAGAGTTCTGAGAGGGGAAGATGGAGGTATGTCTGACCACTACCTGGTGGAGGAAAAGTTAAGAGTAGGTAAGAAATGGGTGAGAGCTAGGAGGGTTAGGTGTGGCAGGGAGGTTTTGAAAGAGAGTGAGTTGGATAAAAGACAGAAAATGATAGAATATCGGGAGAAATTGAAAGATGAGTGGAACGCAGTGAAAGATCAGGAAAATGGCAATGTGGAGGAGGAATGGCAGTTGTTTAAGAGTGCTGTGGTGGGTCATGCAGAAGAGGTGTGTGGTGTGAGACGTGTGGGTGCTGGTGTAAGAAAAGGAAGCGAATGGTGGTGCTAGGAGGTAAGTATGGCTGTGGCTGAGAAGAGACGTGCATATGAAGTGTGGCTGCAGAGGAAGGATGAGGTGTCATATGAGAGGTATAAGGAAAAGAGGAATAGGGCGAGAAGGGCTGTGTGTGATGCTAAAGTGGCAGTAGATGAGAAGTGGGGTAGGCGGCTGACTGAGAATTTTCAACAGAATAAGAAAATGTTCTGGAAGGAGGTGAAAAGGGTGTGAAAGGGAGAGTCTGGGAAGGAAGAGCGAGTAAAAGCAGAGGATGGAAGGATGTTAATTGAGATGGATGCAGTATGGAAGAGATGGGCAGAGTATTTTGAAAGACTGTTAAATGTAGAGGAGGAAAGGGTGGCTGAGATTGTGGCGGATGGAAGGGTGCAAAGAATAAATATGTCGTGATTCTTTGATCATGAAAGAGGAAGTGGAGAAGGCACTAAAGGTATGGATGGGTGTGCTGTGGAATGCCTGAAGGGTGGTGGAGTGACTATTGTTGACTGGTTAGTAAGACTGTTGAATGTGTGCTTTGTGAAAGGTATGGTGCCAATTGACTGGCCAAGTGCTTGTGTGGTCTCGTTGTATAAAGGCAAGGGTGATAAAGTATGAATGTACTAACTTTGGGGGTATAAGTCTGTTGAGTGTTGTAGGTAAGGTGTATGGTACAGTGTTAATTATGAGAGTTAGAGAGGGTACAGAGGGAGTGATTGGTGATGAGGAGTGTGGCTTTAGGAGATGGAGGGGATGCGTGGATCAGGTGTTCACTGTGAGACAAGTGTGTGAAAAGTATTTAGCGAAAGGCAAGGATGTGTTTTGGGCATCCATGGATTTAGAGAAAGCATATGATAGAATTGATAGGGAGGCGTTGTGGACTGTTTTAAGATTGTATGGACTTGATGGTAGGTTACTAAAAGGGGTGAATAGTTTTTATGTAATTAGTAGAGCGTGTGTAAGAGTGGGAAATGCTGTGAGTGATTGGTTTCCCTTGAGAGTGGGGCTGCGACAGGGATGTGTGATGTCGCCTTGGTTGTTTAATATTTATATGGATGGTGTTGTAAGGGATGTGAATGCAAGAATTTTAGGTGGAGGTGAATGTTGATGGTGGAGAGTGGAATCTGATGCAGCTGCTGTTTGCAGATGATACTGCACTGGTGGCTGATTCAGAAGAGAGATTGAGACACTTGGTAGAGGAGTTTGGAAGGGTGTGTGATAGGAGGAAATTGAAAGTAAATGAAATTAAGAGTAAAGTGATGATGTGTATGAGGTTGGTAGATGGTAGGAGGATGAAAATTGTTCTGAATGGTGAGTTGCCTGAGGAGGTAGAGTGTTTTAAATATTTAGGGTCACATGTTGCTGTGGATGGAAGAATTGATGCAGAAGTGAAGTTTAGAATGAATGAAGTAGGTAAGGTGCTGGTAGGAATGAAAAAGGTGTTTAGAACTCGTTCGCTTAGAATGGATGTAAAAAGAAGGCTACATGAGGGTGTTGTGGTACCGACTGCATTATATGGGGCTGAAACATGGAATATGGGTGTAGCAGAGAGGAAAAGTTTGAATGTAATGGTGTAACTTGCAATACATTGGTGATAGAAACTCCGTGTACAAACAGCTAGATAAGGAGTTTATTACAAGCTCACAGTAAAACAGTCTGCCCGTGTCGGCTGTGTGATATGAACTGATGCAATAACGCCGTCTTCAGGTGTGGGAAACGGTGCTGACCGTAGTGTACCCCCTCCACAATATGTCTACCCCTGATGTATATATGTCCCGAAGGGGTGCTAAAGGCTGTGACTGGGCGAGAGGACTCTTCCATTTCGACCTGCCAGTACCCGCTGAGGAGGTCTAAAGATGAAAAGACTACGTTATTGTCACCAAGGGATTCTAGCAAATCAGTGAGGACAGGTAACGGGAAACGGTCCGGAACGGTGACAGAATTGACCTTACGATAGTCGACTACTGGTCTAAGGTTGCCGTCCTTCTTTGGTACTAAGAAAAGTGGGCTATTCCATGGACTGACGGAGGGTTCAATAATGTCCTGGTCTAACATGTTCTGTACCATTTGATCTGTTTGCTTTCTCTGGCTGTGAGGCAATCGATACGCTGGTATGTAAATCGGCTGAGTTCCTGGGAGTAGTTCAATCATATGTTTGACAAGGTCTATTCTACCCATCGGTTCACCGGGTAAGGCAACCACGTTTCTGTACGAGGTCAGAAGGTCGAGGAGTTGAGGCGTATGTTCTGGGAAATCTGTGCAAGTGAGATGTGAGAGCATATCGGGTGAATGCGTCGGCGCAGATCCCGTAGAGTTAATAGTACAGACACCGATTGGTGTATCATCAGTCTGAATAGTAGGAATTGAGGAATCCTGGCACACCTTTACGGCCGCTGGGTATACTAGGAAGTCTCCAATCTTTACACCACTTTTAAGTTTTAGTGGAGCATTTGTGACATTGAGCAAGTACAGGTAGCATAAACTGGCCTCTAAGACTGTACACCACGCTGACTCATTAGTCAAGCCATTCACACAACACGTCTCAGGTAGGGTTAGTACATCCACTCCTTCTTTCGCACCGGCAACACAAACAGAGACTTTGGTGAACTCATGTGGTAACAAAATTGTGCACGTATTCGTTACTGCACGTTTCGTCTCTGTATGTTGGAGAAGATCATTCAGACTGTGTGAGGTAGGTAACTGAGACATGTCTGAGTCAGCGATAGTGTTGTCGGGAGAGGATGTAAGAGCCATGTTCGAGGGCTGAGATGATGTATCAGGGGACATTGAGGAATTTATGTCCTTGCTCGCAGTCAGTAAAGGAATGATCTCTGTATTCTCAGATGATGATAGTGGTGGTTTGGGCTGGGTTGGACTTTTTGGTAGTGATAGGGACAGAGGTAATTGAAGGACTGATTTGATCGTAAGAACAGGACGGGGACATTCCATAGTGTAAACCTGGAATCCAGAAATGTCTATACTACCACAAGCAGGTAATAATGCAATGGAATGTTGTGCCATGGTGGAGAAACCAATAAGGGCATCTGCGGGATACTGCCAGTCATTAGTGACATGAAATTCAATGAGGATAGGGGGCAAAGCTCTGTGGAGTTTGACTTCAAGGGTGACTCTTCCCTTAACCTTAAATATTGAGCCGTTAACACCACATAGGCGAATGTCTGGTGGTTCTAGGAAACTGATGTGGCTGTGATGGCGATGAATAATTTGTAAGGAATTTTCGGAGATGAGATTTACTATAGATCCTGTGTCCAAGAAGAATGATGCTGGTATGTCATGACTGCTTCCGAGAATGACTAAACCTGAGGATGTTATGGGACCTACATGGCGGATGGGGAGTTGGGTTTCTGGTTCTACGTGATATTGGTCCGATATGGGCGCGGTGCTTCCCCCGACTGTGGGCGGTTGAGGTAACGACATTCCTCAGTGGTGTGAGTCGTGCTTGATTTGTGGTATTTGCAGTGTGGACGACGTGAGCGGAAAGGCGTACACTGTCTGGTTTGGGAGTGAGGACGTCTGTATGTATGGTCACAACTGGATGCTCGATGTCCAGGATGACCACAGTACCAGCAAAGAATCGAAGATTGTCTGTTTCGTCGGGCGCTAGAGTGATCACGACCTGCGGTAGGAGAGCGATATGTGGCAGGTTTGCCGCGTGTGGTGGGACGGGAGCGAGATTGGTCTGGGGTAGTGGAGGTGTGACAGACTGAGGAGGCCAAGGGTTGGGTGGTGCCCTGACGCGTGTAGTTCGAACCTGTTCTTTCATGAATGGCTTTAGTGACCTGAATAATTTTATCTCCTGGATTGAAACCGATTTCCAAGGCTAGCTCTCGCTGTTTAGGAGTAAGCCAGTGAAGGAATCTGAGGTAACCAATTAAGTCAGCAAAGTTGGTGAGTGAAAGCATTGGAACGCCATTCTTGTCTTCTAACCATTTCGTGCCTACCAGTAATTGGAGCATCTCGCTACTAGTTGCTTTCATGGCGGCGGCAGCTTCGCAGAGCTTGGCATATTGCGCTGGGACGCGCAAGTCCTCATCTAGTTGGTTTAGGAGATTAATGAATCCCATGAGAGACGCGGTATTTGAATGCTGGCAACAAAGGCTGATGAGTTCCGTACGAAAATCAGCAAAAGTACGAATGCTATCGAAATGTCCTGCACGGATCGCGGATCCGATGTCTGATTTACCGTGATGCAAGCGACCGAGGAGGTAGGCTACTTTGAGCGATTCCTCGGTAATTTGTCTATTATTTATTTCGGTTTCGACTTCTCTGAGGAAATCATAGACAGACCAAGTTGGGTCCTGGCCGGTAAATTTGGGACGATTGGCATCGTCGAGATAGATAGACTGTGGAGGGTTGGTCATGGCTGGAAGTGCAGAAGTGGCGGCAGGAGAGGTGTGGGAGAGAGAGAAGGTAGTGGCAGTTAAGGGCGAGCAAGACGGGGTATGAAGGGAGGCAGGAGAGGGAACGACAGGGGAAGGAGTAGAGGAAGAAGAAGGGAGTGTAGAGGCAGGAGTAGAGGAGGAGGTATCTGGATTTACGAGGGTAGGATGGGTAGTAAGTGATTCTGCGGGAAGTGAAACGGGAGTCTCAGGTACAGGGCGGTGGTACTCTTTGCCACTTCGTTAATGAGTGATTGTGTTAGAGTCGGCAGACGGGGTATGAGCAGGTGATGTTTCCGGGTCGAGAGGGCTGGTGGTAAGCGGTTGACGTGGAAAGTATGACATTTAATGCGGCAATGGAAGATGAAAGGATGAAGATGGATACGTAGGTGGAAATGTATAAATAACAATGAGAGAATGGAATACACTAGGTGTGAAAATGAATGAAGGTGCGGGCATGGATGGTTTAAATAAAATGCGAAGGATGAGATGGAGTATAAATAACGTAGGTGAAGATGAAAACGGGGTAATGAAAATGCGGTGGAGAGACAGCTGGGTGGAGAGGAGAAGAGACGCCGCGATGAATCACCGGCAGGGAGTGGCGGTCTTAGGAGGCTCCGTAATGCAGACCAGATGCGGGCGACGGTGGAGGCCGATGGTGGGTGGTGAGGCAGATGTCGGCGCAAGGCAGGAGTAGAGCTGGTGAGTTGCAAATGCAGAGAATGGTGGTGGGCAGGCAGCGGGCAGACAGTGATAAGTGGCACTGTGGGGGCAGGAGCTATGATGAGTCGGGAACAGGTGCAACAGGTGCGTAGCTCGGCGACGGCGACACGTGCGGTCAGGAACAAGGCGTATGGGTGCGGTTGTTGGAGAGGTGAGCACTGGTGAGAAAAATGGTACACTCGAAAAGCACAGCCAAGGTATAGAGGCACGGAGGAGGGGCGAGGCTGGCAGATGCGAGTCGTCGGGTATCTTGTTGTATCACTAAAAATCCAAGGAGGTGGTCAGAATGTGATGGTTCGAAACACCGCTGCTACCAAATGTAACTTGCAATAATTTGGTGACAGAAACTCCGTGTACAAACAGCTAGATAAGGAGTTTATTACAAGCTCACAGTAAAACAGTCTGCCCGTGTTGGCTGTCTGATATGAACTGATGCAATAACGCCGTCTTCAGGCGTGGGAAAGGGTGCCGACCTAGCAAGTTTAGTGGGGGCATGTATGCATTGGGGGGGGGGGACATATATACATCGGGGGTAGACATATTGTGGAGGGGGTACAATGGAGATGAGGTGTCTGAGGAGTATGTGTGAAGTGACGCGTATGGATCGAGTGCGAAATGATGAAGTGCAAAGGAGAACTGGAGTTGTTCGGGAGATGGCTGGTAGAGTTGAACAGAAGGTGTTGCGATGGTTTGGGCATATGGAGAGAATGGATAATGAGCTATTAGTGAAAAAGATAACTAGATCTGATGTGAGAGGTGTAAGGCTGAGAGGGAGACCATGAATAGGATGGATGGACAGCGTGAAGACAGTGCTAGATGCAAGAGGGATGTCTATTGAGCAAGGAAGAGTGGCTGTGCGTGACAGAAATAAATGGAGAGAAATTGTGAATGAATAAATGATGACACAGCCCTGAGGGGATATTCTCCCGCATTTGGTCTAATCAGCTAGTCAGGTCAGATGCGGGTAAGGGGATGGGTCTATTATGATGTGGCAGGGGTAAACCAGCTCTGCTGTCGGGCCCTGCCGTGGATGTCACTGATTGCACTGCGCAGTTGACCGTTGTGCGGTGTGGTGCGGTGAGGATCTGTCCCTTCTCCCCTTTGGGGCGAAGATGCGAATGAATGTGTTTGAATGGATGAGTAAATGGGGAGTGTGTCGTCCTGTCTCGGCTACCTCCCTTTCCTTGGGGGAAGCAGCCTAGGTATATAGATAGAAATCTTCATGAGTTTTATAAAATGGGTTTTTCATAATAGTACTTACTTCAAGCCGTAGCTGGCAATGACCATCCTCCACTTACATTTGATCACCCTTCTTTCCACTTCAGGTGGCTCTATGCTGGGAGACAAGTCTAATGGTTTCCTTTAACCAAGGAAACCATTTACAGCGCTGGGTGGTAACAAAATAACCAGATCACGAGGTGAAGTGGAACCTACCATGGTGCCCATGTTGACTGGGTGGAGACGCAAATTCGGCCTCTATCCGGGAATCAAACCTTCACGTTTCCCCGCGCCTTGCCCTGGGAAGGCACTGTCATCCTCAAGGGAACATTTTCTTTGCACAGGATGACCCTGCAAGGGCGGTTAGTTGCATGTTGTTGATGAGTCATTTCAGCCGGACAGCCAGTGACTGATCAACAGCACCACCACCAACAACAACTTATGTAAAACAGGCAGGACACAAAAGGCTATTCGACTCACTCCATTCTCACTGAACAATCTATTTGTCTCTTTCATGCAACTGTGCAGCAATAATCTGTCGCTGTTGCTCATACACAAGGCAGTTCCTCTGAACTTACCTTGCACGAACTCACCTTGCAGGAACTCACCTTGCACGCCTTTTTTTTTTTTTTTTTTTTTTTTTTTTACTCTGCAGCAACCTTCTAACCGTAAGTTTCAAGCCATCTCTTTAGAGCTGTGTGATGTAGCTCATTAAATAGCAGCTCTGGAGGAATCTTCATTCTTTTGTATTTTCCGCTGTCCAAGATCTCCCACTTCTAAGTTGCAATATATTGAGCTATACTGAATTGAACAGATAGTGATTCTGGATATAATATTTGGTTTTATATGGTAGGATGGTTTTCGAAGCCATCTGTCAATGGTTCATTATATATATATATATATATATATATATATATATATATATATATATATATATATATATATATATATATATGTATATATATATATATATATATATATATATATATATATATATATATATATATATATATATATATATATATATATATATACATACTGTATACATATTTTAAAGAGATTATAGATACTCAGGGGCAAAAGTACAATATAACGTACAGTACATGATGATGGAGGCTAAAGAAATAAAAATGGTAAAGGAAAGGATTATTCGGACAGAGAGAATAACTAATTGTTAGGAACATAAAGTGAGGGAAAGAACAGGAAAAGAAAACATTCTATTTGGAAGTTGATGAGGGAAGGCTGAAAAGCGAGGGGTGGCGCGACCTGTTGTAAAGCTACGGTGTTCTGGAGAGAATAGTGGAAAGAGAGAAGCGAATGGATCAATATAAGCGACGGTACGACGCTGGATATTACAGAGCGCTTTTAGTGAACAACAGCAGAGTTTCAAATAAGCGAGCTAGCAATGAAAGTTGAGGCATTTGTAGACCCAAAAAGATAATGAGACATTAACAATAACTGCCACGTATTAGCCAATCTCTATAATTTTCTGATATCACAATTTCAGTTTCAATTCTATTAACTACATTTTATTTTGAAAGTAGCACCATCATAATCAGATGGCTTGTTTTTAAGGAAATACATGAATTTTGTTGTACGAAGAAGTGGTTATCAACAAACTTCCCCGGAGGATGGGGGAGAGACGTAATAGCAAAAGTGATGGACACATTTCTAATAAACATAAAAAAAGGGATGATACAGTATAGTGACCGGAGTCACTGGCGAAGATGAATTCTGATTACTGGGGGAGGGAATGACTCACACTAAAGATTACCGAGATGTAGAAAGAAAAGTGGGCCACCGCGGAGGTAACTGAACTGATATAAAAGCTTTTATATAAACAATTTTAAACTAGGGGATCCACAATTCGTTAATTGTTGTCAAACGTGGCAGTTTCGTTGCCACTCTGATGCTCGTTTTAAAACCTTGGCCTGCTGCCACGAGTCACCCAATATTTACAGATATTATAATATTTTTGGCAGTTTCAGCTCTCCTGTTGTTAAATAACTGCATTATCAGTGCTAAAACTTAATATTTTTAAGGTAAAGTAGGTTTAACTTTGCGTTTTTTATAATCTGTTTTGTGGGGGAGAATGATTATATATGATATCCCCTAATCCACTTGTAGGGGGTGTTTGTCCCCCATCCCCCAGAACCTACGCCAAAGACAGGAATATTTCTCACCCTTTCACTTCAAGTGACTTTATTTTTTTTTTATTCCTGTTCTTTCTGACATTTTTTTATTCAGGTTAGAGATACCCTCATAATCCAGAGGCAAGAAAGTATCTTTAATAAACGATAAGTACCAGTGGTCGCGTTAAAGCTGAATGGAATCGTCTGCAGGTAACAAGCATATATGAATATATCACATCACTGAATTAAAAGATTTAAGAAATAATATGAAGAACCCGCTACGACCCTCAGTATCAGCCACGAATTAAAACTCTCTAATGCAGGACGAAGGAATCATCCATCCTAATTCACTTTGACAGTACGGCTTTTAGCCCGTTCCCTCCAATCACATCATTTCTCAGTCTTGTTCTCTGTCTGCCTCTTTCTTTCACCCAGTGTCTGGTCTGCTACTCCTTTATGCTGGTGTTCCATCTGTTAGCCCATCTACAGATGTTTTAACTAGACAAGTCCATGTCTGTAGTAATCATATCTCAAACTTTCGTTTATTTCTTTATCCAAGATACTCTGATTGTATATTTTCACATGGTCGTCATCATTATCATTATGTAAATGGAACGACAGGTATTAAGCATGACGGACAGGAAAGTATAATTGTAGAATAATGACGTTATTGGTGCCAACACTTTAATGTATGTAAACTATTCAAGCGAGTAAGTTCCCTGGGGGTAGGGTTTTTTTTCAAGAATACTCCCCCAGTATCCCTGCTTGTCGTAAAAGGCGACTAAAAGGGTTGGCGGAGGGTTAGTGCCCCTCCCCGGAAAACAACTAACTAAAAAGACAAACAATAAGCCTCGGACAAGGACTGACCAGAAGATGACGACCAAGGACCGGACAAAGGACATGGTAATCGTAACGTGGAATGTAAGGGGAGCGAATGATGAGGTGAAAGAGAGAGAGATTGTCCAGGTGCTTGAGGGTGCGAAAGTTGATGTATGCGGAATAACTGAAACGAAATGGAGAGGTGAGTGTGAGAGAATGGGAGTATGGATGGGGTATATGTGCAGGAGTAGGTGAGAATGAGAGGGCAAAAGAAGGAGTATGTATAGTTGTGAGTAAAAGATGGAAGAAGAGAATAAGAGAGTATGGATCAGTTGGGTCAAGGATTGTGTGGGTAAGATTGAAAGTTGGAATACAAATGTGGGCGACTGTGTGTGTGTATGCGCCAATGCAAGATCGTGCAACCAGAGTGAGAGAAGAGTTCTGGACAAATGTGGAAGTGTGCATGGAAAAGTTTGGAAGGAATGAGAGAGTGTTTTTGATCGGTGATATGAATGGTAAAGTAGGGAATGTGAAGGTGGATGGAATAGTTGGTGAGTGGGGTGTACCTACTGAGATAGATGAGAATGGCAATGCGTTGGTGGACATTTGTGCTGGGAGGGGGTTGGTGATAGCCAATACCCCCTTCAGGCACAAAATGATCCACAGGTATACATGGCGAGTGATGAGAAGGGTGGGTGGTGAACTGAATGAAAGGAAGGCAATGATTGATTATGTGTGTGTGGATGAAAGGATGCGAAAATGTGTAATGGATGCAAGAGCTTATAGAGGTTGGGGGAGTGGACTTTCTGACCACTACTTGGTGGTGCCCAGAATCAAAGTCCAATTAGGATGGAGAAATAGAAGAAGGGAAGGACGGGAAAAAGGAGTATTTGTATGGAGAGTGGAAAGGTTACAAGAGGATGAGAAAAAGGCAGAGTATAAGAAAGAAGTGGAGGAACGATTGGGCAAATATGAATTGGAGCAGATGGGGGACATGGAAGGTGTGTGCAGGATATTTACAGAAGAAATATGTGCAGCATGTGATGTGGTGTGTGGGATGAAGAGAAGACGGAGGGGTGTGCAAGGAAACGCATGGTGGAATGAAGAGGTGAGACAGGCTGTGGCACAAAAGAAGAAAGCATATAATGAATGGATGAGAAATAGGAGCGTGGAAGAAGTTGAGAGGCGGAAGAGAGAGTTATATGTAGAAAGAAAGAGAGAGGTGAAATGATTAGTAAGAGAGAGTAAGAAGAGAGCACTGAGGAATTTGGAAGGAGCTTGAGTGTAAAGTGGAGGGACTGTAAGAAAACGTTCTGGAAAGAGGTGAAAAGAGTAAGACAGGGTGGAAGTGAAGTTAGCAGGGGAGTGAAAGATAAAAATGGTAGATTACTAGTGGAGAAGGGAGAAAAAATGAGCAGATGGAGAGAACACTTTAAGGAATTATTGAATATAGAGGATGGAAGTAATGCGAGTATAAGTGGCTGGGGAATGGCTGGGAGAAGGAGGGAGGTGAGAAGACAGGAAGAAATCAGTAGGATAGAGGTTGTGGAAGCAATGAAGAAAGTTAAATTGTGGAAAGCCCCAGGAATTGATAGGGTGTGTGGTGAAATGCTGAAGTATGTGGGAGAGATAGTAGCAGAATGGATGTGGAAAATGTGCAGATTGGCCTGGGAGGAAGGTAGATTCCCGGAGGATTGGAAGTCAGGTATAATTATTCCTTTGTACAAAGGAAAAGGGGAAAAAGAACTGTGTGGTAATCATAGGGGCATCTGTCTTCTTAGTATAATAAAAAAAGTGTATGGTAGGATACTTATTGACAGAGTTAGAGAAAGAACAGAGGAATTAGTTGGAGAAGAACAGAGAGGCTTTAGGAAGGGAAGAGGTTGTGTAAATCAGATATTCATTCTTAGATCTTTAGTGGAAAAGTTTCTAGAGAAGGGAAAGAAGTTGTATGCAGCTTTCATGGATTTGGAGAAAGCATATGACAGGGTGGATAGACAAGGATTGTGGAAAGTATTAAGAATATATGGAGTAGATGGGAAGTTGTTGAATGCTGTGAAGAGTATGTATGATGGTGCGAAGGCTGCAGTGCGTGTGGATGGTGAACTGAGTAAATTTTTCTCTTTGAAAGTTGGGTTGAAACAGGGATGTGTCATGTCTCCATGGCTGCTCAATTTGTACATGGATGTGGTATATAATAAAAGAGGTACAAGGTAGGGTAGTGGATGTTGGAGTGGCCCTGGTGAGAGAGGAGAGTGTTTGGAAACTCCCTGTACTGTTGTTTGCAGATCATACTGTGTTGTTGAGGGAAGACGAAGGGGAGCTGCAAGGCTTGGTGGATGAGTTTGGGAGAGTGTGTTAGAAACGGAATCTAAAGGTGAATGTAGGGAAGCGTAAAGTGATGGTCTTTGAGAGAGGTGAAATCAGTGAATGTACAGCGAGGTTGGATGGTGAGGAATTGGAAAATGTGAGTACGTTTAAGTACTTGGGTAGTGTGATGAGTAAGGATGGAGGTTTGGAGGGTGAAGTGCTTGAAAGGGTACAGCAGGGAAGAAAGGTTGCTGGTTCCTTGAAAGCAGTGATAAGAAGAAGGGAAGTGAGCATGGAAGTGAAAAAGTTACTACATGACAGTATTGTGATACCAGCTCTAACGTATGGAAGTGAAGCTTGGACGTTGCTGGAAGGACACTATTCAAGAGTGAGAGCAGTGGAAATGAGTTATTTAAGAGGAGTCTGTGGAGTCACATGGAGATACAGGCTGACAAATGAGGATATAAAGGAGCGTTGTGGTGTGGATGGGGATGTGATAGGAAGCATTAGGAGGAATACACTGAGGTGGTTTGGCCATGTGGAGAGGATGGAGGGTGAAAGACTGACGAAGAGAGTGTATGTGAGTAAGGTGGAGGGGGGAAGACGGAGGGGGAGGCCGAGGATGAGATGGAGGGATGGGGTGGAGAGGTATATGAGACAGGGGGGTGTGAGTTGGAAGCGGGGCAGTGAAATGAAGGGGGACAGGGCGACGTGGAGGCGATTTGTTTGTGGCCACCCCGAACGGGATTGAGGCGTCTGGCAATAGATAGATAGATAGATAGAAGTTCAATAATATTGATAATATAACTATTATATTTAAGCTATAAGATAAAAAGTGTTCCATTCAACTTGCCTGATATAATGCACGCACTGAAATCATTAGTCTTTTTGCAGAATGATATTATATATGGGGCTTTGGACCCTCATACTAAAAACTGGCGGATCACACACTTGCCTCAATTTCTGTGCTCAGTTTGATGCTTTTTGGCTCTACCCAGTTGTATGATGAATTCCTAGAAAAGCACTTAACCAACATCTGTTACTCTCGCATAAGATTTACAACGATGTGCGTAGGTCCACTGCATATTTAGTATTTTCCAAGATGAACGAGTTTTTTGTGTTCATTTGAGCACTTTTTTTCAGAAATGTGGTGTCCACTTTTTAAGGAACTCTAATTAATGAGCGCTTGCTTTATGATCGTTTAAAATCTGCCCATGGTAATATCAGTATGGTTGTAGGGTACGCTCCGACAAATGAGGCTGCTGATGAAATGAAGGATGACTTTTATGAGAAGCTGCAGGATGTAGTGAATAGAGTGGCAAGACATGATGTGTTAGTTTGCATTGGTGATTTTAATGCGATTGTTGGCAGTAGTAGGGATGGCTTTGAAGATTGTATGGGTAAGGAGGGTGTTGGTATAAGAAACGAAAACGGGGTGCGATTTGGAAGCTTTTGTTTAGCAAATGATCTTATAATTGGTGGAACTATCTTTGAGCATAGAAAAATACATAAAACTACTTGGATTTCACGATGTGGTAAATATTGTAACCAGACTGACTATATTGCAATTAGCAGAAGGCATAGGAGTTATTTGCAAGATGTTTACGTAAAGGATGGGGGCAGTTATAGGTAATGATCATCAACATGTTGTGTCAAGGATTAAAATAAAACTTAAGAGAAACGTTAATAGTAATTGTACAGGAGGTAAATTATTATGATTTTGTTGGGCTGAGAAGTGATGAGAGCACGAAGGAAAAGTTTCGGTGGGAATGTAGGAACAGGTTTCTAGTCCTGCAGACTTTGATGGAATCTGAAGACAATGATATTAATCAAATGTGGAGAGAGGTAAAAGAGGTTTTGCATGAGAGTGCTAAGGTTACTATTAAGAAAAAGGGAAAAGTGAGAAGGAAAAAGTGGATGTCAGATGAAACATGGAATGTAATTCAGAAAAGGAAAGAGGCTAAGTTAAGAAGTGAAGAACAACATGTTGATGGCCAGGTAGTTAAAGTACTTAGAGCAAAGTACTGGAGTTTACATTCTGAAGTAAAAAGACTCGTTAGACGTGATAAGAGGAGGCTATATGATGAAAAGGCAACAGAGACAGAAATTAAATTAAGTAAAAATGACGGTCCGAGCACAAGAGCAGCGTATCAGGCCATAAAGGAGTTAACTGGGACTAAAAAGAGAAGGAAGAAAATACCTGTACAAGATAGAAATGGTAATTTGATGACTAAAGATTTGAATATAAAACTAAGGTGGAAAGAGCATTTTGAATCTGTTCTAAATAGACCAATCCCAGCTGAAGAGGACGTTTTGCCAGCCGAGAGAGATTTGCAGATAGAAACAGGGGATATAACTTTGGAAGAGGTAGCAAAATCTATAAAAGAGTTAAAGAATTTTAAGGACCCAGGAGAGGATGGAATATTTCCTGAAAGGCTTAAGGCGGAAAATGATGAGCTGATGAATGCGCTTTTGAAACTTTTTAATGTGGCTTGGGATAATGGTGGAATTCCAGAAGAGTGGAAAAATGGAGTGATTATAAAAATACCAAAAAAGAGAGATTAAGTGTGTGTGGCAATTGGAGGGGGATAAATTTGACACCTGTAGTTGCAAAAGTCTTTTCCAAAATCTTGTTGAACAGAATAGAGCCAGTAATTGACAAAATTTAAAGAGAAGAACAAGCGGGATTTAGAAAGGGTCGAGGATGTAATGATCAGATTTTTATTGTAAGGCATCTAATGCAACAAGCTAATGAGATGAAAATGCCACTTAGTTTGTGTTTTGTGGATTTTGAAAAGGCGCTTGATAGTATTTCACGTGGAGCTATGTTGAAAGTTATGAGATTCTAAGGTATACCAGAAAACTTTGTAAATATTATTAGAAGCCTGCATGAAGGTACTTTTTGTAAGGTAATGGTGGGTGGTTCTTTGAGTGATCCATTTGAAGTTAAGTCAGGCGTGATTCAAGGAGGAGTTCTTTTTCCATTGCTGTTTGTTTTGGTTATGGATTATGTTATGAGAAAGGTTGTAAGGAGAACAGTTGCAGGAATTAACTGGAAAGAAAATAAGAAACTGATGGATTTGGACTATGCTGCTGATATTGTACTGATTTGCTTGATTGTCTGGTGGAGGAAGGAAAAAAGTGAGATTGGTAATAAATTGTGTAAAGACTGAACTTATTAATATGAACGTGCCAAATCGATTGTGTAATTGGGAATAATGTGGTGAAGAATGTAAAAAACTTTAAATATCTGGGAACGATTGTATCATCTAATGGATCATTAAACAATGATATCGAGGAGAGGATTAGACAGGCTTGGCGAGCTGTCGGAATGTTGAAATCTGTTTGGAATAATAATATGCTTTCGGTACATACTAACGTGAAAATTTACAAGTCCATGGTTAGACTAATTTTAATTTATGGGAATGAGTTATGGTACAGTACAATTGCAACATATCAGAAAGTATTAGGATTTGAGAATAAAATACTGAGAAGGATTCTTGGGGTAAAGTGGCAAGACAGAGTTACAAATGAAAGAGTAAGGGATATTACGAGAGTGGAACCAGTTATTGAATATGTGAGACTGTCTCGCTGGAAGTGAGTGGGGCACACATGCAGAAAAGAAGGCAGTTTAATACAGGATGTGCCAGAGTGGACTGCTAGCGGAAGGAGAGGTAGACGTAGGCCGAAGGAAACATGGTTGAGGACAATGAAAAGAGAAGCAGGAGAGGAGTGTTGGTGGGACCTGAAGGAGATGGCAAAAGACAAATACTGGTGGAGAGAGTTCAGTGAGGCCCTGTGCATCCCGTGGGGTGCCACAGGAAATGATTGATTGATTGATTTAGTAATGTACATTAATTCTCCATTAAGCTCCATTCATTAGCTAGCCAATGGCTTTTGGGGAAACAATAGAGTAAAGGTTCAGGCCACCTAGCAAGGTCAACATACATTTTTTAACCTAATTTTAGATATTTTTGTGCAATGATCGAGCATAAGGCAAGGAAGAAGTGGTTCGATTCTGATAACAGTCAGTTAAAAGCAAAGATCACAGGGCAAGAAGGAAGTATTAATCCTAAGAAGCAAAGAGTTTTGCTTCAGTCTGAACCAAACGTAGTGGAAAGGTTGAGGTAGGCCAAAGGTAAACATTCTGGAATTAGGGAACAAAAGGTTAAAATATGAGGGCAAAAGTAAGATCAACAAAACGATTTCTTTATTCAATTTGGACGAAATATTGTGGGAGAGGTAAGATTCAGGGAAAAAAGAATGAATTTAATTTTATCAATAGGTCGAAAATCAAGGTCACAGATCAAGTCAGACGCTCGGCCCTTAGATCAGTTTCAGGGTGTGGCTGTTAAATTCTAGAGTGTTCCTTCTTACTGAAATTATTTCGTGTATAAAGTGCACTGTTTTTATGTACTGTATGTCCAATCTTTTCAACATGGTCTTTGTGCATGGAAGAAGTTGTGTGTGTGTGTGTGTGTGTGTGTGTGTGTGTGTGTGTGTGGTACATAACATGCGTGCTTGTTAGTAGGGCAGGGGGGCGCCGACGACATTATCATTTTAGTAACATTATATGATGATGCCATGATTAGCCTTATTAAAAATTATTAAATATTTTCGAGGTCCCCTGGCCAAACACGGCCCACCTCTCGTTAGGCAAGGCCTTACTTACTTTGTCACTAATTATATATGTGCATAAAAATTTAGTCAAGAATACTTATGCATGAATACTCTGTCATTAATAAAGTGTATGTGTATCAACCATAACTTTGGACAATGCACTTTTAATTATAATCGAATGTGCACGAAGGTGTGGTCCCTAATGTAGGTACATAGATACCTGGGTATGGAAAATAATGCACAAATATTTACAGCTACAGCCATAATATGGAAATGTATGAATATTATTTCCCAGTAAAAATGTGTGACTATTATTCCATGAGAAACAGAGATTAGAAATTGTGAAGGGCAGGGAGAGGAAAGAGTTTATGGGTGGGACACTTTCTTTTCTCTATCTATTTTTCTTTACCTGATAGCAATTGGACCGACTTTGTGTGGCGAGTGAAGACTCTATTAACACCTGCTCTGTCTACATGTCAGTATTGATGTATCAAGGAGCCCTGCAGTTTAAATAATATGGTGAGTTGAGCAAAAATATTTCATGGGTAAGCATGTAGTACCACTTCTATGATGATGGTGTACATTGATGATGGTCCGAACATCCGCACTGGCATTCGCAAATATTCTACTATTTTTTTTATATCCGCATTTCCATTCACATGTCATGCAAATATTTTGCAAATATTAATAATTAATAATGTCTATATTAATAATGTCTATCTATCTATCTATATCAATGATGTAACTTTATAAAAGTTCATAGAAAGTCAAATAAAGAGTTACAAACATGAGGTGAATGAGTTTCCTAGGCTAGTGTTGCCAACCAAGCAGCCGTGTCAAGCTGCTAGGGCTGCTTGCTGTGTCTTTCATTGTTGCCAGATTCCCAGAAAAGTCTAGATTCATCAATATTTTTTTCCTAATGACTGATTTCCAGATTTTCTCATCAAAAAGTCGGCAATCTCCAGATTTTTAGCTCATAACCAGAAAAAATACTCTACATCATGAGAGAGAGAGAGAGAGAGAGAGAGAGAGAGAGAGAGAGAGAGAGAGAAACACCTTTCTGACGTGATGTGTTCCGGGTATGCGCGAAGTTCGTCCAGGACGCATCTGACATCCCCGGGGGATGAATTTAAGAGTTAGGTTCTCTTCCATGCATCCTGATAACATAGAAAATTGATAGAAATTGGTTCATTCATTTTTTTATTACTAAACTGTTATAGTGAAATAAACTCATACAAAAAATATGAATAACTCACTTTTGTATGTAATCAAACATAATATTCGCATTCTTATTCGCGAATATTGAAAGTTTATATTCGCATTCACAATCACGAATGTTGAAAGACATACATTCAGACCATCACTAGTGTACAGTGGGAAACATTATGCAATGGTGGCTAAATTGGCTTTATTGGCTCGACAGAGCCTGTTTTGCGTTCTCCTTGCAGCAATCCACGGGTTTTAATGGGAGATAAATTGTTCGAGTTATTATGCACACACACACACACACACACACACACACACACATGTCCCAGCACTAGATTTACACATTATTTCTATCCAGTGTATACTTAACATACATTCAATGTCTACTTTTTGACAAAAAAAAAATTACTGGCCTTGAGTGGCCAAAGAATTGATCTCGGGATTTTCATTTGCTAACTAGATGTGGTAACCACTGAACCACTTACACCAGTCTTCTTCCGCTTCTTCCTACACCTTTTTATTCCACTTTCTCATTTTAATAGTAGTTTGTATTCCTGTTGTTGTTGTTGTAGATTTTCCTCCAGTAGGAGGACCGGGCCTGTGGGCCCGCCAGAGGTGAAGCTGGTGAAAAGAGGACCAGCGTGAGCTAGGAGGCTTCTGGTAGTTGGAGAGACGATTAGGGGAACTACTTGAGGCCGTTGTACAGCCCCAAGTTGTTCGTGAGCCTGATTTTCTTGACGACGTTGTTGACAAGTTGTTCAGTGTCAAGCTTGCTTCAGTCAATGTCGGCGATGGTACAAGGGGACAAGCTGGTTGGTGGCGGCAAAGGGGAGGAATCACCTGTCTCCATAGGAGGGTCTTTGTCCAAGGCAGCCGGATCTTGGGTGTCTCGAGGGTCAGGGGTGGACTTCCGTTCCTCCTGGACTGCCATTAGTGGTGCTTGGGTCTCAGCGGTGACTGTATCGAGGTCCAGGTTCGAAGCCGGGTCGTGAGGAGTGATGGCAGTCGCCCTGTTGAGAGGGGCGTTCAACTGCAGCCGTTTCCGCGGTGTCGTGCGGGGTTGGACAGGCTGTAGTGGCCGGGGCCGGCGCTCCTGACGAGTGGCGGGACGGGCATCGTGGGAGAAGTTTTCGGGGATGGCAAGGCGTGGCAGCCCTTTCTTCTCAAAGATTTGAGGGAGGAGAATGCGCAGAGCCGCCTGTCATCACCACAGAAAGCCCTCGCCGTCGCGATGCACATCGCAACGATGGTGTCCATCCCCCCAGAACACCTAGGACCCTTAGGCCGGCGTCTCTGGGCCGTGGGACGTCGCCGTGCATGGGCAGAGCCCTGCACAGCAACATCCCCCGGCCCAGGGACGTCCCTAGCCTCAGGATCCTTAGGAGACTGTGAGAGACTGAACTCCACCGTCTCACCCTCGCCAAGAGAGCGCTGGAAGTGCCGTGCGTTGGGCGCAATGATCGCTCGACTGTGCACGAAAACATCAGCGCCAGTGTCCTGGCGCGTGATGAAACCATACACAGCCTTTACGTTGAACCAACACACGGTTCCTCTGATCTTCTGGGCTCCCGGCTCCTCGGATCTGCTATCGGATGCCCCCTCTCAACGGGTAGTAGGCGTTAGCAGATGTTCTGGCCAGGAAGTCTACGGGTTACGGTAGCCGGGTTTCACTAGCTCTTCAGTGATGTTCTCCCCACGGCTGCTGGACCGAAACTGTTGTATTCCTCTAACTGCGTCCTTTTATATCTATCTTTTCTTCTTAGGATTTTTCCAACAGTACCTTAAATTTCCTCTAAATCACGTTTGATCCTTAACGCTTTGACCGCTGTAAGACCCTAATTTTTTTCTTCACAACAGTCACCACTCAATCTTCGCGAATCATGACTCTGTAGCCTTCCGCATCTCTCCAAAGACACTTCTAAGGTAAGCGTTTTAACATCTTATTGTTTAATAATATGTCTACAACACTGTGGACGCCTTACCCCTGTATGTTATCGTTAAAACCATTATACGAAATGCATTTTTATTCATAATTCACGTCACCTCCGCCACTCTCCTCCTTGCTCCACTTTCCCCCTCATTTCATCCCCCATACTAGTACCTTTGCTCACCACACTGCCAAAATAGTTCAATTCCTATTCATTTTCACACCTGCGATTTGCGTTGGGAGAGTTGGTGTTATATTTTGATTGACGTGTGTGTGTGTGTGTGTGTGTGTGTGTGTGTGTGTGTGTGTGTGTGTGTGTGTGTGTGTGTGTGTGTGTGTGTGTGTGTGTGTGTGTGTGTGTGTGTGTGTGTGTGTGTGTGTGTGTGTGTGTGTGTGTGTGTGTGTGTGTGTGTGTGTGTGTGTGTGTGTGTGTGTGTGTGAATCAAACAGCTGAAACAGAATAATCTGGTATCAACCAAATTCAGTGGAGAGGTAAAGGGAGAATCAAAGTTTTGATCTCGTTTTTTTTTTTTTTTTTTTTCCGCACGACTATATTGTAGAAGTTTTGCCTCTCGGAATTCCTTTACTCCACGAACTGGTTCTCTTTAAAACTTTCTTCCCCAGATTAGTTTCCCCCAAACTTCATCCTACACCTGTTCATGACCAGCTGTTACAAATTATTTAATTAATGAATGGAGGACACCTGTAATATGGCGTATGGAAGTTTTTTTTTTTCCTCCACTGTTTGTCTTCTGCAGAAAAGAAATGATAAAAAAATGGCCAAAATTCAAGGTCATGGACCTAGCTCAATGTTTGACCAAGCATGAACGTTATCTTATTTACATCTAACATGGTGGAAGGGATGAGGCAATGTGAGAACAATGAGGTTCGATTTTGAGAGCAACGAGTCAAAGGTCTGGGTCACAGGGCAAGGTCAAATTCCGGACATCATGTTTATGGGAACAAAATAAAAAATGAATTTAGATCCGATATGGATGAAAGATGGTGGAAGGGTTCAGAATCAGTCAAGTAATTAATCAATTGTTACTGAAAACAAGAGGTCGAAGTCAAGGGCCCATCATGACAAGGTCAAATTACAAACAGTTCTTATATGGTCTACACCATTGTCTATGGAAGGATTCGGTGTACGGCTGTTATAATGGGATTCGATTTTGAGGTCAGTCAGACCTCAGCGTCACAGAGAAAAGTCAAAGGTCAAAATCACAGGGCGAGATCAACTCAAAGATTTTAAAAATCTTATTTGGATCAAATATGATGGAAATGTTAAGCGTCCGGAAAGAATTAGGACTGTAATTACTGGTAGGTTTTGGAGGAGGACAAAATCGGATGTTCGTTGTCTACAGTAGATCAGCTGCTGGGCTTAGGTGTCTCTGTCTCCCATTGCTCCTTCATTTCAATACCTATCAGCCTAGTGTATTTCATATATATGTTTCCAAGACTCAATATTATTTCCTTTCATTATCCTCTGTTTTCCTGCATATAAATCCCCTCTTCTCGTCTGTACATTCCTTCCATTTCAAGTAAAATTTTTCCATTTCTTTGTTTATATAATTTATGTTCCCTCACATGATATTGCTTTCATCAGACTTGCACTCCCCAGTCCTATTCTGTTATCAAACTCGTTATTTCATTATGAATCACTGATTAACATTTCACACAATTTTAGATGGGGGAGCTTTTCCAGGAGCGGCTCTGTCAATGTTTCCCCCTTACAATTTCCAGACACCAGATGCTTCACTCCCGTAAACTTCACTGACTTAAGCGAAACCACAGTGCACCACACCACGCTACACAGTACATCGTAATACCACCCTCTTGTACCACACCACAAACAATCCCCTTCCCAAACCTCACCAAAACAAGGGCATTAACCGAAGCATCCAGAAACTTTGGCATCTACTACGTTTATACTTATACATTCTGATTTGCCTGTCAGTTCTATCACAGGCTATATCCTATCTTTCCGCGCAGTCTCACGTTCAAAGACTCACTCGTTTGTCATTGTTTTTTCTTACATTGTTTTCTCTTTCACGATCCACATTTTTCAAACATATTTTCTCCCCACACTCCTCGTTACTCTTGCCATTCAATACACATTTTTGGTGCTAACTTTCGCCTTGTCGCACACCAAAAATGAACCCCTCTCCTCGCCTCTATGTTTAGGTTCCAACCCGGCCCCCTCTATCACTTGATGTTTCCTCTTCCTGTACCTTTTTTGACTTACTTCCACTCATGCTTTTCCTCTGTTTTCACTTAATACATACGGTTTTTTCACTCACCTATCCATATTTGCTTTCCATTCCAAGCCCTTCCAGCATTTCTTCTCCTGTTTCCGTGTGCCTTTATTATTATACTCTTACTCAAAATTCTCCTAATAGTTACAGCCCCCTAGTAAGAGGGATGGCCTTTCATATACTTGATAACTGGCGCCTGCAAGGGAATTAGGTTGGTCTTTTATTCTTAAACGTACTGAACTACGGAGTCTTAACGGGACCTCAACGCATCGAAGGAGGTAAAATGATTTTTTTTTTTATGTTCGCAGGCACCTACACATAAAGGTACCTTACCATACACTGCATTCCATCATCCCATACCCTGCCTCTTTTCTTATCCATTACACTCGCGCCAGCACGAGGGGTTACTCGACATGTGTGTGTGTGTGTGTGTGTGTGTGTGTGTGTGTGTGTGTGTGTGTGTGTGTGTGTGTGTTGTGTGTTGTGTGTGTTGTGTGTGTGTGTGTGTGTGTGTGTGTGTTGTGTGTTGTGTGTGTGTGTGTGTGTGTGTGTGTGTGTGTGTGTGTGTGTGTGTGTGTGTGTGGTCTAATTCGGAGGAAAATAGAATAAAAGAGGACACCAAGCTTTCGTCTGTTGTACAAGGCATCTTCTGGGTGAACAAATGTAAAGGAGAAAGTAGGCTATACAGTACATTTAAAGTGGGACCAATATCTTCAGGAGAGTTGCCAAACCAGCTAATGAATAGGTAGGTACCCAGTCTGACCTCAGGGATCAGATTATCCATGCATTACCTCCTTTGGTAACTCTCTTGAGGATGATGGTCACATTGTATACATTTAGGCTACTTGCCCTTTTACACTTGCTCGCCCTGAAGATGTCTTGAAAAGCAGACGAAAGCTCGGTGGTCTTCTTTATTTTATTGTTGTGTGAGGTGGCCTATACAACATATTTATCATCACTTGCTTATGTGATATTGCTACCGTATTATCTCTCTCTCTCTCTCTCTCTCTCTGTATATATATATATATATATATATATATATATATATATATATATATATATATATATATAGATAGATATATATATATATATATATATATATATATATTTTTTTTTTTTTTTTTTTTTTTTTTTTTTTTTTTTTCGGGCGTGGGCCTGAGGCCAAGGCTCTCAAGAAAACACGAGCTTGAGGGCGAGGCCGAGGGCGAGGCCGACCTCTCTCAGAAGACCTCGAGGCCATGTTTTGAGAGAATCTGTTTAACTGGTTCTTGTGTTACCATCAATTAAAAACTGGGAAGAAAAATTATTTATTTTAAATTTCCAGCAATAAAGCCACACGAGCTTTATATACTAGTATTAAAAACGTATTCTTAGACGGAATTATGGCAGGCGATCTCACGTGAAGAACAAGTCAGAAAAAGATATAGCGGTGGTTCTCAGCCTTGGGGGCGCCCCCCTCCAAGCGGGACGTGAGCAGTTTCCAGGGGAGGGGGGAGAACCCAGAGGATAGTAACGATCAGGTCGAATAATAATTCTGTGCCTATCATGGTGAACCTTCAATATATATTCAGTCCTTATTTTGTCTCTACTTCAAATTCTGATGCATGTTTAATTTGTACCAATGTGATATAGGTTCATTTCCTCCTTTGCCTGTCGCCCAGTAGCCACATTGCGCCTTCTCTTCTTTGTATTGGCCGTCTCGAGAGGAAGATAAACATTCCAAGACGTCTTATACCAAAGGGTAGACCAAACATCAGTTTATCAAAGCTTAAGTAGAGAATAAGTGTGGTGTCTTCAGAAATGGTTTCTGTTTCCCGGCCAGTCTACAGGTTTAGCCCTCCTTTTTTTTTTTTTTTTTTTTTAATTTTCTAACTGCAACAACTTCAAGAGCCAGTCGTCAGCAATGTCCGCACATGATAGCTCCCTGTCGCTCACGCTTATGCTTTCCTTCATTCAGCTGGAATATATTTAATTGTATTAAATAAAACATAATGATGCTTCTAGGTTTTGAAAATATTTGCTGTATTGTTCGTTTTTCGTAAAGAGAAAGAAATTTGCCCAATGAAGGGGGTTTATGAACAAGCATGTCCTGATAATGATTGATGTTAATGACGAATATAATATACGAACATGTGTTTGTACATAACACAATGTGGTACTGTGGGTGCCTATGACATTTAGTTTGATGGTGCTTAGTACCATGTGGTGTGGTGGTAGTTCTGACAGTGCAGTGGAATAGTGTTTTTAACAATGTGGCATGTTGGTTTGGATGACTATGTGATGTGGTGGTGTTTACGACCATCTAGTGATGTTTGTGACCACTGGTTGTGGTGGTGTTTTTGACCATTTGGTGTGTTGGTGCATAGGTCCGTGTGGTGTGTTGGTGTTGATAGCTGCAGAGGTCTGTCAGAGTCGTACCTTGCAAGTAAATGTAAAAAACAGTAAAGCGATGTCTGAAAGAGTGATTGCCAGTGTGATATTACAATTAATGGAAAAAGACTTGAACAGGTGAAAGAGTTCAAGTACTTAGATGTACTGATACAATAGAGTGGTAAATCTGCAAAAGAAGTGGAGAGTGACACATAGAAGGAAAGTGGACGGAACAAAGATCTTAGTATGGCAGCTGCGGGTGACTTGCATGAAGAAGTTATGGTCAGGACTGAAAATGAGAAGTCAAGAATAAAAACAATGGGAATGGGGCTGTTGAGGAGTGTGTGTGTGTGTGTGTGTGTGTGTGTGTGTGTGTGTGTGTGTGTGTGTGTGATATGGGAATAATGTTATTCCTTATCACACACACACACACACACACACACACACACACACACGCACTTACTTCCTTAATGAAGTAAGGATATCTGTGGAGACCAGAGTCGAAAAGAGTGTGCCTGGATGGTATGTTCATGTGATGAGAATGGGTGTGAACAGAGTGGTGAATGTGGTATATCAGAGCGAGTTTGAAGGTTGGAGGAGGCGTGGCAGGCCATGAAGAATGTGGATATATATGGCAAGTGATTGTGTGTGAGAGCATGAGGAGAGTGATGAGGGAAGGGACGTGACAGTGGATCGAGCTGATTGGAAGAACTTTGTTCTGAAGAGTGTGTTACAAGGGTTTGTCCATATGCTCAGTCCCGGTGAAGTGATAGCCGTCGGAGTGACTATAGCTGATAGGTGGTATGAAGCGCGTAAATTTGGATGTGAAACAGAGCCAGCAGTTCGGGGGCTTGAATAGCGAGTGAATAGGAATGTGACCCATTTAATTAGGCAAAATCTGGTTAGTTTCTCATTCTATCAAGTTTTGATAGTGGCTTTCAGGACCCTACCTCATCTCTTTCTAGCGAGCAAAAGGAGGCCTAGTCAAAATTATGTTAGTGACGACGATGATGATGACGATGATGACTCTTTTAATGCTCTGAGCTACTGTAGGAATGTTAACAGAGAGTGATCAGTCCCCATCCCTTAAGCAGTATTTTGTCAGTGATAAACCCTAACCTCCTCAAGGATGTATACTGTACCCGTAGTTTTATGGTTATTACTCAGCTTAGTAAATCGCTTCCAAAACTGAAAAAAAAAAAAAATGCTTGTCATCTGGTGTAAAATACTTTGAAGGGAATTCTATGCGTCATTAATATTTGCCCATCACAAGTAAATACAGGAATTTAACTAGAAAATTTAATCACGTTAATCACAGCTTTAATGTCGACTTTTCTTTTTGTTTTATAACTTGCCTAGTAAAAATTTGCCCCACATCCGATGTTAACACTTTTTTGCGAACTGATGGTCGTATCCAAATTCACACACACACACACACACACACACACACACACACACACACACACACACACACACACACAACTGGACGGGGTGAGGCGACGTCAGGAAAGTGTCAGGAATCAATACTGGTTGCCATACACTTCCGTAAACACGGACGACCCCACACGCCTTAACAGAAAACCATACCACACCACAATGCACACAGACCCGTACATCATGCCACATCCAACTAACCTCGCCACACCACACGGAACCCCAGACACCACACTGCTCCAAAACACACTAACCACACCACACCGTACCTACCAATCCAACCACACTACACCCGCCAACCACACTACACCCGCCAAACCACACACTACACCCACCTCACGATCACGAGTCCAACAAACTTCATATCATTCGAAAACAGAGCACACTACACCTCACCAACACCAGCCCCACTTCACACACACACACACACACACACACACACACACACACACACACACACACACACACACACCACGATATCTCCAACCCCCTCTACACACGCAACACACCACACTGCACCACATCACACCACCACTATCCACACTCATCACGCCAAACCACACAAAAACGTACTTACGCTAATAAGAATACTAAATGAGGGAAACAACAAGAATCAGAACTTACACTTGAAGAGGAAAATGAAGAGAATCAAAAGTGAGAATAACAGAATGCCATAAAGGCAGAAAACTACTGGTGGTGAGTGGTAAATGCCAGTTCCATAACATCCCCTTCAAGGTGTAGACGATTGAGGATAGCCTACAACAATCCAGTACATTAAAAGTATAGCCTAATTATAAACAGCGCACTTCTCTCTGTGACATTGCATGATCGAAACTCTCCAAACATGACACACTGGATTCAACCCCCTGGTATCATATTTAACAGCTCAGTAATTTTACATTTTTACTCGGTTCTTCATTTCTAACACTACCACACGGTCTATTCACCTGGTAATATAGTGGGTAGACAGCCAGATTCAGAGTGACAGCCATGCAAAGGTTTGATATCCATTTGCGGTTTGGAGAGTTTCGATCATGCAATGTCACAGAGAGAAGTGCACTGTTTATAATTAGGCTATACTTTTAATGTACTGGATTGTTGTAGCCTATCCTCAATCGTCTACACCTTGAAGGAGATATTATGGAACTGGCATTTACCACTCACCACCAGTAGTTTTCTGTCTTTATGGCATTCTGTTATTCTCACTTTTGATTCTCTTCATTTTCTTATTCGAGTATAAGATCTGATTCTTGTTGTTTCCCTCTCACTCTGATTGTCTATATTTGTGCTTCATATTGCAGGGTCTGTTCGTTTACGTACGATATCTTTAGTACTCTCTCTCTCTCTCTCTCTCTCTCTCTCTCTCTCTCTCTCTCTCTCTCTCTCTCTCTCTCTCATTCCTCTACAATTTGGCTATCTTCTATCTGTCCACGTGCTGATGTAAGTTAATGTGGGGAAGAGAGAGAGAGAGAGAGAGATGGTGGGGGGAGATATCTGAATCAAAATGAAGTCTGTTATCAGTTGTTGCAGCACTGAGGTGAGGAAAGTCGGTGATAAAGTGTTTAGCAAGGCAGACTGCTGAGCGCACGGGACCATGTTAGATCACAGGCCGGGACAGCTAACATGATGATATAACACTGTACTGAGCATCCACTAAACCCTCCGATATTGTATACAAACATCAGTGTTACCATCACGCGAGTCTTGTATGAGAGAACTCTGACACGTATTCAGTATTGACGGTGGGTATTATTGCAAAAATGGTGATAAACTATTGTGTTAAAATGTGGGAAGACTGCTAGTCCTACGGAAACTGTCATTTCTAGCTTCAGAATCGTTCATAGTATTTGATGTAATTGACAGCAAGGCATCTAATGAAATGTATATTGATCCCTGTTCTTCCTGTCCAAAGGTAAAACTTTCTACTTTTGCATTTAGGACCTGTTAAGTAAGAAATATTGTTTTTGTCTTAGACCTGCATGATGGTGCTGATCCAGGTGGTGGGTATCATACTCTAGCTCCAAAGTTACATGTGATCCTTCGTAATCTAGTTATGTTGGATCTTTTCCATTCCGCTGAAGGCTGGAACTGTAGCCTCCTTTATGAGTTAAATATTCCTCTGCCACCTCGTGTCACAGGGAGTATCGTTCTGTCTTGTTTGCAAGATATATGAACGACCAGCATTTAACTGTTTGCTTTGTTATGTTGGAAACTTTGACTTTCTTCCTGATCTCCAATCTGGAATTCATAAACGCCGTGGTACAGTCGACGTAAAAAGTTCGTCCTTATCGGCCTGCGTGCTAAGAGCCTTTTGATCTGATAACAGTGTATTAAATAGAGTCGCCTGATATGGCTTAAATGGTCTATATTTTAAATAAGTGATCAGAGATAGTTTAAGATTACAGTATATTAAAATATATGCAGCAGGTGGAACGATAATGGGTCTGAGAACTGCATGATATTAACGCTACATGTTTCTTGAAGAGGGACTCGGATGCACAGGATTGTTTCTATAGATGGTGATAGAATGTATCATATGAAATATTATAGATTTTTTTTTAGTTCTGAAGATGAGATTATGAGACATCGATTACAAAGTCAGTCAGGCAATACAGAAACATAAACAACTAGAAAGCACTCAGACAGCGCATACCTCCGCCAATGCCATTGGAGGATTCGAATCTCGATCCGCCCCCAAATTTTATATATTCTTTCTTGACCCATGGCTCATCCTTCCACAATATTTCATTTAAATTCATTGAGAACTTTTGGGGATATCGTGTGGACAGACAAACAAACAAACATAGGTGCATACATAACCACCTCCAACTTCGTTGGTGGAGGTAATGACTGGTTGTTTCGCTGCTATACTGTAAATACTTTATTAACACTTCCCCTTCTGCCTTCTCTCTACTCTTGCGTCACATTTTCTCACTCACACTTTGCTATTATCTACTCGCACACTTTATCGTTGATGTTGAAGACAGTGTGTTTATAAGCTGAGTGCAGAAAGAAATCAGATTAAAAGCGTTCAGTGAGCTTAGTTTTACGTCAGTCATTATGACATTATCCATAAGTAAAACTGCCAGCGATGTGAAGAGACGATACGTTGGTTCCCTTTCCTACTACTATCCACCCCTCACCCTTCTCTCGCCCTCTCCCTCCCTTTATGTCTCCATCATTTCTCGTTCCTCGTGCTCTCCCCACCGCCTCCCACAGTCGATTTTCCTTCCTTCACCCGACCCTCCCCACCATGCTCTCAGTTTCTTTCCATTCCTCCCAAATTTGTTTATCTTTGTCTACAGTGAATGGGTAATATTGAAGGGAGTGTAACTATCAGTAATGTAATTTATGTCATTATTGTGGTGAAATTTTAAACAAAATACTTGGAACATACAACCGTCAACACTTTTGCATCCAAATAGTCAATATTCTTATAGAACATAATAATTGTTCCTATCAGGGTCTTTCATCCTCTTACCCGCCTCCAACTTTGACTCCTGCCCCCCTCTCCTTCCTCCTCGTTATTTCCCTGACTTTTCCCTATACCAATCATCCTTAAGCAAAAAATTTCTTACTTTACAACAAGCTTACCTGAAAAGCGGCTTCTAACATCTCCAATTCAGCAGTTTTCACTCTGCTCTTCTCTTATTACCTCCGCCAAGGAGGTTACGTTTTTGGTTTGTTTGTCTGTTTGTCTGTTAGCACGATTACTCAAAAAGTTATCACCGGATTTTGATGAAATTTTTTGGAGGGGTAGGGTATGGCCCAGGGAACAATCCATTAGATTTTGGTGGTGATCCGGTTCATTATCCGGATCCAGGATTTTTTAAAAGGATTGTTTACCATTGCATGATAGTGGCAATTTCACCATTTTTGCTTCTAACTCGGTAAATAATGCCTACATTGCATGCACTGCAGCCTTGGCGGAGGTTTGCAATCTCGGATGGCTCTTGTACTACTGGTTATAGTTTTTATTATTATTATTATTATTATTATTATCATTATTATTATTATTACTATTAATATTATTAATATTATTATTATTATTATTCGCGGGTTGCCTTCCTTGCTGGAGCCATCGTGACAACAGTCTTTGACCTTATCCAGGAAGATAAATTACTTAAAACTGATAATGATAATAATAATTATACTAATAATAATAATAATAATAATTATTATTATTATTAAAATTATAATAATCATTATAAAAATATGATTATAAATATTGATAATAACAACAACAACAACAACAAACAACAACTACTACTACTGCCACTACTACTATTACTACAACAGCAACAACATCATCAACAACAACAACAGCTACTACTACTTCAACTACAACTACTACTACTACTACTGCTACTACTACTACTATTATTATAATAATTATTATTATTTTTTATTATTATTACTATTATTATCATTATTTTATTTTTTATTATTATTATTATTATTATTATTATTATTATTATTATTATCATCATCATCATCATCTTCACTTTCATTATTATTATTATTATTATTTTTATTATTATTATTATTATTATTATTATTATTATAATTATAATTATAATTATTATTATTATTATTATTATTTATTACTATTATTATGTAGATAACTAAATGATAACACAATACCATGAATGATCTGGTGGACACGGCTAATGTTTCTGGTGTATAGCCAGCAAGTACAAAATTACCAGACTGAAGGTAATATCTTTTCACAGACTCATTAGTAATCTGGCTTACACCCTGTAACAGAAAAGACGATTCCTGGGAATATAATAGGTTTGCATTCACCTAAAGCAAGTCAGCCACTCCCATTGTTTAAATACTGTGTCATGGTTGCATAAAATTCAATGAGGGTAAGTTATGCAGCAGAATGAGTCTTTTTGCTCACTGTTCAAACGATCCTTCAGTCTGACTTCACTTGGCCATCAACAGAACTTAGCCATTTCCAACAAAAGGACTGTAGCCAATAAAAACTAATGTGGCCAACTACGCAAGGCGCTTTACTTACACGTATATTTAAATAAAAGTTTATCCAAATACTTCTTACCGAAATTACTGAGGTGGTGGGACTGGGGGGAAGGGGCGTAATGGGACAGCTGTGTTCTTCTTCTTCTTCTTCTTCTTTTACATGAAATGAAAGGCGCGGCAAAACAGCAGCAAGGTTTATGGGAGGAAGAAGAAGGACCGCGTTCCACTGATCGACGCAAGTTTCAGGCAAACGAGAGAGAGAGAGAGAGAGAGAGAGAGAGAGAGAGAGAACCCACGAATAATCTTCGGAATTGGAATCAACAGTGAAAGAATTTTATAATGATTATCCTGAGGCAAGATTTGTACTGAATTCTGTAACTGCTACTGCATCGTGAAGGGCATACTTAAAAGAATGCAAGATGAACTCTGGAACTTCGAAGCTATAGATCATCCACAGACACGTTCGTGGTGCAGTGGAGTGAGGAGTTTGTCATTGGATTCGGTGAGAAGGGAACGATACTTACCGGTACCTCTGTAAAGTCGAGATTTCCAAACCGCTGGGTATTATATAAGAACAGCGTAATCAGTTCCACGTGGAATAAGACCCCCTGACCCCCGCTGGAAGCTTACTGTGTGATTCAGCCGCACGGACCTTAACTGGTAGCAGAAGGGAATTTGATCCTTGCAACTCAGTTTTTTATTCAATTTTGGGTGCTCTTCCACATGGATGTACCGTGTATCTATTTTCATGTACCCTAATTGTGAAAACTTCATATCTGTCATTAGAACCACGTTACTTTGTTTCTTTAAAGAGAGATGTAGATGGAGGCACGGATATTAACGTACTTTATTCATGGGGCTAATGAATGGAGAACTTTGGTTGTAGGTCTTCCTGTCTACATAGTACCTCCTGTCTCACGTTATCCCTCTCACCATATTTCAGAATCGAGTATCAACCATTCTATCAACAAACTACCGTACCAGGCAGCACCTTCTTTACGAATCTTCATATTTCTCATGCTGTCCAGGCTACTAACTTTTAAGTGGTCTTTAATCAATACCACTGTTCCCAGCCTAGATTTACAATTCATCTCTGTTCTTATGTGAACACAGACGCACCTTCAGACAAATACCTTGCAGACTCTGTATTCACTCAGTCCCGCATCGTGGTCTACATGGTATCGCCACTTTACTTCCTTCACGACATATCTCTGCTTTCGACTTATTTACTATGACAACACCAAGATGCTTTACGTTTTCTGCCACTCGAGGAATATCTGTTTACTAAAGCATTACAGTCTGAGGATCATCTTCCTTCTCAGCTATCGTTACTTTACTCCCTCCTACACTGACTTAAAACTTTACTGTGATCTTGCAGTGTGCCGTGTGACCATTATTAGCATGATTAAGTGCAGTGTCGATACGTTTTTACCAAGTAGACAATACGTAGCCTCCGCTTCTGTTTGCTGTTATTCATTTTTGTATACTCTTATTCATGTTTTTTTCATACAGTATCACCTTTTTACCCTCAGAGCAATCAGTGTGTTGAAGATGCCTACAGTATTTGCAGTTCATATTGTTTGTGATTTTCCAGCTTTACTTATAGCGCTTAGGTTAGCAAGCGTCATCATCATCATCATCATCATCATTATCATTCTTCTTCTTCTTTTTATCATTATTATTATTATTATTATTATTATTATTATTACTATTGTTATTATTATTATTATTATTATTATTATTATTATTGTTGTTGTTATTGTTATGCATTTCGTTGATGATACAGTTCCATTAAGTGAAGAAGAGTAAGAGTTGCAGGACTTGTTCAGTGTGTGTGGGAGTGTGTAGTTGGAAAAAATGAAAATGACCATAGGAAAGTATTGTTCTGTATTCTCTTTTTTTTAAGACACACAGTGCGTTGTAAGGATGAATGATAAGAAAATACTGAACCTATGCGCCCTCAAACATCTGGACACTGAGAGGAGCAAGAACGAAAGTTTAAAGGATGAAATGAGAGAAGGGGTAATCAAGGAAGTAGGTTGCAAGTACAGGGGGGATGAGAAAAAAAGAATAGAGGTGAACGTGGAAACGACTGAGTTGCTGTATGGCAGTTTTGTAATCGCCACGTTAACGTATGGAAGTAAACCTTGAACTTCGCTGGAAGACACAAATGTGAGAGGAATATAAGTGAGTCACCTGAAAGCAGACTGTGGTGTTATATAATAAATTCAGACAAACGAATGAGGATACCTGAAAATTTTCGGTGTTATGATGGTTGTGCTTCATAGTGTTGGGAGTGGTACCCTGTAATGGTTTGGCAAGGGAGTGTGCAAGTTTGACTATAAGACAGAATGCAGTATAGATGAGGTGGAGGGAGAGGGGAAAGGGAGACCGAAGACGAGGAGGAAGATCCGAGTGTACTGTAGAGAATGTGAAAGTGGTGTGAAAAGGAATTGGAGGACAGGGCGACGCGGAGGCGAAATGTGGGAGACAACCCATAACGGATTTAAGGTGTCTGGCTTTAGCCAGCAAGGTAGATAATCAACAGTACAATTTTAGTGTGAATGGGGATTGGGTCCCAGAGATGGTGGTTTTAGCATGGGGATTTAATGTGATATCTTCCTTGAAACTGTGAATCCGCGCAGTACTCTACGGATATCAAGTAGAATGGGCCTGGACATGGAAATTAAAAAGGCTTCCTGTAGAAGACGTCTGTGAGAGTAAACGATAAAAGTTCAGTTGAAATTAGAACATGAGTGTCTTGAAATGGTTGCATTCAATCGCTGACCGTCATTTCTGTAATTTTTCCATTGTTTCTTTACTTTTCTTCTCATTAGTACACCAGGGCCAATAACAGCATTACTGGTCATGTCAAAATTAGTTGCATCAAAGGACTTACGATCATCCAGGTCGGTGTCATGAATGGAAAATGTTTATATCTCTGCCAGACCACTATACTGGAGCCCTTTGTCGACACTCTTAATCAGTCAGAATGGTAAAACCTGTCAATCGTTGTAAGTCTGACCTTCCCCTTCTTGTTCACCCTCGTACTGTTGCATACAGGTTAAAATATTCACAACTGGAGGGACGGCGGCTGTGAACTGTTGTTTTGTCGGTAGGATGTTTGATCATGTCCGCACTGTTGTTCCACTTGACAGTACTGCCTTCTTCACGTTCCACATCTTTGTTTTTCGTAGGTTATGAGAATTGAGTAATTTTAGTCCTCTCCTAAAATATATAACGGTTCTGTTGTTGCACATTCTGTACTTTGTGGGCCTGTTATCTATCAGCAGTAAAACAGGCATAGTTAAGCATATTTCAACAGGGTAAGAGACTGATATGGCTTTAATGTAACGCTGAAGAAATGAAAACTCAGTCTACAGCATGCCTGTATAGGATAAATCCATCCAAGGCAACATTATCTTAAATGATTTTGAGAAAGAGAGAGAGAGAGAGAGAGAGAGAGAGAGAGCATTTTCACCTTCTCACACATTCACCCTCTTCCCCTCCCAGCCTAATTTCACATTCACCCATCTTCCACTCTCCCTCTTTCTGTTTCCTATTTCTGTCAGATTCTCCCTCTTCTTCAGATTTTGTCCATCTCTCAAACACAACCCTCTACCCTTTGCCTCCCTAGCAGTATTTTTCTTGTCCTTCGCTCACTTTATAACTCGCATTACCCCCGACCCCTCCCTCCCCCCAACCTTCAAGGCTCGGGGTCACAACACAACTGTTTGCAAAGGATACATATCTCTGTCCAGTCGCTTGGGTTTTGCCTCAGTCTAACATCTACATATCTCAGCTTAAACTAATGTTTTTTTTTCTTGTTTTTCAAGGAGAGAGAGAGAGAGAGAGTACAGGATAATCAAGACAAGAAAAAAATATTAGTTTAAGCTGAGATGTGTTAGACTGAGGCAAAAACCAAACGACTGCACAGAGATAGATAACCTTTACAGACGTTTGTGTGGTGACGCTCGAGCCTGTAGGGTGAGTCGGGGGGAGGGGGCGGGGGTAACACGAGATACCAAGTGAGCGAAGGACAAGAAAAATAGGAAGGCAAAGGGTGGAGGGTTGTGTTTGAGAGATGGACAAAACTCGAAGAAGAGAGGGACACTGACATAAATAGGAAACAGAAACAGGAGAGGGAAGTGGGGTGAATGTGAAATCAGGCGAGGAGGGGAAGAGGGTGAATGTGGGAGATGGTGAAAATGAGAGAGAGAGAGAGAGAGAGAGAGAGAGAGAGAGAGAGAGAGAGAGAGAGAGAGAGAGAGAGAGAGAGAGAGAGAGAGAGAGAGAGAGAGAAATGAAGAAGCTGAAATAAAATGTGCAAATTTAATTTCGTGTCAAGAGCAATTATTTCTGAGCAAAATACAGGCACATATGTATTTTTAATTTCAAGTTGATAGTATTATTAAAGGTCAGCAAAAAAAATGAAACACCTTTAGAACATCACCAAAATGAAGCTGAAACTGGATATATTCTTCGCAAATAATCTCATCGTATAGGACAAGATTAAAGTACTCTTATTCCAACTGTTATGCCTGCCTAGGATCCTGTGCATTAGAATATATCCTTTCCCGGCTTCAGTGGGAGCAGGTCTAACAGTCTCATATAACAGACTCGACGAAAGGAAGGCTCTGAACAATATTCTTTGAGCGTATCAAATTCGGAGTGTAATTTTTAAAAACATATTTATCGTTCAGAGTTACATGCACCGTTGGGAATTTATCAACACGCTCAACTCGTAACCAGGCATACTATCCATTCCGGGATGACCGAAGCCTTCCATGTTATCAAAACTTGAGAGCAACAGTGTCAGCAAGTCTCCAGTTTTTTTATGATAATTTCCCAGGCATGTGATGATAATAGACTACGTCTCATCTCTTTGTGTTGTTGAGAACTATACTATTCATGTGGATGTAAGTTAACCACTGTTTATACTTACCGGCATTCCATAAGTGACATTTTAAAATCTGGCTTTGCTTATGCTGATACGCTCAGTTATGAGTCTAAAAAAATATTAACCTCATTCCATCAACTTCTCAGGGTAGGGGTCTGAGATATGGCTAACGAAATCTAGTATATTTCGGGAAGATGGCCAACCTGGCTCCTTGAGTGTCATTACATTAACGTAAACCATCATTCTCTTCTTGGAGATCAACCTATGCAAGGCTGTCACTCCGGTTAAAGTGTTCTAACCAGTTAATCATGCGTCTTGTTAAATGAAACTGCCGTAGGTTTATGATACATTGCAGTGGGAAATATGAGTGTAGATATTACTGATATGGGTAATCAGGCGGGAAAGGAACCACACCGGAGATGAAAGAGGAAGTGTGATGGTAATGTGATCTAAATTTCCTTCTGAATTAAATCTTCAACACACACACACACACACACACACACACACACACACACACACACACACACTTATGACACACTTTATATTTTAATTATCCTATCTCTAGAAAGTCATATTCAGCCTTGATAAGACTTTACGGACTGGAGGGGTTATATAGCCATCAATAAAACCTTCACCAGAAGGTAGCACTTCGTCGGCTGAATAGATGTGGGCGCCCAAACCTACATCAACAACTACAATAACAACATCTACACCTACTACTACTACTACTACAACTCTTGTTGTTTTATTGTTGTTGTTGTTGTTGTTGTTGGTACTGTGATAGATGGGGGCACCACACGAGCCACTCACTCAGTGTAGTGCTGCTTTCGAGTGACTTTGCATAGTGACAAACCAAATGGTTTCTTGTAATCCAGGAAACTATTTACACGTTAGGTGATAACCATACTCGTATAACCAGTGGCGCCTGATAGTTTGGTAAGCTAAGGCGCTTGAACCGGACTGAGCCTGTAAGTGTTTGTATCTGATGGCTGGTGTGAGATTTTTGTCCACATAATGTCACTCAGGAGCTTGTGAGGCAGGTTACCGTCGACTTAAATGTTGGGACTAGGAAGCCTAGCCTCGGGCCTCTAGGCTCCTTTTATGGGACACAATAAATATATAAGAGACTGGATAATGATGAAATTTGTAATAATAATAAAAAAAAAATAATAAGTATAATAAATATACCCCCTGGGGGTAAGAGGGTTTCAAGAATACTCCCCCAGTATCCCTGCTTGTCGTACGAGGCAACTAAAAGGGTTGGTGGTGGGTTAGTGCCCCACCCCGTAAAAAGAACTAACTAAACAAGCGAATAAAGTGCCTCGGACCAGGGCGGACCATACGTTGACGACTAAGGAACGGACAAAGGACATTCTGAGGGTGGGAACATTGGAATGTGAGAGGAGTGAATGATGAAGTGAAAGAGAGAGAGATTGTTCAGGTGCTTGAGGATGCAAAAGTGGATATATGTGGATTGACTGAGACTAAATGAGAAGGTGAAAGGGTGAGAGAATGGGAATATGGTTTAGATATATGTGCGGGAGTTAACGAGAATGAGAGGGCAAGAGAGGGAGTATGTCTGATGATAAGCAAGAAGTGGAAGGAGAATATAAGAGATTATAGAACAGTGGGTGCAAAGATTGTATGGGTGAGGATGAAAGTAGGTATACAAGCGTGGGCGATTGTATGTGTGTATGCTCCGACAGAGGACCGAGTGGCAAGAGTGAAAAATGAGTTTTGGGCGGGAGTAGAAGCATGTATGGACAAGTTTGAGAGGAGTGAGAGAGTGCTTTTGATTGAAGACATGAATGGCAAAGTTGGGAATGTACGAGTGGATGGAGTGGTTGGTCAGTGGTGTGTGCCAGCTGAAGTAGATGGGAATGGTAGTTCTTTGGTGGACATCTGTGCTGGTAAGGGGTTGACAATAGCCAACACCTACTTTTGGCATGAGATGATCCACCGGTATACATGGAGAGTAATGAGGAGGATGGATGGTGAACTTGTTGAACGAAAGGCAATGATAGACTACGTGTGTGTGGATGAGCGAATGAGAAGACAAGTGTTGGATGCAAGAGTGTGGAGAGGGTGGGGGAATGGAGTCTCGGACCATCACTTAGTGATGGCCAAGATAAAGCTGCAAAGAAAATGGTTAAGGAGACGAAGGGGAAGACAGGAGGAAACAGCTCCTGTGAGAAGAGTGGAGAATTTCCAAGATAGCGAGAAAATGGCAGAGTATAAGAGCATAGTAGAAGAAAGATTGCGAAGGTATGAGCTAGAGCAGATGGAAGGGGTGGAAGACCTATGTAAGATTTTCACGGAAGAGATAGGCACAGCGTGTGAGGTGGTTTGTGGAGTGAAGAGGAGATGCAAGGGTGTGCAAGGGACAGCATGGTGGAATGATGAGGTGAAAGGAGCTGTGGAACAAAAGAAGAAGGCATATAGTGAATGGCTAGCGAGTAGAGGTAGGGGAGAAGATGAGAGAGAGAAGAGAGAGGTAAATGTGAGCTGGAGAAGGGAAGTGAAGAGACTGGTGAAGGAGAGTAAGAAGAAAGTGGATGAAGAGTTTGGGAGTAATCTGAGTGTGAAATGGAGGGAGAGTAAGAAACTGTTTTGGAAGGAGGTAAAGAAAGTAAGGCAGTGTGAAAGGGGAAACAGTAGGGGAGTGAAAGATAGGAATAATAGATTGTTGGTGGAGAATAGAGAGAAACTGAGGAGATGGAAGGAGCATTTTGAGGATTTGTTGTATGTAGAGAGTGAGAGCAATGCGAGTATAAGTGGTTGGGGAATGTCTGGGAGAAGAAGAGATGAGAGGAGGGAAGAGGAGATCAGTAGGGCGGAAGTAGTGGAAGCAATGAAGAAGATCAAGATGGGAAAGGCCCCAGGAATTGATGGAATGTGTGGTGAAATGCTGAGGTATGGGGGTGAGATTGTTATGGAGTGGAATTGGAAGTTGTGTAGATTGGCTTGGGAAGAGGGAAGGGTTCCAGAGGACTGGAAATCAGGTATAATTGTTCCTTTATACAAAGGAAAATGGGAGAGAGAAGTATGTGGTAACCATAGGGGTATTTGCCTTCTTAGTGTGACTGGTAAAATATATGGTAGAATACTCATTGATAGGGTTAGGCATATGACAGAGGAGCTAGTTGGAGAAGAACAAGGGGGATTTAGGAAGGGAAAAGGGTATGTAGATCAGATATTTGTTCTAAGATGTTTAGTGGAGAAGTATCTAGAGAAGGGAAAGAAAGTGTATGCTGCCTTCATGGACTTGAAGAAAGCTTATGACAGAACAGATAGGCAAGGTATGTGGAAGGTATTAAGAATATATGGGGTGGAGGGGAAATGGTTGAATGCTGTGAAGAGTACAAGGAGCTAGGGCTACGGAGCGAATGGATGGTGAGCTGAGTGAGTTCTTTGATCTCTATGTGGGACTGAAACAGGGTTGTGTGATGTCTCCATGTCTGTTTAATATATACATGGATGGGGTTGTGAAGGAGGTGCAAGGTAGGGCAGTGGATGTGGGGGTGGCTCTAATGAATGAGGGTGAGATTTGGAAGATTCTGGTGTTGCTGTTTGCTGATGATACAGTATTGTTGAATGAAGATGAATGGGTGTTGTAAGGTTTGGTGAATGAATTTGGGACAGTGTGTAGGAGGAGGAAGCTGAAAGTTAATGTAAACAAAAGTGAATTTATGGTGTTTGAGAGGAATGAAGTCACAGAATGTACAGTGAGGTTGGATGGTGAGGATATGGAGAATGTGAGTGCATTCAAGTACTTGGGTAGTGTGATAAGTAAGGATGGAACTTTGGGGGATGAAGTGCGTGAAAGGGTACAGCAGGGAAGGAAGGTTGTTGGTTCACTGAAAGCAGTGATGAGAAATAGGGATGTGAGTATGGAAGTTAAGAAGTCACTGCATGATAGTATTGTGATCCATACCCTGACGTATGGAAGCGAGGCGTGGACCTTGCAAGAGGGGAACAAATCAAGAGTGAGAGCAGTGGGTATGAGTTACTTGAGAGGAGCATGTGGAGTGACATGGAGGGACAGGTTGACGAATGAAGAAGTGAAGGAACGTTGTGGGGTGGATGTGGATGTGGTTGAGAAGATTAGGAGAAATACACTGAGGTGGTTTGAACATGTGGAGAGAATGGAGAATGAACGACTGGGTAAGAGGGTGTATGTAGGTGAGGTGGAGGGAGGGAGAGGGAGGGGTAGACCGAGGATGAGGTGGAAGGATGGAGTTGAGAGGTATATGAGCGAGGGGGGGTTAGTTGGGGGGAGGATAGTCAAATGGTGAGTGACAGAGCGACTTGGAGGCGTTTTGTCTGCGGCCACCCTTTGCGGGATTAGGGCGTCGGGCTATAGATAGATAGATAAATAATAAGTATTAATAATAACAATAATAATAATAATTATTACTATTATTATTATTATTATTATTACGCACATCATCATCATCATTACCATCACCACAGGGGTTACAGTTATCACTTTACTCGCTACAAAAGCACTTAATACCAATGACAAATGATTACTCTTAGCTCATGGAAATAATTAACAATGTATAATTATAACCCTTCAGTCCGATGATGTATTTTCTGATATCTTCTGTCCACCCTAGACGATTTTAGTGCGTTTTTTGTCGTTCATTTGTGCTGAATGATTTAAACACTGTTATCCAAAATTACCCATTTTTCTTCATGATCTACGTAGTATTTGTCTGAAGGTAACACGAATGAAATAAAATCAAAGTTGTTATTAGACAGTACGGGTTACATGGGTAAATATTTGTCTCTTTAGAGGCAATAAAAATATTCCTCTCTGATTCACGCTTTCATGCTGGTCGCGTGGCCTACTTCCTGTATCATGTTAGTGCATAAACAGGTTTTGCATAACAAACAAGAAGATGTCACAAGTTATTACATTTGCGATATTACATGTCATGTTTCTACCAACTATAACCAGTGGCATTTGTAACGACTCATAAACTAATACCTGTCGATTTAGTCATCATATAACAACACACAGAACAACACAAAAGTTCACAACAAATAAAATCTCGACTACCCACCGCCTGTCAGTGCAATGATGCATCGCTTTTGCTAAGGTTGTCCGCTTTTATACTGGAAATTGTGCAGCACTTAATTCATACACTAAGATCAGATGCAACCTCTTCAAACTAGAAACTGGCGAAAACTACGTACTTTCTGGGGGGTTTCAGTAAACGTGATATCTATCAATCTAACTATTGCCAGACTCCTTATTCCCGTAAGAGGTGGCCACGAACATTTCGCCTCCATGTCGCCCTGTCCCCCACCATTTCACTGCCCTGCTCCCAGCTCACACCCCTGTCTCTCATATACCTCCCCACTCCATCCCTCCATCTCATCCTTGGCCTCCCCCTTCCTCTCTCCCCTTCCACCTTCCTATCACATCCACATCCACACCACAATGATCCTTCACATCCTCATTTCTCAGTCTGTCTCTCCATGTGACTCCACATGCTCCTCTCAAATTACTCATTTCACCAGCCCTCACTCTTGACTTGTGTTCCTCCAACAAGGTCCAAGCTTCACTTCCACTCGTTAGAGTTGGTATCACAATACTGTCATGTAGTAGTGAGCACTTCCATGCTTACTTCCCTGTTTCTTATCACTGCCTTCAAAAAACGTGACATCGCTTCATAAAGTTTGTTCTTGAGTGCTCATACACGCATTCCCTTGTCCTCTCTAAATATTAGAACCCAGTTCCATCAATTACGCCTCAATTACCCTCTCCTCAAGTTCCAGACCTTTTAATCTCTCTCTCTCTCTCTCTCTCTCTCTCTGGGCAATATTGCCTAATTAGCTGTACTGAGATAAATAACTACCTAATAGGTTACTGGGTTAACGCAATCATCAAGACGGGTTATTTTTGTGAAATGGTCTTTCTTTGTTTACATTTCATGCTTTCTCTATCACTGTTTTCACCAGTCTGTCATCTTTTGGTCCATCACCCTACCACAATCACTCCACTTCTAAAATAAGGGAATAGTATTAATAAGCCAGAATCAGTAAAACTCCAGATCCAGGTATAATAAATTTCTCAGAAGCACCTATCATTCCTCCTATGTCATTAAGTGGTGTGGCTCTGGGTGGGACGATTCCACCCTCATCCTTACGTATTACAAACGTTAGTCTTCCTTAATTATATTGCCATGTTTCCAGAATCACCAGTTATTATGAAGGAGGGCAGTCAGTGTTATATAAATATACTGCATCGATTGATATTATTTTGAATGATGTAATATATGTCTTTGCCTTTTTTTTTTTTTTTTTAATTCAAAATGCTTTAAAATGTCGAATGTTGTAGGCTTAGGGAATGACATTATTTACTACTATCATTCACTTCAATCTGGTTCGGTGTTTCGTAGACATGTTAGTGAAGGTTAAAGGATAAATAAATTAGCACTACCAACATAAGCTCCACATATTTTATCACTACTGCTTGTGGTCACTGACTATAGTTTCTTTCCTCCTCCCTCTCCCATTCTCCACAAATGCACCTAAAACTTTGGCTTCCGTGAGCTGATTGAAATTTTGTCGTAGGTTGGAACAAAATTGGAAATGAGCTGGGTATAGTAAAATCTCCTGACATTAGCTGAAAGAGTAGGCAAGTTTGACGAAAGCGTTATGAATTCTGCAATAAGAAAGTTATTAACATTAGCTCTGGGAAAAATTTACGCTACAGTACTGTAGGACTAATTTACATACCTTTAAGTAATACGAAGTTTTTCATTCGCTGACAATACTAGCTAGCT
>NC_137008.1:13146014-13413514 GCF_032717465.1 Coenobita brevimanus | reverse complement strand
CTAGTCGCGGTGCTGTATTTTGTGATTGCCCTCTGTTTTTAATAATAATAATAATAATAATAATAATAATAATAAACTATTCAGACCGGGGATGTTTCATTAATTTATTCTTTCTTTCTTCCAGACGATTATACTCACCTTAGGACAGACTTCTTGAATTGGTGATAACAAACATACTATCAACCCTTCCAGTAAGAAAGATTTCTGCCATAATTTACTTAAACTGTCTGAAAATATCGACAACAAATTTAAAATCACTTACCTGGATTCAAGGGGATAAACTTAATGGACTTCGATAGCCTGGTACTGGCCTCTACACCTAGAAATAGTTGTTATGGGATGGTGCACCTGGGATCATTGTCCCTGCTCCCTTTTGATGTAGCAATAATCGCCATCCATCCATCCATCATCCAGTACCGAAGTGCCCCTTCACCCTCCATCCATCCATTAGCCAACACAGAAGTGTCCCTTTAAAAGAGTTTAGGCTCCAGGGCTAGGCTAAATTAGTTCAGTCATTAAAGGCGAGAGACCAGTTGCACGCTCGCCATTTCTATTGCGCGAGCAATAAACCACAACCTTCTTTGAAAATTAATAATTTAAGAGCCATACCTGGATGGAGCGCTAACTCACTAGACCATCAGGCATATAAAATTGTGGGAGGGCAACAGGGCTACTGTACTGAGCCAGTATATAGCACGAAGGTTCACTCTAGGTCTTCCTGCACCCATCAGAGAAGTAAGATGTGGACCAGTCACAGATAGTTAAGAATAAATTATGAGCATGAGATGAGGAGAGAACATCTTTGGCCTTTCTGTATCGCCGCATACTACACGCTGTAATGTGAACTTAAGGCTGATCACATTTAAAAGTTACAAGTGTTCCATAAAGGCCATTCGAACATTAGTGGCTTGCTTACACCTACTGTACATGCACCCAGCACTGATAATACGAGAGTGATTGTTTATCACTGCAGGTTAGGCACTCGGTTTAGGAGAAATTATTTTGATGACAGAAGAATGGGCATGACCTCAGCCCTTTCAGTCAGATGACATGGTTTGTTGATTTATTCTTGCTATCTGCAGACGATTTTATAAAGTTTTGGGGAATCCCATTTTAGTAAAAGAGTACTAAAGAAAGTATCTGAAATCTACAATTTAAAAAGTTGGGGCAAAACAAGAATAAACCTCCAGAGACTTTTACTCAACCAAAGAAACTGCTCTCGTATTCAAGGGGATAACAAAATCAATATTTAACTCTTACAGCTCAAAAAATCTCTTTTAACTATATATACAGCTTAAAGATAGGAAGGATAAAGTAAGGCATAGATCATGGGGCTGAAGGGACTAAATTTCTGACGATAGATGGGCCTGGATTCACAAACAAACTTATAAATAACTCCTTTCTGCCCAGGGACGTAACCTTCGTTTATTCTTACTGCTGCCAGACGATTTTCTTCAGTTTTGTTCAGAGCTGGAACTGCAGGGTTAGTAACGTTCTCCATTAACCCTTTCCACATGGGAGACCTTTTCTAAACCGAACCACAATCGTCAAGAGGTAATTTGATTCAGAGAGGTAATTTTGATCATAGTTCTCTCGTAACTCAAATATGTGTTTGTAAGAAACATTTTAATGAAATTGGCAAAACTGGCACTTTTACTTCATTTTCCTTTATAATAACGATAAGATTTATCACCTAAGAAGAACAAGGAACAAAGGAATATCCTACACTCACTTTGTCTTTCTTGAAAAAAAAAAAGAAAAATGCAACTCTTTCCCATTGCAGGACACCTACGGACTCTACAGGGTCACAACACACGCAGATAATACCAAGGTAACCATGAAACGATTTCGACATCTATAGCTCAGTTAACACTAAAATTGTTCTCTGTCAGATTCTTAGGCAGCGCTTTTCGTCAGAATCATCCTATTTCTCCTCTTCTTTCTCTTGACAGAGATCCACGCCTAGCCCACCCATAATTTGCTGTGGAATGACAAAGCAAATGCGGAATATGAGAGGGTGTTAATCATAGATTTCTTCATGAAGCTCAGTCCTAGAGTAGTATTTTAAAACTCTCTTAAGTTTACCAGAAAATAAAGCAAACTATTAAGTTTAGAATTCTTTATAAGTACGGACCCTTGACAACACTGTGCGTCTGAGTATGCATATGCAATAAGAGAAGATGATATATCATGTAAAGGTAACGGTAATAGCCAGTTCCATGGTACAACCTTCGAGTCTTAGGGGCGTAGGACTAGGCTAAAGAGCTCTGTTACAATTAAGGACAGAAAACTAGTAATCGCCTAGGTGGTAACACAGGATCGAAAAACCTTCAGTTACCTCTTAAGGATCCAACCTATGCATACCCTTCATTAGACCTTCAGGTGCTACTGGTAACAGCCAGTTCCGTATTACCCCCTAAAAGATATAGAAGCCCAACGCTAGCCTACCGTAGTCCACATTTTACCACGTCAGTACGGCGACCTCTTTCGAATTAAAAGTTCTTCTGTACTCAGTGGATTAAGGAAAGTTTTTCTAACCTTCTTCACCCTAAGATGGTGCTCGTAATTTGGTAAAATTGCCTGACGCAAGCAAGAGTAAAATCAGCACGACGAAACACTCAATGCAACACAGCACTCTACGTCTCTGTTACTAAAAAAAAACTCTAACATGAAAAATATTATAACATGATCTCATGGAATCATGACGCTGGTCTGATTGCACTTCGAATATCTAGGCCTTCAGTCCTAAAATAAACCCACATGTTAGGGGATTTACATATAAAAAGGGGCAAACTTTTTCAGCTGTATATCGATTTTCGTTTGAAGTATATTTTATACTAGTCAAATAATATGTGAATATTCAGGTGCCCACGTTATTTAGTACAAATTTTGATACAAAAGAAGAAAGAAATCAAACTTTCATTACTCCTCTTTATTCCAAGTATATTGCCACCAGCTAATGATAATGGTATTCAGGACCCAGGTAACGGATATTCACTTTCTGAAGCTTAGCATTCTCTGCCATATGAACGTGAAATCCTGTGACTTGGTCAACATCGGCGCGTTTGATTCTTCTCTCAAAATTGAAGTGGATTGTTAGTCCATAATTTTGTAGTGTGATCAGTTCAACTTTTTTGTTTGTTGATATGGTGTGAATGTTAATGGAATTAAAGCCCAATATTAACTCAATAAACACATCTACTTCAAAGCAAACATATAGGTGATTACAACTGCTGAGACTGCATTAGTATACGTAACAATCAGGAACATCTGCCAACCTAATAAATAATATAGGGCGTATCGCAAGGCAAAGTCCTCCGACGTCAAGGTCGAATCTAGGGGATTGAATGGCGCTTAAAGGTAACACTTTAAATGTCTTACCAGGAAAATTGTCAATAAATATAAAAAAATAACTATTTATAAAATATTATGTAAAAGTCATCTCTAGAGGCAATTGAATATAACCTAACAGCAATAAATTGTTGTTTTTAATAACATAAAGTAAAAATTATATAAATCTCCCTCAAGGAATTATTTTAGAGATTTACGGTAATTTTTTTGTATAGCAGTAAACTCTTACTAAGGTAAACTGTTAATAAATGTCTCCTCTTGTTCCCTCACAACAGTCGTAACTATTTCTTTCCACGGATTTCTTCCCATTGGATTTCCCAGACTCTATAGATCGTAACGTGCACGTTGTTTTCTTTGAAGCACAACAGAGCCTGTATGATCTGTGATCCTATATTTTTATTGCAGCTTTATATGTTAAAGGCAGTGTAGTTAAAAACTTACATCTGCCATTCAGCTTGGTAGGAATGTTCACAGCAGCCAATGTAGTGCTTCCTGAAACCATTCTTCAAGGCCAACCATCATCATGAAAGGAATTAGTGGGCTAACTAATCTGTGCTCTTGTAGGTGCAGGTCGTCAAGTTCTTTGTGGACATCCTTCAGTGTCAGGTTCATGCCGTGGTCAGTACATTTGTTGGAAGTGTCTCGAAAGCAAGTTAGGCTACATCTTCCCTGCTCGTCCCTCAGGCTTTACGTTGAGTTTGGTCTGAATCGAATTAAAACTGTTTGATTTGACTTTGTTCTCTGACCAGGAGTTTGACGTACTGTGTTGTGCTCAAAATCAAGTCAACTCCTCCCTGATACTCAGCCTATTCACCAAGATTTATAAAAAGCGGTTGAAAGCTTTCTCAGTTATACTGCACACACACACACACACACACACACACACACACATACCCAGGGGGATGTAGAAAGACGCCAGCGCTTTGAAGGGGCCAGCCTATGCCCATCAAATCGGTAACCCTCCAGCCAGATCTGGCAGTCTCGTTTCATTGTGCCTAGGAAGGACTCTCAGTCAGGTTGATACATTCTGCCCACTCCCCCACCAGACGTTATTCCTTCAGTTGCAGTGTACTTACTATGCTTTTAATTTGGCTAGGTAAATACAGTCACACGACTTTATTGTGCTTACGATTAACCTAAGGCACATTTATGATTGTCAGGACTCTAAAATATCATAATACAATACATAATAGCTGGTAGCATAGATATGTAATCAAGAGGTTAAGTGAAAGTCATGGCTATGGCTGAAGAGACTGGCGTTCGCACATTCTCTCTCAGGAATGCCATATACAGCATCTCGTGACGCCTGATCGGAAAGTCCCCAGGATCGAAAGAGTTCAACTCAACCGTGCCTTACACACAATCTCTCCTATACGAACGAGAAGGAGTTACGAGGCAGGGGTTAGGATAGAGAGCAAGAAGGGGGTCTAGAGAGAGGCACGGTGGGGAAAAGGGCAGGCACGCGAAGTTAGCAAGCATAAAACGCTCTCACCTCAATACGCTCTTGTGAGACTTAGTGCTAATTTTGAGATATTCCCTTTGAAGAAATAAACTACGATCAAATCTCAGTACCCATCTTTATCTTTCTCCTGTCATCGACGACAAGTACAACTAACATTATCTCCTACAAATTATTCACTGTTATAACAGCTCGGCTACGACTACGATATAATTAACTACAAGTACGACATGATAATACCATCAAAAACAGCAGCTTGGCTGAAAATAAATAGCTTTCTATCTTCCACCTAAAGATGGACGATTAATCTACCCCACAGAATCGCAGTTCAGTAGTGAAAAGATTTACGCCTTCCGTATGGTTGCTCTCTACTGGCGACTTTATCAACTCCTTCAGTATGTTCAGTTCTAGCATATTTTTGTCTTACAATTCCCTGAAGATTTAAACACTTTTCAGATGATAATGTCCTTCTTACATCATTCTAGCTTTTCCCAGAAGATTTTATTACACCTGCGCTAGCGAAGCAAAAGCAAGGTCGGGTGTTATGTTTTGAATGGGGCGTGTGTGTGTGTGTGTGTGTGTGTGTGTGTGTGTGTGTGTGTGTGTGTGTGTGTGTGTGTGTGTGTGTGTGTGTGTGTGTGTGTGTGTGTGTGTGTGTGTGTGTGTGTGTGTGTGTGTGTGTGTGTGTGTGTGTGTGTGTGTGTTAACGAAAAAACGCAAATAATTCTGTCCTATTTTTTGTAAACTTGATGGAAGAGTTGAGGGTCAGCCAGTGAGTGAACCTAATATTTTAAACACCAATGAATCAAACGTCAATGTCACAGGCCGAAGCCAAACATTGACCGTGCAAATTTAACTTTCATTTCCATCCGGTTCTAAATAAACTGAGACGAAGTGTTGAGGAAATGACAAGAAAGAATTGATATGGTTTTGAGAACAATTAATCAAAGGTCAAGGTCACAGGGCAAGCTCAACCTTCCACCCGTGTGTGTGTGTGTGTGTCTGTTAATAACTCGAACACTTTTCATTAATTACGTTTTTTTTTTTTTTTTTGCTTTGGATGAGATGATGTTTACTGATGTAGCTGACCTCTACTTTGAGGACAATGGGCCAGGTGGTAACGTCACATGGCCAGGTAGCGTAAATCGTTATCTGATGCAGACCAAACTTTGTGGGAGGGTTCAAGTTATGGCAAAGATTAAGAGATATCACACTGAGAACACTCAGTCAGCAATCATGGTCACTGGCAAAGGTCGACGTTCAAAGTTGATGGGCAACATCACTTCTCTTTTTATCTTGTTTGAAACAAACTTTGTGGAGCATGAGGGTTAGACAAGAATGAAGCAATTTGATTTTGAGAGTAATCTGACGAATACCAAGGTCAAAGGGCAAAGTCAAATATCTGGCCCTTAGACTTACTACTGATCGTGCGTTGAACGTACTGTGCCTTGACGCTAATCTTCTGATTATGATTACGTCTATATTATTAAATTCTTGTTATAAAGATTTTATTTACCTCCTCCATACGACAACACATTATTACCGCCGCCTAGGTGGTTATGGTTTACCCCGCGTTGGTTTGTTGGTCTTTGTTTGTCTGTTAACCCTGCAGGTAGAGGTGGGTCTGAGAACCCCCCCCCCCATCCCATCTTTTAGTTCATTTCCTTCTAAATACCCGGGAGCCCTATTCCTCTCATTAGCTTCCTAAATTTGTGTATCCATGCAGGGGGTGAGGGAGTTACTTCAAGCTCTCTCTCCATTTCCACAGTATAAAGGTACGTGAGTATAAGTTGGGTATGTGAAACCCACGTCTACCCGAGGTGTGTGAGATATTTTGTTCTCCCTGACTGCAGATATGAATGCAGTGTCTGGCAGCCCCTCTTCACACCATGAAGCATCGTCCCATACCAAACTCTGGGACTACTCAAGAAACCATTCAGATTTTTTTTTTTTTTTCTTATAGAAAGCCAAAATTTATTTAGTTTTTCCTACATTTTTCCCCCCAAAAATGTGTTAATAATATAAAAAGAAAAGAAGTTTTTTTTTTTTTTACATGTCTGTGTTGCAGAAACATTAATTATGTTACTCTATATTCAGTATTGGAATAAAGGAAACATGAACATTTTTCTCGAATTTTTATATTTTGGGGTCTGAGAAACCCACGTCTACCTGCTATGTAATACGGACAGACATCTATCTGAGCAGGGTTAATAAGATTACTCAAAAAACTATGAACGGATTTTAATGAAATTTTATGGAGGGTTGGGCCATGGGTCAAGAAAGAAATGGTTAAGTTTTGGAGAGAATCCGGATCCGGATCAGCAGTATCCCGCACAATATCTCCAAAAGTTCTCAGCGAATTTCAATGTAATTTTGTGGAAAGGTGGGCCATGGACCACGAAAGAATCATATTTTGGGGTGGATCCGGGTCCCTTTTTATGGCAATGGCATTGGCGGAGGTACGCGCTCTCTGAGTGCTTTCTAACTTATATTTCATTTGGTATCCGCAGACGCTTTCGTCACCCTTCCAAGAGTCGTTTAACAAAATAGGTGTGTGTAGACGCGATACCTATCCCTTCCAGTTCTAAAAGCATCTTCTAAGTTGAACACAATTCTCTTGTATTTGACGAAAGTAAGATATAACAAAAGTCAGTGATGTAATGTTGCTAAACTTATCCGAGACCTTATGAGGACCAGGGGTTAGATACAGGCTTCTTTAATTCTGTGAGGGGTTAACCTATTCAGTACTCAAGTAATATCATCTGGTCTCAGTAAGAATATATGTTACTAGAAGAAAAATATAATACTCCTAAGCAAAACTGTCAAAACTACCATTAACACAAGAAAAACTAAAAGCGAGCATTGCGATCTAGTGGAGCTAGGCATTGCCACCGGATGTGGCACAAAAGGGTTTACACCAGAGGTGTACTTGGGGTTTATTGCTCACATAATGCCACTTAGGGAAGAACAGGACGCTCTCTTTTATGTCTGCACTACGTAGCCCAGCACCTGACTCTTATGGTCGCGATGTAGCGATAAATAACTGTATGGTAGATAAGCTGGCAGACATGCATAGGTAAAATGCAGTGGCTGTAAAACTATTGCCCGATTCCTTTCTATGACCCATAAGAAAATCCGTAACAGTCTTGTCGGTACAGATGCCTTCGCAACACTCCATCCTTAGCGTTTTTTTTTTTTAATTACATTTTAACATATTCATAGGCTGGACACCCCTAGCGAACCAATATAGCAAACTCCAGATGATTTGATATAGCTGTTAGTTCAGCTGCCTGCGAGTTTTTAGACTGCCATAATCAACTCACTCATAGCTGGATCAACTCTGGTACTTCAGTCAAGTCGACATCAGACGACTTTATTCAACTAAGAATGAATCGCAGAAGCCTGAGGTTTTATTTCGAAATTAAATCAGACTTACGTACTTGGCTATTGATTCCTTGTCCACTTTATCGTCATTTATTATTATTATTATTATTATTATTATTATTATTATTTTATTATTATTATTGGTCTCCACCTACTACGAAGGTCGAGACTATTGTTTTCGCTGGTATTATTAATGTTATTATTATTGTTATTATTATTGTTATTATTATTATTATTACTATTATTATTACTATTATTATGCGCGTCTCAGAGTTTCGTAACGATTCCAGGAGAACCGAAGAGTGCTCAAGGAATCTGAGGGGCCCAGGTTATGTGTCCTGGCATGGGCCATTGCAGACAGGAAAAAAAAAAATCCAGATCTTCCCAGTGGGGTCAAGTTCATTGTAAGAAACAGTAGCAAACACATGTGTTCTTCGACATCTTTGTCAGATCTGTTGTTAATGTAACATAAGAAGTTAGCTTAGGGTGTTCAGATCTTGTTAATATTACACATACGTTACCACATCGTGGCCAGTGTGCACACTAACTTCATAGGTGGACGAATCCACTCCACCAACCAGCAGATCTCTTTGAGCTTCCTTAATGGTCAAGATATGCTCCGGCGGGCCCTCATTGGGCCCGGTCCACCCAAAGGAGGTATATCTAAACAACAACAACAAATCGCGGATCGAGTGGGCCCATGTTCTCTCATGGGAGACAAATCTCCAAAAGAAGAAGAAGACACATCGCGGAGTTTCCATACTGTGGCTACACAATAACACTGCGTAAGAAATTATTATTATTCTGGCATCAGAGTCTCTCGACGATTCGAGAAGAACCAGAGGCTGGCAAGGAATCTGAAGGGTCCAAGTTATTTGTCCTGGCACGGACCATTGCTGAAAGAAAACAAAAATATTCCAAATCTCACTTATGGGGTCAAGGTCACTAAGAAACAGTAGGTGGAGACTAGTGACTGTCCGTAGGACAGTTACAGAGTTCCAGTTGTTAATATTATTATTGTTCTATTCTATTCTATTCTACTCTATTGTCAAATGCCTCAATCCCGTAGGGGGTGGCCACAAACAAATCGCCTCTGTGTTGCTCTGTCCAATGGCACTTCACTGTCTTGCTCCCACCTCACACCCCCCTCTCTCATATACCTCTCCACTCCATCCTTCCATCTTATCCTCAGCCTCCCCCTCCCTCTCCCCCACTCACATGCACTCTCCTCGTTAGTCTCTTGCTCTCCATCCTCTCCACAAGGCCAAACCACCTCAATGTATTTCTCCTAATGCTTCCCATGACATCCACATCCACACCACTGCACTCCTTCTCTTCCTCATTTGTCAGTCTGTCTCTCCATTATTATTATTACTATTATTATTAATACTTTGTTTTTGTTTGTTTGTTTGTTTGTCTGTTAACATTTCACGCAAAGACTACTGGTGCAATTTTGGCTAAAATTACAGGGACGATGGGCTATGACCTTCTGATCACCTGATTAAATCTTGGATCAAATTGGGCCAAGGCCTATGCTGTCTATCTGTATCTATTTACCTAGGCTGCTTCCCCCAAAGAAAGGGCGGTACCTGAGAGAGGACGACACACCCCCAATTTACTCATCCAACCACACACATTTACTCGTATCTTAGTCCCAAGGAGAGAAGGGACAGATCCTCAACGCACCATACCACAGGAAGGTTAACTGCGCAGTGCAATCCAGCGACATCCGCAGCAGGATCCGAGCAGAGCTGGTTTACCCCTGCCACATCATAATGGACCCAATCCCTTACCCGCACTTGACCTGATCACCTGCTCATACCTAATGTGGGAGAATATCCACTTAGGGTCACGTCACCATTTATTCATTCACAATTTCCCTCCAATCATTCCTATCATGCGCAGCCACTCTCCCTTGCTCAACAAACATCCGTCTCGCATCTAATGCTCTCTTCATACATTCCATAAATCCTGTTTGTGGTCTTCCTCTTAGCCTTACATCTCTCACATCCAATCCAGTTATCTTTTCCACCAATAGCTCTTCATTCACCCTCCCCATATGCCCAAATCATTGCAACACTCTCCCAACTCAATCAGCCATCTCCTGCAAACTCCATTTCTCATTCGCACTTCATTATTTCTCACTCGATCGATATGCGTCACTCCACACATACTCCTCAGACGCCTCATTTCCATTATATTCAGACTTTTCCTCTCTGCTTCATCCATATTTCATGTATCAGTCCGATATAATGCAGTCGGTACCACAACACCCTCATACAGCCTTCTCTTTACATCCATTCTAAATGAACGACATCTAAACGCTTTTTTCATTACTCCCAGCACCTTCCCTACTTCATTCATTTTAAATTTCACTTCTACATCTGTTCTTCCATCCACAGCAACATGTGACCCTAAATACTTTAGACACTCTACCTCCTCAAGGAACTCACCATTCAAAACTATTCCCTAATTTATTTATTCTAAACTCCATGTCTACATCTATTCTTCCATCCACAGCAACATGTGAACCTAAATACTTAAAACACTCTACCTCCTCAAGCAACTCACCATTCAAAACTATATTCATCCTCCTACCAACTCCCAATGTCGTACATTTCGTCATTTTACTCTTATTCTCATTTACTCTAAGTTTTCTCCTTTCACACACCCTTCCAAACTCCTCTGCCAACTATCTCAGGCTGGTAGTATTAAACAACCTCTTCCCCTTCTCGCGAAGCATCTTCATGAAGAGGCTCTTCCCAGTTTGGTACCTTTAAACCCCGACCGAACAGCCTCTTCCCAGAAGGAGACTACGGAAGGGTTGGTATGCTGCGGGGGTGCTCTCTGGGAGAGAAATCGTGAGATTGGTACGCCGGAGGAGCGCATGTTTGCCGTCATCTGTTTTATGTTTACTCTCTTGTGTGATATATTGCGAAAATAATATGCTAAATCTGATAAACAACGTCTCCGAATCAGTCCAATGGTAGGAAATACTTTTAATACTTGATACTTTAATACTTGAGAGAGGGTCCAATGGTGGTTAGGATTACGGCAACTAGAATTTAGCGGTTTTGTTTGGTGGTTCAGTTAGGTTAGAAATAGGTTAGTTTAGATCAGGTCAGGTTATCTAACAGACTTGTACACCATTCCACTTTTCATTAGTCTTCAGAAAGGTAAGCACGTGGTATAATTTAAGGCAGTGATTAGGATTACGGCAGTTAGAATTTAGCAGCGACTTCCGTAATCCTAACCACGGTTACGATTACGGCAGCTAGAATTAAATTTTTTGGTTTGATGGTTCAGTTAAGTTAGAAATAGGTTAGGTTAGGTTAGGTCAGGTCAGGTCAGTTTTAGTTAGGTTAGGTTAATACTGCTACAGTTCAGCTTCAAACGCTAGAATTTAGCGGTCATGTTTGGTTTTTCTGCTGTTAGAAACATGTTAGGTTAGGTTATTTAGGTTAAGTTATGGCTACCGTAAAAAGGAAGTGATTAAGATAACGGCAGCTAGAATTTAGAGTCGATGGCAGTAATCTATCCACGGCCTTAAATATACCACGTGCATGCCTTTCTGTAGACAGTAGTGAAAAGTGGAATGGTTTACAAGTCAGTTGCATTAAGCTGTGACGTTGGCTGGATCACCATTGTATGAGACACAGGTAACTTGGGCTTTATAGAAGCCAATGACTGGGCTGTCCGTATGTAGCAGTCACTGAGTTCTATAGTGGTACCAGTAGTTTGATCGTAAATGGGTAGCACCAGTCTCCTAAAAATCTATAAAGATAGTATCACACACACACACACACACACACACACACACACACAAAACGATAACAAACATTTTAAAAAATTGCAAATGCATTTCGTGAATGTAAAGGTACTAACAAATTACATATGATATCAGTATAAAAGAAGTTACGAAGATATTTGGGAAGAGGCGGGTGATGCTCCTGCTTCATATTCCAGTACTTTCAACCCCGAGAGACCTCTTCGCGCGCCGTACGAGGACCCTCTTCGATTTAAAACTACAGCTGGCGCGACGAAGAGCTTGCTCGTGCGAAGAGGTAGTTTAATAATACCAGCCTCAATCTCTTCCCTGAATCAGCTCCAGCTGTAGGCCCCCCAAAATGTAAAAAAAAAAAAATAATCGCCATAAGCCCTTTGGAATTCATCATATCGACATGAAACCAAAACCCAAAGGTGCATCCTTCAAATCTACATTCCATAACATGCCTCATTACATAAGGGAAGCCACCCCCTGTTTAGCGGTAAAGGGATCAGGTTCAGGTGGGTCGGGCCTAAAATTTCAAATAGGCATAAAGTTGTACATTTTCACCCAATTTACTCATAATTTGATCTGTGACATCTTGACTAGATATCCTGTTGTGTTTTTACGTCAGCACTAAAATTACTGCCGGGGACGGGTTTGCTGTGCCATGGCATCGCTTCTTGTTATCATTAGTCTCCACGTATTACATAGGTGGAGACTATTGTTTTCATTGCTATTATCAGTATTCCTGCCTCAGAGTCTCGCAACGATTCCAGGAGAACCGGAGACTGTGGGGGGGAATCTGAAGGGCAGGGTTATGTGTCCTTACATGGACCATTGCTGACAGAAAAGTTTCAAATCCTTTACATGCAGTAGAAGGACATGTCAAAAAGAGTCAAATCAGTATTAAGTTGTGACCGAGATAAGTTGGTCATATCTAATTGAGATTTCAGTACGACCTGCACAAGGCCTACTGGGGATTTCAGTGCAACCTGAATAGCCTAGGTTATAAGTCCTGGTATGGGCCATTGCTTATCAAAAAAAAAAAAAAAACTTCCATATCTCCCAAATAGGGTCTAGGTCATTATAAGAAGCAGTAGCTGGAGACTAGCAACTGTCTGCAAGACAGAGTTCTAGTTATTATGAAGCTAACCCATATAAATGGGAAAGCTTATTGTTTTCATATTATGATTTTTGCTTGCACATTTCTTTTTAGATCTTCACATGATACAGAAGGTGCCCTAGGGTAATCCTTTAATTAATGCAAGAAAGCCCTGGTTTAATCACATTTGTTCTAATGCTGTCCACAACAAGGAGAGGGCCCATAAAAGGTACCAGAGCCAACCCACCCCTGATTCACATCTTTTTTGTTCTGCCAGGAATCGTGTGTCACGGGGGGATTTGAATTTAAGAATAAAATGCTGATATTACTCGAAAGTAAAGACAAGGATTTGACTTGTGAAAATCAAGTAGTGAGTTTTACTTTAATCTGGCTTACTTCGCCAGTTCTCTAAAGACGAGAACTTTATAAACTTTCTCAACAGTACACAGCGGGGACTAATCGCTCACGAGTGCTGATCGTTAGTACTGTTAGCCTCTGAGAAAGTATGATCTTTACCCCCTGACAATCACTAAGTAATAATAATAATGAACAAGTTTTTGCTGATGCTTAACTCCTGCCTGGCACAATGGATTTAAATTTTGATACAAAAGAACTGGCCTAATTACCAGTTGTGATTAATATAAGAAGTTTGTGCTAACTGGGAGTAGCAAGCTAAATTAACTCAATGTGGAGAAATGAAACACCATTAATACATTACATTAAGCTCAAAGAAAAGAACTGTAAATTTAAAGATAACAATAAATAAATTTACGTTACATAAATCGCAAAAATGAATTCAAGAGGGGAATTCATTGTCACAAGGGGACTAGCGAATTCAAATACCAAAGGAAATACACTCATTCAAAAGCTAATCAGGCTAAGAAAACGAACGAAAATACTGGTCAGTGAAGGGAACGGGGCTGAAGTTATGAAAGACTGGGCATCTGTCTGTTGCACACCAGGTGCTGCTATTCGCTGCTCATTGGTCAGCCCACTGCAACAGCTCACCAAAATGGGAGGGGAAATACGGGGAATCTTTGAACTCTGGAAACTGTAGATACTAGAAGACCTCCTCTATCAGTTCTGGGACAACGAACCTCCTCCCGCAGCTGCTCGACACCGACTGACTCAATTTCTCATGTAAGCACGGCCCAAATCAACGGTCTAGAGGCAGTGTGAAAACGATAAGTACACAAAAATATTCGCTCAGTGAAACACGCTGTCTATACTGAAAGACAGTCACTTATGAAACAATGACAAGGGTATGAAACTCATTACGATCTGAGTACAAAAGGGAGGCAGTTAACGGTCTGAGCGAAAGTTTACGCATTTCAATGAAATTTAGACATTCCCTTATATGATACTAATACAATGTCGCGAATTAATTTGTGACATCGTGACAAGTCTGTTCTTCGCTGTACTAAGAATATTTTCATCTGTACTAAATGCTCTCAACTCTCCATTGCGAATTCGTCCCACTCTTTCTGGCACCTTGTTAAAAACCTTTCTAACAAGTTTACATCATCATCCTTCCTCCTCTTTTCTACTCTGATGGCTCTGTAGATATTCCTTTTACTGATAAAGCAGATCTCTTCACTCAGACTTTCTCCTCCAATTCCACCTTTGACAAATCCGGTGCTGTTTCTCCAATACTTCCCCTTTCTTACTTCCCCATGGCTGACATTAAAATTTCTTCAGCTGATGTATTTTCTGCTATCACTGACCTCAGTACTAACAAGGCATATGAGCCTGATAGCGTCTTTCTTGTTGTCCTCAATAACTGTGCTTCTTTGCTTACTCCCTGGCTAGGTGAACTCTTTCGCCTTTGTCTGTCAATTTGTACCTTTCCTTCTTACTAGAAGTTTGCTCTCATTCTGCCAGTTCGAAAGAAGGAAGATCATTCCCAGCCTTCAAACTATCGCCCAGTTGCTTTAACATCCCGTATCTCAAAAAAAATTGAGTCTATTCTTAACAGAAAAATTTTAAAGCATCTTTCCTATCACAACCTTCTTTCTGAATGCCAGCATCAGTTCTGTCAGGGACGCTTCACTGGTGATCTTCTCACCTATCTTTCAAACTCCTGGCCATTCTCCTTTCGGGACTTTGGTGAAAGCTTTGCCATTGCACTTGACATCTCAAATGCTTTCGATCAAGTCTGGCATAAATCATTAATTTCCAAACTGCCCTCTTACAGTTTCTATCCTTCTGTCTGTGCCTTCATTTATAGCTTCCTTTCTGGTCGTTCTATAGCTGCTGTTGCACACGGCCACCATTCTTCTCCTCGATCTATCAACAGTGGTGTTCCTCAGGGCTCTGTCCTATCATCAACTCTCTTCCTTTTATTCATCAGTGACCTAAGCTGTACATCTAACCATATCTACACGTACGCTGATGATTCCACCTTTTATCTTTTCGTTTGGTAAATGTTACTTACATCTGAGCAGTTACTTAAACAAAAATGGGATGAGGCCATGACACACCTAATGTCTGACTTGGCTCGTATCGCTGACTGGGGTAAAAATAACCTTGCTGTTTTTAATGCATCAAAGACTCAGTCCTTAAACCTATCAACCTGACAAAATATTCCACAGTTTTTTTTTTTTTTATGCAAGAAAGAAGGAACCAAAGGCCAGGAACCCGGAAACCGTTCCTCCAAGAAAAAAGAAACAAATAAACAAAATCAATACAAAAGCGAGCCAAATTCAATATCCGTTCAATTCGAGATGCTTGGACACACTGCGTTTGAAAGACTGGAGATCATAGGAGGAAGGAAAGACAGACAAAGGAGGACAGTTCCAGAGTTTATCTGTTGCATTAATGAAGGACTAGGAGTAACGGCTAACTCTTGCATTAGAGAGTTGGACAGAAAAGGAATGAGAGTTTGTTGCAAGATGGGTGCTACGCAGCCGCCGTAGAGGTGGAGGGATGCAAGCAGACAGTTCAAAGGGGCAGTGACGACTGAAGTAGCGATAGAAAAGAGATAAAGAAGCAACTGTGCAGCGAAGAGATAGAGGTTGAAGGGAGCCAGTAAGAGGAGGAGAGTTAATGAGACAAAAAGCCTTTGATTCCACCCTATTGAGAAGAGCTGTATGCGGAGAGCCCCCACACATGAGAGTTGTACTCTACACTTGGGCGAATAAAACCCGTGTATAAAGTCAGCAAATGTGCAGGGGTAAAGAAGGTACAGAGTCGACTTAGCACATCCAATCTCTTGGAAGCAGATTTTACAAGAGATGCAATATGATCTTTCCAAGATAAGTCCCGAGTGAATGAAACCCCAAGCATGTTCAAGGATGATGCAGGATTCAGCTGGATATTATTAAACATTAGTGGATACCCAGTGGTTAATAATATCCAGCTCAATCCTGCATCGTCCTTAAACATAGTTGGGGTGTCATTCTCGCGGGATTTATCTTGAGATCATATTATATCTCTTGTAAAATCTGCTTCCAAGAGATTAGGTGTGCTAAGCTGACTCCATACCTTCTTTACCCCTGTACAGTTGCAGACTTTGTGCACGGGCTTTATTCACCCCCGTGTAGAGTTCAACTCTCATGCGTGGGGTGGCTCCCGACACACAGTTCTTCTGAATAAGGTGTAAGTCAAAGGCTTCCATCTCATTAATTCTCCACTTCTTACTGGCTCCCTTCAACCTCTGTCTCTTCGCCACACTGTTGCATCTTTATCTCTTGTCTATCACTACTTCAATGGTCACTGCTCCTCTGAACCGTCTGCTTGCATCCCTCCACCTCTACGACGAGCACGTAGCACCCGTCTGGCAACAAACTCTCATCCCTTTTCTGTCCAACTCTTTAATGCAAGAGTTAACCATTACTCCCAGTCCTTCATTTATGCAACAGTCAGCTTTAGTACTGTCTCCCTCTGTCTGTATTTCCTACTTCCTATGATCTCCAGTAAGGCAGTGTGTCCAGGCATTTGAAAATGACTGGTTTCTTCAATTCGGCTCTCTTTTTTTTTTTTTTTTTTTTTTCTTGGAAGGAACGGTTTGCTGGCTCCTGGTTTTTGGTTCCTTGTTCCTCGCATAAAAAAAAAAAAAAAAATAAAGAACAAGTACTTGTGCATACATGACCTTGACCTTTTTTTAAAGGTCATATACTCATTTTTGGTGGAGAAACTGCATATTTGAAATTGAAGTATCTCAGAAACTAATTGATAAACAGTTGTTTGGTTAAATATCCTATGGTAAAAAAAAAAAGGTTGCTGAGAATTTTGGCTGAATGTGTTACCATTTGGTTTACTAGAAAGTAACAGAATTCAAATCTACTCAGTGTTTTCTTTATCGCATGTTTTAGAGAAAACTACAAAAGCTGTAAAGCTGTAACTTGGCAGAACTATAACTGTTATCCCTCTTATTATCTTGAAGGAGTATGGTTACAGTTAAGCAGGGAAATAGTCAATAATTAAGACAAACGTAAAGCATTTTTCCACACCTTTGTCTTCATATCTTGCTGATATTACAGAAGCTACCTTAGGTTTATCTAAGTACATGTTCCAAATATGAATGACCTTGAACTATTTATAAAGGTCACAGGCTTGCTTATGACGCCATTATTTCATACCTTATATACCATAAATAATTATGGCGAAGCTTCCTTAATGTGGCGAGACAGTAAGTTAATAGGTAACTAGTTATTATTATTATTATTATTATTATTATTATTATTATTATTATTATCTCTAGATATATTTATTATGCTGAGATTTTGTTAGTTAGATCATTATAGACCTTAAATAGCTATTTCCAACGTTTGGGGGTCACTAATGTTGAATGAAATACTCTGATATCAGTAAATGCCACTACTACAAATAGTAACAATAAATAAAAATAATGGTATGCCCACGTCTCACACTGCCACAGGCTCCAACAGCAATAATTCAGTATAAGAAGGACGTCGCCCACTGAATCATTCTTCATAGGGTCAACCTGTCAGTGTACACCAGATCAACTCAGGCGTCACAATAACACAGTTGTCTCGCGTTCGTTGTCATTATTATCGCTCCCCTTTAGAGGGCGGAGCAATAATATCTTTGCGTGCACGTGTGTGTGTGTGTGTGTGTGTGTGTGTGTGTGTGTGTGTGTGTGTGTGTGTGTGTGTGTGTGTGTGTGTGTGTGTTCCCATTATATCTCATGAAAAGCTTCAGCTATCAATATGAAACCTTCAAGGTATCAATATATGGCCAAAATCTTGCCAGAGTTCGAAAATGGGCACTTGGGGTCAAGGTCAAGGTCACCAAAATGGCTGCCAAAGGTCAACTAGTTTTTATCACCAGCCTTTAGCCCCCTTATATCTCATGAGCAGCTTGAGCTATCAACATGGAACCTGCAGTGTATCAAGATATGGGCAAAATCTTGGACGAGTTCGAAAATGGGCACTCGGGATCAAGCTCAGTGCCACCAAAATGGCTGCCAAAGGTCAAGTAGTTTTTATTGCCCGCCTTTAGCACCGTTATAACTCATGTACGGCTTGAACTATCAACGTGAAACTTTCAGGGTATCAAGATATGGTCTTAATCTTGGACTTGGCCAAGAGCACATTCTGGCTGGCTATTTGCATTCGGCTCCCGAATGCTTTTCTTTCATTTACCAAGTATATAATTGCACTTTAACCTTGCCTCTACACTTCACTAATTTTACAGGTATATACTGAAGCTACACTAATTTCGCAAGGCCAGAAGTAAAACTAAACTGAAACTCCTCTATTTTGTCTCCCATCCTATTATAACCTTGCTCATTATTCAGTGTTCTAGTACATACTCCTTGCAGCAACAGTTTTCAGCCAAAATATTCCTGGGCTTCCTTACATAGCACTGAAAATGCTTTATTGTATAAACCGAAATCAAATTACATAACTGAACAATCTCCCAGATAATACGTTATAGAGAAAAAGAATATAAATCAATGCATAACTTTACAAAGCTTCTGCTTACAAAAGCAGGCTATCTTGCATCTCTGACTAGTAACTGAAAAGGCACGAAATATTAGGAATTTTCTTCAAGCACTGCTGCCTCTCAACAGTATCCCCTCCCTAATTCTTTTGACTTCCGGACAAAACTATACAATACTTACAAACGTAATCCTTAATCCAAACTAAACATTAAATTATGCACAAGATAGTCCATCAACTTACTCCTATGCCACTTCCTGCGATGTCCCTGCTCCTCCACACAGTCCACTCCTCCTGGAATGACTTGGTCCTCTTCCTGATTTCTCTTCTTCCCTAGGGAAACTGTCATCATCCTCTTGTGCTTCAGCTCCTTGGTCCTCCTCGACATCATCGGCTATGGGTGTGCACAACTCCTTGGGGTTGTTCCAGCTGCACTGTCATGACCTATCGTACTGTCGCAGACGGTTTACATGTACCTACTTTGGGCAAGATTTCCTGCCTCCTCGAATCAGGTACATTATGTCTGACAGGGGGTCCATCACAGTGTAGGGCCCATCCCATGGGCTCTGCAGCTTCAGTAATGTCCCTTCTTCCACTGAGGATTGTATACCCAAACTTTGTCACCATCCTTGAAGCTCAGCTCACTTGCCTTGACATCATACCTGCACTTCATCACTTCACCTAGGAACTTCAGAGCTACTTAAACTAGCTGATGTACCTCAGCCAATCTTTCCTGAAGATGTTGCATAGCTGGAGATGCCGGTAGGCAGTTCTTCAACAGGTGGTCTTCTTATTCACATATCAACTGCTAATCATAACTCGTGGCCCAGCATCAGTTTTGAAGTGGTATAGCCAGTAGACTCTTGGGATGCAGACCAATATGCCATCAGCACTGCAGGTAACTTCTGATCCCATTCCATTTGTCTCTCTGCATAGTACTTGGTCAGTTCTTGTCCCAGGGTCCAGTTGAATTTCCCAACCATCCTATCTGACTGTGGCCTTCGTGGGGTCGTCCTGGTCTTCTTGATACCCAGTAACGTGTAGCACTCACAGAACACAGCAGACTTGAAGTTTGTACACTGATCTTTTCTGTTCCTGTGGCATCCCAAAGGGACAGAAAAACTAGGGACAGAAAAACTGGTCAACCAACACCAGAGCAACAGTTACGGCTTCCTGATCGGGGATGGCATAGGTTTCTGGTCACCTTGTGAAATAGTCCATGGCAACACATGTATACAAGTTTCCTCTTTCAGTGAGGGGCAGAGCTTTTCCTTCGGTGCACCCACTTGGTACAGATGAAGGAGAGTGCATCTGTAAGTAGACGTAGCCGAGGGGTGTAATTAAACAGAGACGGTTATCTGGCCACCAATCTCGATACCGTAGTTTTAGGTACTTGTAGTGAGATAGGGCACAATGGATACTAGATACACATTATAGTCAATTTGTAAGTGAAATACATAATATGGTGAAGGTTACATAATTGGGATAATATAGTTATTGTAGTTATGAAATTGTACATGTATAATATAATAGTAATATTAAAATAATAAAATGGCAAGTTTACTGTAGTCAGTTATACAATATGTATGAGAAGGACTTGCTATATATATATATATATATATATATATATATATATATATATATATATATATATATATATATATATATATATATATATATATATATATATATATATATATATATATATATATATATATATACAGTATATATATATATATATATATATATATATATATATATATATATATATATATAATAGTGTATATCATCATCATCATCATCAGCCGTTTGAGTATCCACTGGAGGAACGGCCTATCCCGACTGAAGTCGGGACGATACAGCCAATGTGTCTCTACGAAGTGGCTTAGGCTGTCTAGTAGAGATTGTATGTAGGGTGAAGAGTGCTTGTAAGTGTAACTGTAGTGTTGGAATGGCTTTGGATGTGTGTGTAGTCTATGAACCAAATGTAATTGGCCCGCGCAAGCCGACTGGGTGCAAGCATACTTTACAGTAAGCGACACTGGTTCAACCACAACACCCCTGGTGTCCGCCAATGCAGTACGTGGCCAGGTGAACACTCCCAAAGTTTATTACCCTGGCGGGGCGCGACCCATAGTCCATCCGTGTACGAAACGCATACTCTACCACTGTACCACAGAGGCTCCATTTATATATATATATATATATATATATATATATATATATAAATGAGATATGACAGTATAATTAGAGTAAGTCTATATTATAAATATTATATGTAACCCATATTATGTTATTTTATAGAAAGTATATATACAATATTTACAATATTTACGCAGTTTTGTCTCACTTGTACAGAACAGTTCTTAAACACTGATTCCAGGTTAGCAATCCTTGCTTGCATTCTGTGCATGGCCAAAATTAATACAGTAAATATGATGGAGAAAATTACAAAGATGACTGGAGCTGGGCTGTATACATAATATGGGTTAAACATAATCCTACTGTATTCTTCCCAAGGTTGTAATGTCTGATTTATTAGTTGCATGGTTTCATACTTGGGTGAAGTCAACTTAATGTGTGCACTTACATTTAAGTTCATCCTAGGCAATGGCTGGAAGTATTTGTGTGTGTGGTTGAGAATGGCATAATGGTTTTTAGTGGGCAAGGTGGATAGTGTAGGTGTCAGGACTGCACAGTAATCTGGTGAGATGTATAAACCAGATGCTGATGTATGGGCTGGAGGTGTGTCTGGGCAAGTCACAAAAACTGATGTATTTTGAGTGAAATAAAAGAACTGTGAATGTCCAATGCGTTGACGGTGGATGAGTTTATCTGGAGAAAATGTGAAATTGCAATGATGAGGGATGTCATGATCTTTATGATGGCAATTTCACAAGGGACTGTCTCAGCTGGCTGAAACGTGAAGATGTAGGCAGGACAAAGGTGAAATGCATGTAATGATGTGCGACATTTGTGTTCAATTGTTGTTTCACTAGTGAAAGTGACAGCGTCCTGTTTCTTGGAGACCATGATGACTTCTGTTTTGATGTTGATGTTGACTAATGAGTCATCTTTCTTAGAAGGAAAAGGGTATATTTGATAGACTGTGAAAAAATCATCCATTACGAATGGTACATGAACTACTATTGATGTTGTTGTGAGTGTTGCTTCCAAATATGGATAATATAACATCAGATTTCTTTCCTCAAACAAAGGTTTCAAACCATGCTTATGTATGCCTTGATTAATTATTTGCCGGAGGTTGTGAATGGGTAGTAAATCAATGGTGATCCTTCCGTTACCAGCATTAGCAGTTCCTTTCATGAAGGCCTGATACTGAGCTCTAGCATTGTCTAACTGTAGTATTATTACATCAATATGTTCTATGATCACAGAGAGGTGTTGGAATAGTGTATTGTTACCTTCTAGTGCATTTACTTTCTCCACAGTTCCTAGAGTTGATGCCTCTGTCTTCCTTAGGATCTTTACATTCGTCAGCATTAAGGTGTTCTGAGTATCAGCTAACTTATGTTGGTATGAAAGAATTTGTGCTATTTTGTTAAATTTATTATTTATTTCCTCTAGATCATTTTCTGTAGCTAGTCCAAAAATGTTGCCTAAAATTGCTCCACCTTGGTCGAACAAACCGCGTCTGTTGCGTGTATGTGTGATGTTTCTTGCCCCAAGTGTGTTACTCCCAGCTGATGGGATATCCTGGATCATGGTGATCATCACGTGCTTAGCCTGTTCTAGCTTCCAGTCAGTTAATTTAATTAATTCAGCTACTTCCTGTGTGGGGTGATCATGTAAAGAAGGGTGTTTTAATACCGCTTCCAGAGTTCTAAGTGGTCCTGATATCTTCTGTAACATTCTTGGTATGTCTTGCAGTATGTCCAAACTAACTTCGGTACTTATTATATCCTGCACTATTGCTGTTGAGGCTGTTGGGGCTATCAGGCACCCCTGTCGGACTACATGTTGAGGATGTTGTTAGCAAGTTATGTTAAGGGTGATGATAGTGATGATGAATAATACAGATATCTTGGCCTGTTTAATCCTATTATCTATAAAAGGAGTCTAAATCAATTCCTAAGTCATGTAAATGCCTTGTTATGGTAAGAGCTGTATTGGTTGCACCTATGTTTGTCTGGTATGCGACCGCAGTTTATTCCGATATGTGCCGATTGCTTCAGGCTTAATTTCACCGTGTGTATTATGGTTTTCGGTCGTTTCTTGTATTTTATAGTTGCAAGCTAAATTTCTTGAGACCTTTTTTAAGTGATCAATATGTGTCTCTTTTTCTTCGTCACTCGATAGTGACTTAATCACTACCTTATTGCCTCTTCTCTTGATTACCTGTATGGGCCTTCAAATTTAGGTGACAATTTGTTATTTCTAGTGTGAATGAGGCTATAGAAATATCACCAATGCTGATATTTGATTCTTTTGCCTTCTTATTAAATGATTCTGTCATTTCTTCCTTGGACATTGCTAACTGTTTCTTTACCTTTGTGTGTATTTCTTGAAATTCACGTAAGCGATGTTTAGGATAATCGTCATAATTATATATGGGACTTTGCTCGCCCTCTAACGTCTCATAAGGGAGACGTTTGTCTGACCCGTAAATGATGAAATGAAGTGTATCTCGTATTGATTTATTAATTGGACAGTTAAGTGATGCTTCAGCTCTGGGGATCCAATCATCCCAGTTTGCGTAATTTTCATCGAGAATGTGCCGTAGTACATCTAATATTTTTTTATTCTGTCTTTACACCAATCCATTGGAAGCTGGATGGTAGGCCAAGATATAACTTTCTTTATACTGTATTGTTTACATATTTCTTGTAAAATTTCAGAGTTAAATTCACCACCATTGTCGCATATTAGCACCTTTGTGTGGTGAACCTACAGATCACTCTATTAAAGAATACCCGTGCGACTGTTTCTGCTGTTTTATCCTTAATTGGAACCAAGATCACAAATCGTGAAAAGTGATCAGTTGCAACAAAAAGATACTGATTGTGATTGGTAGTTAAGGGTAATTTAAGTAAATCAACCGCGACAGTGTCCCACGGTTGTTTAGGTACAGGATATTGTCCTATAGGAGCAGGTGATAACGTGTTACCTTTGTGTTTCGTACATAACGCGCATCTATGTGATTATGTATGTCTTTGCGTAACGTTGGCCAATAATATGGCATCCGGGCCTGTCTGACTGCCCTCTCCTTGCCAGGATGCCCTGCATGTGGACTATCGTGTATTACCCTTAAAATGTGAGGTATCATTGTACTAGGAATAAGTAACTGCCTGTTATATTGTCTATGATTTGTTTGTCCTGGATTTACCCTATATAAATCATTGTTTACCACTGTGAATTGTTCAAGTGGTACCTGTAACTTGGGTAATGGTACATCATCACCTGACTCGAGATGATATATTACTTTAGACCATACTGGGTCCTGTCTTTGTGCCAGTGAAATTTCTTGATTTGTGGGGATCGTTTTATCATTGTTGAAGAGTGATTCCTGTGGACTTATTGTAGCAACATTGGCTAACGGGTTTCGTGATAAGGCATCGGCAGCTAAATTTACTTTACCTTTTATGTAGTGAATATTTACATTGTAATTCTGGATTTTACATTTCCATCGTGCTCTCCTCCCAGAAAGGAGTTTTTCTTGCAACATACCCACGAGAGGCTTGTGGTCTGTGTATAGGTGAATTACGTATCCGTACACGAGGTCACGAAATTTCTGTAGAGCAAATACTACTGCTAGGGCTTCTAAGTCTGTTGTACAGTAATTTTTCTCTGCTCCTTTTACTTGTCTACTGGCCAAAGCAATGGGTTGGTATTTTCCTCGTTTATCCTCTTGCATCAGTACAGCACCTAAACCTATGAGGGAAGCATCCGTGCAAATTATGAATGGTTTTGTGAAATTAGGATAGGCAAGGCATGGTGCGCATGCAAGTTTATCTTTTAATTCATGAAATGCTATTTTTTTGTTCCTCTTCCCACTGGAATACAGCATCCTTCTTTAGTAGAATGAATAGCGGTTGTGCTATATGAGAGAATTGGTTAATAAACGAGCGGTAATAACCTCCTAGCCCCCAAAACTGTCTTACTTGATCTATATTTGTTGGTTCTGGGAAATTCCTTACCGCCTGTATTTTGTCCTCAGACGTGTGAATACCTTGGGCATCTAATCCATGGCCTAATAATTTTATTTCCTTAAAGCAAAATCTGCATTTAGACAACTTAATTTTTAAGCCAGCATCAGCAAGCTTTTGTAGGAGCTGGTCTAGTTTCTGTAGATGTTCGTCTATACTTGGAGTAGCTATAATAATATCTAGATAAACAAATACTCCTTTCCCCAGCATTCCAGACAATACGTAATTCATCAGTCTTTGGAAAGTGTCTGGTGCTGTCTTCAACCCCACAGGCATTCGTTTGTATTGGTAGTGCCCTGTATATGTTGAGAAAGCAGTGTATTTGCGTGATTCTTGCTCGAGGCTAATTGGTAATAGCCATTGAGCAAATCGATTGTGGAGAATACATTATTTTCTGGTCCAATATTTTGTAAGACGTCACTAAACAATGGCATTTGAAACAGATCAGGGATTGTGTGCTGATTTAATTTACGGTAATCTACTACCGCACGCATTTCTCCGTTTCGTTTGGGCACGAATAATAATGGAGCATTCCACGGGGAGACAGATGGTTCAATAATACCTAGTTTTAGCATTTCCTCAACATACTGATTTGTCAGGGTGCGATGAGAATGCGCGACCCTTTAAGCTTGTATACAGTATACTGTATACCAGTTGCGTCCGGATGTACGTTAATCTTGTGTGTAATCAGGTTAGTACACCCTAACTGTTCTCCGGGTAATGCTACCGTTTCTCTGTGTTTTTCTAACAGAACTAAGAGATCTTTTTCTACGTTGAACTGACGTATCTATCTATCTCTATCTATTGCCAGACGCCTCAATGCCGTTTGGGGTGGCCACAAACAAATAGCCTCCAAGTCGCCCTGTCCCCCGCCATTTCACTCCCCTGCTCCCAACTCACACCCCCCTCTCTCATATACCTCTCCACCCCATCTCTCCATCTCATCCTCGGCCTCCCCCTCCCTCTTTCCCCCTCCACCTCACTCACATACACTCTCTTCGTCAGTCTTTGACCCTCCATCCTCTCCACATGGCTGAGTGAATCAAATTCTCCTTTATGCACTCTCTGTCTGACGAGTTTACTCTGCTCGACGCCCCCCCTACTGTCACTTCGCGTATAGGAGCTGGGCACATTTCTAACCTACAAATACAGGTTCCTTTCTTAATCTTCACATCTCCATTCACCGTGTTAGCTAAAATGACATTCGTCTTATCCTTGTCAGTCATCCAGCACAGGGCGCTCTCTATCAAAAGGCCATTATTCTAACCGTCTCTTCTAATGCAATGACATTACAATTTCTCAATTTACTCTGGTGGTAAATTTATATCATAATTAATGCTGGCTGGATAAGTGGATGAATCACGTTTGCACTGTGAGTGAGGGAGGAGTAGGGGTTGGGCGTGATAGCTGGTCTTCGCGCCCATTTTCTTTGAGAAGTTGTACGTCGGACTCCCCCATTTTGGTTTTGTGTGTAATCGTTCTTGTGACGCTAGTTTTCCTATAACTGCTGGTTGTATTATAAGGAGATGAATTTTCCTCTATGAATTCATTGTCATAATGAATTCCATTGAAATGTGGCATCAACATTATATTTTGTGTTCTCATTGTGTTAAGTCCAAGCAGCACCTCTCCTCTACTTGATAATTATTCTACAACGTAAAAAGTGGTAGTGAATAATTTTGTGGTCTCTATGAAATTCATGTTTAACTCAGTCATACCAATAACTGGTATTTCTTTAGCATCCACTGTGTAAAAATTTGTCTGAGTTTTCCAAAAATGTCAATTTTCTTCTATTTCTAAAAATTCTTGCTAACTCATCTTGCGTTATTAAATTCACTGGTGAGCCAGAATCCAAAAATAATGAAATCTCTTCCTCCGCACATAAAGCCGAGACCGAAATGCATTCATTTCCAAAGAGACTTCCTATGTTGACTACTTGTTTATTTAGGTGTTTTATGTGTCGTCATCTTTTGTGCTGGTACCATCTTCCACCGACCTATAAATGGATAACAATTTTTCTAACATTGTACAATCTGAGGTCCATTGACTGAAGGACCTATGATATCTGCAAAATGCCTCGAAACCTCTTGCCTTTTGCCTATCTTCTTTCGTTTTAATGTAACACTCCGATTTTGTGTGACCAGGCTTTGCACAATAATAACGGAGAGTGTTACTTGAGTTCGACCTATGAGGCGATCTTCCATTTGCTTGTCTTTGTGCCGATCGATGTCTACTGGGACTTTGGCCAGGCTTTTGTACCGCCCTGTTACCTGGTGTGCGGGAACGAGTCCTTGAGCTAACCTGACTGTGTTCTTGTTTCTGAATTGGTCGAGATTGTCTCTGGTCCTTGCCAGGACTTGACTTATATATCCCTGCTACGATTTCTGGCACTTTGATCCCTGTCCTGTTTGTCTGTGATGTGTCAGTCACACCAGCTTTACTGCAGTTTAATTCCACCTCATAAATGAAATCAAGTAAACTTATCCCTGGATTATATGGGATGGTTTTTGAAATTTTTAATATCCTGTCAGGAAATTGGCATAGAGCCGCTATGTAGCCAATGATGTCAATGACATGCACTGGCGATATGTTACCATCCTCTGTCATCCAGTCTGAGTTTTCTGGGCTAGATAAAAGGGTCTTCTTAATGTTGGAAATATCTGCTGTAATCTCCCCTAGATCTGAGCCTGAATGTGTTTCCCTAAGTCTACAATTTTGTGTAATTCTGGGATTATACCACCAAGAAAATTCTTGCCTCCAGAGAATTTCCTAAGGAACTGTCTTAAACTGCTCAAATGTTAAAGCTCTCAACAGCTTGTCTGACCTTAACAGATTTCCTGCTGGGCATCGTTCCTGGTTTATTCTAGTTGAAAAAACAGGTTTTTTTCTCATCTGTAATGTGTCTCCTAATGAAATACTGCCGACATTGTTCAATAAGTTTCTTTATGTCAATCTTATCTTTTTCCGTACAAGAAAATTTTGGTAGTTCATTGTGTTCATGACAAATATACACTGGAAATGAAGTATTACTGGGATTTTGTTGAAAAGGTACTGCATTATACTCGGTTCCACGGAGTCTGACGCACTGATTTTGCCAGCTGAGGGCAGGCGGAATTGGTAACACTGCGCGATGCACTCGTGCGCTGATTGGTCAATCTCCATCGTGTTTGAACGTTCGCCCAATTAACTTTGTATTCCTACCAGCCCCCACATTTATTTGTAAGATACAGGATTATACAGATCTAAATTAATGCAATGATATCTTTAATGATAAATATGTTCCATTTAATTTATTAGAGATAAACCTGAACGACACTGATAACAAAACTAAGTAAAGTCGCAACTGGATGGATACGGACAACTGCTGGCGATTGTCGCGGGAATTCAGACTTTAGGAGCAAGGTGGATCCATAGGTCCTTTGAAGGCTCGAATACTTTTCCCACCACTACTACACTGTCAGTCTACACCATGCCTTTCATTACCTCATCTACTGTAAGAAATTTTGTTATCTTTAGTCCTTAGTCATAGTGTGTGATGATGCTTTGTACAGTTCATAATTCAAAAATTGTTCAAGCAAATACCTTCTGTACTCTTCCGTTGTGTTAATATTAATCGTGGGTTGTAGTTCCATTATTTGTTGTAATAAATAGTAATAAGGAAGAGCGATTATACGAATTAGTACAATTAGTTAACAGCAGTGCTGGTGAAGAGGTAACAGTGAGCGAGGCAGTAGGCAATGCTAATGCGAACGTCATAGCGCCCGAATATGGCCTGTAGGCTAACAGTAAACGCCTACTCAGCTTTAGGTAGCCCTGGCTGGTAGGATAATATAAAGGAGAAAGTATCTCCAGGTTTACTTGGTTGTGTTATATACAAATATTACGCAAGCATCCTTTAAAATTTATAAAGCTATTGTAATAACCATGTCAAAAGACGATTGCCCAATATCCTTTTTAAAATAGTGCCATAACCGATGACCTATATTATAACAAAAAGCAACACAAGAGACTCGAGTCAAATAATACATAGGTTTCTTGTACTTTTTAGAAGTATGAAATTATTTATATATAGTATAATCTTTACAATTAATTGGTTCATCTATAGGTTTTTCATTTATTTTAATATATTCCTGATTAGGATGAGTTGCCTGAAACAAAGATTTGTCGGCAGGTATGTAATGGACACCATGCATGGAACCAGCATGACATTACCACCACCGCAACACCAACAGCAACTATTACAACAACAATAACGACAACTGCTACTACTACCACCACTGTTACTACTACTACCACTACCACTACTACTACCGCTACCTGCACTCCAAGTACAGAGCAACACACAGGCCCTGACAAAAAGTTCCAACGGTCCCCACACAAATATGGAAGTCAAAGTCGAAATATTATAATGAACGTTCACCGGTTTTTTACGAGGGAGGGTCTGTGTGAAACAGAACTGCAAGTGACACTGAAAACAGCAAATGCATCTGGGGTCAGCTACAGAACTATCCAGGGGATAATAGCAGAGGCTTCTAAGTCACCTAATGGTATAATGTGTTCACCACCTAAACGTGTACGACCATCACCCATCGTAGGAAATCTGGACACTTTTGACCAAGGATGCATCGGACGAGAGCTGCTGGCATTTTATGAACGTGGTGAACTGCCAACGATTTCGGCTTTATTAAAGAAAGTCCAGGAGCCTCCTATCAATTTCAAGGGGTCACGAACTTCATTATTTAGAATAATAAGGCAATTGGGATATTAGTATAAGAAGGTGCAAAGTGGAAGGAAAATTTTGATGGAAAGGAAGGACATTGTGGCAGCCAGAAAAGAATACCTTCGAGAAATGAACAACAACAGAGCAAGTGCCCATCCCCGTCCGGTGGTCTGTTTGGATGAAGCATGGATCAACCAAAACATTTGTGTTGAGCGTTGTTGGACTGATCCAGACGGAACAGCTGGCCCTAAACTTAAGACGGGGAGAGGTGCCAGATTCATCGTAGTTCATGCTGGTGGTCACCAAGGCTTCGTACCTGGAACTCTTTTAATGTTCCAGTCCAAGAATGGGTCAAAGGGGGACTACCATGATGCTATGGACCATGAATGGTTCAAGATCTGGTTCCAATAACAATTACTTCCCAACATCAATGAAGGATCACTAATAGTTTTAGACAATGCACCATACCACTCAAAAATTACATGCAAAGTGCCAACAACCAGCAGCAGAAAAGATGAACTACTGCAGTGGTTAGCTTCAAACAACATCTCCCATGGTCCCTCTGCTACTAAAGTACAATTACATCACATCTGTAAAAAACTCAAGTCAAAGCAAGAATACGAAATTTATCAGATAGCAGTTCGTAACGGACATTGAGTACTCATGTCATAAAAGGACTTTGTAGTTACTTGTAGAGAAGTTATATATATTAGACTTGTGGACGAGCGGTTGTTATACTTGAGTAGCTTTGTAAGTAGATAATCTTCTTTCCCATTTGTCATTCAATGACAAGGAGAGGTAAAGAATAGTATGGGACTATTTTTATTTGTCTTGGAAATATTAACAAGTCTCTCACACAGAGCGAAGTATAAAGTAGAGTCCCGCTAGCTATCTCCCTATCTCTCCCTCTCTCTCTCTTCCAAGTTGCTAAGCCTTTCTTCCTACTCCCTGCCCCTTCTATGGCCTCTCTCCTTCTGAGCTCTCTTTCCTAAATTCTGGTGAAACAGGAGTCGTATCACGTGTGTTCCCTGTGGTTGGAAAGTTCTAGAAGCCTGTGTGTGAGTATGTGTGTATGTGTGTTCACCTGGTGTATCGCTGACAAACTAACTGCATCATCTCCTGACTCCTGCTTCCTAGTCTGTCGTCAGCTTTTCCTCAGTGTAACTTGCAAGATCATTTCCCATTCCCAGGCTCGCATAGAGCTGTCTATCTGTCTATTTATCTACCTATTTATCTATTTGTCTATTATGATTTGTAATTATAATATGGACTCATAACACTCAGGCTACCTCCCTACCACTGCATGCTGAACCCCATTGAACTAATTTGGGCACAGATGATAACTGAAGTGAAGCAGAAAAATTCTAATGGTAACCAGTGCCTGAAGAGAGTTGAGCAAATAGCCTACGAGGCAATCAACAACATAACATCTGAACATTGGTGGAAATGCATCGACCACACACATACAGTAATCTGAGACTGAATTCAGGGCCAAGGACATTGCACAAGATCATTATGTTGAAAATTTTGTAATTAATGTGGCATCTGACGAAAGTACTGTGGACGATCCCGGTGAAGAGGAAAGTGATATGGAGACCTAAATATACAACCTTACCCTAGATATGCTTAGTTTATCTTAAAATAATTATAATTTGTGTGAGAAAACACACACACACACACACACACACACACACACACACACACACACACACACACACACACACACACACACACACACACTTTAAAAAAGGAGGAGGAATTATAATATTAACTAAGAAAAATCTAAAAGTCAAAGAAATAGAACTAGATATACCCTCACAAGTAGAACTGATTGCAGTAGAGATCAATACATCTGAACGAAAAGTAATTGTAGCCAATTTGTACATGCCACCCAGATCAAACACATGGGAAAGAGACGAATATGAGGACCTGGCAGAGAGTACAATTCAGAGTTTAAGAGCATTACTACATAAAATGGAAATCAGAAAGAATTAAACTAACTGGAGATTATAATACAAATCTATCTATCTATCTCTCTATTGCCAGACGCCTCAATCCAGTTTGGGGTGGCCACAAATAAATCGCCTCCAAGTCGCCCTGTCCCCCGCCATTTCACTGCCCTGCTTCCAGCTCACACACCCCTCTCTCATATACCTCTCCACCCCATCCCTCCATCTCATCCTCGGCCTCCCCCTCCCTCTTCCCCCCTCCACCTCACTCACATACACTCTCTTCGTCAGTCTTTCACCCTCCATCCTCTCCACATGGCCACACCACCTCAGTGTGTTCCTCATAACGCTTCCTATCACATCCACATCCACACCACAACGCTCCTTTATATCCTCATTCGTCAGCTTGTCTCTCCATGTGACTCCACAGGCTCCTCTTAAATAACTTATTTCCACTGCTCTCACTCTTGACTTGTGTCCTTCCAACAACGTCCAAGCTTCACTTCCATATGTTAGAGTTGGTATCACAATACTGTCATGTAGTAACTTTTTCACTTCCATGCTCACTTCCCTGTTTCTTATCACTGCTTTCAAAGAACCAGCAACCTTTCTTCCCTGCTGTACCCTTTCAAGCACTTCACCCTCCAAACCTCCATCCTTACTCATCACACTACCCAAATACTTAAACGTACTCACATTTTCCAATTCCTCACCATCCAACCTCACTGTACATTCACTGACTTCACCTCTCTCAAGGACCATCATTTTACTCTTCCCTACATTCACCTTTAGATTCCGTTTCTTACACACTCTCCCAAACTCATCCACCAAGCCTTGCAGCTCCCCTTCGTCTTCCCTCAACAACACAGTATCATCTGCAAACAACAGTACAGGGAGTTTCCAAACACTATCCTCTCTCACCAGGGCCACTCCAACATCCACTACCCTGCCTTGTACCTCTATTATTACCCCATCCATGTACAGATTGAACAACCATGGAGACATGACACATCCCTGTTTCAACCCAACTTTCAAAGAGAAAAATTCACTTAGTTCACCATCCACACGCACTGCAGCCTTCACACCATCGTACATACTCTTCACAGCATTCAACAACTTCCCATCTACTCCATATATTCTTAACACTTTCCACAATCCTTGTCTATCCACCCTGTCATATGCTTTCTCCAAATCCATGAAAGTCGCATACAACTTCTTTCCCTTCTCTAGAAACTTTTCCACTAACGATCTAAGAATGAATATCTGATCTACACAACCTCTTCCCTTCCTAAAGCCTCCCTGTTCTTCTCCAACTAATTTTTCTGTTCTATCTCTAACTCTGTCAATAAGTATCCTACCATACTCTTTTCCTATAATACTAAGAAGACAAATGCCCCTATGATTACCACACACTTCTTTTTCCCCTTTTCCTTTGTACAAGGGAATAATTATACCTGACTTCCAATCCTCCGGGACTCTACCTTCCTCCCAGGCCAATCTGCACATCTTCCACATCCATTCCACTACTATCTCTCCCCCATGCTTCAGCATTTCACCACACACTCCATCAATTCCTGGGGCTTTCCCCGATTTAACTTTCTTCATTGCTTCCACAACTTCTATCCTACTGATTTCTTCCTATCTTCTCACCTCCCTCCTTCTCCCAGCCATTCCCCAGCCACTTAAAGTCGCATTACTTCCATCCTCTATGTTTAACAATTCGTTAAAGTGTTCTCTCCATCTGCTCACTTTTTCTCTCTTCTCCACTAGTAATCTACCATTTTTATCTATCACTCCCCTGCTAACTTCACTTCCACCCTGTCTTACTCTTTTCACCTCTTTCCAGAACATTTTCTTACAGTCCCTCCACTTTACACTCATATTCCTTCCAAATTCTTCGTCCTCTCTCTTTTTACTCTCTTACTAATCATTTCACCTCTCTCTTTCTTTCTACATATAACTCTCTCTTCCGCCTCTCAACTTCTTCCATGCCCCTATTTCTCATCCATTCATTGTATGCTTTCTTCTTTTGTGCCACAGCCTGTCTCACCTCTTCAGTCCACCACGCTGTTCTTTTCACCCCCCTCCGTCTTCTCTTCCTTCCACACACCACATCACATGCTGCACATATTTCTTCTGTAAATATCCTACACACACCTTCCACGTCTCCCATCTGCTCCAATTCATATTTGCCCAATCGTTCCTCCACTTCTCTCTTATACTTTGCCTTTTTCTCATCCTCTTGTAACCTTTCCACTCTCCTTGCAACTACTCCTTCCTCTCGTCTTTCCCTTCTTCTATTCCTCCATCTTACTTGAATCCTAATTCTGGCCACCACCAAGTAGTGGTCAGAAAGTCCACGCCCCCAACCTCTATAAGCTCTTGCATCCATTACACATCTTCGCATCCTTTCATCCACACACACATAATCAGTCATTGCCTTCCTTTCATTCAGTTCACCACCCACCCTTCCCATCACTCGCCATGTATACCTGTGGATCATTTTATGCCTGAAGAGGGTATTGGCTATCACCAACCCCCTCCCAGCACAAATGTCCACTAACGCACTCCCATTCTCATCTATCTCAGCAGGCACACCCCACTCACCAACTATTCCATCCACTTTCACATTCCCAACTTTACCATTCATATCACCGATCAAAAACACTCTCTCATTCCTTCCAAACTCTTCCATGCACACTTCTACATTTGTCCAGAACTCTTCTCTCACTCTTTTAGCACGATCTTGCGTTGGCGCATACACACACACAATCGCCCACATTTGTATTCCAACTTTCAACTTTACCCACACAGTCCTTGACCTAACTGATCCATAGTGTCTTATGCTCTTCTTCCATCTTTTACTCACAACTATACATACTCATTCCTTTGCCCTATCATTCTCACCTACTCCTGCACATATATCCCATCCATACTCCCATTCTCTCACACTTTCTGCTCTCCATATTGTTTCAGTTGTTCCACATACATCCACTTTCGCACCCTCAAGCACCTGTACAATCTCTCTCTCTTTCACCTCATCATTCGCTCCTCTTACATTCCATGTACCCATTACCAAGTCCTTTGTCAGGTCCTGGGTCGTCATCGTTTGGTCAGTCCTTGTCCGAGGCTTCTTGTTTGTTTTTTTAGTTAGTTGTTTTCCGGGGAGGGTCACTAACCCTCCTCCAACCCTTTTAGTCGCCTTTTACGACAAGCAGGGATACTGGGGAAGTATTCTTGAAAAAAAAAAAAAACCTACCCCCAGGGGTAGTATTCCAATATAAATTGGAATACTCTAGATATAATAAGCCAAGAAAGCTGTTGGGACCAAAAGCTCCTGGATCTCGTGCAAGCGTTTTTCCTAACGCAACATGTGAGGGAAACCACCAGAAAAAGAGGACTCGATGTACCCTCAATGCTAGATCTCATATTTACTAGGCAAGAAAATTATATTGACAGTTTAAAATATCACCCTCCATTCGGCAAAAGCGACCATGCAGTACTAAATTGCAACTTCAGGATAGTATATGACATAGTTAACAGCAATGAAAATTACAAAAAGAGCCTAAACTAAAAAAAGAGAAATTATCATGACCTAAAGAAGTACTTCTTAGAAATTAATTGGGAAAAGGAACTTAGAGGACAAGATTTAAATGAAGTATATAAAAAATTCTGTGAATTTTATGAAATAGAAGTCCAGAAAAACATCCCACAGCACAAAGAAGCAGAAAAGAAAATAAAGAAATGGTTCAATACAGGATGTAAAAAATCAAAAGAAAGAAGAGATTTGTTGTGGAATAGATACCGAAGACACAATAGTGAAAGGACATATAATATTTACAAACAGGCAAGAAACGATTATACAAGAATAAGGAGGGAAGCCCAAAAACAGTTTGAGGAGGATATTATAAATAAAAGTAGTGATCAACCGAAGCTATTTTACAGCTACATTAGAAGCAAAACCAAAGTAAAAGATAAAATACAATCCATTACGGACGAGGGAATCACCTATACAAAAGAGAAGGATATTTGTGAAGCACTAAACAAGAATTTCCAATCAGTTTTTACAGAAGAAAAAAATTTTGAGAGGGACTATGTGGAACATGCATCCCCACACATACTACCAGATATACAAATATCAGAAAAAATAATACAGGAAGAGTTAAGTAAATTAGACAGAGGAAGAGCAAAGGGTCCTGATGAAATTTCATGTTGGGTGCTACAAGAATGTGCAAAGGAGTTAAGTAAACCATTATTTTTAATTTTCAAGAAATCCTTGAGTCAAGGTAAACTACCTGATATTTGGAAGAAAAGAAACATTGTGCTCTTATTCAAGAAAGGGAATAGACAAAATCCACTCAACTACCGACCAATATCACTGACCAGTGTTGTAAGCAAGGTATTAGAAAAGCTTATAAGAAAAGCTTGGGTAAATCATCAAGAAGAACACAATATGATAACAGAAAGACAGTTTGGTTTCAGAAAAGGGGAAATCATGCGTTACTAATCTCTTCAGCTACTATGGCAGAGTAACAGACACAATACAGGAAAGAGAAGGATGGGTGGACAGTATCTATTTAGATTTCAAGAAAGCATTTGACACAGTACCACACCAAAGACTTTTATGGAAACTGTACCATCAAGGAGGAATTCGAGGCAAACTGTATTGTTGGATGCAAGATTTTCTCATAAAGAGAGAAATGAGAGCAGCACTAAGGGGAAATTACTCATCATGGAAAGAAGTGACTAGTGGAGTACCACAGAGCTCAGTGCTGGCACCAATCATGTTTTTAGGGTATATAAATGATATAGACAGTAACACTGGAAATGAAAGCTATCTAAATATGTTTGCAGATGATGCAAAAATACAAAGGAGAATTACTAACATAGACTCTTGTAAAGAGCTACAAGAAGAATTAAATAAACTTCATGAATGGAGTAATACATGGCAAATGGAATTCAATGTGGACAAGTGTCATGTAATCAAGTTTGGTAAAAGTGGAAAAAGACCTGATTGGGATTATACGTTAGGAAATAAAACCCTACACATCAGAAAGAGAGAAGGACCTAGGTGTGATTTTCAGTAACAGACTATCTCCGGCTGACCACATCAGTGAGAAGGTACGGAACATGTATATACTGCTTGCAAATATGAGAATAGCATTCACATACATAAATGAAGACATGCTAAGAAGGATAATAACATCGTTCATCAGACCAACCCTGGAATATGCATCAGTAGTCTGGAGTCCTCATCTCAAAAAACACATAGACAAGATTGAAAAAGTTCAAAGGGCCGCTACAAGATGGGTACCAAGCATAAAGGATCTAAGCTACGAAGAAAGACTAAATAAACTGAATCTACCAACACTACAGGAGAGAAGGAAAAGAGGTGACATGATAATGCTATATAAATGCATATCAGGGAAGGAGAAAATAGATATAAATGATTACTTACCCTGTGGGGAAGCATCAGCAAGAGGACACTGCAAAAAACTGCATAAGAAGAGAGGTGATGAAGACGTAAGGAAATTCAGTTTCCCAAAAAGAGCAATTGATCAGTGGAATGCATTACCGAATGAAATAGTGTGTGCCAAAACAATTCACAAATTTAAGGATATGTACGATAAATATGGTTTAAGACACGGGGCAGTACGAGCTTGACTCATTCCTGTAAAGATACAATTAGGTAAGAACACATACACACACACACACACAATCTCACTGGGGTCAATACATGCTATCCTCAATAATCACACATTTTCATTACCTTCATGGGTAACAGTAGCTTTACAAAGCCTACATTTATGTTTGTATTCATAGCCAGATTCAGTAATTTTTTTCTTACGGTAATACGTTTGGTATTTTATTTTCCTGAGCTATTACATATGTATCATTAGAGAGAAAGGGGGGGGGGCACCCGGAAAATAATGGATTACATCATTGCAGAATAAACCGAATATTTGTTAATGACGGAAAAAAGGGAGGTAAGATAAAAGCAAACCCCATGAGATAATAATACTTGTACCATGCCGCTACAGTAAAACCGCGTACAGTGTGAAAGAAATTAATCATAATGAGATGACAATATAAACAAATAAATCATATCATTAGGTCTGCTTCTGTCCTTAACTGTTGTCCGTATGCGTCCGGTTGCGACTTAGTTTTATCAGTGTCGTTCGGGTTTATCTCTAAATTATTAAAACGGACATATTTATCACTAAAGATATCATTGCATTAATCTGTATCTGTATAATCCCGTATCTTACAAATAAATGAGGAGGTTGGTAGGAATACAAATTCAGTTTGGCGCACGTTCAGACACGATGGAGATTGACCAATCACCGCCCGAGGACACAGCGCAGTGTTACCAACTCCGCCTGTCCTCAGCTGGCAAAATCAGTGCGTCAGACTCCGTGGAATCGAGTATAGTACTTGCTTCATCTACATTAGCCATCTTTACAGTGTTTTTCTTGCGATCGTTATTTATAGGCAATTTATATATATTTTTTCCTGATCTTAATACTCTATGGCCTAAGTTATAGTAAAATGGAAGCAAATTTTTGTAAATTTCACTATCTATATCTGAAATTCCTGACCACGTGTCATCGTCATTTACTTCAGCTTAAATTGCATCTGTTTGCTGTTCTTTGTCTAGTGTGTGTTTCGTTTCCTGAGTCTGGTTTTCCGCTTGCTCTTGTGTTTCTGATGTTGTTTCGGAATTTATATTTCGTTGATCGTTTTCTGGAGTTTGTGTCAGGGTATTTGTCACTGTTAATGTCGATCCTTTGGGCACTAATTGTGGAACTTTACTTAGCATAATGGGATTACACAATGAATCATACTTTTCTCTTGATTGCTTATAAAATTAGAATTATAAAACACATAAGTAAGTGTAAGTCGTGTGTCTCTCACTGTGTACAGTAGCTTGTAATATTTATGATGATATATATATATATATATATATATATATATATATATATATATATATATATATTGCTTAGTTCGTTAACTAAATGATAGTGTTTTAAGGATAGTTATGTAATTGGTGAAGTGTTAACTAATACAACCTTGGTTAGAAAAAATCAACTCACTAGAATAGCAGTGGAGATACAGTCGTGGTGTTTGTTGATTGTTGATTACATCTGGGGGTCAAGACACTCGTGAAGTGTTAACTAATACAACCTTGGTTAGAAAAAAATCAACTCACTAGAATAGCAGTGGAGATACAGTCGTGGTGTTTGTTGATTGTTGATTACATCTGGGGGTCAAGACACTCGCTCTCCTCTTCCTGGTGGTGGAGGTCCGATGTCACACACGTCACTTAGGGTTTGGTTGAGGTAGGTCAGGTCCTAGTATGACAGTGTCAGCACTCGGTGTCGTTGCTATGGTCCTTTCACCGCAAGAAGTCCGTTCAGGGTGGGGCCCACATGGTGAATAACCTCTAGCGATTCTGCCAAATCAACTGTAGTACATGCTTCTCTCTCTCTTATTTCCCATCTATGTGCTATTTGAAATTGTTTTTTATATTCTGTATATAATAAAGGAAGCTATATAGTACATTGAGTATCACTTTTTAGAATTATAACAACGATTTGAATGACTTTTATGACACATGGCAGAGCTTTTTTCCCATGTTGCCACGCCGAGGTTGGCGAGGGACCCAGGGTCAGAGAGAGGATTATAGGCCTACAGGGGAAACCTCTTAAAAATAAAACGCGCCTAGACTTTTACCTCGTAGGTGGTGTGGAAAAAAAGTTGAAAATAAATAAATACAGTATATACAAAATATATATATATATATATATATATATATATATATATATATATATATATATATATATATATATATATATAGAGAGAGAGAGAGAGAGAGAGAGAGAGGGAGGGAGAGAGAAACAGGTGGGATGGGGTTAAGTAGGGAGACAGAGTGATAATCCGATAATTGGTGGTCAAATTGGCAGCATCGCACTAGGGGAAATTCCAACTTCTGTCACAGCCTGAACGGACTTCTTGCTGCGAAAGGACAATAGTGTAGGCAGACAGGCTGGCAGCCAGGCAGGTGTAGGATGGCAGGCTGGTGTCGTCAGGCACTCGGATTGTTTGACGGGTTATGACGACTTAAGCAAATCCACTCTAGCACAGGATCTGCATCTTCTTCAGGTCTTCTTCAGCTGAAACTGGCCCTGTCACTGCGGACCTGCTGCATTTCTTGCTATGATCGTGTTTCCTACTACACTGATTGCAAACTAGGTCACAAGGCTGATGTTTCAGGATGTCAGCATTGCCAAGTACCAGCCCAGGACGGTGTTGCACCTCATAGTTGTGCTGGTCCAGCTTCCCGAGCCTGCATACCAGTTGTCCTTCTGCAGCCCTCTTATCATCCTTCTCCTTTGGACAGTCATAACTGAAGCGCCCCCACCTCACCACAGGTCCAACAACCTTTTGTTGGGTTCATAAATTTCATTGCACTGTTCTATTCTAGTTACTTCTTCCATTTGTAACAATCCTTTTTGCTATGTCCTGTCTTTTCACAATACCAGCAACTTCCATCAAATTTCTCCACTTCACGTACCTGCCCCTTTCTTCCTCTGAATCCTGCACTACAACCTCCTTGAAAACTGGACGTACAAGACCTGACATAGCAATCAGAGTCCAGAGTCCTATCTATTGCTTCTTGCATGCTTCTTGGTAGTGCCAGTTTCACCTGCACTTTCAACTCTGCATTATCAAGAGCATCGATGAGCTGGTTTCTCAGAAGATTAGCCAATAGGTTAGGTGCTTCTCCAGGGTACGCCTTGTGTCTCATACTCTCCAGGTCACGAGCAAGCTGCTGTAGGGATTCGCCTCGAGCCCGTACACAGGTCCAGAATCTTGCTTTGTAAACCAGAGTCTGGTACACGGTCCTGTATCTGTGCTCCAGCATTTCCACTAGTAAATGATAACTGTTCCTCTCCTCCACTGACCAAGAATCTCCATTGTGTCACCCTTGTGGCTAGTAGCAAGCTGCACTGCCATATGCCTATCATCCCAACCACTCTGATAAACATGTAACTCAAACCGCACACGGTAAGCTTCCCACGATATTTGACCATCAAATTCCTGAGATTTCTTTTTAATTGGAATCACATCATAGCCATGCACTTCCCTGTGCTGATTACTCAACTATATAAAGTCACCTTCAGATGCTTGGGATTCATCAAGATTAACCATACACTGTCCATTTTTTTATTTTTTTCATATGCTCCCTGTTCACTAACCTGAGGCTCAGCAGTGCAAGATTTCTCTACAGCCTCAATGTTCTCACTAATTATCTTTTCGTGGTCATCTATGTACTGTCTGCACTCCATATTCCCCTACTAATTATCTTCAACTGGTCATCTACATGCTGTTTGCACTCTATCACGTTTATTCCTCATCTCACATTTCTGCTGCTGTAGCTCAGTGTATACTTCCTTCTTCAACTGTTGCCCTTCATTTTCCCCACGAAAGCATCTAGCTCTCCCTGCATCCTTAGTGGAACCTCCTTCTGTTGCTCGTGGTATTCCCCTTGAAGTTGTTCATATAATTCCTTCTGTCTCTCACGTTGTGCTTGTAGTTGTTTACCGGTTCCATCTGTCCTTTAATTTGTGCTTGTGGTCATTAATTTTCTTCTTGTAAAACTTCATGATCGCAGTCTCCTCCTGCCTAGCTTGGCTTCTTGTCTGTACACCTGGCGGATCCATGTCGACGATATGACCCACTTTGGCACTCTTCAATCACTGGAATGATTATTGCTTCCATGCCGGGGAGCCATCTTAGTGTGCCTTGCACATTACGGAGGCTGTTCTCTCGGGCATGGAAGCATACATTCCTTTCTCATTTCCTCTGACTAATGCAAGAAAGCCTTGGTTTAATCACGCTTGTTCTAATGCTGTCCACAACAAGGAGAGGGCCTTTAAAAGGTACCGGAGCCAACCCATCCCTGAATCACATCTTTTTTATCTTTCTGCCCAGAATCGTGCTAAGTCTGTTCTTCGCTCTCCTAAAATAATTCCATCCATACTAAATACTCTCAACTCTCCAACTCGAATTCTTCCTGCTCCTTCTGGCACCTTGCCAAAAGACTTTCTAACAACTTTACATCTTCATCCTTCCCTCCTCTTTTCTACTCTGATGTCTCTGTAGCTATTTCTTCTATTGATAAAGTAGATCTCTTCGCTCAAACTTTCTCCTCCAATTCCACCTTAGACGAATCCTGTGTTGTTCCTCCATCACTTCCCCCTTCAGACTTCCTCATGGCTGACATTAAAATTTCTTCTGTTGATGTATTTTCTCCCATCACTGGCCTCAATACTAACAAGGCATTTGGGCCTGATGGAGTCCCTCCTGTTGTCCTCAAAAACTGTGCTTCTGTGCTAACACCCTGCCTAGGTAAATTCTTTCGCCTTTGTCTTTTAACTTGTACCGTTCCTTCTTGCTGGAAGTTTGCTTTCATTCAGCCAGTCCCAAAGAAGGGTGACCATTCACAACCCTCTAACTACCGTCCAATTGCTTTAACATCCTGTGTCTCAAAAGTTTTCGAGTCTATTCTTAACAGAAAGATTTTAAAGCATCTTTCCTAACAACCTTCTTTCTGATCGTCGGTATGGGTTCCGTCAGGGACACTCCACTGGTAACCTTCTCACCTACCTGTCAGACTCCTGATCATTCTCCTTTCGGGACTTTGGCGAAAGCTTTGCCATTGCACCTGACTTCTCAAAGGCTTTCGATCGAGTCTGGCATAAATATTTTATTTCCAAACTGCCCTCTTACGGTTTCTATCCTTCTGTCTGTGCCTTCATCTATAGCTTCCTTTCTGGTCGTTCTATAGCTGCTGTTGTAGACGGCCATCGTTCTTCTCCTAGATCTAACAACAGTGGTGTCCCTCAGGGCTCTGTTCTATCACGAACTCTCTTTCTTTTATTCATCAATGATCTAAGCTGTACATCTAATCCTATCCACTCGTACGCTGATGATTCCACCCTTCACCTTTCCTTTCGGTTTCTGCAACGTCCATCTCAGCAGTTACTTCAACAGACAAGGGATGAGGCTATGGCACACCTAATGTCTGACTTGGCTTGTATCTCTGTCTGGGGTAAAAATAATCTTGTCGTTTTTAATGCATCAAAGACTCAGTTTTTACACCCATCAACCTGTCAAAATCTTCCACAGGAGTACCCACTAATGTTTAATAATATTCAGCTCAATCCTGCATCATCCTTTAACATGCTTGGGGTTTCATTCGCATGGGACTTATCTTGGAAAGATCATATTACATCTCTTGTAAAGTCTGCTTCCAAGAGATTAGGTGTGCTAAGCCGACTCTATACCTTCTTTACCCCTGCAGGGTTGTTGACTTTATACACGGTTTTTATTCGCCCCTGTTTAGAGTACAACTCTCATGTGTGGGGAAGCTCCCCACATGCAGCTCTTCTCAATAGGGTGGAGTCAAAGGCTAATCGTCTCATCAACTTTCCTCCTCTTACTAGCTCCCTTTAACCTCTGTCTCTTCGCTGCACTGTTCCCTTTTTATCTCTTTTCTATCGCTACTTCAATGGTCACTGCTCCTCTGAACTGTCTGCTTGCATTCCTTCGCCTGTGCAACGAGCACGTAGCATCCGTCCAGCAACAAACTCACCCCTTTTCTGTCCAATTCTTTAATGCAAGAGTTAGCCATTACTCCCAGTCCTTCTTATGCAACAGTTCAAATCTGGAACTGTCTTCCTCTGTCTGTATTTCCTACTTCCTGTGATCTGCAGTCTTCCAAATGCAGTATGTCTAGGCATCTCGGAATGAATGGATCCTGAATTTGGCTCTCTTTTGTATTTTTTTTTCTTGGAAGGAACGTTTTGCGGGCTCAGCCTTTGGTTCCTTCTTCCTCGCATAAAAAATGAAAACTCCTGACACGTTATGGTCAGGCGTTGTAATAACACAAGCTTCCCACGTTCGTTGTATTTAATACGTTATTACACTGTGTGCTTACAACTACATTTCACTGATTTCACAAGTACCGGAGCTATACTAATTTCGCAAGGCCACAAGTAAAACTAAACTGAAACTCGTCTATTCTGTCCCCCATCCTTTTATAACATTGCTCAATACTCGAATGTTCTAATACATACTCTTTGCAACAACAGTTTCCTCTGTTGGAGACATCCAAAATATTCCAGAGCTTTCTGTCATTATGTAGCACTCAAAATGCTTTACTATACAGACTGAAATCAAATTACATAATTTAACAATCACCTAAATGAAAAGTTATAGAGAAATAGAGAATAAAAGTTAAGGCAAAACTTTACAAAATACTCTCGCTTACAACAGCAGGATATCGGGCAACTCTCATTAGTAACAGAAAAGGCGCAAAAACATATGAAATTTTCCACTAGCACTCCTGCTGAGATTAGAACTTTCGTGCTATGTCGGTTAGATATAGTCCTTAAATAGTGTATTTACAATGTTGGAGGATCTCTAACGTTGCATAAAATAGTATGAAATTAGCAGTTACTATTATTACTAATAGTAATAACTTATATAAAAAATACTAATAAATATCTGTCTATCTATAGCCAGACACCTTCATTCCAAAGGGGTTGCCACAAACAAAACGCTTCCATGTCGCCCTGTCCCCCACCATTTCCATGCCCTCCCTCCACTTCACACCCCTCTCGCATGTCGCCCTGTCCCCCACCATTTCCAGCCCTCCCTCCACTTCACACCCCTCTCTCTCATATACCTATCTAATCTATTCTTCAATCTCATCCTCGGTCTCCCTTTCCTCTCCCTCCTCCACCTCACCAACATACACTCTTCTCGATAGTCTCTCGCTCTCCATTCTCTCCACGTGGCCAAACCACTTCAGTGTATTTCTCCTAACGCTTTCTGTCACATCCACATTCACACCACAATGCTCCTTCACTTCCACATTTGTCAGTGTGTCCTATCATGCAAATCCACATGCTCCTCTCAGATAATGCATTTCCACTGCTCGCACTCTTGATTTGTATCCTTCCAACAAGGCCCATGCATCATTTCCATACGTTAGAGTTGGTATCACTATACTATCATGCAGCGACATTTTTTACTTCCATGTTCACTTCTCTATTTCTTATCACTGCTTTCCAAGAACCAGCAACCTTTCTTCCTTGTTGTGCCCTTCCATGCACTTTATCCTCTATATTTCCATCCTTACTCCACACACTATACAAGTACTTAAATGCATTCAAATTTTCCATTTCCTCATCATTCAACCTCACATTACATTCAGTGACTTTCTCTCGAAGACCAAAACTTTACAGTTTCCTACACTCACCTTGAGATACCGTTTCTTACACTCCCTATCTCATTCATCATGGCTTGCAGTTCCTATTCGTCTTCGCATAACAATACAATATCATTTGCAAAAAAACAGAACAGGAAGTTTCCAAATGCTGACCTCTCTCATCAGGGCCACTCCAACATCGACTGCCCTACTTTGTGTCTGTTTTATAACTTCATCCAAATATAGACTGAACAACCATGGAGACATGACACATCCCTGTTTCATTCCTTCCAGCATTCAGATAGAATAAAATCACTCATTTCGTCATCCACATGCACTGCAGCCTTGACGCCCTTATACATAGTCTTCATGGCATTCAACAACATTCAATTTATTCCATATATTCATAAAACATTTCTTATTCCTTGTCTATCCACCCTGTCATATGCTTTCTCAAATCCATAGAGGACACATATAGCTACTTCCCTTTCTCTAGAAACTAAACAAAATATGATGCATATTTGACCTACACAACCTCCTCCCTTCCTAAAATATCCCTGTTCTTTTCCAACTACATCATCTGTTATATACTTCCCTAACTCTGTTAATAAGTATCCTACCATATTCCTTTCCTATTACACATATAAGACAAAAGCCTCTATGATTACCACACTCCCTTTTCCTCTTTTCCTTCGTACTGGGGACTAATCATACCTGATTTCCAGTCTTCCTGGACTCTACCTTCCTCCCAGGCCAGTCTGCACATCATCCATATCCAATCTACTACTATCACTCCCCCGTGTTTCAGTATTTCATTATACACTTCTTCAATATCTGGGGCTTTCCCCATGTTTACTTTCTTCATTGCTTCCACTACTTCCATCCTACTGATCTTTTCCTCCCTTCTCATCTCCCTCCTTCTCCCAACCATTCCCCAGCCACTGATACTTCCATTACTTTCGTTCTGTGTGTTTAATAATTCTGTGTTCTCTCCATCTGCTCACTTTTTCTCCCTTCTCCACTAGTAATCAACCATTTTTATCATTCACTCCCCTACAAACCTCTTAATCACCCTGTTTAATTTTCTTTCCCTTCTTTCAGAACATATTCCTACATCCCTTCCGCTTTACATTCAAATTCCTTCCAAATTTCTCATTCACCCTCTTCTTTCTCTTACTAATCTTTTCACCTCTCTCTTCCTCTCCACATATAACTTTTAATTCCGCCTCTCAACTTTCTCGATACCTCTGCTTCTCATCCACTCACTACACGCTTTCTTCTTTTCCGTCACAGCTTGTCTCACCTTTTCAGTCCGCCATCCTGTTCCTTACACCCCCATTCGTCCTCTTTTCACCCCGTATCCCGCCTCACATGCTGCACAGATTTCTTTTATGAATATCATACACACACCTTGCACCTCTCCCATCTGCTCCAATTCATATTTACCTAATCACTCCTCCACTTCCCTATTATAATCTGCCTTTTTATCATCCTCTAGCAGTCTTTCTACGCTTCCTGTATGGACTACTTCCTCCTGCCCTTCTTTTCTGTTGCTCCGTCGCATTTGTACACTTGGGGACAGGTTTTCCTGGTACACCTCGCTATGAGTGAACGAATCCTGGCGTACCCTTACTGCACGGCGTGTACCTGTGTCTAGCCCCGCCCTCAAACCCCCTACCTCCCTCGCCATCCCCACCAAATGCCCACCACGACACACCGTCGATCTCGATACCGAATTAGTTTGTTTCGATGCATAACCGATGATGCGAGTACGAAGGATGTTTTTATAGGTATGGGAATGTCATACAGGTGTTGTATACATAATTGTGCTAAATGACTACTGCGTCCATTCATGCAGTAACACCAATGAAGAAGAATCTACGAGCGCAGTTACCGAGCTCCTTGAAGCAGTGAGTCAGTCATCACATTACCAATATAGTGACAGTAACAGGACCAGTAATGATGTTAGTATCACAATATATACTTTCATACAGTATATAATTAACCTATATTAATGTATCCTAGAATGGAGGAAATAATTATACATGAAGCTAAGTTACTGTTCTATTTAGCTCCATAGTCCAAACAGAAAAATACACACAAGACACTTGGGGCGTGGGTTATAATAACGCTAATACAGGTATTAGCATATGAGATTATCTTGGAAAACTGTTGGTAAGAAGAACCTGTCGATTTACATATGAAAGGAATCGTGGGTATAACAACACTTTTTGTAATTTATATTTATTCCAAACAAAATATAGTCAGTGACGACTAGAGGTGATAAAAACAAGTAAATGTTTAGGTAAAGAACATATTCCCATAAAAATATTTACAATTCCACTAATACTTTCACCACCCTGATAACACGCTTTGTAAATTAAGTTTAGTACAGAAAGAAAAATAGTGATCACTAGAGATAAGAAAGTATATTTATGGCAACGTAATTACTTACCTAAAACATATATTGCCATATACAGTATTTTATTAATACCTAGACCACCCTCCTTGTCTTTCAATAACATTCTGCAGTCTTTCAGGTAAAGAATTTACTAGGACGCGGATCTGTTCAGGATTACGTCTGCTTAATTCCCACTGGGCATTGATGTGCTGCATGAGTTGCTGGGGTGTTCTCTCCTGCCCCATTTTCCAGGTGTTCACCATTTGGGCCCACACATGCTCAATCACATTCATGTCCGCCCCTTTGCTCGGCCATTCAAGAAGGTGAAGGTTATTCTGTCCTTCAAACCATTCTTGAACAACACGAGCCATATGAATGGGACATCGGTCATGCATGAACAGGATAGGCCCCGCTGGGAAAGGGAAATTCCTCTGTCTAAGAGAAGGCAAGAAGGAGGTCTGCAACAGCTCAACATACTTTGCTGCTGTAAACCTCCCCTCAATGCGGAACACATCACCCATGCCATGCAACGACACCCAGCCCCACACATTGCAAGTGACGTGACCGGATCGAGCCACCTCAACGATGTTGCGGGGGTCGTATCTGAATGAGAAAACATATTTGTTTCTTTATTGATAAGGCAGTATATTTTATGATGCACATATTAACGTCAAAGGCATATTTATTGTTAACTACTGTAAGAACAGTATTTATGCCTTGGTCTTTAACAATATGTGCATCACTTCCACAAGATAATAATAACGAATGAACAGGGAATTAAACTATAATGAAATGCAGACTTACGTTAACAATAACTATGAATATCATACCGTGTACTGTTTCTCCGCCAACAATGCATCCTGCCATGTGTAGTGGAAGAGAAACATTTCTCATCAGTAAAGATGACACGGCCCCAATACTCCATGCCCTTTTCAGAGTGACGTTGAGCAAACGCAAGCCTTCCCGCCTTGTGCTGCTCGGTCAACAGCTCCTTTTTCCCTGGAGTTCTGTGGTGAATCCCCACACCGTGAAGTCTGCGTCGTACCGTTCTCGCTGAAACCTCCAGCCTAAGGTCATCATGAATGGCCACCGCGTTAGTCAAGGGCTGAGCTTCAGCCGCCGCGACAATGAGATCGTCCTCTGCCGGGGTTGTTTTCCATGGACCCCCTGGCCTAGCTAGAAAGCATAAAACTGAAATCCTTAGACATTTAGTTTGCCAGTGAACACTTTCATCTCTATAGTCCTACAAATATTAATGTAGTAATTAGCCACTGACACAGCAAAATTATCATGTGCTTCATTTTAGTTAATAAATATAAAGAAAACTACATATTATGTTTTCATTTCACAGTCGCATTAATTCACAGCTTACCCATGTCGGCTAAGTTGCCACTCTCCTCCCGCCTCTTAATCCACTTGGCAACTGTGGTGGGGGACACACCAACTTCCCTAGCGATGGCTCGTACTGAGAGACCATTGTCACGTAGAGTGACAATGCGACCTCGCAGCACCAGATTGTTCTCTCTGCGATTCATCACGAGTGGCGTAGACGTGTAAGCCTTCTCAGTTACCACAGTGACCACAACACCTCCGAAACCCAGGTGTTTGTGTGTCGAGCAGAATATGATAATACCCAGCTTCATGTGATTATGTTGTGATACTTCACTACAGGGTACTTACTGTGTAAAATATAGATAGGCATTTTTGGTATGCTAACATCATTACTGGTCCTGTTACTGGCACTATATTGGTAATGTGATGACTGACTCACTGCTTCAAGGAGCTCGGTAACTGCGCTCGTGGATTCTTCTTCATTGGTGTTACTGCATGAATGGACGCAGTAGTCATTTAGCACAATTATGTATACAACACCTGTATGACATTCCCATACCTATAAAAACATCCTTCGTACTCACATCATCGGTTATGCATCGAAACAAACTAATTCGGTATCGAGATCGACGGTGTGTCGTGGTGGGCATTGAGTGGGGGTGGCGAGGGAGGTAGGAGGTTTGAGGGCGGGGCTAGACACAGGTACACGCCGTGCAGTAAGGGTACGCCAGGATTCGTTCACTCATAGCAAGGTGTACCAGGAAAACCTGTCCCCAAGTGTACCTTGACTTTCGCCAAGTTGTGATCGGAAAGTCCTCTCTCCCAACCTATATATGCTGTCGCGTCCAGTACATTCCCTTTCATTCTCTCCTCGACATACATAATAACAAATCATTGCCTTCTGTTCATTCAGTTCAGCACCCATTTTTCTTTCACTCACCATGTACACCTGTGAATCATTTAGTGCCTGAAGAGGGTATTGGCTATCACAAACTCCCTCCCCGCACAAATGTCCAGTAGAGCACAATCATTTTCTGCCACTTCTGCAGGCACACCCTACTCGCCAACTACTCCATCAGCCTTCATATTCCTTACTTTTCCATACATACATATCGGGCATGGAAGCATATATTCCTTTCTCATATCCTCTGACTAATGCAAGAAAGCCTTGATTTAATCACGCTTGTTCTAAATTGTCCACAACAAGGAGAGGGCCTATAAAAGGTACCAGAGCCAACCCACCCCTGAATCACATATTTTTTTTATCTTTCCGCCCGGAATCGTGCTAAGTCTGTTCTTTGCTCTTCTGAAAATAATTTCATCCATACTAAATGCTCTAAACTCTCCAACTCGAATTCTTCCTGCTCCTTCTGGCACCTTGCCAAAAACCTTTCTAACAACTTTATCTCATCATCCTTCCCTCCTCTTTTTTACTCTGTTGGCTCCGTAGCTGTTTTTTGCACTGATAAAGCAGATCTCTTCGCTCAAACTTTCTCCTACAATTCCACCTTAGACGAATCCTGTGCTGTTCCTCCATCATTTCCCCCTTTTGACTTCCTCATGGCTGACATTAAAATTTCTTCAGCTGATGTATTTTCTGCCATCACTGGCCATAATACTAACAATGCATATGACCTGATGGAGTCCCTCCTGTTGTCCTCAAAAACCGTGCTTCTGCGCTTAAACCCTGCCTAGGTAAACTCTTTCCCCATTGTCTTTCAACTTGTACCGTTCCTTCTTGCTGGAAGTTTGCTCTCATTTAGCCTGTCCCAAGGAAGGGTGACCATTCCCAATCCTTTAACTATTGCCCAATTGCTTTAACATCCTGTGTCTCAAAAGTTTTCGAGTCTATTCTGAACAGAAAAACTTTAAAGCATCTTTCCTATCACAACCTTCTTTCTTATCGTCAGTATGGGTTCCGTCAGGGACACTCCACTGGCGATCTTCTCACCTACCTTTCAGACTCCTGAGCATCCTCCTTTCGGGACTTCGGCGAAAGCTTTGCCATTGCACTTGACATCTCAAGGGCTTTTGATCGAGTCTGGAATAAATCTTTAATTTCCAAACTGCCCTCTTACGGTTTCTATCCTTCTATCTGTGCCTTCATCTTCAGCTTCCTTCCCGGTCGTTCTATAGCTGCTGTTGTAGACAGCCATCGATCTTCAAGATCTATCAACAGTGGTGTTCCTCAGGGCTCTGTCCTATCACCAACTCTCTTCCTTTTATTCATCAATGATCCTCCAAGCTGTACATCTAACCCTATCCAATCGTACACTGATGATTCCACCCTTTACCTTTCCATTCGGTTCCCGCGACATCCATCTTAACAGTTACTTCAACAAACAAGGGATGAGGCTATGGCACACCTAATGTTTGACTTGGCTCGTATCTTTGACTGGGGTAAAAATAATTTTGTTTTTAATGCAACAAAGACTCAGTTCGTACACCTATCAACCCCACAAAGCTTCCACATGAGTACCTTCTAATGTTTAATAATATCCAGCTCAACCCTGCATCATCCTTGAACATGCTTGGGGTTTCATTCATTGGGGATTTATCTTGGAAAGTTCATATTACATCTCTTGTAAAATCTGCTTCCAAGAGATTAAATATGCTATGCCGACTCCGTATGTTCTTTACCCCTGCAGAGTTATTGACTTTATACACGGGTTTTATTCACCCCTGTGTAAAGTACAACTCTCATGCGTGGGGAAGCTCCCCACATATAGCTCATCTCAATAGGGTGGAGTCAAAGGGTTTTTGTCTCATTAACTCTCCTCTTTTACTAGCTCCCTTCAACCTCTGTCTCTTTGCCACACTGTTGCATCTTTTATCTCTTTTCTATTGTTACTTCCATGGTCACTGCTCCTCTGAACTGTCTGCTTGCATCCCTCCACCTCTGCGACGGGTGCCAGCAACAAACTCTCATCCCTTTTCTATCCAGCTCTCTAATGCGAGAGTTAACAGTTACTCCCAGTCCTTCATTTATACAACAGGTCATCTCTGGAACTGTCTTCCTCTGTCTGTATTTCCTACTTCCTATGACCTCCAATCTCTCAAACGCAGTGTGTCCAGGCATCTCTGAATGAACGGATCTTGAATTTGGCTCTCTTTTGTATTGTTTTTTTTTTTTTTTTCTTGGAAGGAACTGTTATGCGGGCTCGTAGGCTTTGGTTCCTTCTTCCTCGAAAAAAAAAAAAAAAAAAAAACTCTCCCACTGGTCTTAAACTTTTCCATGCACGCTTCCACATTTGCCCAGGACTCTTTCACTTTTCTTTCACGGTCTCCCGTTAGCGTAAATGCACACACAATTGCCCACATTCTTATTCCTACTTTTATTCTTACCCACACAATCCTTGAACCAACTCATTCATACTCTCTTATATTGTCCATCCATCTCTTGCACACAATACATACACCTTTTTTTTTTTAATGCAAGAAAGAAGGAACCAAAGGCCAGTGGCCCGCAAACCGTTCCTCCCAAGAAAAAAAAAAAAAAAAACTACAAAAGACAGCCAAATTCACGATCCATTCATTCCGAGATGCCTGGACACACTGCGTTTGAAAGACTGGAGATCATAGGAAGTAGGAAACACAGACAGAGGGAGACAGTTCCAGAGTTGACCTGTTGGATAAATGAAGGACTGGGAGTAACGGTTAACTCTTGCATTAGAGAGTTGGACAGAAAAGGGATGAGAGTTTGTTGCTGGACGGGTGCTACGCGCCCGTCGTAGAGGTGGAGGGATGCAAGCAGATAGTTCAGAGAAGCAGCGACCACTGAAGTAGCAATAGAAAAGATATAAAAATACAACAGTGTGGCGATGAGACAGAGGTTGAAGGGAGCCAGTAAGAGGAGGAGAGTTGATGAGAAGAAAAGCCTTTGACTCCACCCTATTGAGAAGAGCTGTATGTGTGGAGCATCCCTACACATGAGAGTTGTACTCTATACAGGGCCAATAAAATCCTTGTATAAAGTCATCAACTGTGCAGGGGTAAAGAAGGTACGGAGTCGGCTTAGCACACCCAATCTCTTGGAAGCAGATTTTACAAGAGATGCAATATGATCTTTCCAAGATAAGTCCCTTGCCCTCCCATTCTCGCATACTCCTACACATATACCTAATCCATACTCCCACTCTCGCACACTCTCACGTCTCCATCTAGTTTCATCTAATACACATATATCCACTGTGGATCCTCAGTACTACTACAACTACTACTACTACTGCTACTACTAATAATAATACTAATAATAATGACGTGAGGAAAATGAGAAAAGACATCTTTGTCCTGAAGGATTGCCTTTATGGCTCAAAGTTTATCTGAACGAGAACCCATAAAACTGCAGGAAACCGGCCACTCCAGCCTGTCGGCTCCAGAGATCTGTTGTCTGTGTCGTGAAAGTGAGGTGGTTAAATCAGGCATCCATTGCATGTGATCCGTGGCTCATGTTCGTGACCGTATATTATCCTTGTCACTTTCCGTGAGGTGAACACTCAAATTATATCCATAATCAGGCTGTGTAGTGTGAGAGATCCAATTTTCCCACTAAGTCACCAGTTACCTAGCAAGTCACGGTAGATGCTCAGGGATTGTCTTCTAAATCACGTGAGCACACAGGCAACGTCTTTTCATGTCTTACATATTCCTCCAAAGAACATAACAAATGTCAAAGAAAAAAAAGGGCGTTGGGTCCGTGGGATTCTGCGTTATATTTTTGGTATTATCCATCTGTCTATCGTTCTATCTATCTATCTGTCTATCTATCTATATTTATATATATCCGTCCTCTTCTGTCTTTCTTTCCTTCTGTCCTCTTCTGTCGTTCTTTCCTTCATTCTTTCCACTTCCTTATGCCTACGGATAACTAACTCTACATTCCCTCCTGTCTTTTTTTCCATCATTCTTTCCTCTTCCTTTCTGCCAATGGGTGACTCTACACTGGTGAATAAGCCAAATGGTTTCCTTTACACTAGGAAACCATTTGCTACGCTGGATGGTAACCATATAACGAAATTATGGTGCCTGGTGGTTAAGTGGGTAATGAAGGCACTTCAGTCAGATTGAGCCTGTACAGGTGTATATCCAAGGGTTGGTTGGGGTTTATTGCTCATTTAATGCCGCTCAGGGATGAGTGAGGCTGGTCACTCTCATCCTAAATGTCACGACCAACTTGCCTAACCGCGGGCTCCTACGCTCCTCGTGGGGTAACGCAAGATTATATATATATATATATATATATATATATATATATATATATATATATACTGTATATATGTGGTGGGATGAAGAGGTTAAGAGAGCGGTGGAGGAAAAGAGGAAAAAGTGGCTAGAGCGGTTACAGGACAGGGGTTCACTGAAATAAGAACTGAATATATTGAGAGCAAGAGGCACGTACAGACTAGTGAAGAGGAAGAAGAAGGAGGTAAATGATGATCTAGGAAGAAAAATGAATGCAAACTACTCTGAAAAAAAAAGAAGTTATTCTAGAAAGAGGTGCGGAAATGTTGAAGTGACAGCAGAAAGAAGTGTGAGGGTGTGAAGGATGTAGGTAGTGGATTATTTACCCATGGGAATGAAGTAAGGACCAGATGGAGTGAATATTTTGAAAGCCTGATGAATGTGAATAGAAGGGGTGTGCAGAGGAGGAATGTGGCGCCAGGAGGCGTGACCCCTGCACAGCTGAGGAACACTGTGGGGCGGCTGAAGGGTGGGAAAGCAACTGGGATTGATGAGGTGTATGAAGAGATGATTGAGTGTGGTGGAAAGAGCGGAATGAAGTGCTTGTTGGAGATGTGTAGGAGGGAGTGGATTAGTGAAACTGCCAGCAGAGTGGAAAGGGGCCGTGATTGTACCCCTGTGTAAACGTAGAGGTGAGCGAAGTAAGTGCAGGAATTATCATGGCATAACTTTAATGAGTGTGGTAGGGAAGGTATATTGAAAATTTATTATAAAGTATGAGAGATATCAGACGTCCTAGTGAGTGATGAAGAGGATGCTTTAGGAGTGGCAGAGGATGTGTGGATCAAATATTTGCAGTGAGACAGATAGCAGAGAAGGCTTGGCTTGTGAGAAGGACCGTAAGGTGTTTATGGCATTCATGGATCTGGAAAAAGCATACAACAAAGTGGACGGAGAAGGATTGTAGAAAGTTTTGCGCACGTACGGTGTAGCAAAAAAATTATGATGGTAGTGATGCATGTGTAAGGCTTAATGGGCATCTAAGTGAATGGATCACGATCGGTGTGGGCGTGCGACAAGGTTATGTGATGTCCTCATGGTTGTTCAACATATATATGGATGATGTGATGAGAGAAGTAAAAACACGTGTAATGGAGATGTTGATAGTGACTGATGATGGATGGAATATCTCAAACTTGTATGTTGATGATGCAGTACTGCTAGCAAATACCGGACAAGAACTTGGTAGGCTAGTGCAGAGTTTTGCTGATGTCTGTGAGAGTTGTGCCTTGAGAGTTAATATAGACAAGAGTAAAGTGATGGTTATTAAAAAAGCATTTGTTTTCGCTACCATTTTATAATTATCGATGTTTTTGGGTGATTACGCGTACTGTACGCTTCTTTTGTTGCGTTTGACACCTTTTTGCCTGTTTTTTTATTTTTTTATTTTGCATCAACATTTACTGTTTACTGTAAAAATTTGGAACTGAAAAGATGATACAGTAATTATTAAATATGATTGTTCAAAGTGTAATGCTGCATTTAGCAGTTTCACATTTTCTTACAGTGTAACAATATTTATATAATCTTTGCAGAAGTAAAGGCCACAGTCTAAGTAAAGTACAGTCATCTCACACGCAGGAGGATGAAGTAACAAGGCCTCCCATAAAGAGAAAACGAGAAGTTAGGGATAACACGTGTGACAAGTATACCCTGTTCACTCAGCTTTGTTGGCTGGAGCCAAGAAGCGTTTAAATTAAGGCTGCTCATTGGTTACTGCAACACTGAGGAGCGTGGTATATCTACAGCTCTTGTTATTTTAACACATATGTACAGTATATTTATATTTGTAAACTGCTTGCAATATAAGCAGCCAGTTTAAATATGAAATAATTTCCGAAGCTAAAGAGGTCAAAGTTAGCTTTAAAAGTTTACCGTTATCAAAGAAAATTAAAGTTGATTGTAAAGTTTTATAAAACAATGATTGAAGTAAATGCAGGCATGTATTATAGAGCAACATGCGGACGAAGCTGTACACCGTGGTTGGATAATTTACTTCAAACGTCACTCATCGTCTTATAAAACTATAATCTTTAATTTTCTTTGATAAAGATAAACGTTAAACTCTAAGTTTGACCTCTTTAGCTTCGGAAATCATTCCATATTTAAGCTGGCATGTTTTCAAATGCCGCACGTCTGAGCTTCCCGCACGAATGAGAAGAGACCAAGGGGAATCACATTCACTCTCTACCGCGATAAATCTTAACAACAACAACAACACAGCTGCACCGAGCCAAATGACGGAGTCACGGACTGGCGGTTGTGCAGTGTTGCCACTTGCCTGGTCGGTGGGTGATGTTGGCGCTCAATCCATCCCGAAAACGCGTCCAAAAAGCGCACACAGCAGCAAAATGACACACACAAACACACACACACAGAACATTTTTATATATGGAACTCTTAATTCTTGTAATAGGTGAGTCGAGTTAATTGAAGAGCTGGAGGAGTTAAAGATGAATACAGGGAGAGAGTTGATCTTGATTTATTATCTTGAGAAAGTCTATGCTGAGCAACGTATGTATTACAGAGACTTAATATACTAAGTAAGTCTAGTTGGACCCCTCTTCTTAGTCACTCTCTCCACTACCTGTCGGTTCTATGGCTGACCTCCTTCTGAGCTCTGCTTCCTAAATTCTGGTGTAGCAGGGGTCGTGTCACGTGTGTTACACTGTTGTTGAAATGTTCTAGAAGCCTGTGTGTGAGTGTGTGTTTATGGTCACGAGGCATTGTTCGTGTACCTATCAAGCATTCCTTGAGTTAGAGTGTGTAAGCATGTTTAGCATTGCTCGATTCTCACAGACACAATACCCATCTCATCCCCTGACTTGCTGCTTCTATCTGTCTGCCTATCTATCTATCTATCTATCTATTATGATTTGTAATTATAATATGGAGTCCCAACATTACTCGGTCACGCTGCTGGAGGTCCTCCTACAGCAATCATCATTGACATATGCTAATCTGTTAATATATAATAGTCTTCTTCTTCAATCTTGATACATAATATTGATTAAAATACTGAATAGGTATAATATTGTAATGATTCACTAATAATACATTTTAAACAAGTTGTACACATAATTGAATATGGTTAAACTGATTATTGTATTACATTTTGTAAAATGTGTATGTATAATATGCAAAAGAAATTAGTTCAAAGTTAAAAGATTATGATAAGAGTTATTAATATTTCATATTGAGATAATGTTACTTGAATACTTTTATATCATGGGTCATTCTTCTTCTTCTTTTTTTAATATATATATATATATATATATATATATATATATATATATATATATATATATATATATATATATATATATATAAAAAATTAATACTAAATACAAAATATGTACACTTCATACAGGAGGGTTGGCTTGGATGCTGATTCTACCCCCACTAAATACTGACTCCAAATTTGCAATTCTTGCATGCATTCTGTGCATTGCGAACAGCACTACTGCAAATACAGTACAGCAGATTATAAAGACAGTAGGTGCTGGGCTATACACATATCATGGGTTGAACATACTCAAACTCAGATCTTCCCAGGGCTTCATTGTTTCATTGATCAGCTGCATAGTTTCAAAATTAGGTGAGGTCAACTTAATATTTGTGCTCATGTATAAGTCCATATCAGGCAGTGGGTGGAAATGTTTGTGTGTATGATTGAGGATGGCGTAGTGATGGATGGTGGATAAAGTGGACATGGATGGTGTAAATACCGCACAGTAGTCTGGTGCTATGTATAATCCTGATGCTGATGTATGAGATGGTGGTATATCTGGACAGACTATGTAAACTGATGTGTAATGAGTGAAATAAAAAAACTGTGAGTCCGATGCGTTGATGGTGTACAAGCTTATCTGGAGCAAAAGTGAAAGTGCAATGATTATGAATATTGAGATTTCCTATGATAGCCATTTCACAAGGGACTGTATCAGTAGGCTGAAACGTGAAAATATACGCAGGACTAAGGTGAACAGCATGTAAGGATGTGCGGCACTTTCGTTCAATCGTTTATTCACTTGCGAAAGTGACAGTGTTCCGTCTTTTGGAGACCATGATGAGTTCGGTGTCTGTGTTGATGTTGACGATGACCAAAGTGTTATTATTCTTAGAAAGGAAGGGGTGTATTTGGTATACTGTAAACAGGTCATCAGTTATGAATGGTACATGAACTACTACTGATGTTGGTGTTAGTGTTGCTTCTAAATATGGATAATATTGCATGAATTCCCTACTTCGGAACAAAGGCTTCAATTTATGTTTATGTATGCCTTGACTAATTATCTGACGTAGCTCATGAACTGGAAGTAAGTCAATTGTGATCTTGCCATCAACGGCATTCGAAATTCCTTGCATAAGTGCCCTGTAACGAACTCTACAGTAATGTTGTCTAACTGGAGAAGAATTGTGTCAATGTGTTCCGTGATGATGGAGAAGTGTTGGAAAAGTGTTATGTTACCTTCCATGTCATTTATTTTATCTACACTTTCGAGAGCTATGTTTTCCGCCTTTTTCAGATTTTTCACAATTGTCTTCATTGCTGAGTTATGTCCTGTGATGAATTTATCTTGGTATGTTAGTACCTGAACTATTTTATTAAATTTTTTGTTATTTCTTTAGGGTCTTCCTCTGTAGCCAATCCAAAGATGTTCCCAAGAACTGCGCCACCCAGGTCGAACAAACCTCGCTTTTGGCGAGTACATGTGATGTTGTTCTTGTCGCTCAATACCTCCGTTCCATGAGATGGGAGATCTTGGATCATGATGAGCATAGGTGACTTAGCCTGTTCTAATTTCCATTTCGCTAACTTGACTATTTCATCCTCTTCCTTTGAGTTATGTTCTTGTGAAACATAGCCTCCTATCATGAAGTCCAGGATTCTCATTGGTCTGGCGATATTTTCTAGATAAGAAGGTAATTCATATAAGTAATCCAGATTTATTTCAGTACTCATGACATCTTTTACGATTGAAGTCGTGGCAGTTGGAGCTATGAGGCATCCTTGTCGTACCATGTGTTGGGGGTCTAAGTGCGCATATCCTCTTGCTATGTAGAGGAGAATCCATAGCATAAGTCCCTTCATCGCTACCAACCGACAAAAAAATCTATTAATTTTCTAATATGGTCATGCTGTGGTCGATGATAGTGATGATGTGCGTTACGGTTGACTAAAGTAGAACAATAACTTGATTGTTATTTCATTTATAGGAGTTTAAATCGATATTTAAATCTCGTAAATGATGTACTGTAGATTTTATTGGAACAGTTGCACCTATGTTTGATTGTTTGGTATATGACCTTAATTTATTTTTGTAATCATTGTTGTTTTCTTGCTTGGTTTCTTGAGGTACGTTCGCTTGTTTGGTTGTATCCGAGGCTGAATAATTATTGGACAGTTCCCTTGAAACTCGTTTTAAATGGTCAATATGAACTTGTTTCTCTTCGCCACTTGACAGTAACTTAATTAAAACTTTGTTTGCTTTTATGTTAATTTCTCTGTATGGGCCCTCAAATTTTGGGGATAATTTATTGTCTTTCGTATGAATGATACCATAAACAATGTCTCCTAAGCTGATATGCGAATCTCTTGCCTTTTTATTAAATGCCTCCATCATTTCTTCCTTGGACATCGTCAATTGTTTTTTGACTCTTCTGTGTATGTCCTGGAATTCACGTAAACGGAGTTTAGAATAATCATCGTAATTGTATATGGGCAGACTGTCACCTTCTAGGAGCTCATATGGTAGTTTTTTATCTGTCCCATATATAATGAAATGTGGTGTGTCACCTATGGATTTATTTATAGATCCATTAATTGAGGCTTCTACTCTAGGAATCCAATCATCCCAGCTTGCATAATTTTCATTGAGAATGTGTCGTAGCACATCTAATACTTTTTTGTTTTGTCTCTCTACTAACCCATTAGATGCTGGGTGATAGGCTAAAACGTTAACCTTTTTGATGTTGTATTGTTTACATATTTCTTGTAAGATATCAGAATTAAATTCTCCTTCATTATCACTTATTAGTACCTTTGGGGTAGTAAAGCGACATATTATATTATCTACAGTATTATTGCCTTAGCTACTGTCTCTGCTGTTTTATCTTTAATTGGAGCTAAAATTACATAACGGGAAAAATGATCCGTCGCTACGAATAGGTATTGGTTATTATTGTATGATAATGGCATCTTGAGTAAATCAACAGCGACAACGTTCCATGGTTGATGTAGTACAGGGTAATTACCAATCGGTGCAGGTGTGATTGGGTATCCTTTGTGTTTTGCACATGATTCGCATCTGTCTATATGATTGTTTCTATCTTTTCGTAATGTTGGCCAGTAATATAACAACTGGGCTTGTCTGAATGTCCTATCTTTTCCAGGATGTCCTGCAGGTGGGCTACCGTGTATCGTACGTAATACTTGGGGTATCATGCCATTAGGTATACCAATTGGTTAGTATTTCTTTGGCGTTTTGGTTGTTCTGGGTTGATCTTGTATAAAGTATTATTGACTATTGTGAATTGTGCGAGTGGTACATGCAGTTTGGGTAATTGTATGTCATCTCCACTTTCTAACTTGTATATAACTTTAGACCATATTGGATCAAGTCTTTGTGCTTTTGCGATATCATCGTGGTTTGGGATGTCTCCTTTGAGATCTAATGCCGCGACCTGAATTGTGTTCGGGTTCCTAGATAATGCGTCGGCTAATATATTCATTTTGCCTTGTATATAGTGTATATTTACATTGTAGTTTTCGATTGTACATTTCCATCTTGTCCTCCTCCCAGAGAGGAGTTTTTCTTTAAACATACCCACTAGTGGTTTATGGTCGGTGAATAAGTGTATTTCGTAACCATATACCAAATCTCGAAACTTTTGTAATGCAAAAACCACTGCAAGTGCCTCTAAGTCTGTGGTGCAATAATTTTGTTCTGCACCTTTTGTTTGTCTGCTGGCAAATGCAATTGGTTGATTCTTTCCTCTTTTATCTTCCTGCATCAGTACAGCCCCTAATCCTTTAACTGATGCATCTGTACATATAATAAATGATTTTGTGAAATCCGGATATGCCAAACACGGTGCATTTGTTAGTTTAGTTTTTAGTTTTGTAAATGCTTGTTTTTGTTCTTCTTCCCATTTGGAATATAGCATCTTTTTTGAGTAGTTGGATTAGAGGAAAGGCTATATGAGAGAATTGTGGTACGAATGACCTATAGTACCCAGCCAGACCTAAAAATTGTCTTGCTTCGTCAGTCGTAGTGGGTTCAGGAAAACTCACTGCCTGTATTTTGTCATCAGTGGTGCGAATACCATTAGAACTTAATTTGTGGCCTAAGAAATTTATTTCCTTAAGGCAAAATTTGCATTTAGAAAGCTTAATTTTTAAACCAGCATCACCAAGCTTTAGTAAGAGTAAGTCTAATTTCTTGATATGTTCTGTGATATCTTTCGTTGCGATTATAATATCGTCAAGATAAACAAATATTCCTTGTCCTAAAATTCCGGACAATACGTAATTCATAAGATGCTGGAATGTGCCCGGGGCTGTCCTCAGTCCTATCGGCATCCTGGTGTGCTGATAGTGTCCTCTATTTGTGGAAATGGCAGTGTATTTACGTGACTCCTGTTCAACCGGAATTTGGTAATAACCATTTAGTAGATCAATCGTGGAAAATACATTATTTTCTGGTCCAATATTCTGTAGGACGTCGTTTAGCAATGGCATGGGATTATGTGATTGTTTAGTTTACGGTAATCTACTACCGCACGCATTTCTCCATTTCGTTTGGGCACGAAGAATAACGGGGCATTCCACGGGGAGACTGATGGCTCAATAATTCTAAGTTTTATCATTTCATCGACATACTGATTTGCAAGTGTACGCTGAGATTGTGGGATGCGGTAGGCTGGTACGAAGATTGGTGGTGTTTCTGGGTGCACATTAATCTTGTGATTAATCAGGTTAGTACACCCTAATTGTTCTCCGAGTATTGCTACGGTGTCCCTGTGTGTTTCCAGCAGGGTTAACAAATCATTTTCTTCATCAAATTCACCTGAGTGAATTAAATTCTCTTTTATGCTTTCTCTATCCGTAGATTTTATCTCACTTGTCACTCCAGCTATAACTATTTCCTTCATAGGGGCGGGACATTTTTCTATATTAACTATGCAAGTCCCTTTTTTCAACTGTACTTCCCCATTCATGTGATTAATTATGAGTATCTGAGTTTGCCCTTCGTCGTTCATCTGACATAATGCTTTTTCTACTGACAGTCCCTTTACTTTACATAATTCTTCTATGACAAGGACAGTACTATTCCGTAATTTGCTCTTTATGGTAACTTTCATATAGGAATTAGGTGGTATAACTAAATCATTGGTGAGATGGGCGGGAAAAACTGATAAATCAGTACTGGTACCTGGGTCTCTAATCATGGAGACTGGGGCTGGTGGTGTGAGTGGATCTATACACTCATCTGTTTGTGTGTGTTTGTTTAAGCTTTTAATATTACCAGTTCTTTTTGGTTCTCTTTTACTAATTGGTGAGGGCTCTGATGGTATTTCCTCTATGAATTCATTGTCAAAGTCTATTCCATTCATTTGTGGGAGTAAAGTTAGTTCCTCTTTTCTCATGCATCTTAAGCCCAGTAACATACGAGCTTTAATTGCTAAGTTTTCAACGATATAGAAAAATGCAGAGATTGATCTTGTAGTCTCTGTGAAACTGATGTTTAAACTTATCATACCTTTTACTGTGATTTTTTTTTCCATCTACTGTATATAAATCTAAATCAGATTCTTCCAGAAAAGTCACTTTCTTCTTATTTCTAAAAATTATATTTATTTCTTCTTGTGTTATTAAGTTCACTGGAGAGCCTGTGTCTAACAATAAGGAAACGTTTTGATCCTCACATAGAGCTGGTATCAAGATACACTCATTTCTCAACATGCCTCCTATGTGAATTTTAGACTTGCTTTTCTTTACGTTTGTTCGTTTTTTGTCAAGACTTGGTCTTCCCCCGATTAGAACATAGACTCTAATTTTTCTACTGTTTTGCAGTTACTGGTCCAGTGCCCTTGGCACCTATGATATCTACAGAATGGACCAAATCTTTGTGTCTTTTGTGTATCCTCTTTTGTTTTGATAAAGGATTCATTCCTAGTGTGTCCCGGGTTTGCACAATAATGACAGAATGGACATATCTCTTGACTGTGATCTACGAGGTGACTTCCCATATTTAGTGGTGTCTGTGGCGCGAGATCTGCTTGGGCTGCGTGGAAACTTATGAAACTGCCTGTAGCCTGGTGTTTGAGAGCTTACCCTTGACACGTTTAGTTATTTGCTCTGCCTGCTTTCGGTTCGCGATCGATTTTGTTCTCTGTTTGGGGTAGTTGCAGCTGTTTCCACAGCTGATAATGTCTCAGACACTCTCATTCTACTAGAATTTGATTGAGTTTCAACAATCCCTGCTTTACTACACTGCATCTCTACCTCGTTCATTAAGTCTAGTAAGCACATGCTTGGGGTGTATGCGATCGTCTTGGCGATCTTAAGGGTCCTATCAGGTAATTTAACAAGGCAGCTATATAACCAATGATGTCCACGACGAGGTCTGGGGACATCTTTCCATCTCCTGTTATCCAGTTTGAGTTTTCTAAGGTAGATAGTAATGTCCTTTTTATCGTGGAGACATCAGCAGTTATTTCACTGAGCACATGATTTGTAATGTGCTCCCTTACAAGATCTACAATCTTATGTAATTCTGGAATTATACCTGGCAAGAAGTTCATACCTCCAGAAAATTTTTAGTTTTAAATTCATCATATGTCTTAGCCTTGAGGAGCTTATCTGACCTTAGTAAATCGCTTGCTGGGCATCTTTCCTGGCTAATGCAAGAGGAAAAAATAGCAATTTTCTCTTGTTCATCTTTGACATGACGTTTGATGTAGATTTGTTCGCACTGATTGACCAATGACATGACGTCAATATGATTTTTCTCTGTGCCAGAGAATTTTGGAGCAGTTTTATCTTCATGATAAACAAATATCTGAGCTTGATCTGTGGTGTTCATTTTCACTGGTTGCTCTATTAATTTAACATGGACTTGTTTATCGTTGTGTGTGGTGGAAAATGATTTGCCAGAGTGATGAACCCTGTTAAGTATATTTTCATAGGTATGCAAGTCCAAGACAAGGTCCTCACTTGCTATGTCAGAGGGGGTTTGCCACTCATCATCTAGAACTGACGTATTTCTTTCTTGATATTTAGTTTGTGTTGAGGCTTGTACAATGGGTGTGTTGCCTTGGTGCTCTCCTAATTGTGTATCATCTGGTAATAACACGGGTGGGAGCGAAAATATCCCTGTCATTAAGGTATGGTGTTATGAAATACGCCTTTTGTTTATGTCCTAACTAAATTGATGAGTAAATGAGTTGTAATAAATGATAGATAGTGAGTGTACAAGTGTACATATAGAAATAAGTAAAGGAGTTGAATATACCTAATTTTAGCACTGAGAAGAAATGAGTAAGTATAATTTCACCCACTTGACACAGATCGGAGGGGAGTGTCGACGCACTGTCGATTTCGGAAGATATGCTGGGTAGAATGAAGATCTCTTCTCGATAATTCTAGGGCTGTGTTGATAGACAATATTACTCAGGAAATTCCATGGTCTGGTGCATTTAGTGGTTAACAGCTGCAGTCACAGGCCAACCTCATCATAAAACGTCGAATTTCCAACTCAATACTGTGGAAATAAATGAGTATGAGTAGGAGCTATGTGAATAATGAGTAATGAGTAGTGGGTGAGAAGTGCCTGGTGCCAGTCATATGTTGATTGGCGGGGCGTTGTCTCAGCAACTCGCGTGGTGATGTCATCTCAGCAGATACACATGGTGACGTCGGCTTCCCACACTGGTTGCTGTGGTGAGTAACTGAGTAGTGATGAGTAACATGGGTGAGGAAAGGTGAGTAAGATGCGTTATAAATGTGGCTCTGGTGCTTTGCTGTGTGTCTTGACCTCTGCGTCAGTGATGGAGGTAGGCGGGAGAGAGTGTTGGGTTTTTTGTGCTTTTTGCTCTGGTCTTTCTTTTCCTTTACTTGCTTTTTTTTTTTTTTATTCTTCTTGCTGCTGCTTGAAGTTCCGTGAAGACTATAGAGTTGTCTTATAGACTTGTTATTTGTAATTAATCGTTGAGCTTGTTGATCTTCACTTGTAACTCGTTGTTGCTACTGTATGCTCGTAGACTCATAGGCGCGTAGACATGTAGGCTCGTAGGGCTCGTAGACTCGTAGGCTCGTAGGCTCATAGGCTCGTAGACTGCCACCATTTAATGTTAAAGCTTTGTAGCCAACATTTTTATATATGTAACTCTTAATTCTTTTAATAGGTGAATCGAGTTAATTGAAGGGCAGGGGGAGTTAAAGATGAATACAGGGAGTTGATCTTGATTTATGATCTTCAGAGAAAGTCTAAGTTGAGCAACGTATGTATTACAGAAAATTAACATACTAAGTAAGTCTAGTTGGACCCCTCTTCTTATTCACTCTCTCCACTACCTGTCAGTTCTATGGCTAACCTCCTTCTGAGCTCTGCTTCCTAAATTCTGGTGTAGCTGGGGTCGTGTCACGTGTGGTACACTGTTGTTGAAATGTTCTAGAAGCCTATGTGTGAGTATGTGTGTATGTGTGTGTATGGACACGAGGCATTGTTCGTGTGCCTACCAAGCATTCCTTGAGTTACAGTGTATAAGCATGTTTAGCATTGCTCGATTCTCACAGACACAATACCTATCTCATCCCTGACTTGCTGCTTTTATCTGTCTGTCTATCTATCTATTTATCTATCTATCTATCTATCTATTATGATTTGTAATTATAATATGGAGTCCTGACACACACACACACACACACATACACTGTCACGAATCAATTCGCGACATTTCCCTTTTGTGAGAAGCCACGAACTATTAGTGGAAAACTCACTGTGTATCGCTCAGCTAACCGTTTCTCCCTCCATTTCGGGGTATACTTTCCAAAACATTCGTCACTGTTTTCAAAAGTGACCGATTTAATGCACTTCACTAAGTGCTGTACTGAGCGATACTATTGATCTTTATTGTTCGTCTCTGCTTGCCTCTGACCGTTAGAAAATGCGGCCTACTGCTCCTTTTTGTTCCCACGACTTACTCAGTCGAGTGTTTGTTGTGACGGAAGAAGGTCCTGCACTCCAGAAGTGTGAGAGGTCGCTAGCACCCAAGCTCCACTGAGACAGTTAATCCAGTCCTCCCACCCCCCGGGTGATACATAGCATTCATTGACTGGTATTTCCTTTTTGTATAATCCTAGTTTTAAGAGTTTAGTTAAGGTGTTTTTTCCTAGGCGTAAGTATTTAGCTTTTGTGTGAGTGAGTGAGTGCGTCTCATTTAATTGATTTGAATTGTAACGTTAAATTTATTTTTTGTAATCAATAAATTTAACAGTTCCTTTTCTTGAGCTCAATGTAAAGTAAAATCTTGTTTCATTTCTCCAAATTAAGCTTATTTTCCATATAGTTCCTAGCTTGCATAAACGTTTTACTATTCATAACTGGTACTTAGACCAGTCTTGTTGTATTAACTTAAAATCCGTTGTGCCATAGGAGTTAAGCATCAGCAAGGACCTGATTATTATTATTAGTATTAGTTATTTATTGTCAGGGGTGAAGTAACTTTCTCCAGAGGCTAACAGTACAGTAATTCAGCAATTGTGAGTAACTAGTCTCTGCTGTGTACTGTTGAGAAAGTTTATAAATTCTCGTTCTTAGAGAATCGTAGCAAGTCAGCGTAAAGTAATCGTTGCTTGATGTAGCAAGACAATCATTGTCTCTGCTCTTCAATATTATTGAATATTAATATCAAATTAAATAATATTTAAGCATATATTTCAAAATTACCGTGTTATATAAAAACCCCGTGACAATTGGCGACCTCATTCCATGATATTAACTCCTAGCTCTAAAGCTATTCACGAGATAGTGCTCACTCATTCATATTTAGGTATTTATAATTAAAGTTTATAGGCACAAGTTTACTGGTGTTTACCGTTAATTTAGCAAGTGAGTTTTTGCTTTATTAATCAATAGAGTACTTAACCCGCGCCGTCCCGAGGACGTACTTCCACGTCCTCACGTTTTGTCACAGCTAATCCCGAGGACGTACTTCAACGTCCTGCAATTGCAAGGTTCATAATTTCCACAATTTTCAATTTTCGCTAGTCATTTTTGGTACGTATACACGGGACACCTGCCTCAACAAGATGCCAGGCAAAGACAATGCCTTACCCATCATGACCTCCTCCCCCCCCCTGCATACCCTTTTCTCAGCAATTCACCTGTTATCAGTGACCTGGCCAGTATAGCCATGTCATGCCACGGTACGAAATTCATGGCCAGAGTGATTCCCCAATCAATGACAATGTGGAGGACAAACTTTACATAGCATTAGAGGAAAAAACAGTTAGAAATGATGATCAGGTAATGTGGCAAAAAAAGGTCAGGTATTAGTGAGTGAAACAATGCTTATAATGCCTATATTACTGCTTGAAAACCAATATACTTTTGTACTACATATAAATTCGTAACAGTAAATAAATAAATACCGTTTATGAGTGGTGTGAAATACTTATCCTCCCATAGAACTCGTTTTCTTTGGTGCCAGCCTGATAGAAAACCCAGTAAAGTAAGGAGGCTCTCCTACCTGTAATGAGTATTTTAAACCTCAGGTGAGCGATTTCTCTATGAGTTTTTGATGTTTCTCACCAAAAGCGAAAGTTTTAGCAAAAAAAAAAAAAAAGGTCGAAAATTGCCCGGGATTGGGGGGTACCAGTGGTCGAAAAGTGGCCGGGACGGGGCGGGTTAACTCTAGTTTATTCTTGGTAACGCCAGACGATTTTATTCGCTCCTGGGAAGTCGGCGTACCCATTGTGTTTATCATTGAGTCTTCCCAGTCATTTACATTTTTGATTTATTCTTTGCCAGTTAACTAGATAAGACTGGTCACCACTAGCTTGTGTCTGTATTCTTTATCTGTATTATTAGCATTCGTTTGCGAAGCAGTCAGTGCTCAGTTTCGTTTGCTTAATAAATTAGCGCCATGGCAGCCAGTGCTTATGTACAGGAAGCCAAAGATATGGGTCTTACTGACCCAGAGAAAATACAGAGTTACGTTCTCTCACGGTTCAATTACGAGCAAGAACGTGAGAAAGACGCTCGTGAACGTGAGCGAGAACAGCGCGAATATGAGCGAGAACAGCGCGAATATGAGCGAGAACAGCGTGAACACGAACAAAAACAACGTGAGCTCGAGTTAGAAAAAGAGCGAGAACAGCGCGAACACGAGCTAGTACAAGAGCGAGAACAGCGCGAATACGAGCGTGAACAACGAGAGAAAGAACGAGAACATGAACTTGAAGTGCTGAAGCTCAAGCGAGATTCCTTGGCTTCAGACACGTCTGGTGCAGTTGGTCCAAGCTCCACGAGCGTTCTCCCTGCACATGTCCTGGCGACCCCACGCATCAAGCTTCCTTCATACAAGGAAAGCGAGCGAATCGAGCCGTACATAGCTCGTTTTGAGGACATGGCAGACATGTATCAACTGGATGAGGCAGCTAAGCGGCTTCAGTTTCTTAGCCTATTTGAGGGCCCTGCCCTCGATATTCTCCACAGAATTCGTGGAGACAATCTCACATATGAGATGATGAAAGCTGCACTCATTAAGGCGTATGGTCTCACAGTAGACGACGCCAAAGTTCAGTTCATGCGAGCTCGTCTCCAAGACAAGGAGACAGCTGTTCAGTTCCTTGATCGTCTCACAGCTTACTTAAATGAGTGGATGGAGAAAGATGAAACTCCTTCCACGCGTGAGGGGATAATTGACCTTATGCTGCGTACACAGCTAGAGAGGTCGTGGCCTGCTGAGCTCATAGCACAGCTTAAGATCTGCCAGGTGAAAGATGCCAGCCAAATGGCAGAGAAGGCTGACGCATTCTTTACTGCATACGGGTATCAAACTCGTAAGCAAAACACCTGGAACAGAAAACCTGATAAGTCTGGGAAGCCGTCTCAGACTGAACCCCAGCAACAAGGCCATTCTCAGAATAATGGTCAAGGTCCAAAACCGCAGTGGAAGGACCAGGGGGAAAACACTCAGAAACCTGAGTGGAAGAGGTACAACAAGTACCCTAACCAGCAGCAGTATCAGCCACGCAACCGACCGTCGGGACAAACTTTTTCACCACCAGCTCAAAAGAGGCAGGAAGCGAATGCAGCCTTCATTCCTCAGCAGCAGCACGGTGGTCACGTCCCTACCAGTATGGGTTCTCCCCCACAGTTCACTAGTCCCACAGTGACAGTGAACCCCCCTCCACAGATGGCCAATGCTCCATCTTCCCATGCAGTGAGTGCAAACCCTCAAGTATATAACTCTCAAGGCACAATGTTTGCCGCATCAATTCAGCAGCCTCATGAGTGGCTAGCTGCTTCCTCCACAGGCCCTCCCACAGGTGACAGTACCTTCCTTGTTCAGCCAGGGTTTGTGGGAGACATTCCTGTGAAGGTCCTGAGAGACAATGGTTCCTCAGGTTGCTCTGTTAAGCAGAATTTAGTTCGGCCTGAGCAGTATACAGGTCGACAGATCCATGCAAACCTTATTGATGGATCAGTGAGATTGTTCCCTGAGGCATGTATCCAGGTGGCATCTCCATTTTATACTGGTACGACACTTGCAGTTGTCATGCCAGAACCCTTATTTGAACTCATCATCGGCAATATTTCCGGTGTCAAGGATAGTTGCTCCGATGATAACGCTACTCAGACTTTGGCTGCTGCGGTAACACGAGCCACGGCTGAGGCTCCAGACTGTGTCACCCCAGTGATCATTGAATCACCGCAAGATCTGATGTGTAGTCAACTTATTGTGCAAGAACAACATTCTGACCCGACACTTGCTGCCGTGTGGAACAAACAAAAGGGTCAAGTGATAAAGTATTCACGGGGAGGTCGAGCCAAGTTCCTTCGCAAACAAGGACGGCTCTACCATGAGTCACGAACACCCAAGGGCGAGGTTCGACTGCAGTTTGTCGTACCCACCAAGTACCGCCTAGCAGTGTTACAATGGGGTCATTGTTCAGCCTCAGGAGGTCACATGGGCAAAAGGAAGACCCAGGGCCGTATCTGAGCTGACTTTTTCTGGCCAGGGATGGGACGAGACATAGATAGTTTTGTCCGTTCCTGCAGTGTGTGCCAAAGTATCACCACTAATCAGGGACATGCCCTTCCTGTGCCATTTGTAACCACACCCGTAATCTCTGAGACAGTTAAGAGACAGGGTAGTGGTGAAGTGGGTGCAGACCTGACGTCTCCCCATTGGCCCCACAGGACACATTATGTCCAGGGCCTGTACATACATATTATGTACCGTAAGTTAAGGGGGAAGTTGAGAGGCGACTTGAGGCTATGGAAGACCCAAGTTTGCATAAGGATTCTCAGCTTCCCGGTAATAATAGAAGTACTGTAGGTTAAGGGGGAAGTTCGAGAGAGAACTCTGCAGAGGCAACTTGAGGCTATGGAAGACCCAAGTTTGCACAAGGATTCTCAGCTCCCCGATACTAATATAAGTACTGTAGGTTAAGGGGGAAGTTCGAGAGAGAACTCCGCAGAGGCGACTTGAGGCTATGGAAGACCCAAGTTTGCACAAGGATTCTCAGCTCCCCGATACTAATATAAGTACTGTAGGTTAAGGGGGAAGCGAGAACTCCACAAAGGCGACTTGAGGCTATGGAAGACCCGAGTTTGCACAAGGATTCTCAGTTTCCCGGTACTAATAGAAGTACTGTAGGTTAAGGGGGAAGTTCGAGAGAGAACTCCGCAAAGGCGACTTGAGGCTATGGAAGACCCAAGTTTGCACAAGGATTCTCAGCTCCCCGATACTAATATAAGTACTGTAGGTTAAGGGGGAAGTGAGAACTCCGCAAAGGCGACTTGATTCTATGCAAGACCCAAGTTTGCACAAGGATTCTCAGCTCCCCGATACTAATATAAGTACTGTAGGTTAAGGGGGAAGTGAGAACTCCGCAGAGGCAACTTGAGGCTATGAAAGACCCAAGTTTGCACAAGGATTCTCAGCTCTCCGATACTAATATAAGTACTGTAGGTTAAGGCACAGGTTGAGGACCCGTGTGCAGTTCGAGGCTATGGAAGACCCGAGTTTGCACAGGGATTCTCAACTTGCTGACATAATCGTGTGCTATAATTAATGGCGACCTCGAATGTACGAAGCTTAGGCTGTCACTTGTATTTTTCAGCTAGAGCGTACTTTTCGTAGCATGTACTGATTGCTAGGCAGAGAGAGTAATTGTAACGTAATAAGAATTTTGTCTCATTGACACTTTTGATGCTCCACCTTAATTGGTTTTGCAGGTTCAGCAATGGGTGTAGCAGTTTTGCTGTGCGGGCCAGCTGATCGTCTGCCGCACGCTGCCGCCTCTTCTCCTCTGCGTTCGTTGTCGCCATGTTATTATTTACTATGTCATTTTACACGTAGGTACAGTTACACTACAACTGTCACACCTACACCGTGTATTACATACATCACGCTACACAACAATTAGTTGTCAGTGTAAATGTAGCGACTTTTTGCTCAGTTTGACCTGAGTACGGGATTTTCACCGTCGTCACGGAGTTTTTCCCTCAAGCTTGCTTCTATTAACGTAAATACGAGGTTTTTTCGCTCAGTGGCGACTGCGACTTTCTCCTGTAGCAGGATAGCACACACACCACAGTGTGAATCTTGTGCGAATGACTTAGGATGTGTACATATATATATATATCCACAAATTTTTTCCCATAAGGAAAAAATTTAATTTTGTAGGGGCGTAATGTCACGAAACAATTCACGACATTTCTCTTTTGTGAGAAGCCACGAACTATTAGTGGAAAACTCACTGTGTATCGCTCAGCTAACTGTTTCTCCCTCCATTTCGGGGTATACTTTCCAAAACATTCGTCACTGTTTTCAAAAGTGACCGATTTAATGCACTTCACTAAGTGCTGTACTGAGCGATACTATTGATCTTTATTGTTCGTCACTGCTTGCCTCTGACCGTTAGAAAATGCGGCTTACTGCTCCTTTTTGTTCCCACGACTTACTCAGTCGAGTGTTTGTTGTGACGGAAGAGGGTCCTGCGCTCCAGAAGTGTGAGAGGTCGCTAGCACCCAAGCTCCACTGAGACAGTTAATCCAGTCCTCCCACCCCCCGGGTGATACATAGCATTCATCGACTGGTATTTCCTTTTTGTATAATCCTAGTTTTAAGAGTTTAGTTAAGGTGTTTTTTCCTAGGCGTAAGTATTTGGCTTTTGTGTGAGTGAGTGAGTGCGTCTCATTTAATTGATTTGAATTGTAACGTTAAATTTATTTTTTGTAATCAATAAATTTAACAGTTCCTTTCTTGAGCTCAATGTAAAGTAAAATCTTGTTTCATTTCTCCAAATTAAGCTTATTTTCCATATAGCTCCTAGCTTGCATAAACGTTTTACTATTCATAACTGGTACTTAGACCAGTCTTGTTGTATTAACTTAAAATCCGTTGTGCCATAGGAGTTAAGCATCAGCAAGGACCTGATTATTATTATTAGTATTAGTTATTTATTGTCAGGGGTGAAGTAACTTTCTCCAGAGGCTAACAGTACAGTAATTCAGCAATTGTGAGTAACTAGTCTCTGCTGTGTACTGTTGAGAAAGTTTATAAATTCTCGTTCTTAGAGAATCGTAGCAAGTCAGCGTAAAGTAATCGTTGCTTGATGTAGCAAGACAATCATTGTCTCTGCTCTTCAATATTATTGAATATTAATATCAAATTAAATAATATTTAAGCATATATTTCAAAATTACCGTCTTATATAAAAACCCCGTGACAATTGGCGACCTCATTCCAGGATATTAACTCCTAGCTCTAAAGCTATTCACGAGATAGTGCTCACTCATTCATATTTAGGTATTTATAATTAAAGTTTATAGGCACAAGTTTACTGGTGTTTACCGTTAATTTAGGAAGTGAGTTTTTGCTTTATTAATCAATAGAGTACTTAACCCGCGCCGTCCCGAGGACGTACTTCCACGTCCTCACGTTTTGTCACAGCTAATCCCGAGGACGTACTTCAACGTCCTGCAATTGCAAGGTTCATAATTTCCACAATTTTCAATTTTCTCTAGTCATTTTTGGTACGTATACACGGGACACCTGCCTCAACAAGATGCCAGGCAAAGACAATGCCTTACCCAGCATGACCTCCTCCCCCCCCCTGCATGCCCTTTTCTCAGCAATTCACCAGTTATCAGTGACCTGGCCAGTATAGCCATGTCATGCCACGGTACGAAATTCAGGGCCAGAGTGATTCCCCAATCAATGACAATGTGGAGGACAAACTTTACATAGCATTAGAGGAAAAAACAGTTAGAAATGATGATCAGGTAATGTGGCAAAAAAAGGTCAGGTATTAGTGAGTGAAACAATGCTTATAATGCCTATATTACTGCTTGAAAACCAATATACTTTTGTACTACATATAAATTCGTAACAGTAAATAAATAAATACCGTTTATGAGTGGTGTGAAATAGTTATCCTCCCATAGAACTCGTTTTCTTTGGTGCCAGCCTGATAGAAAACCCAGTAAAGTAAGGAGGCTCTCCTACCTGTAATGAGTATTTTAAACCTCAGGTGAGCGATTTCTCTATGAGTTTTTGATGTTTCTCACCAAAAGCGAAAGTTTTAGCAAAAAAAAAAAAAAAAGGTCGAAAATTGCCCGGGATTGGGGGGTACCAGTGGTCGAAAAGTGGCCGGGACGGGGCGGGTTAACTCTAGTTTATTCTTGGTAACGCCAGACGATTTTATTCGCTCCTGGGAAGTCGGCGTACCCATTGTGTTTATCATTGAGTCTTCCCAGTCATTTACATTTTTGATTTATTCTTTGCCAGTTAACTAGATAAGACTGGTCACCACTAGCTTGTGTCTGTATTCTTTATTTGTATTATTAGCATTCGTTTGCGAAGCAGTCAGTGCTCAGTTTCGTTTGCTTAATAAATTAGCGCCATGGCAGCCAGTGCTTATGTACAGGAAGCCAAAGATATGGGTCTTACTGACCCAGAGAAAATACAGAGTTACGTTCTCTCACGGTTCAATTACGAGCAAGAACGTGAGAAAGACGCTCTTGAACGTGAGCGAGAACAGCGTGAACACGAACAAAAACAATGCGAGCTCGAGTTAGAAAAAGAGCGACAACAGCGCGAACACGAGCTAGTACAAGAGCGAGAACAGCGCGAATACGAGCGTGAACAACGAGAGAAAGAACGAGAACATGAACTTGAAGTGCTGAAGCTCAAGCGAGATTCCTTGGCTTCAGACACGTGTGGTGCAGTTGGTCCAAGCTCCACGAGCGTTCTCCCTGCACATGTCCTGGCGACCCCACGCATCAAGCTTCCTTCATACAAGGAAAGCGAGCGAATCGAGCCGTACATAGCTCGTTTTGAGGACATGGCAGACATGTATCAACTGGATGAGGCAGCTAAGCGGCTTCAGTTTCTTAGCCTATTTGAGGGCCCTGCCCTCGATGTTCTCCACAGAATTCGTGGAGACAATCTCACATATGAGATGATGAAAGCTGCACTCATTAAGGCGTATGGTCTCACAGTAGACGACGCCAAAGTTCAGTTCATGCGAGCTCGTCTCCAAGACAAGGAGACAGCTGTTCAGTTCCTTGATCGTCTCACAGCTTACTTAAATGAGTGGATGGAGAAAGATGAAACTCCTTCCACGCGTGAGGGGATAATTGACCTTATGCTGCGTACACAGCTAGAGAGGTCGTGGCCTGCTGAGCTCATAGCACAGCTTAAGATCTGCCAGGTGAAAGATGCCAGCCAAATGGCAGAGAAGGCTGACGCATTCTTTACTGCATATGGGTATCAAACTCGTAAGCAAAACACCTAGAACAGAAAACCTGATAAGTCTGGGAAGCCGTCTCAGACTGAACCCCAGCAACAAGGCCATTCTCAGAATAATGGTCAAGGTCCAAAACCGCAGTGGAAGGACCAGGGGGAAAACACTCAGAAACCTGAGTGGAAGAGTTACAACATGTACCCTAACCAGCAGCAGTATCAGCCACGCAACCGACCGTCGGGACAAACTTTTTCACCACCAGCTCAAAAGAGGCAGGAAGCGAATGCAGCCTTCATTCCTCAGCAGCAGCACGGTGGTCACGTCCCTACCAGTATGGGTTCTCCCCCACAGTTCACTAGTCCCACAGTGACAGTGAACCCCCCTCCACAGATGGCCAATGCTCCATCTTCCCATGCAGTGAGTGCAAACCCTCAAGTATATAACTCTCAAGGCACAATGTTTGCCGCATCAATTCAGCAGCCTCATGAGTGGCTAGCTGCTTCCTCCACAGGCCCTCCCACAGGTGACAGTACCTTCCTTGTTCAGCCAGGGTTTGTGGGAGACATTCCTGTGAAGGTCCTGAGAGACAATGGTTCCTCAGGTTGCTCTGTTAAGCAGAATTTAGTTCGGCCTGAGCAGTATACAGGTCGACAGATCCATGCAAACCTTATTGATGGATCAGTGAGATTGTTCCCTGAGGCATGTATCCAGGTGGCATCTCCATTTTATACTGGTACGACACTTGCAGTTGTCATGCCAGAACCCTTATTTGAACTCATCATCGGCAATATTTCCGGTGTCAAGGATAGTTGCTCCGATGATAACGCTACTCAGACTTTGGCTGCTGCGGTAACACGAGCCACGGCTGAGGCTCCAGACTGTGTCACCCCAGTGATCATTGAATCACCGCAAGATCTGATGTGTAGTCAACTTATTGTGCAAGAACAACATTCTGACCCGACACTTGCTGCCGTGTGGAACAAACAAAAGGGTCAAGTGATAAAGTATTCACGGGGAGGTCGAGCCAAGTTCCTTCGCAAACAAGGACGGCTCTACCATGAGTCACGAACACCCAAGGGCGAGGTTCGACTGCAGTTTGTCGTACCCACCAAGTACCGCCTAGCAGTGTTACAATGGGGTCATTGTTCAGCCTCAGGAGGTCACATGGGCAAAAGGAAGACCCAGGGCCGTATCTGAGCTGACTTTTTCTGGCCAGGGATGGGACGAGACATAGATAGTTTTGTCCGTTCCTGCAGTGTGTGCCAAAGTATCACCACTAATCAGGGACATGCCCTTCCTGTGCCATTTGTAACCACACCCGTAATCTCTGAGACAGTTAAGAGACAGGGTAGTGGTGAAGTGGGTGCAGACCTGACGTCTCCCCATTGGCCCCACAGGACACATTATGTCCAGGGCCTGTACATACATATTATGTACCGTAAGTTAAGGGGGAAGTTGAGAGGCGACTTGAGGCTATGGAAGACCCAAGTTTGCATAAGGATTCTCAGCTTCCCGGTAATAATAGAAGTACTGTAGGTTAAGGGGGAAGTTCGAGAGAGAACTCTGCAGAGGCAACTTGAGGCTATGGAAGACCCAAGTTTGCACAAGGATTCTCAGCTCCCCGATACTAATATAAGTACTGTAGGTTAAGGGGGAAGTTCGAGAGAGAACTCCGCAGAGGCGACTTGAGGCTATGGAAGACCCAAGTTTGCACAAGGATTCTCAGCTCCCCGATACTAATATAAGTACTGTAGGTTAAGGGGGAAGCGAGAACTCCACAAAGGCGACTTGAGGCTATGGAAGACCCGAGTTTGCACAAGGATTCTCAGTTTCCCGGTACTAATAGAAGTACTGTAGGTTAAGGGTGCAGTACGAGAGAGAACTCCGCAAAGGCGACTTGAGGCTATGGAAGACCCAAGTTTGCACAAGGATTCTCAGCTCCCCGATACTAATATAAGTACTGTAGGTTAAGGGGGAAGTGAGAACTCCGCAAAGGCGACTTGATTCTATGCAAGACCCAAGTTTGCACAAGGATTCTCAGCTCCCGATACTAATATAAGTACTGTAGGTTAAGGGGGAAGTGAGAACTCCGCAGAGGCAACTTGAGGCTATGAAAGACCCAAGTTTGCACAAGGATTCTCAGCTCTCCGATACTAATATAAGTACTGTAGGTTAAGGCACAGGTTGAGGACCCGTGTGCAGTTCGAGGCTATGGAAGACCCGAGTTTGCACAGGGATTCTCAACTTGCTGACATAATCGTGTGCTATAATTAATGGCGACCTCGAATGTACGAAGCTTAGGCTGTCACTTGTATTTTTCAGCTAGAGCGTACTTTTCGTAGCATGTACTGATTGCTAGGCAGAGAGAGTAATTGTAACGTAATAAGAATTTTGTCTCATTGACACTTTTGATGCTCCACCTTAATTGGTTTTGCAGGTTCAGCAATGGGTGTAGCAGTTTTGCTGTGCGGGCCAGCTGATCGTCTGCCGCACGCTGCCGCCTCTTCTCCTCTGCGTTCGTTGTCGCCATGTTATTATTTACTATGTCATTTTACACGTAGGTACAGTTACACTACAACTGTCACACCTACACCGTGTATTACATACATCACGCTACGCAACAATTAGTTGTCAGTGTAAATGTAGCGACTTTTTGCTCAGTTTGACCTGAGTACAGGATTTTCACCGTCGTCACGGAGTTTTTCCCTCAAGCTTGCTTCTATTAACGTAAATACGAGGTTTTTTCGCTCAGTGGCGACTGCGACTTTCTCCTGTAGCAGGATAGCACACACACCACAGTGTGAATCTTGTGCGAATGACTTAGGATGTGTACATATATATATATATCCACAAATTTTTTCCCATAAGGAAAAAATTTAATTTTGTAGGGGCGTAATGTCACGAAACAATTCACGACATTTCTCTTTTGTGAGAAGCCACGAACTATTAGTGGAAAACTCACTGTGTATCGCTCAGCTAACTGTTTCTCCCTCCATTTCGGGGTATACTTTCCAAAACATTCGTCACTGTTTTCAAAAGTGACCGATTTAATGCACTTCACTAAGTGCTGTACTGAGCGATACTATTGATCTTTATTGTTCGTCACTGCTTGCCTCTGACCGTTAGAAAATGCGGCTTACTGCTCCTTTTTGTTCCCACGACTTACTCAGTCGAGTGTTTGTTGTGACGGAAGAGGGTCCTGCGCTCCAGAAGTGTGAGAGGTCGCTAGCACCCAAGCTCCACTGAGACAGTTAATCCAGTCCTCCCACCCCCCGGGTGATACATAGCATTCATCGACTGGTATTTCCTTTTTGTATAATCCTAGTTTTAAGAGTTTAGTTAAGGTGTTTTTTCCTAGGCGTAAGTATTTGGCTTTTGTGTGAGTGAGTGAGTGCGTCTCATTTAATTGATTTGAATTGTAACGTTAAATTTATTTTTTGTAATCAATAAATTTAACAGTTCCTTTTCTTGAGCTCAATGTAAAGTAAAATCTTGTTTCATTTCTCCAAATTAAGCTTATTTTCCATATAGCTCCTAGCTTGCATAAACGTTTTACTATTCATAACTGGTACTTAGACCAGTCTTGTTGTATTAACTTAAAATCCGTTGTGCCATAGGAGTTAAGCATCAGCAAGGACCTGATTATTATTATTAGTATTAGTTATTTATTGTCAGGGGTGAAGTAACTTTCTCCAGAGGCTAACAGTACAGTAATTCAGCAATTGTGAGTAACTAGTCTCTGCTGTGTACTGTTGAGAAAGTTTATAAATTCTCGTTCTTAGAGAATCGTAGCAAGTCAGCGTAAAGTAATCGTTGCTTGATGTAGCAAGACAATCATTGTCTCTGCTCTTCAATATTATTGAATATTAATATCAAATTAAATAATATTTAAGCATATATTTCAAAATTACCGTGTTATATAAAAACCCCGTGACAATTGGCGACCTCATTCCAGGATATTAACTCCTAGCTCTAAAGCTATTCACGAGATAGTGCTCACTCATTCATATTTAGGTATTTATAATTAAAGTTTATAGGCACAAGTTTACTGGTGTTTACCGTTAATTTAGCAAGTGAGTTTTTGCTTTATTAATCAATAGAGTACTTAACCCGCGCCGTCCCGAGGACGTACTTCCACGTCCTCACGTTTTGTCACAGCTAATCCCGAGGACGTACTTCAACGTCCTGCAATTGCAAGGTTCATAATTTCCACAATTTTCAATTTTCGCTAGTCATTTTTGGTACGTATACACGGGACACCTGCCTCAACAAGATGCCAGGCAAAGACAATGCCTTACCCAGCATGACCTCCTCCCCCCCCCTGCATGCCCTTTTCTCAGCAATTCACCTGTTATCAGTGACCTGGCCAGTATAGCCATGTCATGCCACGGTACGAAATTCAGGGCCAGAGTGATTCCCCAATCAATGACAATGTGGAGGACAAACTTTACATAGCATTAGAGGAAAAAACAGTTAGAAATGATGATCAGGTAATGTGGCAAAAAAAGGTCAGGTATTAGTGAGTGAAACAATGCTTATAATGCCTATATTACTGCTTGAAAACCAATATACTTTTGTACTACATATAAATTCGTAACAGTAAATAAATAAATACCGTTTATGAGTGGTGTGAAATAGTTATCCTCCCATAGAACTCGTTTTCTTTGGTGCCAGCCTGATAGAAAACCCAGTAAAGTAAGGAGGCTCTCCTACCTGTAATGAGTATTTTAAACCTCAGGTGAGCGATTTCTCTATGAGTTTTTGATGTTTCTCACCAAAAGCGAAAGTTTTAGCAAAAAAAAAAAAAAAAGGTCGAAAATTGCCCGGGATTGGGGGGTACCAGTGGTCGAAAAGTGGCCGGGACGGGGCGGGTTAACTCTAGTTTATTCTTGGTAACGCCAGACGATTTTATTCGCTCCTGGGAAGTCGGCGTACCCATTGTGTTTATCATTGAGTCTTCCCAGTCATTTACATTTTTGATTTATTCTTTGCCAGTTAACTAGATAAGACTGGTCACCACTAGCTTGTGTCTGTATTCTTTATTTGTATTATTAGCATTCGTTTGCGAAGCAGTCAGTGCTCAGTTTCGTTTGCTTAATAAATTAGCGCCATGGCAGCCAGTGCTTATGTACAGGAAGCCAAAGATATGGGTCTTACTGACCCAGAGAAAATACAGAGTTACGTTCTCTCACGGTTCAATTACGAGCAAGAACGTGAGAAAGACGCTCGTGAACGTGAGCGAGAACAGCGCGAATATGAGCGAGAACAGCGTGAACACGAACAAAAACAACGCGAGCTCGAGTTAGAAAAAGAGCGAGAACAGCGCGAACACGAGCTAGTACAAGAGCGAGAACAGCGCGAATACGAGCGTGAACAACGAGAGAAAGAACGAGAACATGAACTTGAAGTGCTGAAGCTCAAGCGAGATTCCTTGGCTTCAGACACGTCTGGTGCAGTTGGTCCAAGCTCCACGAGCGTTCTCCCTGCACATGTCCTGGCGACCCCACGCATCAAGCTTCCTTCATACAAGGAAAGCGAGCGAATCGAGCCGTACATAGCTCGTTTTGAGGACATGGCAGACATGTATCAACTGGTTGAGGCAGCTAAGCGGTTTCAGTTTCTTAGCCTATTTGAGGGCCCTGCCCTCGATATTCTCCACAGAATTCGTGGAGACAATCTCACATATGAGATGATGAAAGCTGCACTCATTAAGGCGTATGGTCTCACAGTAGACGACGCCAAAGTTCAGTTCATGCGAGCTCGTCTCCAAGACAAGGAGACAGCTGTTCAGTTCCTTGATCGTCTCACAGCTTACTTAAATGAGTGGATGGAGAAAGATGAAACTCCTTCCACGCGTGAGGGGATAATTGACCTTATGCTGCGTACACAGCTAGAGAGGTCGTGGCCTGCTGAGCTCATAGCACAGCTTAAGATCTGCCAGGTGAAAGATGCCAGCCAAATGGCAGAGAAGGCTGACGCATTCTTTACTGCATATGGGTATCAAACTCGTAAGCAAAACACCTGGAACAGAAAACCTGATAAGTCTGGGAAGCCGTCTCAGACTGAACCCCAGCAACAAGGCCATTCTCAGAATAATGGTCAAGGTCCAAAACCGCAGTGGAAGGACCAGGGGGAAAACACTCAGAAACCTGAGTGGAAGAGGTACAACAAGTACCCTAACCAGCAGCAGTATCAGCCACGCAACCGACCGTCGGGACAAACTTTTTCACCACCAGCTCAAAAGAGGCAGGAAGCGAATGCAGCCTTCATTCCTCAGCAGCAGCACGGTGGTCACGTCCCTACCAGTATGGGTTCTCCCCCACAGTTCACTAGTCCCACAGTGACAGTGAACCCCCCTCCACAGATGGCCAATGTTCCATCTTCCCATGCAGTGAGTGCAAACCCTCAAGTATATAACTCTCAAGGCACAATGTTTGCTGCATCAATTCAGCAGCCTCATGAGAGGCTAGCTGCTTCCTCCACAGGCCCTCCCACAGGTGACAGTACCTTCCTTGTTCAGCCAGGGTTTGTGGGAGACATTCCTGTGAAGGTCCTGAGAGACAATGGTTCCTCAGGTTGCTCTGTTAAGCAGAATTTAGTTCGGCCTGAGCAGTATACAGGTCGACAGATCCATGCAAACCTTATTGATGGATCAGTGAGATTGTTCCCTGAGGCATGTATCCAGGTGGCATCTCCATTTTATACTGGTACGACACTTGCAGTTGTCATGCCAGAACCCTTATTTGAACTCATCATCGGCAATATTTCCGGTGTCAAGGATAGTTGCTCCGATGATAACGCTACTCAGACTTTGGCTGCTGCGGTAACACGAGCCACGGCTGAGGCTCCAGACTGTGTCACCCCAGTGATCATTGAATCGCCGCAAGATCTGATGTGTAGTCAACTTGTTGTGCAAGAACAACATTCTGACCCGACACTTGCTGCCGTGCGGAACAAACAAATGGGTCAATTGATAAAGTATTCACGGGGAGGTCGAGCCAAGTTCCTTCGCAAACAAGGACGGCTCTACCATGAGTCACGAACACCCAAGGGCGAGGTTCGACTGCAGTTTGTCGTACCCACCAAGTACCGCCTAGCAGTGTTACAATGGGGTCATTGTTCAGCCTCAGGAGGTCACATGGGCAAAAGGAAGACCCAGGGCCGTATCCGAGCTGACTTTTTCTGGCCAGGGATGGGACGAGACATAGATAGTTTTGTCCGTTCCTGCAGTGTGTGCCAAAGTATCACCACTAATCAGGGACATGCCCTTCCTGTGCCATTTGTAACCACACCCGTAATCTCTGAGACAGTTAAGAGACAGGGTAGTGGTGAAGTGGGTGCAGACCTGACGTCTCGCCCATTGGCCCCACAGGACACATTATGTCCAGGGCCTGTACATACATATTATGTACCGTAAGTTAAGGGGGAAGTTGAGAGGCGACTTGAGGCTATGGAAGACCCAAGTTTGCATAAGGATTCTCAGCTTCCCGGTACTAATAGAAGTACTGTAGGTTAAGGGGGAAGTTCGAGAGAGAACTCTGCAGAGGCGACTTGAGGCCATGGAAGACCCAAGATTGCACAAGGATTCTCAGCTCCCCGATACTAATATAAGTACTGTAGGTTAAGGGGGAAGTTCGAGAGAGAACTCCGCAGAGGCGACTTGAGGCTATGGAAGACCCAAGTTTGCACAAGGATTCTCAGCTCCCCGATACTAATATAAGTACTGTAGGTTAAGGGGGAAGCGAGAACTCCGCAAAGGCGACTTGAGGCTATGGAAGACCCGATTTTGCGCAAGGATTCTCAGCTTCCCGGTACTAATAGAAGTACTGTAGGTTAAGGGGGAAGTTCGAGAGAGAACTCCGCAAAGGCGACTTGAGGCTATGGAAGACCCAAGTTTGCACAAGGATTCTCAGCTCCCCGATACTAATATAAGTACTGTAGGTTAAGGGGGAAGTGAGAACTCCGCAAAGGCGACTTGAGGCTATGGAAGACCCAAGTTTGCACAAGGATTCTCAGCTCCCCGATACTAATATAAGTACTGTAGGTTAAGGGGGAAGTGAGAACTCCGCAGAGGCAACTTGAGGCTATGAAAGACCCAAGTTTGCACAAGGATTCTCAGCTCTCCGATACTAATATAAGTACTGTAGGTTAAGGCACAGGTTGAGGACCCGTGTGCAGTTCGAGGCTATGGAAGACCCGAGTTTGCACAGGGATTCTCAACTTGCTGACATAATCGTGTGCTATAATTAATGGCGACCTCGAATGTACGAAGCTTAGGCTGTCACTTGTATTTTTCAGCTAGAGCGTACTTTTCGTAGCATGTACTGATTGCTAGGCAGAGAGAGTAATTGTAACGTAATAAGAATTTTGTCTCATTGACACTTTTGATGCTCCACCTTAATTGGTTTTGCAGGTTCAGCAATGGGTGTAGCAGTTTTGCTGTGCGGGCCAGCTGATCGTCTGCCGCACGCTGCCGCCTCTTCTCCTCTGCCTTCGTTGTCGCCATGTTATTATTTACTATGTCATTTTACACGTAGGTACAGTTACACTACAACTGTCACACCTACACCGTGTATTACATACATCACGCTACACAACAATTAGTTGTCAGTGTAAATGTAGCGACTTTTTGCTCAGTTTGACCTGAGTATGGGATTTTCACCGTTGTCACGGAGTTTTTCCCTCAAGCTTGCTTCTATTAACGTAAATACGAGGTTTTTTCGCTCACTGGCGACTGCGACTTTCTCCTGTAGCAGGATAGCACACACACCACAGTGTGAATCTTGTGCGAATGACTTAGGATGTGTACATATATATATATATCCACAAATTTTTTCCCATAAGGAAAAAATTTAATTTTGTAGGGGCGTAATGTCACGAATCAATTCACGACATTTCCCTTTTGTGAGAAGCCACGAACTATTAGTGGAAAACTCACTGTGTATCGCTCAGCTAACCGTTTCTCCCTCCATTTCGGGGTATACTTTCCAAAACATTCGTCACTGTTTTCAAAAGTGACCGATTTAATGCACTTCATTAAGTGCTGTACTGAGCGATACTATTGATCTTTATTGTTCGTCTCTGCTTGCCTCTGACCGTAAGAAAATGCGGCCTACTGCTCCTTTTTGTTCCCACGACTTACTCAGTCGAGTGTTTGTTGTGACGGAAGAGGGTCCTGCTCTCCAGAAGTGTGAGAGGTCGCTAGCACCCAAGCTCCACTGAGACAGTTAATCTAGTCCTCCCACCCCCCCGGGTGATACATAGCATTCATCGACTGGTATTTCCTTTTTGTATAATCCTAGTTTTAAGAGTTTAGTTAAGGTGTTTTTTCCTAGGCGTATTTAGCTTTTGTGTGAGTGAGTGAGTGCGTCTCATTTAATTGATTTGAATTGTAACGTTAAATTTATTTTTTGTAATCAATAAATTTAACAGTTCCTTTTCTTGAGCTCAATGTAAAGTAAAATCTTGTTTCATTTCTCCAAATTAAGCTTATTTTCCCTATAGCTCCTAGCTTGCATAAACGTTTTACTATTCATAACTGGTACTTAGACCAGTCTTGTTGTATTAACTTAAAATCCGTTGTGCCATAGGAGTTAAGCATCAGCAAGGACCTGATTATTATTATTAGTATTAGTTATTTATTGTCAGGGGTGAAGTAACTTTCTCCAGAGGCTAACAGTACAGTAATTCAGCAATTGTGAGTAACTAGTCTCTGCTGTGTACTGTTGAGAAAGTTTATAAATTCTCGTTCTTAGAGAATCGTAGCAAGTCAGCGTAAAGTAATCGTTGCTTGATGTAGCAAGACAATCATTGTCTCTGCTCTTCAATATTATTGAATATTAATATCAAATTAAATAATATTTAAGCATATATTTCAAAATTACCGTGTTATATAAAAACCCCGTGACAATTGGCGACCTCATTCCAGGATATTAACTCCTAGCTCTAAAGCTATTCACGAGATAGTGCTCACTCATTCATATTTAGGTATTTATAATTAAAGTTTATAGGCACAAGTTTACTGGTGTTTACCGTTAATTTAGCAAGTGAGTTTTTGCTTTATTAATCAATAGAGTACTTAACCCGCACCGTCCCGAGGACGTACTTCCACGTCCTCACGTTTTGTCACAGCTAATCCCGAGGACGTACTTCAACGTCCTGCAATTGCAAGGTTCATAATTTCCACAATTTTCAATTTTCGCTAGTCATTTTTGGTACGTATACACGGGACACCTGCCTCAACAAGATGCCAGGCAAAGACAATGCCTTACCCAGCATGACCTCCTCCCCCCCCCCTGCATGCCCTTTTCTCAGCAATTCACCTGTTATCAGTGACCTGGCCAGTATAGCCATGTCATGCCACGGTACGAAATTCAGGGCCAGAGTGATTCCCCAATCAATGACAATGTGGAGGACAAACTTTACATAGCATTAGAGGAAAAAACAGTTAGAAATGATGATCAGGTAATGTGGCAAAAAAAGGTCAGGTATTAGTGAGTGAAACAATGCTTATAATGCCTATATTACTGCTTGAAAACCAATATACTTTTGTACTACATATAAATTCGTAACAGTAAATAAATAAATACCGTTTATGAGTGGTGTGAAATAGTTATCCTCCCATAGAACTCGTTTTCTTTGGTGCCAGCCTGATAGAAAACCCAGTAAAGTAAGGAGGCTCTCCTACCTGTAATGAGTATTTTAAACCTCAGGTGAGCGATTTCTCTATGAGTTTTTGATGTTTCTCACCAAAAGCGAAAGTTTTAGCAAAAAAAAAAAAAAGGTCGAAAATTGCCCGGGATTGGGGGGTACCAGTGGTCGAAAAGTGGCCGGGACGGGGCGGGTTAACTCTAGTTTATTCTTGGTAATGCCAGACGATTTTATTCGCTCCTGGGAAGTTGGCGTACCCATTGTGTTTATCATTGAGTCTTCCCAGTCATTTACATTTTTGATTTATTCTTTGCCAGTTAACTAGATAAGACTGGTCACCACTAGCTTGTGTCTGTATTCTTTATTTGTATTATTAGCATTCGTTTGCGAAGCAGTCAGTGCTCAGTTTCGTTTGCTTAATAAATTAGCGCCATGGCAGCCAGTGCTTATGTACAGGAAGCCAAAGATATGGGTCTTACTGACCCAGAGAAAATACAGAGTTACGTTCTCTCACGGTTCAATTACGAGCAAGAACGTGAGAAAGACGCTCGTGAACGTGAGCGAGAACAGCGCGAATATGAGCGAGAACAGCGTGAACACGAACAAAAACAACGCGAGCTCGAGTTAGAAAAATAGCGAGAACAGCGCGAACACGAGCTAGTACAAGAGCGAGAACAGCGCGAATACGAGCGTGAACAACGAGAGAAAGAACGAGAACATGAACTTGAAGTGCTGAAGCTCAAGCGAGATTCCTTGGCTTCAGACACGTCTGGTGCAGTTGGTCCAAGCTCCACGAGCGTTCTCCCTGCACATGTCCTGGCGACCCCACGCATCAAGCTTCCTTCATACAAGGAAAGCGAGCGAATCGAGCCGTACATAGCTCGTTTTGAGGACATGGCAGACATGTATCAACTGGATGAGGCAGCTAAGCGGCTTCAGTTTCTTAGCCTATTTGAGGGCCCTGCCCTCGATATTCTCCACAGAATTCGTGGAGACAATCTCACATATGAGATGATGAAAGCTGCACTCATTAAGGCGTATGGTCTCACAGTAGACGACGCCAAAGTTCAGTTCATGCGAGCTCGTCTCCAAGACAAGGAGACAGCTGTTCAGTTCCTTGATCGTCTCACAGCTTACTTAAATGAGTGGATGGAGAAAGATGAAACTCCTTCCACGCGTGAGGGGATAATTGACCTTATGCTGCGTACACAGCTAGAGAGGTCGTGGCCTGCTGAGCTCATAGCACAGCTTAAGATCTGCCAGGTGAAAGATGCCAGCCAAATGGGAGAGAAGGCTGACGCATTCTTTACTGCATACGGGTATCAAACTCGTAAGCAAAACACCTGGAACAGAAAACCTGATAAGTCTGGGAAGCCGTCTCAGACTGAACCCCAGCAACAAGGCCATTCTCAGAATAATGGTCAAGGTCCAAAACCGCAGTGGAAGGACCAGTGTGAATACACTCAGAAACCTGAGTGGAAGAGTTACTACTAGTACCCTAACCAGCATCTGTATCAGCCACGCAACCGACCGTCGGGACAAACTTTTTCACCACCAGCTCAAAAGAGGCAGGAAGCGAATGCAGCCTTCATTCCTCAGCAGCAGCACGGTGGTCACGTCCCTACCAGTATGGGTTCTCCCCCACAGTTCACTAGTCCCACAGTGACAGTTAACCCCCCTCCACAGATGGCCAATGTTCCATCTTCCCATGCAGTGAGTGCAAACCCTCAAGTATATAACTCTCAAGGCACAATGTTTGCCGCATCAATTCAGCAGCCTCATGAGTGGCTAGCTGCTTCCTCCACAGGCCCTCCCACAGGTGACAGTACCTTCCTTGTTCAGCCAGGGTTTGTGGGAGACATTCCTGTGAAGGTCCTGAGAGACAATGGTTCCTCAGGTTGCTCTGTTAAGCAGAATTTAGTTCGGCCTGAGCAGTATACAGGTCGACAGATCCATGCAAACCTTATTGATGGATCAGTGAGATTGTTCCCTGAGGCATGTATCCAGGTGGCATCTCCATTTTATACTGGTACGACACTTGCAGTTGTCATGCCAGAACCCTTATTTGAACTCATCATCGGCAATATTTCCGGTGTCAAGGATAGTTGCTCCGATGATAACGCTACTCAGACTTTGGCTGCTGCGGTAACACGAGCCACGGCTGAGGCTCCAGACTGTGTCACCCCAGTGATCATTGAATCACCGCAAGATCTGATGTGTAGTCAACTTATTGTGCAAGAACAACATTCTGACCCGACACTTGCTGCCGTGCGGAACAAACAAAAGGGTCAAGTGATAAAGTATTCACGGGGAGGTCGAGCCAAGTTCCTTCGCAAACAAGGACGGCTCTACCATGAGTCACGAACACGCAAGGGCGAGGTTCGACTGCAGTTTGTCGTACCCACCAAGTACCGCCTAGCAGTGTTACAATGGGGTCATTGTTCAGCCTCAGGAGGTCACATGGGCAAAAGGAAGACCCAGGGCCGTATCCGAGCTGACTTTTTCTGGCCAGGGATGGGACGTGACATAGATAGTTTTGTCCGTTCCTGCAGTGTGTGCCAAAGTATCACCACTAATCAGGGACATGCCCTTCCTGTGCCATTTGTAACCACACCCGTAATCTCTAAGACAGTTAAGAGACAGGGTAGTGGTGAAGTGGGTGCAGACCTGACGTCTCGCCCATTGGCCCCACAGGACACATTATGTCCAGGGCCTGTACATACATATTATGTACCGTAAGTTAAGGGGGAAGTTGAGAGGCGACTTGAGGCTATGGAAGACCCAAGTTTGCATAAGGATTCTCAGCTTCCCGGTACTAATAGAAGTACTGTAGGTTAAGGGGGAAGTTCGAGAGAGAACTCCGCAGAGGCGACTTGAGGCTATGGAAGACCCAAGTTTGCATAAGGATTCTCAGCTCCCCGATACTAATATAAGTACTGTAGGTTAAGGGGGAAGTTCGAGAGAGAACTCCGCAGAGGCGACTTGAGGCTATGGAAGACCCAAGTTTGCACAAGGATTCTCAGCTCCCCGATACTAATATAAGTACTGTAGGTTAAGGGGGAAGCGAGAACTCCGCAAAGGCAACTTGAGGCTATGGAAGACCCGAGTTTGCACAAGGATTCTCAGCTTCCCGGTACTAATAGAAGTACTGTAGGTTAAGGGGGAAGTTCGAGAGAGAACTCCGCAAAGGCCACTTGAGGCTATGGAAGACCCAAGTTTGCACAAGGATTCTCAGCTCCCCGATACTAATATAAGTACTGTAGGTTAAGGGGGAAGTGAGAACTCCGCAGAGGCAACTTGAGGCTATGAAAGACCCAAGTTTGCACAAGGATTCTCAGTTCTCCGATACTAATATAAGTACTGTAGGTTAAGGCACAGGTTGAGGACCCGTGTGCAGTTCGAGGCTATGGAAGACCCGAGTTTGCACAGGGATTCTCAACTTGCTGACATAATCGTGTGCTATAATTAATGGCGACCTCGAATGTACGAAGCTTAGGCTGTCACTTGTATTTTTCAGCTAGAGCGTACTTTTCGTAGCATGTACTGATTGCTAGGCAGAGAGAGTAATTGTAACGTAATAAGAATTTTGTCTCATTGACACTTTTGATGCTCCACCTTAATTGGTTTTGCAGGTTCAGCAATGGGTGTAGCAGTTTTGCTGTGCGGGCCAGCTGATCGTCTGCCGCACGCTGCCGCCTCTTCTCCTCTGCCTTCGTCGTCGCCATGTTATTATTTACTATGTCATTTTACACGTAGGTACAGTTACACTACAACTGTCACACCTACACCGTGTATTACATACATCACGCTACACAACAATTAGTTGTCAGTGTAAATGTAGCGACTTTTTGCTCAGTTTGACCTGAGTACGGGATTTTCACCGTCGTCACGGAGTTTTTCCCTCAAGCTTGCTTCTATTAACGTAAATACGAGGTTTTTTCGCTCACTGGCGACTGCGACTTTCTCCTGTAGCAGGATAGCACACACACCACAGTGTGAATCTTGTGCGAATGACTTAGGATGTGTACATATATATATATATCCACAAATTTTTTCCCATAAGGAAAAAATTTAATTTTGTAGGGGCGTAATGTCACGAATCAATTCACGACATTTCCCTTTTGTGAGAAGCCACGAACTATTAGTGGAAAACTCACTGTGTATCGCTCAGCTAACCGTTTCTCCCTCCATTTCGGGGTATACTTTCCAAAACATTCGTCACTGTTTTCAAAAGTGACCGATTTAATGCACTTCACTAAGTGCTGTACTGAGCGATACTATTGATCTTTATTGTTCGTCTCTGCTTGCCTCTGACCGTTAGAAAATGCGGCCTACTGCTCCTTTTTGTTCCCACGACTTACTCAGTCGAGTGTTTGTTGTGACGGAAGAGGGTCCTGCGCTCCAGAAGTGTGAGAGGTCGCTAGCACCCAAGCTCCACTGAGACAGTTAATGCAGTCCTCCCACCCCCCGGGTGATACATAGCATTCATTGACTGGTATTTCCTTTTTGTATAATCCTAGTTTTAAGAGTTTAGTTAAGGTGTTTTTTCCTAGGCGTAAGTATTTAGCTTTTGTGTGAGTGAGTGAGTGCGTCTCATTTAATTGATTTGAATTGTAACGTTAAATTTATTTTTTGTAATCAATAAATTTAACAGTTCCTTTTCTTGAGCTCAATGTAAAGTAAAATCTTGTTTCATTTCTCCAAATTAAGCTTATTTTCCATATAGCTCCTAGCTTGCATAAACGTTTTACTATTCATAACTGGTACTTAGACCAGTCTTGTTGTATTAACTTAAAATCCGTTGTGCCATAGGAGTTAAGCATCAGCAAGGACCTGATTATTATTATTAGTATTAGTTATTTATTTTCAGGGGTGAAGTAACTTTCTCCAGAGGCTAACAGTACAGTAATTGAGCAATTGTGAGTAATTAGTCTCTGTTGTGTACTGTTGAGAAAGTTTATAAATTCTCGTTCTTAGAGAATCGTAGCAAGTCAGCGTAAAGTAATCGTTGCTTGATGTAGCAAGACAATCATTGTCTCTGCTCTTCAATACTATTGAATATTAATATCAAATTAAATAATATTTAAGCATTTATTTAAAAAATACCGTGATATTATAAAAACTCCGTGACATACACACACACCACTCTTGGGAGTGGTGAGAGCCAAATATTGTCATTCTTCTTTATTATTATTCGTAGAAGTGTGTGTGTGTGTGTGTGTGTGTGTGTGTGTGTGTGTGTGTGTGTTAGTAGTAGTAATAGTAGTAGTAGCTGGTGGTGGTCGGAAAGTCAGACCAAAGAAGAGTGGGGTCAGGTGAGAGAGGGTCAGACGGCTGAGCCTGCGTAACATTTACAAGGAGGTGGCAGTTGCTTTCTGGGGAAGGGTAGGGGGATAAGAGGATGAGTGGAGACAATGGACTTTAGTCTGGATGAGAGAGAGAGAGAGAGAGAGAGAGAAGGATAGTACAGAAGGATCGAGTGGCAGATGGGGTAGAGGGAGAGCTTTGCGTGGTCAGTAATTATGGGATCAGGGTTGGGTTGGGCAGGATTGATAAAGGGTGTGAAGGCTTCAGACAAAGAGGCAGATGTAGGGGAGGAATAGGGTGGTCATTATGACTCTGGTGCTAATTGTACTGCACATCAGTGATGGACGCACTGCAGTAGCAGCATGAAGGAATGGATATAAATTCGTTGGAAAATGCACAGAGAAGAATGACAAAAATGAGACATGATATTCGGAACCTTTAATATGAAGACAGACTAACAAGACTAAATTGAGCCTTGAGGACTTAGGATTAAAACAAAGGGCTAGCACACACACACACACACACACACACACACACACACACTTGGGATCATGGAAAGGCAGGTCAGGTAGAGATGCTGGGGCTTCACAATGTGTTAGAGGAGTGGTAGGGTTAGGATATCTGAGTCATACGAGTATTCGTATATCAGGCATACGCCAAGTCTTCTTACTTTTTTTTATGAACATCGTAACCATAACACCAAATTCCCCAAAACGCTCTCAGTCTTTTAAAAAATCGTTCCCTAAAGCGCAATGTACAGCCGTTCAAATTCAAGCGCAAATCATCTTCCAAAGTCGCCCAATCTGGCGCGAAACTCGCGGGACTTGGCAGGACCCTGTGATGTCATGCATGGGCTTCTCCAAAACTTAACCAAGCGTAAGACGACTGTATATTACTTAGACTGTGGTAAAGGCAATGACGAAACCCGGCTACCACATGCTCAGAATTTGATTTTAAAAGTGAATATGAAGCCAGAGTAATTTTTCTTTAATTGTGGTAGCCTAACATGTATGATCTACATTATTAACTCGGAAGTTTCTTTAATGAAACTTATTCTAACTTGTTAGAAACAAAAATAACGAACAAAGTTAATCCAGTATTATCTCGAAAAAAAAAAAATACTGAAAACCAGTGACTTCATACTGCATAAAATTTAATTCTCTTGGGTGCAGTAAAAAATAAATCATGCTAGTTTGGTGAAAATCGTTTGACGCTGGTGATTTTTTTCAATCTTTCAAGAGTGACACTGTGTGCTATGGTGTGTGGGATGGGAGAGAGAGAAAAGAAAATCTGGTGTTTATTACACATTACTTTGCCGCAAAAGATCACATTCACCTCCCTGCGAATAAGTGTTCTGCGTTGCGTAAGATCACTTTAATTATCCCTGGGAGTCGTTTTCGTATGCCCGTAGTTTTCTCATTTTGTAAAGCACATACTTGACTGTGTTCTTACAACACTACAGGAACTGCACCAAACAATTTCTAGTTTACCATCACAACAATACCAGTTTACAGGTATATTGAACTATATTATAAAACTTAGTTACTCTATTATTGCAAGTTCATTTTCACTGCATGGTGTGATCATTTTCCTGTACTTATACTTTTCCATATATTTTAAATTCATATGTAGAAAATTCACTTAGTAAGCCCTTACTCCATTACAGGAACTGCACAAAATTATAACTAGTTTACTATCACAACAAGACCAGTTGCATATATGTTGCACATTACTGTAACACTTAATTGCGCTTGTAGGCTATTGCGAGTTAACTTACAATATGATCTGAGAACGTTTTCTTATACCTGTAATTATCCTTATACTCTAAATTCTTATGTAGTAAATTCACCATCTGTTTACACTATTTACGTCTTCTCATACACCAATGCCTAGTACCTCACCTTGTTGTGGTAACTGAAGAAGTTGTCAGAGCACAGTGTCACCTTGCACTCACCGCACTGGTAGTGCATTTCCATGCATATCTGCTGCCATTGATGACTATTCAGGTAGATATGGCACTGCCTGTACAGCTTTTTCCTTAAAAGTGTGTACCTCAGGTTCATCAAGTTGTGACGTGAGGTAGTCTGCCTGGGTAACCCTGTCATTTATTGCAGTGGCACTGTGTCTCCCCCGTGCAGCTGGCTGAACACGTCCATACTGTGCAAGCAGCTCGTGCTCTGCTTCCTTCCCAAACTGCGTTAGGAAAGACCTGTGCCATTAGCCCGCATGAACAATACGAATGTGTTCAGCACAGTTATATCAAGAAGGTGTAGGAATGCCTTGTACCAACTGCAGCACTTCCTAAGACAGGCAAAGGCACCAATCTGAACATCAGACTTGTCAACGAGCTGCATGTTTATATTATTATCATTGACTGCATGTTTATATTATAATCATTGACTGCATCAGGCTTGACCATGGACTTCTTGGTCCTGCGATCATGCTTCCCAGTGGCCTGCATTACCCCCTTATGAAATGTGGTAAACATATTGACTTTCCACTTACCATGCCAGTGGATGACGAATATGTTACCTCTTAGTGAGTAATGCCCCCTTTTCGGTCTCGTCAGGAAAGGCAAGATTGTGCTTCGTATTGGGCCTGACTGTACCGTAGGTTCGTATCCCATGTTCAAGGAGAAATTTCGTCAATGTTGGGGATGTGTATGCATAATCAGCGATCAGAAAGTGGTTAGGCCCGAAGTGCTTGTCCATTAGCACTTTCACTACTGCACCTGAGAAGCCATGAGGGTCGTCACTTGGGATATTCACATCAGACGCCTTACAGGAGTCTACTGAGGTGTCAGAAGGGTAGGGGATGTCAGCAGACACTGGAGCAGTGTTGCCACCCATGGGGAATTATCCCCAGATTTAGGGAATTTGGGGTACAAATGGGGAAATTGGGGAATCGGCTTTCAACCTGGGGATTTTTTGCCAGTGGCAGGATACTTAACCCATAAATTGAACTGTAGAAATTGAAATAGGTTATTTTTAAATATCGTAATTTCAGTGTGACTATATTTTCTAAAGTGAAACAATAATGCATGTTTTTCTTCATCAATAAAGTTAAAGTCAATATTTCGTGTGCATTCGAATGAAGGAAAATGGGTGACAACAGCAGCAGCAGCAGCAGCAGAGATCAGCTGACTGTTAATACTGATAATGATGCCTTCCACAACTGTACCCATTATTAATTCTCCTGTCCAGAGGCAACTGTACAGAAAAAGAAATTAGACATACCCTAAGTTAACTCAAGAGAAATTTGAGTGATGTTAGTTTGTGTAATGTTTTTCTTCATAATTCAGGGATGCTTTGATGAAGCATAATCTATATTTGTTTCGTATATTGCAAATTCCAAGGCTAACCCAAAAGCAATATGGGTAATATTGTTTCTACCATTCATAAGTGAAGTATAACACTACCCAGGAGCATTTTGTTGACACTGTATGCTTAATGTTCGTCATAACCCCAAACGTACATATCTTCTATAGCCATTGTATTTATTTGCCTCAAAATAATACGATACACAATTAGAAAATAAAAACTGTATTTTAATAAATCAGTTGTGAATAACCATTTCTTCTGAATAAGTTTGCATTATTCTGTCTATTAGATTACACTTGTACAATAATAATTAGAGATTATGATATATTATTACTGAATGGGGAATTTTGGCCAATTTTAGCCTGGAGCTGTGGGGAATTTTGGTTGTCACTGGTTGGCAACACTGCATTGGAGAATCGTCAGCAGATGTTAGAGGATCATCATATTCGCTTTCAAGTGGCATCAGGGAGCTATGGGAGGAGACACGGGAGGGCAATTGGGGTACATCGTTCTCCAAATGATAACTCCTGCTGCCAGATGTCGTCCCACCCCTTGATAATGACGACATCCTTATTTCCATCACCAAGCCAATCGCACTGCCACTCAATCCCTTCCCTGGATTAGCAAGAGATTTGGCAGGGGTGGAGGTGGCGAGGGTTGGGTGGCCGTTCGTAGCAGGAAGCTAATTGGATGATGCAGATTCAGAACCTTTTTTCCTGTACTCCACAGTAGCAAGCGGGAAACTGGTATTGGCACCCATGCGCCTCCTAGAATCCTACGTCACACACTGGTCACCACAGAAAATGGGTAGGAATTCAAACGCTGGCAGGAAATGCAAAGTGTCTATTGCCATCATCCGAGACTCCCCAAACACCTGTTTTATGACGGCCATATAGTGGCTATCATCTGAGCCGTAGGGGTTAATGACTTTCCAATGCCTACTGATACTGATGGCATACATAGTTTTTTAGAACTGCAGGGTTATTACCAATGGTTCATTAATGGCTGTGCGCAAACAGACGCACCTTGAAGAAAATGAGCTTTTTTTTTCTGGAATGATGGTCAAGTTGGTGCCTTTAATTGCTTGAAATGCTCATTTGTTAAGGCTCCTGTATTGGTATTCCTTGCTTAGAATAGTCTTTTCCTTTTCTACTATGTTCTGATACCTCTGATGTTGGTCCGGGCAGGATGTTAATGCAGGTAGACATAGGCAACATGAAAAGTGTAATAGCTTCTGCCAGTCATGTCCTTAACTCTGCACAACATAACTACTGTATAATGCACTGGGAGACAATTTTTGTTTGAACATTGAAACATTTTCATGACATTATACAATATGGGTATCCAGTTCACATGCAGGCAGACAATTTACCTTTGTAACTTGTTTAAAGGCACACCTCTAGATCGTGGTCTTGTCACTAGTGCTGAACGCGTGCATCAGTATATGGTCTCATGTTGTTTTGTTTCTTAGAGTCTGGTGATGATCTGTCTTTATCCTAAGTTGTCAGTTCCAGTGTCTGAGTTTGTGATACTTAAGACAGTTTGCTTTGACAAACGGTCCTCACTGGCAAGACTGTGCCTAACAAAGAAGTCTAGCAGTTGGTTATTCTGATAGACTTGATTCCCACTGCTTTGCTCATTATTCATGACACCCCACGTGCATCTCATCCAGGTAAGGATAAGAGTTTTCGTCAGGCGCATCTCTCGTTCTGGTGGCCTATGATGCATCAGGATGTCCGCGCTCATTGTGATTCTAGTGTTTCTTGTGCTAGACATAAGGAGTCGACTCACCCTCTGGCACTGAATATTTGTTTGTCACAGTTTATCACATTTTACGTTTCTGTGTACGCGTACCTCTGAGAGATAAATCCACGAAGAGTGTTGCATGTCCCTTCATTGATATCATTATTTACCCATGCACAATGCCTAATACGATTATTACAGATGATGATACTGAGTTGATTAACTGTCTTCCAATGGAAGCTTGTCGTCAGTATAGTATTTCTAAGTGCAATGTTGTGCCTCCTGAACCTACATATAATGATCCAATGGAGAGCCAAACTGTAAAGTGATGGAGTGTCAAAGCCAAGGTCTCACAGCATCACATGGGATGTGTGGATCCCTCATACGGCTGCCTCAAACAACTGGTCCATAACAGATCAGTTGGTGAGACGCCATTCATTGTATTTCATGACGCTGGTATCACCTCCCTTACCCATTACTGAAGGCAAAACCATGTACACCATATAACATAGATGACTATACTATGGTAAGACTGTCAGATTTGATTATACTAAGGTAAGACTATCAGATTTCCAAGAAAAAGTCTCAGTATGCTTAGGATAGTTGGGATCTTTCCACTGCAGACATGCTGCACAAACAACACAGTAATGCCTCAAATGTTGATATAAAAGGGAGAGACTTTTTTTTTTTTTTACTCAGGCACAAAACCGTAACTAAAGATGAGAAATTTCAAGAACTGTTACGTGCACTCACCAGTAGGAATAATGAATTAAAGATTAAACTCTGAAACCAAATCGATACAGGATGACTGCTCCTAAATATTTAGCTATTGACGAGTCATCTTTTCCTCTTTCCACACACACACTTCTGTTCCTCCCCCTTCTTCTCTGTACTTGCTTTCTTCTTCTTCCCTCTGCATCTTCACCTGTTAACGATTATCGCCAGAAGCCTCCTTTTGCACAACGCTCTACTGTTCCCTGTGTTTCACCTCATCTAAAAACATTTCTTAATTTGAACTCTTTTTGTAGGTAAGGTATTGGGAGGAGTGTGACTGTCTGTGCACAGCCTGGCCTTTCTTGTTTCATCACATGATTTTGGGGTCCTGGGTCAAGGGCGGTGATGTGTCCCTTTGCCGAAGTCATGGTCATGGAGGACGTGGTACCAGTACGCTATGGTCTTTAACCGCTGATTTTGGTAACTTGAACTGCCAAAATTCCCTGATTAACTCCGTCATTTTCTCACTTTTGAATAGGGTATGGACCAGCAGAGTGATGCTACTTTTTGGACACCCCTGTACGATCCTCTGAAATGGAAATTTACTTATTTAGAAACATAGTTAGTACATTTAAATAGTATGCTTGCAAGTGGTTCTCCTGTTGGATGGTCACGTGTTAAACATTGCTTTTTATTTAGGTCGAGAAATTTTGAGTGGAATCTTTGGCCTCGTGACGTCTAAGGGTCTTTTTGGCTTTCAGTCGCTCTTGGTTCTCAAAACAGGGTCCTTTCTGCTCCTCGTACTTTGTTACAGAAAGGAGAAACAAGACAGGCAGAGACAGGACTCACGTTTCGCCTAAGAGGAATCCTAAAGAATAACAAATAGTGAATACAATGGCCGACTTAGATCAGGCCTGACGTATGGCAACATTCACATCTGACTATGAGCTAAACAGGTGCTCTGGTAGCTAGAAAGTTGGCCATTGGTTTGGCTGACATAAGAAGCCATTGTCTTGGTTAAAATTATCCCTGGATGCAATGAAAGCAGCCTGTAAACACCTGCACCAACTGACATTGTTTTCATAACTTACGAACTTCGACTCCTTCCAACTGATTCGATTACTAGTTTCCAGTGCGTAGTCTGAATCTTTTCATGTCATACTCATGCTGATCATTTTGTTTATATCTCGAAATGTGTCACCTATTATACCTGTTTACAATCCACGCAAAGAACCCTGTACACTCCTTCACTCCGTCCATCTTGCTGTTGCCAGTTGGTGTCGCTAATCCTGGTCATCGTGTTCGTTCGCTCTGAGTTCAGGGCTTGTACAGAATTATCAAAATACCATTTCCAGTTATTGGTAAAAATAGTTTCGGATTAATTCGTCTGGAAATGTATTCGTGAAACCGTGAGTATGGGTGTTGATAAGAATAATTACACCAACTGGAAAAATAAATAAATATATATATAAACAGGGATGTAAAAATAAGATAAAAAAATGAATGAAAATGAAAATCTTTATATATATGAGTATCTGTATCTATATCTATCTACCTAACTATGTCTATATAAATTCTGAAGGTAACAGGTAAACTAACTGCATGCTTCGATATATCAGTGAACGTGTGTCTACACCCATAAAATGTTCAAGGCAATACTATCCAGCAAGAAACATTGTTCATATCGTTTTCCTGTAGATATATTGCTCAGAAGAACTAATGGGTGAGGAAAGCTCCTCTTACTTTAGTTGTGTACAGATAAAGCTAGGATCAACATCTAACTAACCTGCTTCGACAATACGATGTGTGTGATCTGTGCATCTCCACTGCTTTAAATAACATGGTCATATACCTTATATCTTTAGTCCCCTTTTCTAAATCACGCTCTTCTTTCCCCTTCCATCACCACCTTTCCTTGCCTTACCAGCTGTACTTAATTCTTTTCTAAGTCTATATTTTATCTCCTTTCAGTCATGATAATTCTTTCGTTCAACCTTGCAATCCCTCCTTATAGCTTTTTGTATGTTTTCCCAATTTGTTCACCATTTCAAGTCTTTACCTTTTTTTTTTTTTTTTTTTTTTTTCCCGAGAAAACTGGACTGCTTGTAGGTATGCGGAATTAAGTTGGCCATGAAGCTAACAAGGCAATTCTAGAAAATTACTCTTAGATGCCACCAAAATTGAAATTAGGTAGTAAGATGTATTTACTGCAGTTTTTGTATTCCCATCAAGTATCAAATTTTTCCGTTGGTGCTCAATGTTTTTTTTTTTTTTTAATAGTCAGGGGACGTATTTTATTCACTCCACCTACAGACAATTGTGTTCACGTTTAAGAGAAACTATTGGAACTGGAAGAGTTAAATATATCCTTCAACATCCTTTTTCACTCAATGGCATCTCTCTTAAGCTAGATAAAATCGTCTTAAGGTAGCAAGAATATATATGAACATAGTGGAGTGAAAAGATTATTTTAAGGAACTATGTGGACAGACTCCTTTACCTCATTTTTTTCTTCCTGTAGAAAAACTGGGAGCCTAAAGATATTCATTTCTGCCACCATGACATATGCAACAAATCCCAAAATGTTCCATGGATTTAAACTCAGGATGCTTCCCCACTCGCTTGGCCTGTTCCCTGTCCCCCTGACCTACTAACTTCGAGGCTAACTTACGAGCCCTTCCTTCTTCCCTTCCTGAACGAGCCCCGTCCCCTGACAGCTCCATAAATCACGCTCATCCGTCCTTATCCTCACTTACATTTGAACTCACTCTCGCCCTTCCTTACTCTGAATTATACTGTATGTAAGTTCTCGTTCACCTCTTCTTTATCTGCCTTAATATTTACACTCATTTCTTCTTTCTCTGGATTTCATTTGAACTCATCTTACCTTTCCATATTCTGACTTACGTTACTTATTTCCATCCTTTCTGGCTCTGGCTTAGTCACTTTCACCCTTCGTCACTAATTTACATTTGCTTACACTTACCCTTCGTTATTTTGACGCACATGTACTCATTCCCTGTCTTTCTTTTCTTTTTTTTACTTGATTGTTCCTTATCAGTTTTGCTTCCTTCTTCACTTTCTCCTTCCTCATTTCCACCTATTCGCCCTTCAAGTTTTACTCACTTCTCTTCGATCATTTCCTTAATCTCTTGCATAACCATAAATACGCGCAGATTTCTTTTCGTTCATTGATTTTATTCCACACGTTAACCACTTTGTTACGAGAACCTGCTTTATATAGTTATCATCCTTGTTCCATTCAGATGGCTTTATTCAGCTTTGGAGAGACTTTTTGACCAGGAGGGGTTAAATATTGCTTCCATGTACAGCTCCGTTCAGAAATTTGTACTACACCCAAAAAGGAAGGCACAAGCCTCGGTCGGCTCTTTCTGGACGACATGTTAATACCCCGAACTTCTCGCCACCACAGAGAGAGCAGCAAGTACCGGAGCAGTTTCAGTCACACAGCGAATGCTAAAATTGTAATGAAATGGATATTTACTTAAATATTGGCAAGTATTATTACAGATTAATGAAGGCAATACCTGGACATTCTGCAGCTGTGATGAAAACATGTATACAAATAATAATTTCAAATACACAAATAGAGGGAAATGAAGATAATGTCTGATATGATGCATTAAATGATTTATGAGTTTAATACTCTCTCACTGAAACACACACACACACACACACACACACACACACACACACGAACAACAACAGCCACTACGACAACCGATGCCACCACCTGCCATCCACCGCAACCAGCGACCACCACCCCACCACCAACGCCGCCGCCACCACCCACCAAAACAGTCGCAGCCACCACCCACCACCACCATCGCCACGTGCCAACATCCACCATTCACCACCATCACCGCCGACTCCTAAACAAATCGCATATGAAGGAAAATACATTGAAGTAGTCTATTTCATCCGTCCTATTTGTGTGGAAAGGCCATGGAACACAATATACCGTAGTTATTACGAGTGAGTGATCTTGTTTCTAGCAGGCGCTTGATAATAAAATAATAAGGATAATTATACGGATGTTTTCAAACATCCGTATAATTATCCTTTCTCGTATATATTCTCGTATAAGGTAGATATAAGGAAAAGAAGGCAAAATTTCATACCACTGTAGATTATATAAAAAATATCATTATTTGTAATAATGCATACATCCTAAATATAATGGTAACTGTTGGCTAACTTTTCACATCAGTATCGGGTACAGCTTCCCTCTTTCTCAATCACTGCTTGCAGCCTGTCAGGCAAGGAGCTTACAAGGCCACGGATGAAGTCGTGTTTGCGTCGGCAAACTTCCCACTGGGCGATTACGTGGTTGAGCAGTCCATTTCTTGTCCTCTCGTCTCCTAGCTGCCAGGTATTAACCATTTCAGCCCTACATGTTCTGTTACATTTACATCGGCCCCCTTGTCAGGCCAGTCTAAGAGCTGAAGTGTGTCCTGTCTCTGAAACCACTGCTGTACTACACGTGCGGTGTGGATGAGGCACCGGTCATGCATGAAAATAACAGGTCCATCTGGGAACAGGAAACTCTTTGCCCGTAATGATGACAGGAAACATTCTCCAGGATATGGACGTATTAGTCAGCAGTAAAACTCCCCTCGTGCTGAACATGTCACCCAGGCCATGTAGAGTCAGGTATCCCCCAGATATTACTGGGAACGTGACCCGATCGTGTCTCCTTACAAATGTTGACCCTCTCGTATCTGCATGTGGAATATATATATATTTACTTTTTTTTTTATTGCAGCTATTTGACAATACTAGTTGATAACATGTCCCCCTGCCTGACCTTATATTATTTAGAACTGATTCATCAAACTTTTTTTGGTGCTAATGTCTTTGTGCAAAGAAAACAGAGGCAAAGACTAGAAGGAATCATGTCTTTTTCTTGGGCAATCTGAACAGGATAAGACCAAAATATGGAATCCTGATTCTCTTAGATGCCGGACCATATTGTCTTTAAAAGACTGGAGTTGAAGGACGGAGGGGTTTGCAGACTGCGGAAGACAGTTTTATAATTGACCTGTTCTATATTTGAAGGTCTGAATATTGGTTAACTATTGTAACAGAGGTGGACAGAAAACAGATGACTGCAACAAAGACAGAGGCTGGAGGGGGGCAATAAGAGTAGGGAATTTTATCAGTAATAAAAATGGTAATATCATATACCTGGTGTTGTTTCCCCTCCAGCAGTGAACCCTGCCATGTGAGGTGGAGGAGAAACACTTCTCATCCGCGAAGATGACACGCTACCAAAAGTCTAGGTTTTCCTGGGAACAGCGTTGAGCAAAAACTAACCTCCCCGCTCTGTGCTGTTGTGCCAAGTTCTTTCATTGCTGGATTTCTAAGGTGTATGCCAGGGCCATGCAGCCTTCGCCTGACAGTCAGTGCAGACACTTCTAAATGAATACTGTCCCTTACCGCCACCGCGTTCGTAAGAGGTGTTGCCTCTGCTGGTGCGACTATACCAGCATATTCAGCCTGGGTGGTTCTTCGAGGGGCTCCCGTCCTTTCTGTCAAGAAAGTATTTGCTATTACTAAATATGGCAATAATAAAAATCAACGCCGGAAGTTGAGTTTGCAAACAACATTATGTATACTAGTGTTAAAATAAATTATTTGATATGTAAATATTGTTACAAGGGCAACAGTTGTACTAAACAAACTGCTGCCTATAAAGCTAGTGGTGTAGCAAAGCTAAATGCTGCTAAAGGCAAGATATCCTAGTTTCACCCCATTACTGCATGGAACAGCCCTGCAGAGGCGATTGCTTGCCTGCGGTTCATGGCTCAGCTCGTCCAGACAGACCAGGGTTACTCAACAACAACAACAAAAACAACAACAGCTACATAAGGAGATGGGAATTGAAGTTTCGTTCTTTGAATAATTAGGACTGATTTGTATGTGACCGTCATAGCTAAGTCAAAACCCTGTCAGTTCCTTCCAAAGAAACGTAAACTCACAAATATCCATTCCACTGAGATGCCTGGACACACTGTGTTTGAAATAATGTGACACTGCATTGGAAAAAGACATGCTAAGACATTTCAACAAATAACCAGTCGTAAACAAGAAATGCAGATTACCAGTTAACTGTTGCATTACACAGCGGGTGAGAGGGTGTGGCAAGGCTGGTCCCTCTTTTCCGTCATAATGGGGGGAGAGATGCAAGCAGAGAATTCAAAGGAACAGTGGTGTGTGTGTGTGTGTGTGTGTGTGTGTGGAGAGAGAGAGAGAGAGAGAGAGAGAGAAAGAGGCCAAAGGGAGTCAGCAGAGTTAAGAAGAAAGATTATAAATCAGTGCACTATGTATTAAACCCGGAAAGTGTGTGTAATATGCATACTTTGGTCTGACATGAATCTGACATGGATAAGCTTCATCATCACAAAACAAAGCCTTAAAGAATAAGTACACTACGCATCAAAATCATAAGTATAGATCACTTTCATCAAGAAGGAAAAATATTGTCAAAGATCATATGAATACCAGAGACACACATTGAATTACGTCAGCTCAATGCCCATACCACCCTTGCAATTTCATGTTGCATCACCTTCACCAAAAAATAAACAAACGAACAATTGCCCAACACAACATAGAGCATCTTGACAACTTAGCCCCTCTCCATCAAATAATACAGATCATAGATCGCCCAACACTGTAAATCACAGACACATACAGTGCATAAACACCTAGCTGTTAGGCACCAAAGCCATCCAAGCCCTTCAGCCAAACAACGTCCTTCGTGAACCACCACTAGACATTCACGCCTCAGAAAGTTCCCTACCCAGAGAGGCGCGAGAACACATATACTCAGTATTTTTTTATAATTGAGGCGAAAATGCACTTGACAGGTTGGTGATGATTGGCTGAATGCAACACGTGTGAATTTCATCCTCATATTTCAAATAATTACCAGGTAATGCCACGTTACTTGGTAATTATTTGAAATACAACAATGTTATTCGGACATGTCGCATTCAGCCAGTCATCACCAACCTGTCAAATGCATCTTCGCCTCAGTAAAAAAATAATGAGTGTAGTCAGACTGAGATGTGGTCACCACCTTTCCCTGGTACGATACCGACACAAAATACAAGTCACAAACAAGTTGCTTTGCCCACACTGCAAGGCAGCCCTCCTCGCCACAGCACATTCATTCACCACATGCACATTACTATTGCAACACGGTCTTTCAGTATAACCTCAACTAAAGACTTATGCATGCGACCGGTAGAAGCTTCCGATTTCCACTGGGATCCCAACGAGATGAATCTGGTGTTGCAGTAACAACAATTACAACATCCTAACCTCCGCCCGCTTTCAAACTCGAATTACTTTTTCACCACCTTATCAAGATCCATTCTCTCTTCATGACAATGCCAACTATATACTTGTATCTTATCAACAAGCTTCCTCACACCAACAATTTCTCAATTCATAATATTCCTTATTCAACCCATTTTACGCACTCCACACACATTCCAAGAGAAGTCCCATTTCCAATGCCCTTAATCTATAATTTTCGCCCTTATGCCATACAAAAAGTTTCAAGAGATTACACACACACACACACACACACACACACACACACACACACACACACACACACACACACACACACACACACACACACACTCACTCCCATACGCCCACACGCACATCCACACACCCACACCCACACCTCCATATCCCCACCCCCACACCCAGTGTGGACAATGCATCACTGAACCGATATCTGATATTTTGTGAAACACCAAGACAAAGTCCAGCAAACATTGGCTGGGAAAGTATTACGGACCATTATGTATTGCATGTAAGTCATGAATTTACTAGGCATAATGACTATTCAGGTGTGAGGTGTGTGGACCTGAAAAAAGCAACAAAAGAAGCGAAGTGAACATCGGCCACTGTGCATGACGCCGCCCACTGGCTCTGGCAGCCACTAGTAATGTGAATGTAGTGCAGGGGATACCTGTCCATGGAAATAATGCATAATAATTTTAACTATTTTTACACCCGTTGCAGATTCTTTCCATTAGTCACCCACACTACGTCAAAAAGTAAAGTGAGAATGTTTATTACATACTCAGGATGTAATTTGCCACCCTCCCAAAAGCTCATGCTCGAGAAGGTTGCAAACCCACTCCCACCCTCTGCCCCCTTCCTACGCTACTGTATACACCGTAGCTATTTTCACTGAAATCTTCCATAGGGACCGAAAACTACTTTTAGTTTCTACTAGCACTGGAATATAATGGGGAGCTATTGTTCACAATTATTCATTATTAGTATAACTCTACTGTAATACAAAAGACTTATGATCGAAGTTGGTCCTGAAGGTTGCCATGCTCCTCCCATCTCTTTATCCTCTTCATTACAGTTTTCGTAGTGAGGCAAAGCTGATGCGCTATTGCCCTGATGGAAAAGCCATAATCACGTAGTGCGATAATTTGACCTCTAAGCACGAATTTGTCGTCTCGCCGATTCACGTCGACTTACTGGGGCACATGAAGCCTATGAGCAGAGGATAGCCAAAATACCTCGGCTGACTCCCCCCCCCCCTCCACACCCGAGAGAGAGAGAGAGAGAGAGACCGACGGTTATGTAGGGGAAATATCATGTAAGCTACTTCATGTTAAAACATGTGATTTCCATTATTCCTTAGACTCCACCAATCGTCTTCATCTAGTTTTGAGTATGAATATGAGTTTTAGCTGTTCAGATGTTTCTTAAATATTTGAAGATCTTGATTGCATACAAATTATTTTTGGCTGCTTGGATTTTCCTTGAAGCTGTAGAACTGTTCATAGATACTGAGCTAAGATGGTTCGCTGAAATACTGCCCGTGTCTAGGGAGTAAGACATATGATAACTCACTAGCTCGCATAATTACATTGATTCATAGTCGACCTTCTCATATTCTGGTAGGCTACGTGCTTTTCCTGCTATTTATTATTGTATTATATTTTCTGAGGCAGGCGAATATAAACTTACTTTCATAATTAAATCAGCAGTAAGATCGAATAATAGCTAAGAGTATGAAAATAACATTTTCATATCATTTAACAGTTGGTGAGCGAATGACACTGCTTCGATACTAACCAAATTCTGGATGCTCATGGGAGGTTCGAAGCTATAACCTGTCGCCGGGGAAGGAGGGGCCGAGACTAGCGCTTTAAACAATGGGTGTAGTACGAACTTCTGAACGGAGCTGTACCTTTCTGCTACCAGCTTTCACCGTAAAGCCAAGAGCAATAGTTCTAAGGTAGGAGGATTAAAAAAATAAAATACGTCACCGGACTGAAGGAGTTAACCTGAGGCCTGCGTCCTTATGCCAGCCACAGTCCCCAAGTACATGTAGATTAACTATTCAGGACTATGGCATCTTTTTCTAAACATTGCCGATAACACAGGACTATCAGTAAGTGCGATAATGCCTACCATATAGTTCGTAATATGTTGGTATGGCTCATGTTCAGATGATGTCTAGTACATAAAGTATAGGGGCCCGTGTACCAAAATGCTCACACAACTACACCCTTACCCATTCGCACACCTACACCCACAGCCACACTTGCATTCACACCCACTTCCATCCACAAGCCTTGTTCACAGTCACACCAGCACCCTCAGCTTCAACCATATACACACTCTCACCAACTACACACACACGGTCACACTCACATCCACAGCACACCCACATCCACACCCACACCCACACTCGCATCTATTGCCACAGTCATACCCACATTTAACCGACATTCACATTCATATCTATACCCACCCCCACGCCCACACTTACAACAACACTGACATTCACCACCTGCATCCACATCCACATCTGCAGTGAAGTCCTCATTTACACTTCCACAGACACCCTCATCCTCACACGTACCCACACCTACAGCCACACTCACACTTACACCCGCATACATATCCACATCCACACTCTCACTCTTACGTGCACCAACAACCATACTCAATTCCACACTCACATTCACATCCACACTCTCACCTACACCCACTCCCTCACCCTCACCCACATCCACACATACCCAGAAGCCACAGCCACAATCATAGCCACCCCCACACCCACAAAATACCCATCGCCATTGCATACCACCTAATGAGGGAGTGACAAGCGTGTATCTATTTTTTTATTTTTTATGTTATTTTATCTTGCCAATTTCCCGTGAGCTGTATGAAGATTGAGTGCACAAAAAATATCTTGACTCTCATTGCTCTTTGTCTCTGTGGCTTTGGAGTTGACCTGAGCATCCTGACCCTTCTGACGAGGGCACACCGTCACGTGGAGAGGATTCATTTGACACCCTAGCCGTAAAAAATATCTCATAACTACGGCGTGTAAACCGCGAATGAACGGGCGGTAAACAGGAAACTCTCATCCTGGTTCAACCGTATAAGGTCTTGACTTCATTTCCGAGAGTAAAATGTAAGTACAGGTTAAAAGAAATATGAATTGCGTGGCAACTGAAGGCAAAGAATTTATGATAAGTGATGATGATTAAAGATATGCCAATTTACGAGAGCAAATCTGAAAGTGGACCAAATTCTAAAAAAAAAGGAAGCAAAAGACCTAACAATGTACTTGTGATGACAGTAAATTAAATAAACGAAACATTTCTTTATTTTCTCATACAGCGGTGCGTTACGTTAAAAAAATATTAAAATGTTTCTATTAACGCTACATCGGAGGTGGTTTACAGTCTTCTGGTTTTTATTTTCGTTTTCCTGACAAAACATAGGGCACTTCGCCACGACACTTGCCCCATCATTGAGAAGCGACTTTTATTATATACGTTGCTTGTCTGTGCTGGTGTGTCAGTGTAACTCCAGAACAGAACACCTGCTGAATGTAACCCTAGTCTTTACACAGTTGCTCATGTAGCTCACTGATATGTAGCCGTAGCTAGTTCTATACGTTTTGTCCGCCGTTGGGCCTCCGTGGATGGGATGTGTTTGTCATGTACCGTAACTGTTTGGTTGCACGAAATTGGCCTTAAAGTTCAAGTGGCGTCTTCCTCATTTGCTTGTCTTGTTTCTCTCTTATGAAGTGTATATACCCCTTCACATTATCCCTGTGGTTTACTCATCAGTGTCAGATGGAACCAAATATAGTAATATATTGCACTCTACATATTATAGGAACGGATGAATGTGGATTCTGTACAACGATAATCTGACTGGATATTGTGGAGAATATTTAGCTTGGGACTTCAAAATACACCAAGATCTTCCCAACCTTGTTTGAAATAGCGACACATATATTGTTTTTCACAAAATCAGAATTGCCACCTGATTAGATGTATTTTGGGCAGCCTTTCATTATATTTTCAAAATTATAATGTAAAAATAAGTAGCATCGGATGTTTTAACATACTCGTATATTTAATTGTGAATAATTTTTGACCTAAGACCCCCAAATGCCTAACATGGAGCACTCAGAGAATGCAACACCCAGGCCTGTCATCTGGCCTACCGGACGAATATTTGAATCTGCCTTGGAACTCTGACCTTCATGTGATAACTCTCAACACCTATGTACTTCATTCTCGCCCTTACAACTTGGATTCAGATCGATGATAACTGTCTGAGTTGACTTTGCCCAGTGATCTTGACCTTTGACATTTTCCTCCTTGTCACCTTCACCTTCGACTGATGGTTCTCAAAAATAAAATAACTTAAGCATTTCTGCCAAGTGTTGTCTACAACAAATAAAAACTGTTTCAGTTGACCTCACTTTGTGGCACCGACCTTGACCTTTGACTGACTGAAAAAAAAAAAAAAAGTCTACTTTCTGGCACACCTTCACCCCTTCCACCAAGTATGACCAAAATCTGATTTTAACTTTTGGTTATTTTGTTCTCTCTCTCTCTCTCTCTCTCTCTCTCTCTCTCTCTCTCTCTCTCTCTCTCTCTCTCTCACACACACACACACACACACACACACACACACACACACACCGCTCAGAACATAATGCATTCTCGCTCCGCAAGGGCAGACATAAATAAATGCACAGCAGTGGTTTCATCGAAGGATTATAAAGATGATGTTGTGTGGGAACGGGGACGTGTGGAATTAAATACCAAATGGACAAAATTTTTCTAACTGATACCCAATAGGGTCCATAAACCCTGTCAGTCTGATGACATATTGCCAACTCTACACAAGTCTATCTGTCTATCTATCTAGTTAACTACCGCGGCCAGAAACTAACACTGGCCATAATCAGACTGATTCATTTATTTGTATATGTAACGGTTTGCTTCTCTGTCATATTAATTATTGCTTGCCGGACTCTTCGATTCAGCAAGCATGTTGGTAAGTTCCGTATGTTTGTTGCTTGCCAGACTCAAAAGATCCAGCAAGCATGTTGGCAAGTTCCGTATGTTTGTTGCTTGACGGAATCGAAGATTTTGCAACATGTTGGCAAGTTCCGTATGTTTGTTGCTTGCCAGAATCAAAAGATCCAGCAAGCATGTTGGCAAGTTCCGTATGTTTCTTGCTTGCCAGAATCAAAAGATCCAGCAAGCATGTTGGCAAGTTCCGTATGTTTGTTGCTTGCCAGAATCAAAAGATCCAGCAAACATGTTGGCAAGTTCCGTATGTTTGTTGCTTGCCAGAATCAAAAGATCCAGCAAGCATGTTGGTAAGTTCTGTTTATTTGTTGCTTGCCGGAATCAAAAGATCCAGCAAGCATGTTGGTAAGTTCCGTTTATTTGTTGCTTGCCGGAATCAAAAGATCCAGCAAGCATGTTGGTAAGTTCCGTTTATTTGTTGCTTGCCAGAATCAAAAGATCCAGCAAGCATGTTGGTAAGTTCCGTTTATTTGTTGCTTGCCGGAATCGAAGATTTTGCAACATGTTGGCAATTTCCGTATATTTGTTGCTTGACGGGATCGAGGATTCGGCCAGCATGTTGGTAAGTTCCGTATATTTGTTGCTTGACGGAATCGAAAGATTCGGCCAGCATGTTGGCAAGTTCCGTATATTTGTTGCTTGACGGAATCGAAAGATTCGGCAAGCATCTTGGTCAGTTCCATATGTTTGTCCATCTGTCTGTCTGTCTGCAGGTCACAGTTTTGCCCCAGTCATTCTGAAAAAAATAATTCAGAAGGCAGATATCGATAAACCCTGGAAGCCTATTGTTTTTCATTAGTATCGGTAAAAGGCCTTGGGCTGGGTGGGGGGTTGAAACTATGTTTTACATGCGGCAGATTTTCAATAATTCATATCTCCGTCAATTCTCATCGGATCTTTATGAAATTTTATAGACAAATTAAGGGTGGCAATGTCTAATGTCAGACACAATCAGATACATCCAGCAGGCGCTCCGTCTGTGCCAGTTTCATATACCAGTTAGTCAGTCCAGCTTTTCATTTGTCAGTCATTCAGTGAATCCACCAGTCTGTCTATGTGTCTTCGTTAAGGTCCGTTACATTTCATTGCCTATTCAGCAGACACTCACGGATAATATACAGTACGAAGAACCGTATTCTGAATGGTAAAGGATACTTGTATCTCTTTCTGAGGGAATTTTCGTGCATATAAAACTGTAACAGTTTCCTGCATGTTAATTATATTAATATGAACATAATTTGTATTATAACAATGAAGAGAATATTGACAACTACGAGGAGGTATCACGAAACCGTCGGACTCACGTAACATACAACCCTATTTGTCCAAAAAAAAAAAGGGGGGATAGCTGCTGATAAATATATTAATAAAGAAAACACGTCTAACACAAATGTGTGATGTTTACGAGAGAAAGAGAGAGAGAGAGAGAGAGAAAGAGAGAGAGAGCTGGACTGTCAGTCCGTCTGTACTGTATATCTACTATTAGGTGTAAATGAATTTTATTATTATTTTTTTTACATTTCACTAAAATGACACCATATTTTGAATTATTCTGCCGACTTGTGGAAGTTTTTATTCAGCTTGGAAACTTTTTTTTTTTTTTTTTTTTTTTTTTACTGCAGAGCACTCGTTCAACTTTCAATAACCTTTTCAATCGGAGAGATGTTTCCTGAATTTAATAATTTTCATTTGGTATATGCATAAAAAGAATTCTGTTACTGTGCTAAATGAGTTACATGGTTCTTCATTTTTCCTATTTTTTGATCACCTGTTTTGTCAAGAGCAATGATATATAGAAAACCAGTCAAAGGCAAATCTTAAAACTTTTACAGCTTAGTCCAGGATTTTGTTCTTCCAAGGCTTAATGACGCCTCAGGTGAAGAGTTAACAAAAGAATGGTTACGAAAAAGAGAAGGAAGGGTTAGAGAAGAGAGAGGTACAGACCGAAGAAAGAAGGGGGTAGAGAAGAGAGGGGTACAGACCGAAGAAAGAAGGGGGTAGAGAAGAGAGGGGTACAGACCGAAGAAAGAAGGGGGTAGAGAAGAGACGGGTACAGACCGAAGAAAGAAGGGGGTAGAGAAGAGAGGGGTACAGACCGAAGAAAGAAGGGGGTAGAGAAGAGAGGGGTACAGACCGAAGAAAGAAGGGGGTAGAGAAGAGAGGGGTACAGACCGAAGAAAGAAGGGGGTAGAGAAGAGAGGGGTACAGAAAGTAATGTGAGTAAAATTAAAAAAAAAAAAGATGACAAAAGAGGGACGGAAAGGAAAGGAAAGAAGAGGACGAGCAAGGAAACGAGAGAAGGTGTAGAAAAAAAAGGAGACGTAAGAAGTAGAAAAGGAGGCGGTAGAAGATGTAGATGAAGGGGACAAAAGAAGGGATAGAAAGCCGAGATGGAAGATTGGGTGTGGGGAAGCAAACAACAGAAATGGTAAACAAGTCGAAAGTGGAGTAGAGAAAGGAAACTGAATAAAGAACAGAGAAAGGGGAAAGAAGAAAATGCAGAATATAATTCATTTGATTACAACACATCGCCAGGGGATCAAACCGAGATAAAAACTGCAAGAAAGGAGGAGAAAATGTTTGCTCATTTTGATTCTCTCTCTCTCTCTCTCTCTCTCTCTCTCTCTCTCTCTCTCTCTCTCTCTCTCTCTCTCTCTGTCTGTCTGTCTGTCTGTCTCTCTCTCTCTCTCTCTCTCTCTCCCTCTCTCTCTCTAACTTTTTCCCTATTAAGTTGGCATGAAATTAGAGAAAAGTTCCATGTTAAAATTGCATTACTACCATTTCACTTAAAGCTGTTCATTCAGGTTTCGTAATTTATAGTACCAGGCGTAAGAAAAACTTTTGGAATATATCTCAGACTTAAAGTGAGAAGTGTCTGTAAATAGATTATTGAATTTATACTTAGCAATGAGGAACAGTGTAGGGTACGGAGAAAAGCTCTTAAGTAAATATCAGAGGACTTCAACACACTATAGGAATAACAAGACTAGACAAAGAACCAGGCGGAAAAAAAAAAAAACGGAAAATGGCTAATGAAGAGCAGAAGGGAGGAGAGGCAAAAACCGAGGGAGGATTATTGGAGGAAAAGGATTGGGGATAGAAGAAGGAAGAGGAAGGAAACAAAAAAGAAAAAGTAATCATGAACGTAAATGAAAAAGCATGGAAAATTGGCAGAAGTAAGAAGAAAAACTTTCAGAGAGAGAGAGAGAGAGAGAGAGAGCGGAAAACAAAGGAACCCCGTAGTTAGTTTACCGCACCAGTACACTTGCAGCTGGAGAGAGTATACTAAACTTCCAACTTCGGTTCAGACACACAATCAGGATTCCTTTGCTGAGGAAAACACACAGCTCTTTCAAGGGAGAATCACAGGCAACTTTTAATCCAATGATTCCAGGGGTCTCTTTTTCACCTTAACTGTATGCAGCTTGGGAGATATCTTTCAGACTGGAGGACATTAGTATAGATTTCATTAACCCTTGTAACAGTATTTGAAGTGGAACAAAATAATTTTGGGGAAACATTAAAAAAAAACACACAGCTGGAATAAAGAGGTTAAAAAGAGAAAGAATATTGTATACCATTTATTACACCTGAATGCAAGTAACTTGTAAGCAAACCCTTAATTTATAGTAGTTTTTTTTTTTTTTAATGTGTTCGACTCTGGGCATAGCCTTCGCAACCTGTTCCCAAGGTCCAGTAGTCCTCCTACATTCCATACACCACTACATGTCAGCACTTCGGCGTTAACACCCACCGTCCGTACTGAATACATGCTAGGGCTGTCTCATACAGGAATGGTGTATTGGTATTAGCGGGGGTATTTTTACTACATGTCGGCGGGCCGTGTGGTAGAACGATAAAGTCTGCTTTTTATGAAATTCAAATCCCTAAACTGTTCCCTGCCCCAGCGGGGATTTGAACCTGGGTCCGGTAGGACTGCAGGCCACCTCTCCACGGACTGAGCCACCACCTCCCCCAGTATTTTTATATCCTTGTGAGGATACTTAGAAAATATTTCGACAGTATTTCTTATATAAAGCAAAAAGGGACGAGGTAGAACTGCCAGATACGAGTATTTCTGATTATCTATCATATGTGTAAACAAGGCCACACCCGCGCCCCAAAACTGGTCTAAGGGTTGAATATGGGACTCTTTCCTGTGCCCGCGACCTTTCACAGGCTGCACTGCAATTGGAATTATTTCATTCTTGTTCAACCCATGATCTTTCCATCAGGTCTGATTCAAAGAAGATAAAAAATTTGAGTTAACTTTGCCCAGTGAACCTGATCTTTGATCTCTCACTTTGACGGTGACCTGATAACGATTGTTCTCATTTCTTTATCTTTGTCTTACCTGAACCCTCCCATAAAGTTTGGGCCAAATTCTGAAATTTAAAAAAAAAAATGTAAATCGAATTTTCTCATGCCCTTGACGTTGACCTATTATTCTATGAAAAAAAAAAAAAAAAAAATAGATCACCATCTTGGGTGATCCTCTACCTATCCACTGTTTTGACTGAAATAAGATTAAAACTGTTCACACGCAGATGCACTGTCGAAGATTCATCTTGCCCTTTGACCTTTACCTTTGACTGATTGTTCTCACATTTGATTTCTTTGTTCTTGCTTGACCCTTAGTTCTTCCATCAGGTATGGCTGACATCCGATCAACACTGTATGAGTTGATCTTGCTCCGTGACCTTGGCCTTTGACCATTTCTTGTAACCTGGACATTTGACTGTTTTCAAAATCGAAACCCTCAGTCCTTGCCACACTTAAAACATTTGGGTTAATTTTCGTGGAAATCAGATGGACACTCTTTAAGTTAATTTTCCCACGTGACCTTGACCTTTGAACTCTCGTTAAAAAAAGCTGAAACAAAAACAAGGTCAACCCCTTGGATAATCCGGCAAGTTCGGTAGTACAGTATTTAGAGCACAGCTGTACAAGTAATGTTTCTCACACACAGACACGCACCTGGAATTTGACGATGCCCAGTGTCCTTGAGCTTTGATATACTGTTTTCTAAATTAAATCCCTTTGTTCATACTTGCCATCCCTTCTCCCAAGTTTGATCTGAAGTGAATAAAAACTGCTCAATTTTACTTTATCAGGTCATACTTTGACCTAGCTTTCATACCTTGGCCTTTGACTTACAGTTAAAAAACAATAGGTTTACTCACGGCCTGAATCTCAACCACCCGTCAAGGTTGGTTTAAAAAATTAAAAAAAACTGAGTTATTAATCTTAATACACACACACACACACACACACACACACACACACACACACACACACACACACAACAGTCAAAGCATAACACTCACTCTCGCAATGCAAACTAGACTGTAATTAGCTCATCAACCCGTCTCCAGCTACGTCCCCTACATGTCAACCTCCCACCCACACAATTTCCCTCTGAGACCTGTTCTTGAATTTTCAAATGTTTCTCTTATGGATCTATTTTTCCTCATTGGATTTCTTTTCCTGGTGGACCTATTTAACCAATGAAACTAATTTTTCCAAGGGTCACATTTTTCCAGTGGACTCAATTTTGCTCACAGACATAATAATGTGGACCTTTTTTCCCCATGGACCTACTTTTCACACGGATCTATTTTCGCCATGGAGCTCATTTCCCTCATGAAAAAATTTTCTCCCCATCATGAAAGACTGAATTAGAACATTATCCTATTTTCTCCCAAGTACCTATTTTCTCCATGGACCTACTTTTATCTGTTCATCATATGCATCTACTTATGTCCATTTTCCAGGGGCCAATTATTCATGGATCTTTTTTCCCCAAATGTAACTATTCCTGCCATGGGCTTTTTTTTTTTTTTTTATATACCATAGACCTGAGCCCTATAGACCTATTCCACTACTACCTGCCCACCCACCTATTCATCGTTCATCCTCCCCACTCCCACCTATCAACCCCCCCCCTCCCATTTACCCCAACCATCCATCACCCACTCCAACCATCTTGCCTGCCAACCTTCCATCTATCTCATCCACTCACATCACCCATCTTACCCACTCACCCATTCCCCTCATCTTATCCACTCACCTCACCCATTCCACTCATCCTGCGTGCTAACATCCCTGACCACCCCTTCCATCACAATCACCCTCCTCATCCTGCCCACCCTACCCACCCACTTCACCAGCCCCACTCACTCTGCCAACCCCACCCACCCACTGCACCCATCCTGCTTCACCCATCTCATCCAGCTACCCAGCAGCCTAAACATTCGGCCACCAGGCTTAACCAGGATGACTTGCAAGTAATAATACACACGAACACACTTAGAAAGAGGCACAGCTGCTTTTATAGTATAGATAATGGTAGACTGGGGATTTGACTTTCTGATGTCGTTTTCATGATCGACACGAAGGGTACACTCAAAGAATGCATCAACAGCGTCCGCTAACTGATCTAAGGGGCGAATATTTGACTTTGTCCTCTGACCTTTCCCTTCGCCAGATTATTCCCAACATCAAACTACTTCATTCTTGCCTAAGCCTTAATGGTTCCATGAACTTTGATTTAAATCAGGCCAAAACTGTATGAGTTGACTTGGACCACTGACCTCGACTTTCAACATTTTCCTGTGTCCTTGGCCTTTTAATTATCATTCTCAAAATCATATATCATTATCTCTATTTTAACATGAACCCTTCCACAAAGTCATGCCAACATCAGATAAATAATTTTTGCCTTGTGACCTTTACCTTTGATTTATTGTTGTAAGAAACAATAGGCCAACTTCTTGGGTGACTTTCATTAGTCTGATCCAAATCATTTTAAATATCATTTAGTTATTCTCTTCAGACAAATAGGTTGAACTGTGACCTAGCCTTGTGACTTCAATTTTTCATTGATTTTTCTCTAAAGTAACACCCCTCATTTTAGTATGACCCTTAACCCTTCCACCAAGCTAGATTCACATCAGATATAAACTGAGTTGACCTTTTGTAGTGTCCTTGAACTTCGACTAATTGTTCTCAAATTCGAATCTTATTATTCTTGCCGAATCATAAGCCTTTCCACAAAGTTTGGTCGAAGCAAGATAAAAACTTATGGCCAGCTTCATATTGCCCAAATTGTTAGTCGCATTTTTCATTCCTTTATGTTTAATTGTGGCAGGCACTTATACCCTTTAGAATTAACAGATTATGACCGAACCTGGATACAACGCCTAGCCTATGATCTTGTTGTGTCTGCAAGGTTTTGGTTGTTAGGCAACTACTCGTTGCCTAGCAACAGCCGAAAACCAGTGCACCACTCCCTCTCGTATCCCCAGTTAGGAGTAATCCAGAGACCTTGAATGGTGTATAACGGAGGTTTATTTAGAGAAGAACTCCACAGGTCCAACCTGCTCGGTGTTCGCCCCTCCACTGCCCGAGGGCAGAGCCAGAGCAGAGCCGGCTGCTTGCGTTTGCAATTTATGAAAACAGTGGTTTCAGACATTATGAATGTATGGTTATATAGTATGGTTAGGGTTATATAGTAAGGTTACAATAACGTAGTAGTCACAATAACATAGTATGGTTACAATACTCCCCCGTTTAATTAAAGTGGTGTCGCTTGACACAATGAGACATTATAATACAGAGGGTTTATTTATATAACTATTGGGGTGGGGGTCAGTTTTACTAGGTATATAAGTACTTGGCGTGATAATGATTATAAGGTACAGTAGAATTATCCAACAGAAGTTGTAGGAAGTAAAAGAAATACAGTATATACAATACGTAGCCATGTGAATTAAGTAAGAAATCTAGTATTGTAATATATATATATATATATATATATATATATATATATATATATATATATATATATATATATATATATATATATATATATATATATATATATATATATATATTTGAGATAGTATTTCTAGCAATTATATAGTTCAACAGTTGTTATTACACAATAGTGAATTCCATTGTACACAGGTATAATAATAAAAGAATACATGGCATACTGATATTTCAATGGTGGAGTACACAAGTATTGTCTGGATGAAGTCCATTATATATAGAGATGTTGTCCTTTTCTTTTCCTTATGTCTTTCTCTTGTCTCTCTCTTGTCATTTATTTGTTTGTTTCAATAATTTCACAGTCACGTATTGTTCCTCGTGATTGTTACACTTTTAGTACTGTTCAAATTATTTTCTATTTGTTTTTCTGTGCTACTAGTGTGATAAATGCCTGTGCTCTTGTTCTTTACTATTGTTCTTTTCTCTCTGTATCTCATTAACTATTACAGTGTAGTCAGTGTACTTTTTCACATGTTTTAATTCCTTCTTTTTTTTTTTTTTTTTTTGTTGCCAATGTTCTGTCCACAGATGTAATCTGCTTCATTTTGCACTGTTAGTCATTATATGTGAGGACACTAAGTACGGCCAGCGTCAACATCCGTTGGAGCCCGAACTTTTCCTGTTGTGATTCTGATTTCGTGCAGTCTGCGTACCATCTTCCTGACACAACAATGCACCGCACAGACTGTGAGAAAGAAACCCATGAAAGATCTAGCCACTGCGGGAAACCCAAATATCGGATGTACCCATGAACAGCTGAAGGCCAAGGAAAACTGATCCATAATGAAGTCACTCTCATTGAGAAATGTTAACGTACGCAAGTTGGCAGAGGTGATGGAAAGATTATCGAAAGGTAGGGAGGAAGTCATGTTGATGGGTTGAAAGATGTTATACGTGTGATGGCGTACTGCCTGGTGTTAACGAGTGGCATAGGTGATGACAGACTCAGATTTAACTGTACAATAGTCAGGTGCTTTATAGAGACCACTACCAGGCACTGAACGAACTGGAGTTCCAGGACATAATATGAACAGAGATGGAGACAGAGAGGAAGAAGTACTGGATGTGGTTCACATGGGCATGATGCACTGGAGTTTTAGGAGCCGGAACAAAGGAACAGGCAGAGTGTACAGAATGGTTGCGATTCAAGGCAGACTCGCAGGGTGCAGCGCAACTAGGGAAAATGGCCAGAAGGTGAGCAGCACAAAGACAACGCGTAGGGGTAAGGAAAGAACATCTGGCGAGATCACTGGAGGAGGTGAAAACAATAGAAAGATGATCATGGGATAGGAGGAAATATTCTGAGAGAACAGATGCTTGCAATAGGGAGTTATTGAAACAGAAAGGAAAAGGAATAATTTGGAAGAGGTTGAAGTTGATGGTAGAATGAAGAGGAATGAAGAGGAATATGAACTACGATGTCCTTAGCGAGGAAGGTGACCTCAAGTACTGGATAGTAGAATTCTAGAGAGGAGAATGAAAGCACTGAAGACAAGTCAGATGTAGTGTGAGCCCATTCCAATACAGAGCGAAGAGCAAAGATAGGTACTACGTCAGCACTGACACGACCATAGACAGCATCGACTAGAATACGAACTAAGGTAGAGACTTGCGAGAGAAGAGAGTCAATGGATAGTTGAAGGTTATCCATATGGAGATTAACATAGAGGAGCTCAGAAACAATGTTAATTTTAGAAATTTGCCGCTTCAGAATTCCTGTGAAGTTATTTAGAGTGTAAATAACCTCATTTAGGTGGGCTGTGACCTGCAACATAGTGTGTTGTACCTTTATTACCATGTTTTGAGACTCAAGGCCATTGGCTAAGTGAGCTAGGTCGGATTTGAAACCAGAGAGGTCACGAGCCGTTGCAACTCCAAATAAGCCACTGAGAATTTCACCTCCAAAGTCAAACAGATCTCGCTTCCCACGTGACCGACATACAGGTGTCTGACTGGAAAATGTGTCATTTAGTTGAGGGAACTTGTCCTTGATATACTCCATTTGCCAAGAAACTGGTAGATAAAGAGGGTACCAAAACTGATCTGGGTTGTGTTTCCATACAATGATCGATAGTTGAGTCTGGATTTCATCCAATTGGCATGCGTAGTGAGGCAGGGCGATGGCTACGTCGGCCAGTGGCTCAAGATCGTAGCACAGGGAGACTACATCCTCAATCACCATTACCTTGCCTCCTGAGCCGACCAAGGCCCTGGGATGTACTCCACCATCGTCCTCACCCAACCCTGACCCTATTAGGGTCAGCACTGCTTGCAGGTAGACCGCAAATATCTTACCTAGAAAATAAGTTCGAATTAATGGGAGAGGTCATGAAGAGGTTTATGTGCAGAACGCAACCTATATGGATAATCATTGGTTAAAGAAGGGGGAGATGTGGGTGAAAAAGGTTCAGACTGAGGAATAGGTGAAGAAGGAGAAGGAGAAGAAGTACCAGTAGGTTGTGCAAGTGACTCTTCCAATACCAGGCCTCGCGGTGCATGCTTAAGATCTTTCGCATACACCCACTTGGTATCTCTAGTTGACAGTTCTTGTATTTCAAATTGTTACCCTGTTGAGTTATCACACGGTGGGGGCCTGTAAATGGTCATCCAATTTAGAGATGCGCATAAATGAACAGGCAAATACTAGATTTCCAATACTGATACTGACAGGTGAGGTGCTTATGATGGCATTGCAACATGCTCTCCTGAGATGAAGCCAGATTTGCTTTTACATATTGATGGATTTGCTGGAAATATGCCATTTTGACCTTCACATAGTCATCCATATTATAGATGGGATCAGGCCTTAAGGACAAGATGGAACAGGGGAGGTCTTTATCGAACCCATATAAGACAAAGAAGGGAGATTCGCCACTGGATGCATTGATGGAACTATTTATAGCGGCTGCAACTTGGGGTATCCATTCATCCCAGGACGCACTATGTGATCTTAAATGTCTTAGACACTCCAAAACTTTTCGGTTATGGCACTACGAGGCCATTTGATGCAGGATGGTTAGGGACAACATTGCATTTGCTGACTTTGTACTGTTTACAAATTTCATCCAGGTGACTGTTGTTAAACTCTGTGCCGTTATCTGTGTTAATTGTAGTTGGTGGAGTGAATGGGCTGAGATATGAAGGAACGCGCCACACTCTTCGCGGTCTTATCTGAGTGAAGCATCAAGACACATTAGCGTGAGAACTGTTCTACTGCTACAAATAAATACTCAGCGCTAGATTCTGTAAGAGTTGATTTAAGGTCAATAGAGATAGTTTCCCACGGGCGTGATGGAATTGGGTATTGCAAGAGCGGTGCAGGTGACCTGGTTGATCCTTTGTGGTGGTAACAAGAAATACAAGGGTCATAGTTTACGTTAATGTCTCGACGCATAGTTGGCCAATAGTATCCGAGACGTGATTGTCTCAAACATCGATCTTTACTCGGATGAGATGCACAGGGAGTGTCATGGACGATTTGAAGTACCGCAGGTATTAGGTCAGTAGGGACAATGAGTTAGTGTACTTCCCTATTGGGTAAATCCTTTCCTGTAAGTAATGTTTTCCTGTATACGATACCATCTCTTAGCATGAACCCATCAACTGGCACTGGCAGAGTAGGTAAGGTCTAATTATCTCCCGATTCTAGGAAATAAATTACCTAGGACCATACAGGGTCCTTGCACTGACAATTTTGAACAACTTTGGATGTTAATGTGGTGTTTTCGATTTTGTTTGGCTGGTATGATGTGACTGCCGCTGCTACATGGCGTGACAGTGTGCCTGCGACTACATTCGATTTCCCTGGAACATACTGAAAAGTTGGATTAAAATCTTGGATGGTGTCTGACCATCTATCTAGCCTACCTGTAAGGTTCCATCCCTTGAACAAATCACACGGAGGAAGATGGTCTGTCTGGATGTGCACTGGGTAACCATAAAGGCTACTGTATCTCTGAATTGTTTTAGGGAACAGACCACCGCTAGGGCTTCGAAATCTGTAACACTGTAATTACGTTCAGCGGGGTTGAGGGAGTGACTAGCATATACTATTACACGATTCCTTGATGCCTAATCTAGTTGCATTAAAACCGCACCAAGTCCTGCGCCTGACGCATCCGTGCACAGAGGAAAGGGTTTTGTATAATCAGGGAAAGCCAAAACTGGGACATTTACAAGGGCTATTTTTAGTGCTTCGAAGGTTTGTGACTGATCTTTAGTCCACAGGAAAGGCGCATTTTTCTTTGGCAACTGAGTCAGAGGAGCAGCGATCTATTGAAATCCTTTAATAAATTGTCGGTAGTAACCACACAGCCCCAGAAAACTCTTTACATCATCTGTACTGGTAGGTTCTGGGAAGTTGATGACCGCCTTGATCTTATCTTCAGTGGTATGAATACCATCACCATCAACTACATGCCATAGGAATTAAATTGTCTTTTTTAGGAAGTCACACTTACTGAGGTCAATCTTCAGACCTGCCATCACAAGGCGCTCAAAAACTTGTTGAAGCTTAGCAAAATGTTCAAGTACAGTTTTGATCCCAACAATTATGCACTGCAGTCAGCAGTACTGACTTGAAGAACACCCATGTGTACAGTACCAATTAGCAGTGACCTTAAATTCTCCAAACATGACACTGAATTAGTGAAAAAACACAAAGGCTACTAGCTAATATACGAAAGTCAGCTTAAGTACAGAAATAAGAATGAAGTCCAGTCCTCTCTTTGTACACTTGTCTTGTACAGCCACATCTGGAATATACATTGTAGTCCTAATGCTGGATTCACTTCCAAATTAATGAATACCTCAGTGTCTAGGTGTCTATATCGACAGATATATGCTTTTTAATGTGCATATTAATGAATTAAGTAAGAAAGTCATGGGAACACTTATGTTCATAAATCAAGTAAGTGAAAACTTTGAAAAGTCAACTCGAAAAATTGTTGTACAATCTCTAGTTCTTAGCATAATAAATTACTGTATAGGTATATGGGGTACGACAAATGATACCTTACTTAACCAAGTTCAGAAATTACAAAATTTTGCAGCTAAAGTACCTACTGGAGGAGCAAGAAAGTATGATCATGTAACCCTCCATCATAAAGGAATTAAAGTGGTTAAAGATTAAAGATAAACATATTTTTGACAGATGTACCACCGTTTATATGGCTGTCAATGGTTTTTATCTTGAGTGGCATCTAAAGTTGTCCACTGTCAGTGAGAACACAGCTAGTACAACAAGACAGCGAAATAACCTTTTTGTGCCTAGAGCCAGAACAAACTCTGGTGCCAGAGCCATCATCATACTAGGACCCAAATTGTGTAATAATCTACCTACTGATATCACTAATTCCGGAAGCTTACATGTTTTTAAATCTAAACTTAGGGAATTAATTTTAATTGATTTGTAGTTGAAATTATCATGTATCGAATATGACACGACTATTTTTGTCTGTGACTTTGTATATCGATTTGTAAGAATAACCATATTTTATGGAAATAAATTATTTGAATTTTGAACTTTGAAGTTTGGTAACTGTGATAAGTATTTGCACGAAAGACTAGAGAGTGTGAAATTCCCCCATGACACAGGTTATATGATTCCTGAAGAAGGATCAGCGACATGAAAGTGTTAAATCTACGCAAGTCTCTAGTTCTTTGTGCGAAAACAAATCTAAATTACAAAGTGCAATTGATCGCAGCCAAAGACTGCAGCATTCCCAAGGGAATACAGGAGTCACCACAGAGCTATAGTACACTGATATATTTATGTGAATATTGCCATGACGATTAATGATCATGGAAGAACATGGGATCCCCCCAACTTTTAATTTATGTGCTTTGAGTTTCAATCTTTAAAACACTTTAAAGGCCAATATTATTTAAAAAGTTTGAGAGTATATATTTCTAGAGGAACATGTGCGCTAATCTGAAGTGAACAAGTGAAGAAATATAGGAATGTCAACAAACTGAATTAATGTTTGGAAGAGAGAAAAGAAAAAGAAACAGAAGATAGAAACTGAGCAAATACAACTGGACCTCACCACAGTTTTGAGACCTAAATATGTTATAAAAATCCCGTTCCTGGTCGCTGACCCTGAAGGAGGATATTGCGTGACTTGACTGAGTCCTGGTACGGGCTACTTGGTCCAGGCTACTAATCTGCCCCCATCCATCAGGCACATCTCATACTTGAATAGGCTGCAGGCCTTGTGCTAAATTTCACAAGAAACTAAGTGTTTGTTCAGAGAGGAAATTGAGGTTTTCAGAATCCTTATGAATTTGAAAACATTGACCACCCGCACAGATTTAGCTTCAATACCAAAACAACAAGAAACATAATTGGAAGCATAACTAGAAGCGTTTCAGTCTGATACACAAAGCAGTTTCTTCGCAAATAAGACCTGCAAAACCTGGCATCTGCTAAGAGCACATGTAGTTGACAGTTCCTGCAAAGAACAGTTCAAGACTCGAGTGTTCAAAATTCTGTTAGTCCTAATCCAGTGTTAGGTTGATCGTTTCCTCCTTTCCTGTAAAATTTCCTTGTTTGATATCTTTCGCCTTGGGAGCTGTATTTCCTGTTCCGAGCGGGTGTGTGATGGGTGGGAAGGGCCTTCAACTTTCCTATGTATTTCTCTCGTTATTAGAGTAATGGCTTGTAATAGGTAACTGTATCCATGGTACTTCTCCCCCCCCCCCCCTCTCTCTCCCTCACCAGAAATCCTGTTGACGAAGCCATAATATAATAACAAATACCGGGGTGGCAGGAGAAAAAACCTGTCCGTAATTAATTTGGAATGAAAGTGTCATTTGCATAGAAATGAGATCTCCCGGCTTTGCTCCCGATTTGAAACTATTCAGCCGAAAAAATTGGTAATTAGAGAGGTTGGTGTGTGTTTGTGTGTGTGTGTGTGTGTGTGTGTGTGTGTGTGTGTGTGTGTGTGTGTGTGTGTGTGTGTGTGTGTGTGTGTGTGTGTGTGTGTGTGTGTGTGTGTGTGTTCTTCCGCAATTCTTTACTAATCAAATTTTACAGGGTAGTGTTCCTGTACACTTGCAATCACTCGTCTTCCGATACTATGTTATCATATATTTCCTTAAATTTATTATAATTTCATTTGGTAATTGGTTTCAAGATTCAATTGCTCTCGCCCAAAACCTGTACTTTCTTACAACTTTATCCGCCTTTACTTTGGGCACAGCAGGTTTCACCAGTGTCTTCTTGATCTTTTCTTTGTATGTATTGTGTATTCTCTGTAGTCAGTTGTGTCCCTTCCTGCATCAAAGCCAGTCATCATTACGTGAATTCCCCAAGCTAGACTTCTATTATGTGGCGGCATTTTTACTTAATCAATCAATCATCCAGACAATTTTTACCTTATCAGGAGCGCAAGGACCCGGGATTAGACTACTCAGGCCCGACATCTAAGGCGAGGGTGGCCATCCTTGCTCGTCCTTGAGTGGCATTATTTGAGCAAAGAGCCCCAACCATCCCTCGGATATAGACCCTTATGGACCCCCAACCACATAAGACAATTTCCCAGCACTCTTATATGCAACACCAATACAAGAGCTAAAATCCCTCTATTACTAATACAGTGTCTGTAGTACCACTCTGTATTGCATTACGTTCCTGGATACCTTTGATAATTATGTACGAAAATTATTCTCTTATTTGTTTTCTATATCATATTGTCCTTTTTTAGGATCACTGATGATGAAACATTGATGTCGGAATGCATGAAGAAACTTGCTGGTTGTAACCACGCTCGTTATCCTCTTCCTGCTCAAGCTAAAGTTCCCTGTGAAGACCCTTTATTTGAATAAAATAATGATTAGACAAAAGATTTTTCCACCCAACATTGTATTTATGTTGAGACACAGACAGTTGGTGTCTAAAATGTAGTATCTAAATAAGGACAGATACAAAGATATTAACCCTTTGGCAACAGCGAGTTTCTGTGAGGTAAAATATAAGATATAATAATGAATACTGAATGAATCAATCGCTCCTAGTGCGCAAGAATAAGGAAGATCTTTATTTTCGTCAGACACATCAGATGATGCATTCTTTTACGATTTGATGCCATACGTTTCTTTTGGCGTAGTAAAATCGAATCTCTTTAGCAAAAACTTAATGTTATTTGCAACCAGAAGAAAATGAAGCATTAAATAACGAGTCCGTTGACCTAGATTACTTCAGTACGAAGACACTGCAACAAATTAATGCCCAGAGTTCCTTCGTGGGGGAATTTGCTGGAAGGGAACTTAACGTAGGGCGGCCTGCCTGTCTGATCATAGTCCTCCAGCTGATGGGTCTGTTCCCCCCCCCCCCTCCCAACCTACATTTACTGCAATTCTATTTCAAGACGATCTTATTCAGCTGGAATTATTATTGAAATGGGTCGGCTACATAGAGCTTTCATTAATTTCTTCACTGTGATGAAGTCTTCTGAGTTAAATAATTTGACGGCACCTCAGACAAAACTGTGAAAATTAGAACCGAAAAAAGAACATTCGCCGAGAAGGTTAAGACAAAAAGAAAAAAAGAAAAAGAATTACTGTTAGCTGCAGCATATAGGACAGAACGAGAGCATATTGATAGTATTCAGTTTCCCTGCCATTTGGCCACCACCGCCAGATTACCCAGAGGCTGACTCGAATGAATACCACTTGTTCTCACTTTCTGCTGAATCTTCTCTCCAAGTTGCGGGACTACTGCAGACGACTAGCCCTTCAGCACACGGTTAACTCAACAGCAAAAGGATTGTTTCAAGATGAGGAGAGGGCTAGTGTTATAACTTTTATTGACTTTTAAAATGCTCTCTCTCTCTCTCTCTCTCTCTCTCTCTCTCTTCATATTGCTGATCTCCCCTTCTTTTTCTCATTTCTCGTTCTTTATGTTACGTCTCTCCCTTTACTTTCTGTGATCTTAATCAGCCCCCTCCCCCCCCCTCTCTCTTGTATCACTTTCCATATATCATTCTCTTCAGCAGATTTGATACTTGAACATGAGAAAAGAAGATCCCGAAGTGATAACACGTTCGAGAGAAAGAGAGAGAGAGAGAGAGAGAGAGAGAGAGAGAGAGAGACTTGGATACGAAGCCGAATAATGAGAAACAAAGAAGTGACTCACTATAGTTGACGATTGGCGTCTGCAAGAGGTATTGGTATGACAGATACAGTATAGAAGTTGTCAATAAGAGAAAGTTACGAGCAGAGAATATGAGATTTATTTGGAGCAAGACAAAAATGGCAAGGAACGGGAAAACAACAGTAAAACAAGAAAGGATGCTTAAATTTGACAAGGGCCGCGTCCACCCACTGGTTTAAGGGAAGAGTAATTAATTGACATTGCCCTGTGATCTTGACCTTCGGGAGATTAGCTTCGAGATCAGATTACTTGATTCTTGTCTAACCCTGAACTGTTACACCAAATTTAGCTTAAATCAGATCAGAACTGTTTTAACTGATTTTGCCCAGTGGCCTTGACCTTTCCTCCCTGTTACATTGATTATTTTTACAGATTGTGCTCAAAATACGATCTCATTTGTTTGTTTTTCTTAACCTGAGCCGGCAACAAAGTTCAGTATACTACCTTAAAAAAAAAAAAAAAAAAATAGTCTACATTGCGTAAAATAAATTGTGATTGAGCTTGCCATGTGACGTTGATTTTTGACTCACTCTTCTAAAGAAAAGGTCAACTCTTTGGCTGATCATCAACTCATCCACCAAGACTGAGCCAAGTTAGATCAAAACTAAGTTACTTCGTTCATACACAGATACCGGTCGAACTTTCACCTTACTCTATGACTACGGGCACTGCTTGTTCTCGATACTAAATCTCTTCATTATTGCCCAAACATTTTACATCGCATCAAGTTTAGTTTAAATAGTATCAGTGCTTATTCATCGTTGGCCTTGCTATGTCAACTTGACTTTTGACATTTCCTTCTGACCTTGATCTTTGACTTTTGCGATCTTGACCTTTTATTGATTCTTCTCATAATTGTATCTATATCTATTGCCAGACGCCTTAATTCCGTAAGGGGTGACCACAAACAAATCGCCTCCATGTCGCCCTGTCTCTCGCCATTTCACTGCCTTGCACCCAGCTCACCCCCCCTCCCTCATATACTTATCTACTCCATCCAACCATTTCATCCTTGGCCTCCCCCACTCTCTCCCATCCTCCACCTTACTCACATACACTCTCCTCGTCAGTATCTCATTCTCCATCCTCTCCATATGGCCAAACCACCTCAGTATATTTCTCCTAACGTTTCCTATCACATCCAAATCCACACCACACCGCTCCTTCACTTCCTCATCTGTCAGTACGTCTCTCCATGTGACTCCACATGCTGCCCTCAAATAACTCATTTCCACTGCTCTCACTTTTCATTTGTGTCTCTCCAACAAGGTCCAAGCTTCACTTCCACACTTTAGAGCTGGTATCAGAATACTGTCATGTAGTAACTTTTTAATTTCCATGCTCACTTCCTTGTTTCTTATCATTACTTTCAAGGAACCAGCAACCTTTCTTCCTTGTTGTACGCTTTCAAGCTCTTCACCCTCAAAACTTCCATCCTTACTCATCACACTATCCAAGTACTTAAACGTACTCACATTTTCCATTTCCTCCTCATCCAACCTCACTGTACATTCACTGACTTCATTTCTCTCGAAGACTATAACTTTACTTTTCTCTACATTCACCTATAGATTCTAATTCTTACACTCTCCCCCAGACTCATCCACCAAGCCTTGCAGCTCCCCTTCGTCTTCAATTAACAAGACAGTATCATCTGCAAATAACAGTACAGGGAGTTTCCAAACACTGCCCTCTCTCATTAGGGCCACTCCAGCATCCACCGCCCTACCTTGTATTTCATTTATAATCCCATCCACATACAGACTGAATAACCATGGAGACATGACACATCCCTGTTTCAAGCCAACCTTGAAATAGAAAAATTCACTCAGTTCACTCTCCACATGCACTGCAGTCTTAGCACCCTCATACTTAATCTTCACGGCATTCAGTAACTTCCCATCTACTCCATATATTCTTAATACTTTCCACAATCCTTGTCTATCCACCCTGTCATATGTGTTCTCCAAATCCATGAAGGCTGCATACAACTTCTTTCCCTTCTCTAGAAACTTTTCCACTAAAGATCTAAGAATGAATATCTGATCCACGCGACCTCTTCCTTTCCTAAAACCTCCCTGTTCATCTCCAACTTATTCCTCTGTTATTTCACTCTTTCAATAAGTATCCTGCCATATACTTTTCCTATTACACTGAGAAAACAAATGCCCCTGTGATTACCACACACCTCTTTTTCTCCTTTTCCTTTGTACAGAGGAATAATAAATTATACCTGACTTCCAATCCTCCAGGACTCTACTTTCCTCCCAGGCCAATTTGCACATCTTCCACATCCGTTCTACTACTATCTCTCCCCCATGCTTCATCATTTCACCACACACTCCATGAATTCCTGGGTCTTTCTCCATTTTGAATTTCTTCATTGCTTCCACAACTTCCATCCTACAGATTTCTTCCTGTCTTCTCACCTCCCTCCTTCTCCCAGCCATTCCCCAGCCACTTATACTCACATTACTTTCATTCTATATGTTCAAGAATTCCTTAAAGATTTCTCTCCATCTGCTCACTTTTTCTCCCTTCTCCACTAGTAATCTGCCATTTTTATCATTCACTCCCCGACTAACTTCACTGACAACCTCTCTAACTCTCTTTACCTCTTTCCAGGACAATTTCTTACATTCCATCCACTTTACACTCAAATTCCTTCCAAATTCCACATTAACTCTCTTCTTACTCTCTCTTACGAGTCTTTTCACCTCTCTCTTCCTCCCTACATATAACTCTCTCTTCCATCTCTCAACTTCTCATCCACTAACTATATACTTTCTTCTTTTGTGCCACAGCCTCTCTCACCTCTTCATTCCATCATGCTTTTCCCTGCACCTCCTTTCGTCTTTTCTTCACCCCACACACCACCTCACATTCTACACAGATTTCTTCTGTGAATATCTTGCACACACCTTCCACGTCCCCCATCTGCTTCAATCTATTTTTACCTAATCCCTCCTCCACTTCTCTGTTATATTCTGCCTTTTTCCATCCTCTTGTAAACTTTCCACCCTCCTTGTATGAAGTACTTCATCCTGTCCTCCCCTTCTATTTCTCCATTTCATTTGGACCCCCTGGGGATAGGGGGGTATCAAGAATACTATTCGGGTATCCCTGCTTGTCGTATGAGGTGACTAAAAGGGTTGGTGGTGGGTTAGTGCCCCACCCCGTAAAAAGAACTAACTAAACAAGCGAATAAAGTGCCTCAGACCGGGACGGACCATATTCTGACGACTAAAGAACGGACAAAGGACATTCTGAGGGTGGGGACATGGAATGTTAGAGGAGTGAATGATCCAGTGAAATAGATTGTTCAGGTGCTTGAGGATGTAAGAGTGGATATATGTGGACTGACTGAAACTAAATGGGGGTGAGTGGGTAAGGGAATGGGAATAAGGTTTAGGAATACAGTATGTGTGGGAGTTAATGAGAATGAGAGGGCAAGAGAGGGAGTATGTCTGATGATAAGCAAGAAGTGGAAGGAGAATATAAGAGAGTAAGGAACATTGGGTGCAAGGATTCTATGGGTGAGGATGAAAATAGGTATACAAGCGTGGGCAATTGTATGTGCGTATGCGCCAACAGAGGACCAAGTGGCAAGAGTGAGAGATGAGTTTTGGGCAAGTGCAGAAGCATATATGGACAAGTTTGAGAGGAGAGAGAGATTGTTTTTTATTGGAGACATGAATGGCAAAGTGGGGAATGTACGAGTGGATGGAGTGGTTGGTCAGTGGTGTGTGCCAGCTGAAGTAGATGGGAATGGTTGTGCTTTGGTGGACATCTGTGCTGGTAAGGGTTTGGCAATAGCCATCACCTACTCTCAGCATAAGATGATCCACCGGTATACATGGAGAGGCATGAGGAAATTGGATGGTGAACTTGTTTAATGAAAGGCAGTGATAGACTACGTGTATGTGGATGAGCGAATGAGAAGACAAGTGTTGGATGCAAGAGTGTGGAGAGGGTGGGGAAATGGAATCTCAGACTATCACTTAGTGATGGTCAAGGTAAGGCTGAAAGGAAAGTGGGTGAGGAGACGAAGGGGAAGAGAGGAGGAAACAGCTCCTGCGAGAAGAGTGGAGAAGTTGCAAGATAGTGAGAAAATGGCAGAGTATAAAAGCATAATGGAAGAAAGATTGGGAAGGTATGAGTTAGAGCAGATGGAAGGGGTGGAAGACGTATGTAAGATATTCACAGAAGAGATGGGCGCAGCATGTGAGGTGGTTTGTAGAGTGAAGAGGAGATGCAAGGGGGTGCAAAGGGCAGCATGGTGGAATGCTGAGGTGAAACGAGCTGTGGAACAAAAGAAGAAGGTATACAGTATAGTGAATGGCTAGCGAGTAGAGGTAGAGGAGAAGATTAGAGAGAGAAGGGAGAGGTATATGTGAGCAGGAGAAAGGAGGTGAAGAGATTGGTGAAGCAGAGTAAGAAGAAAGTGGATGAAGAGTTTGGGAGGAATCTGATTTTTGTTTTTTTATGTGAGGAAGAAGGAACCAAAGGCCGTGAGCCCGTAATTGTTGTTACTTCCAAGAGAAAAACAAAATACAAGAGAGAACCAAATTCAAGATCCGATCATTTTGAGATGCATGGACACATTGCGTTTGAAAGACTGGAGATCATAGGAAACAGGAAATACAGACAGAGGGAGACAGTTCCAGAGTTGACCTGTTGCATAAATGAAGGACTGGGAGTAACAGTTAACTCTTGCATTAGAGAGTTCGACAGAAAAGGGATGAGAGTTTGCTGCTAGATGGGTGCTACGCACCCATCATAGAGGTGGAGGAATGCATGCAGATAGTTCAGAGGAGCAGTGACCATTGAAGTAGCGGTAGAAAAGAGATAAAGATGCAACAGTGCAACGAAGAGACAGAGGTTGAAGGGAGTCAGTAAGAGGAGGAGAGTTAATGAGATGAAAAGCCTTTGACTCCACCCTATTGAGAAGAGCTGTATGTGGGGAGCCTCCCCACACATGAGAGTTGTACTCCACACAGGGGCGGATAAAACCCCTGTATAGAGTCAACAATTGTGCAGGGGTGAAGAAGGAACAGAGTCGGCTTAGCACACCTAATCTCTTGGAAGCAGATTTTACAAGAGATGTAATATGATCTTTCCAAGATAAGTCCCGAGTAAATGAAACCTCAAGCATGTTCAAGGATGATGCAGGATTAAGCTGAATATTATTAAACATTAGTTGGTATACCTATGGAAGATTTTGTCAGGTTGATAGGTGTAAAAACTGAGTCTTTGATGAATTAAAAACAACCAGATTATTTTTACCCCAGTCAGAGATACGAGCCAAGTCAGACATTAGGTATGCCATAGCCTCATCCCTTATTTGTTGAAGTAACTGCTGAGATGGATGTTGCAGGAACCGAATGGAAAGGTGAAGGGTGGAGTCATCAGTGTAAGAGTGGATAGCGTTAGATGTACAGCTTAGAAGGTCATTGATGAATAAAAGGAAGGGAGTTGGTGATAGGACAGAGCCCTGAGGAACACCACTGTTGATAGATCTAGGAGAAGAATGATGCCCATCTACAACAGCGGCTATAGAACGACCAGAAAGGAAGCTAGAGATGAAGACACAGATAAAAGGATAGAAACCGTAAGAGGGCAGTTTGGATATTATAGATTTATGCCAGACTCGATCGAAAGCCTTAGAGATGTCCAGTGTAATGGCAAAGCTTTTGCCAAAGTCCCGAAAGGAGGATGACCAGGAGTTTGAAAGGTAGGTGAGAAGATCGCCAGTGGAGCGTCCCTGATGGAACCCATACTGGCGATCAGAAAGAAGGTTGTGACAGGAAAGATGCTTTAAAATTTTTCTATTAAGAATTAACTCGAAAACTTTTGAGCAATTGGACGATAGTTAGAGGGTTGGGAATGGTCACCCTTCCTTGGGACTGGCTGAATGAGACCAAACTTCCAGCAAGAAGGAAAGGAACAAGTTGCTAGACAAAGGCAAAAGAGCTTGCCTAGACAGGCAGTAAGCACAGAAGCACAGTTCTTGAGAACAACAGGAGGGACTCCATCAGGCCCATATGCCTTATTAGTATTGAGGTCAGGAATAGCAGAAAATACATCAGCTGAAGAAATTTTACTGTCAGCCATGAGTAAGTCAGAGGGGGGAAGTGATGGAGGAACAGCACCGGAATCGTCTAAGGTGGAATTGGAGGAGAAAGTCTGAGCGAAGAGATCTGCTTTATCAGTAGAAGAAATAGCTACAGAGCCATCAGAGTGGAAAAGAGGAGGGAAGGATGATGAGGTAAAGTTGTTAGAAAGGTTTTTGGCAAGGTGCCAGAAGGAGGGGGAAGAATTCGAGTTGGAGAGTTGAGAGCATCTAGTATGGATGAAATTATTTTTAGCAGAGCAAAGAACAGACTTAGCATGATTCTTGGCAGAAGCGTATAAAAGATGTAATTCAGGGGTGGGTTTGCTCCAGGACCTTTTATAGGCCCTCTCCTTGTTGAGGACTGCATTAGAACAAGTGTGATCAAACCAAGGCTTTCTTGCATTAGTCAGAGGATTTGAAAAAGCATTGTATGCTTTCATGCCCGAGAGAATAACCTCCGTAATGCGCAAGGCACACTCAGATGGCTCCCGGCCATGGAAGCAATAATCATTCGATGGAAAAACAAAAAAGTACTGCCTGAGGGCCTCCCAATCCGCAGCTCCAAAGTGCGACAGACGATGTTTCTTTGGAGGGTCCACAGGCCGTACCGGAGCAATAGGACAGGTTAAGGTGATAAAGTTGTGATTGGAGGAGCCCATCAGAGAGAAGAGATTAAGAGTGTAAGGAGAAGGATTATTAGTAAGGAAGAGGTCAAGTATGTTGGAGCTCTCTCCAAGGCGGTCAGGGATATGGGTAGGGTGCTGTACAAGCTGCTCTAGGTCATTAAGGATAGAAAAGGTGTAGGCTAGTTCACTAGGTGGATCAGTGAAAGGAGAGGAGAGCCAAAGTGGTGGTGAACATTGAAATCTCCTAGAATGGAGATTTCAGAGAAAGGAGAAATGGATAGAATGTGTTCCATTGCAGAAGTAAGATGGTCAAAGAATTTTTGATAGTCAGTAGAATTAGCAGATATGTAAACAGTGCAGACATATATAGTCAGAGAATGACAGGAAAGCCGAAGCCAGATTGTAGTGAATTTAGAAGAATCGAGTTCAGGAACACGAGAATAAGATAGGTTGTTGCGCACATATATGCAACATCCACCTGTGGCTTTGAAACGAGCATAGAGAAAGTAGGAGGATACAGAAAAGGGTTTGCTGTCAGTTGCCTCAGACAGCTGAGTCTCAGTTAGAAAGAGAAGGTGAGGTTTAGCAAAGGAGAGGTGGTGCTCAACAGAGCGAAAGTTAGAGGAAAGGCCGCGAATGTTGCAGAAATGAAGAAGAGGAGAGTCAGACAGTGATTCTAGGCAGCTCGAGTCGTCACCGGGAGAGGGGCGGCAGATGGGGGCATATATGGTTCCCCCCTCTGGGGACTCCGAGGCTTGGGCATATATGGTCCCTCCCCCCCTGGGGACTCCGAGGCTTGGTTAAACGACGTCATTTTGGTTTAATTTTGAATATGAAGTGTAGTGTGTACTGTGCATGTAGTTTGGCATTGATAGTTAGAGAAACTTGTATTGGAAAGCATGCTGGCCTACTCTCCGTGTTACTGAGACACTGAAAAAGTTCAGCAAAGGACGATGGTCGGGACCTAATCCCGAGGGCTGATGATACCGGAGCTCCAGCTCTCCCTGTCAACAGCTTTCCATCCCCCCGGGGAGTACTGCCCTGCTTGACTGGTGCTACAGTCTACTCCTCCTGATTGTGAAATGGAGGGTGAGTAAGAAATTGTTTTGGAAGGAGGTAAAGAGAGTAAGGCAGTGTGGAAGGGGAAATAGTAGGGGAGTGAAAGATAGGAATAATAGATTGTTGGTGGAGAAGAGGGAGAAATTGAAGAGATGGATGGAGCACATTGAGTATTTGTTGAATGTAGAGAGTGAGAGCAGTGCGAGTATGAGTGGTTGGGGAATGGCTGGGAGAAGAAAAGGTGAGAGAAGGGAGGAAGAGATCAGTAGGGCGGAAGTAGTTGAAGCAATGAAGAAGGTCAAGATAGGAAAGGCCCCAGGAATTGATGAAGTATGTGGTGAAATGCTGACGTATGGGGGTGAGATTGTAGTGAAGTGGATATGGAAGTTGTGCAGATTGGCTTGGAAAGAGGGAAGGGTTCCAGAGGACTGGAAATCAGGTATAATAGTTCCTTTATGTCACGAGTCCGCTAGTGACATTGGCTTTTGTGGGAAACCGCGAACTCTAGTGGAATCCCAGTTTATCGTTCAGTTAACCGCTCATTCGGTCGGGAGTCTTTTCAAATAAATTTTTCAATGTCATAAGTGATCATCTTTGTGCAAGACGTTAGAGTTTCCGCTGAGCGATTTGTTTTGGGCGTGTTTCGCTCATTCTAGCCGTTAGAAATGCGGCCATAGCGCTCCCTTCTTTCCCACGAGTTAGTCAGTCAAGATTTGAGCACCACGGAAGTAGGCTGTGTGTGGCAGTGTCCTTCCTCAGCGACACCTAGTTCCCACCGTCGCCATATTTCCACATAGCTGTAATTGGCGAGAGACAGCGAGTGCAGTGTTCTTCCTCAGTAACGACACCCAGTCACCGCTTAGTCCACTCTTTGACCAGTATTTACTTTTCGTTTTCCTAGACTTAAGAGTTTAGTTAAGGTGCTGTTCCCTTACATGCCGGCCGGCTTCTAGAAGTTAACGCATCAGCAAGAACCTGATATCATTAATAGTATTAGTTATTTATTGTCAGGGGTGAAGTCACTTTTTCCAGAGGTTAACAGTACCAATAAACAGCAATTGTGAGAAATTAGTCTCTGCTGTGTATTGTTGAGAAAGTTTATAAATTCTCGTTCTTAGAGAATCGAGCGAAGCAAGCCAGCATAAAGTAATCATTGCTTGATTTTAGCAAGACAGTTCATTGTCCCTGCTCTTCAGTATAATTGGAAATCATCCTGCAGTATTGTATAATACTGCATTTATTTTAAAATCCCCGTGACAATTGGCGACCTCATTCCAGGATATTAACTCCTAGCTCTAAAGCTATTCACGAGATAATACTCACTCGTTCATACTTAGGTATTTATCATTAAAGTCTATAGGCACTACCTTACTGGTGATTATTAATTCATTTTTATTAATTTACATAATAGTTTTGATAGTCAGTTGTTTGTTTAATTTTCTTTCTTTACCGGTTTAATTAGATAGAACTGGTCACCACTAACCTGTGCCTATATTCTTTATTTTATATTATTGGCATTTTTCTTTGCAAAAAAAAATCGCAGTCAGTACTGAGTCGCTAGTTATTTAGATTGAGCTAGCATCATGGCAGCCAATGTCTATGTACAGGAAGCTAAAGATATGGGCCTCACTGACCCAGAAAAAATTCAAAGCTACGTCCTCTCATGGTTTAATTATGAGCAAGAACGTGAGAAAGATGCTCGTGAAGAGCGTAGAATCCAACACGAACACGAGCGAGAACAGCACGTATACGAGCGAGAAAAGCGCGAATACAAGCGAGAACACCGCGAACACGAACAAAAACAACGCGAAGTCAAGTTAGAACAAGAGCGACAACAACGCGAACACGAGCAAAAACAACGCGAACTCGAGCTAGTACAAGAGTGAGAACAACGCGAATACGAGCGTGAACAACGAGACAGAGAACGAGAACATGAACGTGCCGAGCGAGAAGCACGCGAAAAACATGAATTTGAAATATTGAAGCTCAAGCAAGATTCCTTGGCTTCAGACACGTCTGGTGCAGTTGGTCCAAGCTCCACGAGCGTTCTCCCTGCACATGTTATGGCGACCCCACACATCAAGCTTCCCCCATACAAAGATGGCGAGCGAATCGAGCCATACATAGCTCGTTTTGAAGACATGGCTCAACTTTACCAGGTGGATGATGCAGCTAAGCGGCTTCAGTTTCTTAGCCTGTTTGAGGGCCCTGCCCTCGATATGCTCCACAGAATTCGTGGAGACAATCTCACGTATGAGATGATGAAGGCCGCACTCGTCAAAGCGTACGGTCTCACAGTTGACGACACCAAGAGTCAGTTCATGAGGGCGCGTTTACAGGATAAAGAGACTGCAGTTCAGTTTCTTGACCGGCTTACTGCTTACTTAGATGAGTGGATGGAGAAAGATGAAATTCCTTCCACGCGTGAGGGGATAATTGACCTTATGCTGTGCACACAGCTAGAAAAGTCGTGGCCTACTGAACTTATGGCTCAACTTAAGATCTGCCAGGTTAGAGCTCCCTCGGTAAGAACCCTCACATGCCGGCCGGGTGCGCCGCATGTTGAGCGAGGTGCATGCCAGGTTAGAGCTCCTCCGCTAAGAACCCTTACGCCTACGTTTCCTGGTTAATAATGTAAATAGTGTACTTTTTGTAACAAGTACTGATTGCTAGGCAGAGAGAGAGAAATGATACTTTCGATGCTCCACCTTGATTGTTTTCGCAGGTGCAGCTGGTGGGTGCAGCATGGCCGTGCAAATTAGCTGGTCGTCCCTGTCCCATGCTGCTGCAACTTCTCTTCTGCCTCGTTGTCATTATTTACTATAAATTTGTACTACATGATTGTACACGTAGGTACAGTTACACCACAACTGTCACACCTACACCGTGTATTACATACATTACGCTACATAACGATTAGTTGTTAATGTAAAATTAGCGAACTTTTTGCCCAGTTTGACCTGAGTACAGGATTTTTCACTGTCGTCACGGAGTTTTTCCCTCAAGCTTGCTTCTATTAATGTAAATACGAGGTTTTTTCGCTCACTGGCGACTGCGACTTTCTCCTGTAGCAGGATAGCACACACACCACAGTGTGACTCTTGTGTGACTGAGTTAGGAATTATATGTATGTATACTGAAATCTTTTTTCTGAAGAAAAAAAGATTTGATTTCCATGGGGCGTAATGTCACGAGTCGGCTAGTGACATTGGCTTTTGTGGGAAACTGCGAACTCTAGTGGAATCCCAGTTTATCGTTCAGTTAACCGCTCATTCGGTCAGGAGTTTTTTCAAATCAATTTTTCACTGTCGTAAGTGATCGTCTTTGTGCAAGACATTAGTGTTTCCGCTGAGCGATTTGTTTTGGGCGTGTTTCGCTCATTCTAGCCGTTAGAAATGCGGCCATAGCGCTCTCTTCTTTCCCACGAGTTAGTAAGTCAAGATTTGAGCGCCACGGAAGTAGGTTGTGTGTGGCAGTGTCCTTCCTCAGCGACACCTAGTTCCCACCGTCGCCATATTTCCACATAGCTGTAATTGGCGAGAGACAGCGAGTGAAGTGTTTTTTCTCAGTAACGACACCCAGTCACCGCTTAGTCCATTCTTTGAGCAGTATTTTCTTTTCGTTTTCCTAGACTTAAGAGTTTAGTTAAGGTGCTGTTCCCTCACATGCCGGCCGGCTGCACCGCATGTTGTTTTCCTAGGTTTAAGAATTTAGCTTTTGAGTGAGTGAGTGAGTGCGATCTCTTTATTTGAATTCACTTTGAAATGTAACGTTAAATTTATTCCTTTGTAATCAATAAATTTAACAGTTCTTTTTCTTTGAGCTTAATGTACCAATAAACAGCAATTGTGAGAAATTAGTCTCTGCTGTGTATTGTTGAGAAAGTTTATAAATTCTCGTTCTTAGAGAATCGAGCGAAGCAAGCCAGCATAAAGTAATCATTGCTTGATTTTAGCAAGACAATTCATTGTTCCTGCTCTTCAGTATAATTGGAAATCATCCTGCAATATTGTATAATATTGCATTTATTTTAAAAACCCCGTGACACTTTATACAAAGGAAAAGGGGAGAGAGAAGTATGTGGTAACCACAGGGGTATTTGCCCTCTTTGTGTGACTGGAAAAATATATGGTAGAATTGATAGAGTTAGGCATATAACGGAGGAGCTAGTTGGAGAAGAACAAGGGGGATTTAGGAAGGGAAGAGGGTATGTAGATCAGATATTTATTCTAAGCTGTTTAGCAGAGAAGTATTTAGAGAAGGGAAAGAAAGTGTATGCTGCCTTCATGGCCTTGGAGAAGGCTTATGACAGAACAGATAGGCAAGGATTGTGGAAGGTATTAAGAATATATGGAATGGAGGGGAAATTGCTGAGTGCTGTGAAGACTATGTACGAAGGAGCTAGGGCCATGGTGCGATTGGATGATGAGCTGAGTGAGTTCTTTTATTTCAATGTGGATCTGAAACAGGGTTGTGTGATGTCTTCATGGCTGTTTAATATATACATTGATGAGGTTGTAAAGGAGGTGCAAGGAAGGGCAGTGGATGTGAGGGTGGCTCTAATGAAGGAGGGTGAGATGTGGAAGATTCCGGTGTTGCTGTTTGCTGATGATACAGTATTGTTGAGTGAAGATTAGTGGGAGTTGCAAGGTTTGGTGAATGAATCTGGGACAGTGTGTAGGAAGAGGAATCTGAAAGTTAAAATAAACGAGAGTAAAGTTATGGTGTTTGAGAGGAATTATGTCACAGAATGCACAGTGAGGTTGGATGGTGAGGATCTGGAGAATGTGAGTGCATTCAAGTACTTGGGTAGTGTGATGAGTAGGGATGGAACTTTTGGGGATGAAATGCTTGAAAGGGTACAGCAGGGAAGGAAGGTTGTTGGTTCACTGAAAGCAGTGATGAGAGATAGGGAGATGAGTATGGAAGTTAAGATGTCACTGCATGATAGTATTGTGATCCCTACGCTGACGTATGGAAGCGAGGCATGGACCTTGCTAGAGGGGAACAAGTCAAGAGTGAGAGCAGTGGAAATGAGTTACTTGAGAGAAGCATGTGGAGTAACATGGAGGGACAGGTTGATGAATGAAGAAGTGAAGGAACGTTGTGGGGTGGAAGTGGATGTGGTTGAGAAGATTAGGAGGAATACACTCAGGTGGTTTGGATATGTGGGGAAAATGGAGAATGGAAGACTGACTAAGAGGGTGTATGTAGGTGAGGTGGAGGGATAGAGAAGAAGGGGAAGACCGAGGATGAGGTGGAGGGATAGAGATGAGAGGTATATGAGGGAGGGGGGAGTGAGTTGGGGGGAGGGTAGGCAAATGGTGGGTGACAGAACGACTTGGAGGCGCTTTGTCTGCGGCCATCCTTTGCGGGATTAGGGTGTCGGACTATAGATAGATAGATAGATAGATTTGGACCCTGATTCTGACCACCACCAAGTGGTGGTCAGAAAGTCCACTCCCCCAACTTCTATATGCTCTTGCATCCATTACACACCTTCTCATAATTGATTCCTTATATTCTTGTTTTGTCCTCAACCATTTCACAAAGTCTGGACAAAATCGGATAAAACTGTCTACGGTGACCTTGTCCTGTGACCTTAACTTTTGACCTAGTGTTTTTAAACTAGGTACGTAAGAACCTTGACTGACCATAAAGCATTCCGACACACACACACACACATACACACACACACACACACACACACACACACACACACACACACACACACACACACACACACACACACACACACACACACACACACACACACACACGGGACGAGTTTCAGTTTGGCTTGTGACCTTAACCTTTTAGTGATTGTTCTCAAACCTGAATCATTCCATTCCTGCCTCACCACCAACCCAGTCCCCCCAAATATGGTCTTATTTGAATAAGAACTGTTTGAGCTGATTATGCTAGGTTTACTTTGGCGTAGCCCTGTGTCACTGACCTTTGACCTGTTGTCCACCCAGCCACGAAAAAAGGTGTACTCACTTGCTGACCCGCAGTCCTCTCCCGAATTAAAATATATATATATATATATATATATATATATATATATATATATATATATATATATATATATATATATATATATATATATATATATATATATATATATATATCACACACACACACACACACACACACACACACACACACACACACAGGGAATTGCACACATGCACGCGCGCTCAGACACCAATTACAATATGACATTCTCTAATGTTCCACAAGCGCGGGTGTAACAGCGACTTAGAATTACCAACGGAATAAAACAGAGTTTTGAGGAAAGAAAAAGGGTAGATGAGATTTACTGAACCAAAAAAATTATGACAAAAGAGCTAAACATAAAGCTAGATAATGATAGTTACTGATTGGGAAGTATGAAAAGAGAGAAGAAAGAATTTTAAAATGAGAAGTACTGAGGCAGACAACTGAGGACAAGAGGAAGTAAAAGAAAAGGAAGATAAATGTACGGATATTACTGTGAGAAATGACTGATGAGGCAGGGAAAGAAATTTAATACTGAAGCAGAAAAAGGATGTAATGAGGCGTTAAAATGACAGGAAGAAAAATGACAGAAATTCCTGAGGAGGGAGAGAGAGAGAGAGAGAGAGAGAGAGAGAGAGACGTGAATTACAGGACAAAAGAATGACGAAAAACGAGAAAAAAGGCAGAAAATTTTTGACAATAAGATAAAAAAGTAAGGTTAGTAATAAGAACTGCTGGGTGAAATGTGAGCTGAGAGAATAATATTGAGAAAAACGGGAGACTAATGATGAGCTGAAGAAAGATGACTTAAAGATGTAAGAGAACAGCAAGACAAAGCGTGAAAATCATAAAGCAAGAAATGGGTGATGAAAGAGAAAACGGTGAGAATTACTGGATGAAAAGGAATGCGACAATAATGAGATAAAAGAATATCGAGGCAAAAATAGGTATTAATAGAAAAGAATCGAATGAGGAATAAAAACAGGAAATAGGAAAGCTGGGAAGTGCAGAAGTACAATTGTCTTCTGAAAAAGAGATGAGAGAAAAGGAAGATTCATGTTGTAACTCCAGTCTCATCTAGACGTGTAATCAAATTATCATATAGGAAACTAGGCACTTCAACCCGGTCTCTCGCACAGATTTTTTGTTGAAGTTATGTTGAAGGAGTGTCTGTGCAGTGATAGTGGGGTAATTACTCGTTAGTATGTTGTGGTGTGGGGACTATATTCCTATGAGGGCCTAACGGATTGCTTGCGAGGTGGATTTTGAGTTGACAATGGAGCTGGGATGGGTGGTGGCCGCACCATACTCTGGTTAGGTACACTCGTATTTCTGTGGGCAAGCTAGTTGCTGAATAATGGTTGTCTTTGTATATGTGATTGTTTTATGCATTTTGAAGTATTGCGTTAGGTGGAGAGAATGGAATGTTAGTTGAAAGCTTTGTGTAAAGGTATATAGTTGTTTGATTTTTCTTTGCGTGTGGAGAAGGGTGGCACAACCTAAAGCTACAAGGATGGGAGGAATCCTGAACTGAGGAGATGAATTGTGTGCCTCTCATATTCATTTGATCGTTGGCTGGATGTATTTTTGTTTCTTGACATAAGTGATATTTGTGGCGCTCGTGAACTCTTTTACTATTCTTAAATTCCTTTATAATATTTCAGGCTTTTGGTTATAAAATTGGCTGACCACTTCAGCTACCACCGTAGATTCTTGTGTTGTCCAAAGGTGGTGCCTGCAAATGTTTTCAAGGCACAGTTCTGTCTGTCTGTTTTCTTACTGCCAGAAGCCTTAATCCCGTAAGGAGTGGCCACAAGCAAATCGCATCCATGTCGCCCTGTCTCCCACCATTTCACTGTCCTTCCCCTAGCACACACATCCCTCTCACATATACTGTACCTCTCCACTCCATCCCTCCATCTTATCCTCGGCCTTCCCCTCCCTCTCCCCTCCTCCACTTCACTCACATACACTTTCCTTGTTAGTCTCTCGCTCTCCATCTTCCCCACAAGGACAAATGACCTCAACGTATTTTTGCTAACGCTTTCTAACACATCCATATCCACAGCACAACGCTCCTTCACTTCCTCAGTTGTCAGTCTGTCTCTCCATGTAACTCCACATCCTCCTCTCAGATAACTCCTTTCCACTGCTCTCACTCTTGACTTGTGTCCTTCCAACAAGGTCCAAGCTTCACTTCCATACGTTAGAGTTGGTATCGCAATACCATCATGTAACGACTTTTTTACTTCCATGCTCACTTCCCTATTTCTTATCACTGCTGTCAAGGAACCAGCCACCTTTCTTCCTTGTTGTACCCTTTCAAGCACTTTATCCTCCAAACTTTCATCCTTACTCATCACACTACCCAAGTACTTAAATGCGCTCTCATTTTCCATTTCCTGACCATCCAGCCTCACTGTACATTGTGACTTAACGTCTTTCAAAAACCAAACTTTACTCTTCCCCACATTCACCTTTAGATTCCGTTTCTTACACACTCTCCCAAACTCATTACCAAGCCATGCAGTTCTCCATCTTAACTTAACAATACAGTATCATCTGCATATAACAATACAGGGAGTTTCCAAACGCTGACCTCTCTCATTATGGCCACTCCAACAGCCACTGCTCTACCTTGTAGCTTTTTTATATCTCCGTCCAAATACACATTGAATAACCATGGAAACATGGCACATCCCTGTTTCAATCCATCATTCAGATAGAAAAATTCACTCAGTTCACTATCCACACACACTGCAGCCTTAGCCCCCTCATACATACAGGCATACCCTAGTTTAATGATGCAACTATTTAAGTAAAAATCCATCGTTAGGTTGGGTGCGTATCTCGGGGTAGCTATAACATGTTAAGTATAGGGATGCATTTTTGAGCCTTGAGTTTTCCCCCAACCAAATCCTAAACCCACCCAAATGAGTCCAAAAACAACTTTCTTGCTAACCTAAACCCCCAAATAGCTTTAAAACAAGCAAAAGTAGCCTAAAAGCAGTTTATAACTCACCTAAACCCAAAAATAAAATTTTAAAATAATCAAACATAAGAGGAAGAAATAAAACTTAGTAAACTGTACCCCAAAATGACGATGTTTACCCCACCTATGACTAAAACACACTGAGTCTAAAAACAGTTTATAAATCAACCTAAACACAAAATGTAAGTCCAAAATTTCATTAAAATCGGTAAAAAAACAAAAAAAACAAAACCCATCGTTATACCAGGGTTCAGCCATTGTACGTTGGGGTAGGGTGGTATTTCTACCCCCATGGCTATGCCGGGGTATCTCATCTAGGGGATACTGTATCTTGGGGTCTGCCTGTTCTCTTCAAGGCATTCAACAACTTTTCATTTACTTCATATATTTTTAGCACTTTTGAGGTCTTTAGATGTGTCCAACCTGGAAGTGTCCAACTGGCCGTTTGGATGCAGATCTGCGTCCAAAGAAACAAATATTCACTATAAATCAGGAATTGCATCTAGTGTCCTGAAATTTGGTCTGATAGTTGTCTGATTGAATTTCCAGGTTGATAATACTATTTTCATTCATGGGAAAATTCCATAGTGATAAAAAAATATTTGAAAAAGTGTTGTAAACTTTCATATGCACTCTTTCAACTTATACTCATCATAACTATTTTACTTTATGTAAAATCGCTTTCTTTTTTTCTTTCATCTTACTCTCCAAGGTCTCAGCTTTCTAACTGTATAAAAACCAATCTGCTATTCCGAATGCCTATGAGTGAAAAAATGATCGGAATAGGAAAACTCGAGCAAGCGGACTTGGTATAAACATTTTATGTGCTCTTTCAAATTATACTCGCCATTACTGTCTTACTTTACGCAATATCACTTTCATTTTCTTTCACCTTATTATACTAAATCCCAGTTTTCTAACAGTATAAAAACAAATTCGCTATTTTGGGGTGAAAAACTTATAAGAAAAGAAAAAACTCGGATGCGCGGCAGGGTAGGAGGGAGGAAGAGCGGGAGGAGAGGAAAGCAGGAGGGATCTACTAGCTGCAGGGGGGTCGGACCGCGAAAGGACTATTGTTTTCCACATTCCTTTTCTATCCACTCTAACATATGGTTTCTCCAAATCCATGAAGGCCACATACAACTTTTTTCTCTTCTCTAGAAACTTATCCACTAAAGACCTAGGGATGAATATCTGAATTACACAACCTCTTCCCTGCCTAAATCCTTCCTGTTCTTCTCCAACTAATTCCTCTGTTATTTTCCTAACTCTGTCAATAAGTATCCTACCATATACTTTGCCTATCACACTAAGAAGACAAATGCCCCTACTTATTACCAGACACTTCTTTTTACTTTTCCTTTGTACGAGGGAATAACTATACTTAAGTTCCATTGCTCCAGGACTCTACCTTGCTCCCAGGCCAATCTGCACATCTTCTATAGTCATTCTACTACTATCTCTCCCCATGCTTCAGCATTTCACCACACACTCCATCAATTCCTAGGGCTTTCCCCATTTTTCTTTCTTCATTGCTTCCACTTCTTCCATCCTACTGATTTCTTCCTCCCTTCTCACCATCCTCCTCCTCCCAGCCATTCTCCAGCCACTTATACCCATATTACTTTCATTTTCTATGTCTAACAGTTCCTTAAAATGTTCTTTCCATCTGCTTTTTGTTTTTTCTCTCCCTTCTACACTATCGATCTTCCATTTTTATCTTATACTCCCTGACTAACTTCTTTATCATCCTGTCTAATTCTACCTAATTCCAAAACATTCTCATACATTCCCTCCACTTTGCACTTAAATCCTTTCCAAATTCCTCATCCACTCTCTTCTTACTCTCTCTCTTACTGATCTGTGCATCTCTCTCTTCCTTTGCACATATAATTCTCTCTTCCATCTCTCAACTTCCTCCATGACTCCGCTTCCCATCCACTAACTATATGTTTTCTTCTTTTGCGCCACAGCCTGCCTCACCTCTTCATCCCACCATATTGTTCCTTGTACCCCCTCTCGTATATATTCTTTTCACCCCACACACCACCTCACATTCTGCAGATTTCTTCAGTGAAAATCTTGCACATACCTTTCACCTCCCCCATCTGATCAAATTCATATTTACCCAATCGCTCCTCCACTTCTTTCTTATATTCTGCCTTTTTGTCCATCCTCTTGCAACATTTCTACCCTGCTTTTATGAACTACTTCCTCCTGTCCTTCCCTCTTTCTAGTCCTCCATTGCATTTGAATCTTGACTCTCACCACCGCCAAGTGGTGGTCAGAAAGTCCACTCCTCCAACATCTGTTTGCTCAAGCATCCATTACTTAACTTCTCATTCTGTCATTCACACACATATGATCAATCATTGGCTTCCATTGATTCAGTTCGGCACCTACCCTTCTCATCGCTCACCACATATAACTGTGGATCATTTTGTGTCTAAAGAGGGTATTGGCTGTCATCATCCCCCTCCCTGTACAAATGTCCACTAGAGCACTGCCATTCTCATCCATTTCTTCAGGCACACATCACTCACCAACTACTCCATCCTCCTTCACATTCCCTACTTTTCCATTCACATCTCCAATCAAAAACACTCTCTCACTCCTCTCAAACTTTTCCATGCGTGTCTCCACATTTTCCCATATCTCTTCTTTTACTCTGCTTGCATGATATTCGCTGGTGCATTCACACACACAGTTGCCCACGTTTGTATTCCCACTTTTAGTCTTACCCATATTAACCTTGAACCAACTAATCTGTACTCTCTTATATTCGCCTTCCATCTCTTGCACACAACAATACATACAATCTCTTCTGCCCTCTCATTCTCACCTACTCCCGGGTACATACCCCATTATTACTCCCGCACTCTCACCTCTCTTTTTAGTCTCAGTTAATCCACATGTTCGCTTTTGCACGCTCAAGCACCTGGACAATCTCTCTCTCTTTCACCTCATCATTCGCACCCCTTACATTCCAATGGTCAGTCCTTACCATGTCCTTCGTCCGGTCCAAGGCACAGTTGTTGTTTGTATATTGATATAATGTCATATGTGTGTCCAGTGTCCAAGAATGTTTTGCGGACTCTCAACGTTTCCATCAATTTTGGTTCAAATGTAGGTCAAAAATTGTTTTAGCCATGATGTTCCCACACATACCCGCATTAGTCTGAGTTCAGCCTTTACTTGTGACCTTGGGCTTTGACCGATAGCTTTCAAATTCTAATCTCTGTTTCCTTGATTTTCCATTAGCTCTTTGACATATAGTTTTCTAAATCAGATATAAAATGTTAGAGTTGAACTTGCCATGTGTCACTGATCTTTGACCTATTGTTCTCATAAACAGTAGCAAACCCCTTGGCTAACTCTAAAAAAAATTTCAGCAATTTCGGTACAAATTGGAAAAAATTCTTTTAGGTATACTGTTAACAGTCACACAGCTTACACACACACACACACACACACACACACACACACACACACACACACACACACACACACACACACAAAAGCACACAGTCATACAAGCAGGCAGGCGCGACACAGACACGCTGATACAATGCTCTGTCACTCTTCCAGTGCTTTCGAGTATGACAAAGGAAATAGACAAGAGGAAGGAAGGGAAAGAAAACTGCGAGGAAATCGTCAGTGCTACAGTCACCTTCATTTCCAGGGAGGAGACTGAAGCCACTTTCATGTCATCTTATCAAGATTTTATTTTCTTCTGAGGCGACTCGAAGTTTTGTTTTGCTAACTCATAATTCTTAATATCTCCTTGAAATGATGTACACAACACGACAAACTTATTACACATTCTTGGTTACATCTACGCACTGTTCTTCCAGCAATTTCAGAGGCCCTCTCACTTCGTGTCCAAAAATCAGTCAAAAGGAGAGTTACCCAGTGACTCAGTGTCTCTTTAATAGGAAACTATTCGGTAGGTACACGTTTGTCCTAATTCTTTTTGTACTCAATATATCACTCTCTCAACATAAATTAATGTCTGATGAAATTTCTCTGGGGCTCCCTCACTCACATGATGGCATGCGGAGATATGATTTCTCCAATTCCCAGTTCCTTGTAAGTGTGTCTTAAAACTTTAGACATAAAACTGCTGATTGATCCGAAGGTGCTTCGTTAGGCAACCCATCTCACTCAGACCTATAGTATACCAACTAATGCTTTCTAATTCAGTCATTAGGGAAACAAGTTTGTAATCACCTGTGATTCTTCTTATATTGTACGTGTAGGTTTTCACGGATTTCACGTCGTTTAATGTCCTCGTTTACAGAGACAAAGTTTACTTACCTTAGGGGACACACTGCCCATAAGCACAGGTGGCAGTGCGGTTGGACCATTATTTAACGAAAATCCAACAGGAACGTCGGAATATTCACTACCACTAGAATTCATGTTTGGATGGGAGGACTGTGGCAAATAATCTCACCTCCCGATGAAGAGTTTCTGGTGAGATGTGATATTTGTATCACATTATTCTGTATATTCGGTGGACATCTATACGGTGTATCAACAGTGGGCGCATCTCTCTCTCCCTCTCCCTCTCTGTATGTATGTATATAAATACAGTATATGTGTATATGTATCTCTCTCTCTCTCTCTCTCTATTATATATATATATATATATGTATATATATATATATGTGTGTGTGTGTGTGTGTGTGTATGTATATATATATATGTGTGTGTGTGTGTGTGTGTGTATGTATATGCAATTAAAATCACTTAATAACACGTGATTCATAATTATGTTGGTATCCCCAAGGAAAAGGCAACACGATAATCTCCAGCGTTTTCGTGCATTCACATCTTCAGGGGGAGCAAAGTGCTCTCCTGAAGATGCGAATACACAAAAGCGCTCGGGATATGTCGTTGTTTCCTTTTCCTTGAGGATATCAACATGTGTATGTATAAATGTATATCAATCAATGAATCATTGTATGTATGTATCTATCCGTTCTATATATATATATATATATATATATATATATATATATATATATATATATATATATATCAGGCAGACTATGAAATCAGTCATTTCGTGAAATGCCTAGTCACTTCGTGAAATGAGTCTAATCTGGGATGGGTTAACTTAGGTTAGGTTAATTTAGAATGAGGTTAGGTTAGGCTGGGATAATCTAGGTTAAGTTTAGGTTAGGTGAGGCTCGGTTTGGTTAGGTGAGGTTAGGTTAGATTAGGTTAATTTAGATGAAAGTAGGTTTATGTTAAGCTTTCATCTAATTTAACCTAACCTAACCTAACCAAACCGAGCGTAACCTAATCTAACCTAACCTAAACTTAACCTAGATTATCGTAGCCTAACCTAATCGCAGCCTAAATTAACCTAACCTAAATTAACCCATTCTAATTTAGAGTCATTTCACGAACTGACTAGGCATATCATGAAATGTCTGATTTCACAGTCTGCCTGTAACATACAGTATATATATATATATATATATATATATATATATATATATATATATATATATATATATATATATATATATATATATATATATATATATATATATATATATACTCCTACATGTTCAGTTTGCAAAAATGAAATGGTAAGATTGGAGCGTCTGAAAACATTACAAGCACACGTGAGTTTTTCGTCTTATGTCCTGAGGTGTAACGACAGAAACTGAGTGGGGAAAGAGTGGGTGAGGTGTAGGTGGACGTGGAGGGAGAAGGTGAGTGGGAGAAAGGTGGGAAAAGTGACTGGGCGAAATGTGATGGAAAAAAAAAAAGTAGTTAAGAGTGGAGGAAGTAATCTGGAGTAAAATGAGGCAACTGTTGGTATCATTAACTTAATGTACTAAGTGAGAGCTAGGCAGGGTGTATGCACGTGAAAATAATGAGAGTAATTCAGTAGAAGATTGCCAGCTAGGGAGTGAAGGATGAAGAGGACATGAAGCTAAGGAAAGTGGGAAGGGAGTGAATAGGAGCATGAAATGTTGCGGAGGGAGGAAAGGAGAATAGGTCAGACGACGAAGAAGAAGAAAAAGAAAATGAAAGGAAGAAGAAGAAGGAGGAGGAGGAGAAAGAGGAGAAAGAAAAAGCAGGAAAGCAAGATGCGAGAAAATACAGAGAAAAAGAAAGAGACGAGAGACAAAAAGAACGAGGACAGGAAGAAAAGCCTTCGAGGACATTGCCTGAGTATGTGGTTGTCTCTGTCAGGCGCCCGTGTAAAAAAAGTTCCTCCCTGACAAGCTGGAAGATGAAGGAGCAAGAGGAAGACGGGGAGAACAGGAAGTCGGGCAGAAAAACAGGAGGGGGACGAAGATGGAAAAGGAAGAAAACAAGCAAAAGGAAATGAAAGGTAATTTAAGATGATGGGACAGAGAAAGATAAAGATAAGAAAAGTACGGGCGGAGGTGGTCACTATATTCAATTTGCTCTCATCTGACGAAATTGGGCCACTCTCATACTTCATTTCTATGTTTTGATTGCAGGAAATTCTATGATCCTTAGTCAAGAGGTTCGTATGAATCTCTCTGGTTACTAGACAAACTGACTTGCACTTGGCTATCAACTGAGCTGGAAAGGTTAGGGATCTTTGTCAAGTTGGAGTAAACAAGCTTTAGTCAACCATTCAATTCAGTGACGTATATTTCATTATATTCTTGCTCTGGATAGGTTAGTTTAGTTCTTTTGAAATTTTAGGAGAGAGACTTTTTGGACTACCAGAGGCCTCCCCAGAAGCTGCATTAAATCGTTTATCTGGTGGCATGAATGAACTACACATGTCATCCTCGATCGGAAGATGCTAGGAGTTGGTTTTGTGGGTTAGTGATTTGTAGCCGTCTTTCGTCGCTCTTCCTCCCTCGTGTAGGCTGCATTGGGTCCTTACAGCATCTTGCAAGTTTTCTCCCACACTGCTCCCATTAGTATTTAATAGTTCTGCACTGGTCCTTCTTTGGATGTCTTCTTGTGCATTTTTGCTTATTCCACGTTTTAAGTCCCTGTCTTTAGATGCGTTTTGGTCCTACTTCTACTTCCTCTCAATCTTCATTAGTTTCTTCGTCTTTCGTTTTCTCACTCAAAGGTTCTTCATCTTTATTTTCTATACATTTTTAATTAGGTTCCACAATATATTGGAGACTTACTGTATTTGCTGTTTCTTCCAAACACTATTCAGTCTGGTGCCACTTCTTTATTTCTTCACCATTTTTCCTTCAAAAACTGGTATAATTATTCCTTGGGCAAACATCCAGGCACACTTTTTGCATTTTCAATTTAGGTTTTTTAAAGTAACTTACCTGATTTGCTTCTCCATTGCCTTCCACTGCTTCTGTCATTGTTCTTCATCCTGAACGCATTGTCTTGTGTCACGTTTCTGTCTTCTTTTTTCTTTTTGTGTGTCCTGTGTTGTGCTATTACTCTCTACTGTCAACGTGCCCAGGCGGCTGTCATGTTGGCATGGTTGACTTGTGATGTCAATAATAAGCTTTAGTGTTTGTCCTGAAAGTAGCTGGTCAGTTAGGAGCATTGTTGGTATGGTTATAGCTAGCATTCCAATGTCTTGAACAAATTTTTCGTAAGATTCTTTTAATAATTTACGGTTTTCGTAGGCAAATCCTGTTTTCATTGTCTGTTGACTTTTTTTTTTTTTTTATGTGTCCGATTCTGGGCATAGGCTTCACAGCCTGCTCTCAAGGCCCAGTAGTCCTCCTACATAACATACACCTCTACATGTCACAAACAAAGGGTTAAGTTCAGTGCAATTCCTGCAAGAACTGGACCCATTACACCTGCACAACACTTGCATCCAGAAAACATTACACACACACCTGGACCTGCTCCTTATGCTCCTGCCCCCCATCCATCAACCTCCCTTCCAATCCTACTCCTACTTCCTTCACACCTCCACAACCAAACCCACCGACCCTTCCCACACCATCCAGTCCCCCAACTTCTCCCATTCCAACCCATCCAAATCCACCTCAACCCTTACCTCCATCACAACCTCCTCCTACCCCTTCCTCTCCACCCACACCACTTCACCCCCGTGCTGCAGCAGCCAACACACATCGCACACACAACATAAACATCCTTCAGTTAAACATAGATGGCATAAACACCAAAATACATGAACTCACACAATTCATCAAACAATAAAACATACACATTGCCATCTTACAAGAAACAAAACTACACAGAGCACAGAAAACACCAACATTTCATAACTTCACCACCATTCGACAAGACCGGGCCGATGGCGGTGGCGGTGGACTCATCACTCTGGTACACAAATTCATCAACTTTGCAGATACCAGTGCACACACAAAGTCACTTCTCCCCCCACATGACACCACAACAGAAATACAAGCAATTAAAATACGCACTGGCAACAAATCACACATAACAATCGCTAACACATACATTCCCCCCCCCCCAGTCGTCCCCCACAATACCACACAATTACTCTCCACAGATACACCACATCACTAACATACCCAACATCATCCTGGATGGTGATTTCAACGCCAAGTCGTCGGCCTGGCATGTCAACAACCCTGACACAGACAGAGGGCTGGTACTACAATCCCAGACAGATCATCTTTTCATACTAAACAGTCTAGACCAACATACCCATATCCCAGACCAAGCCCTCTTCCTCCCATCATCTCCAGACATCACCTTCTGCTCCCCAAACCTCGCCCCTACTACATCATGGAGAGTGGTCAAAACCCTAGGTTCTGATCACCTCCCAATCATCATCACTACCAAAACCAGAATCACCCCAGCTGGCCACAAACACACATACACTAATTATAAGAGAGCCAACTGGGAGGCCTTTGTAACTGAAACAGAACAACATCTCAAAACACTAAACAGTACACCCATCACAAACATCAACACCGCTATGCACACTTTCAATACAATTATACAAAACGCAGACAAAAGACACATCCCTAGAGGCAACAGAAAGAGACACAACCTCAACTTCACACCAGAAATTCAAAGCCTCATCAGACAACGGGACACACTGCGACACTCCCCAACACCCCATACACAAGACACCGTACAACAAATACAAGAACTCAACACTCAAATACACAATAAAATATCAGAACAGCAAACACTAAACTGGAAAAATTACCTCCAAACACTTGACCACAAAACAAACATCAGCAAACTCTACAAAACACTAAGCAGCATCACACTTTCCTACAGCAACACCACACAATCACACGCTGCCATCACAACAACAGACACCATACCCTCAAACAAACAACAAGCAAACACTCTCATCAATCACTTTTCACAAGTCAGCCATCTAAACCCCCATCCCGAAGGCCGACATATCATCCGACGTAAGAGACAGTTCCCCACAGACCCAGACTACTCACCTTTCACTTACAACGAGACGAAACACATCATTAACAACCTCAAGCACTCATCTGCCTGTGGACCAGACAACATAAGCAACATTCACCTTAAACACCTAGGACCACAAAGGCATACAAGCACTCACCAACATATCAAACTACAGCTACTCACACAACATAATACCCAACATCTGGAAGCATGGCAATATCATCACTATCCCTAAACCCAATAAAGACCCCACGTTACCCTCCTCACATCACCCCATCACACTTCTCTGCACCCCCTCTAAAGTCACTGAACGACTGATACTACAACTAGTCACACCTCACATTCCCCTAGCTCAGTCACAACATGGCTTAAGGCCAATACACTCCACAAACACCCTCCTTACAGACCTTACACAGAGAGTTTTCGATGGCATGAATTCATCTAGGCCACCACACAGAACAAACCTAATCACACTAGACATTAGCAAAGCTCTTGATGCCATCCCCCGCCACAACCTCACAAACAAAATACTCAACACAAACATGCACAATAACACAAAAAGATGGCTGGCAAACTACTTAGCAGGCAGATGTGCACACGTAATATTTGCCGGTCAGTCTTCTAACATCAGAAACTTCACAAACGGCGTCCCCCAAGGATCTGTTTTGTCCCCTACACTCTTTAACCTATACATGCACGACGTACCCGCACCCCACACACCACAGATACACATAGCTTCCTATGCAGATGATATAACACATGTACGCACTAAAACTCAAACACAGCTGCACACATCATTCAACCTTACCTCAACACACTACACGAATGGTTCACCACAAACAGGCTCAAAATAGCCCCAGCCAAATCTACAGTGACTCTTCTCACAAACTGGATAGCAGAACACAGTCACATCCCACACCTCACCATAAACAACACTCCCCTACCACACACACACACACACACACACACACACACACACACACACACACACACACACACACACACACACACACACACAAAATCCTTGGTGTAACATACAATACATCAGTGTCATTTAAACAACACATCACAAACATTAAAAATAAAATAACACCAAGACTCAATGCCTTGAGGTCACTTGCCCATACAACATTCAGACACAACAAAGAAACCACCACCACAGTATACAAACAATACGTACGTTCAGTGATGAATTATGCAAGCCCTGCCTGGGCTTCTAACCTGACCAAAACACACTACAACACTCTACAGACCATACAGAACAAGGCCCTAAGAATAATCACAGGCTGCACAGCTACTACACCCACAGACCACCTACATCAAGAAACCAAAGTCCTCAAAGTCAAGGATCACCTAGACATGAGAAGCATCCAGTTTCTTGCTGCAGCCTCCACGAACCCACAACATTAACTACAGTACATGGCAGCACATCCACCCACACCAAGGAACATCAAAACAACACCCAGCACACGATACCATACACATATACTGTCATCTCTCCCCCCTCGCCCACCTCAGACCAGCTTCCAGAAGCATATCCACACTCAGATCACTCGCCACTCCATTCAGTCACTTAAAGACAACACACAGCTGCATGCACGGCCTCCTGACATCCACCCTTCTGAATCCTATCTTCCTTGTGAGGACAGAATCCAGCCCTCTTAAGCTACCAGAAGAGGCTGGATGACTCCGTCGCTGATGCTTGTCCAGGATGCAACACAGCACCCCATACTATTAAGCACATTATGGAAGACTGCATTGCACACAATCACCTATGCCAACAACACAACATACACTCTTTGAGAGCTCTGCGGGAAAACCCGGTCTTGGCCATGGCCTTCCTAAGGGACTCGGGGCTGTTCGGCCAGATTGCCTAGGGAACAACTACTACTACTACATGTCACCATTTCGCCACTAACACCCACCGTCCATACTGAATACATGCTAAGGCTATCTCATACAGGACTGATCTATTGGTATTAGCAGGGGTATTTTTACGACATGTCGGCGGGTCGTCTATATCTAGATCAGTAAAGTCTGCTTTTAGTGAAATTCAAATCCTTAAACTGTTCCCTGCCCCAGCGGGGATTTAAACCTGGGTTGGGTAGGACTGGAGGCCACCTCTCTACCGATTGAGCCACCTCCTCCCCCTCTTGGCAGTAAGGGATTGATTTTCAGTGAAGATGTTGTGTTGGCTATTGATGCATAGGTTCTATATTGCTGTCTTGTTCTTTTGGGAATGGTCATTGTTGTAGTCTGTTGTGTCGCTGCCGTTTCGTTCTTGTAGAATTATATCCGGGTCGGGCGATGGCCTTCTTTCCTTTTTTGGGCAGGAGCGCTGGTTGCGTGTGAGCCTATCCTCAATGTCAGACTAGTCACACTTCAAGTAAAAATGTTCAGACTTCATTTTGTATGCTCGTTATTCTTTTTTATTGTGTTATAGAAGTAATATTCGTGCCACTGCCGAAGCTGTAGCCACCACTCTCATTTGATATGGAAGAATGGTGTCTGGAAGAAGCCACTCCCCATTCCACTCTTGACTAGAAAGTCAGCGTCTTCTGGTGTTCCACAGTAACCTTGATTATGATTAGCTAGTTAATTTCCTGACTTTGATGGCGGTCAGTGTACCATCCTTTGTTGTGTAGTTCAATGTCTACTTACCCAAGGCAAAATGCAGCTCCTCCAACCACCATGATCGAACATCAGACTTCAAACTCTCCGGCCCAGGCGACCTCATAACTAGCCTCACTCTGTCTAATTAGGCAGGAATAATTGATGATTCCAGTTTACCAACTTGAGGAATGTGTAATGAGACAGTTATCTATGCTTCATTATTCTCACATGTCCACTCGGGATCGATTACACACCTGAGACTATTGCTCATTAAAGGAATACCATCAGTGGGAGTCGTTAATTAATTGTAATTTAAACAGATGGCAAGCACATTTTGTTTAGGAATATAGATGTGGTAGCGATAAATGAAGGGAAACAAGCTGTCAGCTCAAAAAGACATAAGTTCCGGGAGGGTGACAGGTGTGATAATGGAGGTGAGAGGAAAAAAAGAAAGTAAAACGGAAGTACATGTCACAGGAGGTCTATACAATTATAAATCTATCTTGCGGGGTAGAATAATTATACTATTTAAGCAGGGAATGACTAAATGAAAAGTACTTCCATTGCTAGACAGAAGATTTTTTTTTTTTTTTTTAAAGGACAGTATAGGAAGTCTATCTATTTATTGCCAGACGCCGGAATCCCGTTTGGGGTGGCCACAAACAAATCGCCTCCAAGTCGCCCTGTCCCCCGCCATTTCACTGCCCTTGTCCCAACTCACACCCCCCTCTCTCATATACCTCTCCACCCCATCCCTCCATCTCATCCTCGGCCTCCCCGTCCCTCTTCACCCCTCCACCTCACTCACATACACTCTCTTCGTCAGTCTTTCACCCTCCATCCTCTCCACATGGCCAAACCACCTCAGTGTGTTCCTCATAACGCTTCCTATCACATCCACATCCACACCACAACGCTCCTTTATATCCTCATTCGTCAGCCTGTCTCTCCACGTGACTCCACAGGCTCCTCTTAAATAACTCATTTCCACTGCTCTCACTCTTGACTTGTGTCCTTCCAACAATGTCCAAGCTTCACTTCCGTACGTTAGAGTTGGTATCACAATACTGTCATGTAGTAACTTTTTCACTTCCATGCTCACTTCCCTGTTTCTTATCACTGCTTTCAAAGAACCAGCAACCTTTCTTCCCTGCTGTACCCTTTCAAGCACTTCACCCTCCAAACCTCCATCCTTACTCATCACACTACCCAAGTACTTAAACGTACTCACATTTTCCAATTCCTCACCATCCAACCCCGCTGTACATTCACTAACTTCACCTCTCTCAAAGACCATCACTTTACTTTTCCCTACATTCACCTTTAGATTCCGTTTCTTACACACTCTTTCAAACTCATCCACCAAGCCTTGCAGCTCCCCTTCGTCTTCACTCAACAACACAGTATCATCTGCAAACAACAGTACAGGGAGTTTCCAAACACTATCCTCTCTCACCAGGGCCACTCCAACATCCACTACCCTACCTTGTACCTCTTTTATTACCCCATCCATGTACAGATTGAACAACCATGGAGACATGACACATCCCAGTTTCAAACCAACTTTCAAAGAGAAAAATTCACTTAGTTCACCATCCACACGCACTGCAGCCTTCGCACCATCGTACATACTCTTCACAGCATTCAACAACTTCCCATCTACTCCATATATTCTTAACACTTTCCACAATCCTTGTCTATCCACCCTGTCATATGCTTTCTCCAAATCCATGAAAGCCGCATACAACTTCTTTCCCTTCTATAGAAACTTTTCCACTAAAGATCTAAGAACGAATTTCTGATCTACACAACCTCTTCCCTTCCTAAAGCCTCCCTGTTCTTCTCCAACTAATTTCTCTGTTCTTTCTCTAACTCTGTCTATAAGTATCCTACCATACACTTTTCCTATTATACTAAGAAGACATATCCCCTTATGATTAGGAAGTACTATGTTTTATTTTTTTCTCTTACAGAATGACATACCCACACACGAAGAATCCTGACATTCGGTGGTAATTGTTCAATCATCCCTTAATTCTATGTGTTTGTGTCTGGAAAATGGAACATTCCTTTAACTGACACCTACAGTGTTAAAAAGTGTTTAAAGGAAATATTGAATGTGTTAATTATTACTCTATCTACAGTTTCTGGTTTGCTTATTTTAGTGTTTATTCATGAATATTAAGGAAATTTCACTGATATCAATACGGCATTTTTTTTTTTTTTCTGAGGTACATCCCAGTTTTTTAATTAAATATCCATGATCACATACCTTTCAGACTCCTGATCATCCTCCTTTCGGGACTTTGGCTAAAGCTTTGCCATTGCACTTGGCATAGCAAATGCTTTTGATCGCGTCTGGCATAAATCTTTGATTTCAAAACTGCCCTCTTACGGTTTCTATCCTTCTATTTGTGCCTTCATCACCAGCTTCCTTTCTGGTCGTTCTATAGCTGCTGTTGTAGACGGCCACCGCTCTTCTCCTAGATCCATCAACTGTGGTGTTCCTCAGGGCTCTTTCCTATCACCAACTCTCTTCCATTTATTTATCAATGACCTTCTAAGCTGTACATCTAACCCTATCCACTCATACGCTGATGATTCCATCCTTCACCTTTCCATTCGCTTCCCGCAGCATCCATCTCAGCAGTTACGTCAACAAACAAGGCATGAGGCTATGGCACACCTAATGTCTGACTTGACTTGTATCTCGGACTGGGGTAAAAGTAATCTTGTTGTCTTTAATGTGTCAAAAACTCAGTTCTTACATCAATCAACCCATCAAAATCTTCCACAGGAGTACCCACTAATGTTTAACAATATGCGGTCAATCCTGCATCATCCTTAAACATATTTGTGGTTTCATTCACTCGAGATTTACCTTGGAAAGACGATATTACATCTCTTGTAAAATCTGCTTCCAGGAGATTAGGTGTGCTAAGTCGACTCCATTCTTTCTTTACCCCTACACAGTTCTTGGCTTTATGCACGGGTTTTATTCGCCCCTGTGTAGCGTACAACTCTCGTGTGGGGAGGCTCCCCACGTACAGCTCTTCTCAACAAGGTGGAGTGAAAGGCTTTTCGTCTCCTCCCCTTACTAGCTTCCTTCAACGTATCTCTTCGCCGCACTGTTGTATCTTTATCTCTTTTCTATCGCTGCTTCAGTGGTCATTGCTCCTCTAACCTATCTGCTTGTACCCCTCCACCTCTACAACGAACACGTTGCACCCGTCTAGCAAATAAACTCTCATCCCTTTTCTGTCCAACTTTCTAATGCAGGAGTTAACCGTTACTCACAGTCCTTCATTTATGCAACTGATCAACTCTGGAACTGTCTTCCTGTCTGTATATCTTACTTCCTTTTATCTCCAGTCTTTCAAACGCAGTTTGTCCAGGCATCTCGAAATGAATGGATCTTGAAGTTGGCTCTCTGTTGTATTATTTTTGTTTTTTCTTGGAAGGAACGATTTGCGGGCTCCTGGCCTTTGATTTCTTCTTCCTTCCATAAAAAAAAAAAAAAAAAGCTTCGATGAGCGGAATTAAATAGGCTTATCAACAAAAGACAAAGAGAAGAAAAAAGAATGAGAAACATGGATCAAATCAAAGAAACCATCAAAAAAGGAAAAAGTCTGAAACAGGTCCGAAGTAAAATGGGACTTGGAAAGCAACAAATTACATCACTAAAAGACAAAAACGGTGATATCATTAAATGCAGAGATAAGATGGTGAAGACAGTTGAAGATTTTTACAAAGAACTGTATGCATCAAAGACAGTAGTACCAACAGCTAACTTTTCAGTTGACACAAGTGAAATACCTGAGGTAACACCAGACGAAGTAAATAATTCTCTCAAAAATATGAAAAGAGGGAAAGCTCCGGAAGAAGATGGAATAGCAGCAGATTTACTGTTGGATGCAGGAGTAGAAGTACAAACTAGGCTTGCTCACTTATGTACTCAATGTACAAAAAGGAAGAAAATTCCCAAAACATGGTGTAATGCAATAGGTATTTTACTTTACAAAAAAGGTGACTCAAAAGACCTTGGTAACTATCGACCCATTAACTTGCTATCAGTCATTTACAAACTCTTCACTAAAGTCCTTACAAACAGAATAACTACAAATTTGGAGGAAAACCAACCTCGTGAACAGGCAGGATTCCGAAGCGAGTACTCGACTACTGATCATCTACACACAATGAATCAACTAATTGAGAAAACTACAGAATATAATAAGTCACTGTGATTAGGTTTTGTTGATTATGAAAAGGCTTTCGACTCAGTGGAGCACAGAGCAATTATAAATTCATTGCGAGAACAAGGAGTGAATGAGAACATTGTAAAACTGCTCGAAAACATATATAAAGAGGGAACTGCTACAGTTAAATTACATAAGGACTCAGAGAAAATTAAGATTGAGAGGGGTGTGCGTCAGGGAGATACAATTTCACCAAAATTATTTACAGCATGCCTAGAAAGTATTTTCAGAAAGGTAGACTGGGAAAACAAAGTAGTGAACATAGAAAATCTGAGAAAAAGCAGAGAGACATTGCAAGAAATGTTAAATGACCTGAACAGAGAAACTCTCAAAGTAGGGCTAAAGATGAACTGGAGTAAAACTAATGTTTAATCCTCAAACACCAAAGAGCGTGATCAGAATAAGTGGAGAAATTCTTGAAGAAGTCGAGGAATACAATTACCTGGGACAAATACTAAAATTAACAAAAGATAATGATAGTGAAATAAAAAGACGCATTACAATTGGATGGAAAGTTTTCGGTAAACATAGGGACATTATGAAAAGAACCTTGCCAGTTTGTACGAAACGAAAAATATATAACGAATGTATAATTCCAGCTATGACGTATGGTTGTGAGACTGACAAAATCGATAGAAAATAAACTAATTCGTTCTCAGAGAGCAATGGTAAGGTTAATGTTGGGAATATCTTTAAGAGACAGGAAAAGATGAACTTGGGTGAGAGAGCAGACTAAAGTCCAAGATATTATAGAAGTTATAAAAGAACAGAAATGGAGGTGGGCAGGCCATGTAGCAAGAATAAGAGATAACCGATGGAGCAAGAGGTTGACTGACTGGACACCAAGAGATTGCAAGCGTAGCAGAAAAAGACCAGACAGGAGATGGAGGGATGAGATAGAGAAATTTGCAGGGAAAACGTGGCAAAGATTGGCTCAGTCAAGGAATTCGTGGAGAAGGTTGGGGGAGGCCTTTGTTCATCGGTGGACATGTAATGGCTGATGATGATGATGATGATGAATATGCTTACAAGGTCATATATTTGAATTAGACATACTCTTCTTTTTTTTTGGGGGGGGGATTCATAATTTTTTCTAATCCACCGCAGAAAAAATTTCTCTGTGATCGTATAATTTCAGTAGCTCATTCTTCCTTAGATCTCTCAGTATCGTCTCAACAACATTATATAGAAATGTTGCTTGTACAGTCTGAAGTCATTAGTATGACAAGAAATCGCTGAAAAGCTACTTCATCCCCCTATACTTCAGCTGGTTGCCAGCACGATTTTAAATTATAGTTACCAATGAGGAGAATGAAGGGACGAAAATCGTACCAGAAGTTTAAATATTTTGGTCAAAAATTATAAAAAAAATGAGAATACAATACTTTAACTTTTCCAAACCTTTGACAAAAGTTTGATAAAAAAAAAAAAAAAAAAGTCACACTCATGTTTGATCCCAAGAGTGTTAACTGGTTTGAGTACCAGTAGTGTATTTGACATCTCAGATGTTGCAGGTTAATAACGTACAGTTTGTATATTATATCTGGTCTTATTGCAATCAAACACCATCGCAACGAACCTAGTAGTCTATCAGCGCATTGTTAGTCGCTGCTCTTCACTATTTGGAGTTTTCAAACCATTACTGACGATACCTAAACTACAAATTTGTACTCTATACAGTACATCTACCAGAGTTGGACCAAGAAATTGAATCATCACGTTTAATATTATTACGTTAAATTACAGGTACCATTATTATCTTATCTCATTAACATGCAAATTACTTTGGAGAGAATTCTAATTCAGTTTACTCACTGCTTTACCTCCTATTTTCGTGCCATGTGCACGAAATGAGTTAATTTCCTTGACATTTAAGTTATAAGCGTTGCTATAAAAGCGGCATGCTGTTTTTTTTTTTTTTTCTGACCAAGCGGGCTCCCTAACTACACCTGCACTTGCGGAACAAAAGAGGGTGATATGTTTTGAGCAGTGTGTGTGTGTGTGTGTGTGTGTGTGTGTGTGTGTGTGTGTGTGTGTGTGTGTGTGTGTGTGTGTGTGTGTGTGTGTGTGTGTGTTAACAAAATATCTCAAACAGCTTTTATTCGATTTTAACCAAACATAGCCAAACAGTGCACTCCCAGCAGTTTTGAGGACAGTCAGTCTAAGGTCGAGGGATGAGGCCGAACGCTGACCTAACAAAATCAGCTTAAACAGTTTCATGCAGTATAGACCAAACTTGGAGCGAAGGGCTGCGGGTTAGGCAGAAATGAAGCGATTCGGCTATGAGAATAATTAGCATAGTCAGAGTTCAAGGTCTCAGAGCAGGGTCAAAGGTAGAATCATATGTGTGACTCTTAACTAACTCAAGTAGTTGTTATTCAATTTCTTGGTGGAAGTGTGAGGGTCTGAGAAGGAATAAATATATTATGCTTTATGAATGCAAGTGTTTTAGGTGGTCTGAGTCTGGTAAATGTTGATGGTAGAGATTGGAATCTGAAGCAGCTACTGTTTGCAGATGATACTGCACTGGTGACTGATTCAGAGGAGAGATTGAGACAGTTGGTAGAGGAGTTTGGAAGGGTGTGTGAAAGGAGGAATTTGAAAGTAAATGAGAATAAGAGTAAAGTGATGAAGTGTACGAGGTTGATAGATGGTAGGTGGATGAATATAGTTTTGAATGGTGAGTTGCTTGAGGAGGTAGATTGTTTTAAATATCTAGTGTCACATGTTGCTGTGGATGAAAGAATAGATGCAGAAGTGAAGTTTAGAATAAATGAAGTAGGAAAGGTGCTGGGAGGAATGAAAAAAGTGTTTAAATGTCGTTCGCTTAGAATGGATGTAAAGAGAAGGCTGTATGAGGGTGTTGTGGTACCGACTGCATTATATGGGGCTGAAACATGGAATACGGGTGTAGCAGAGAGGAAAAGTTTGAATGTAATGGAGATGAGGTGTCTGAGGAGTATGTGTGGAGTGACGTGTATGGATCAGGTGCGAAATGATGAAGTGCGAAGGAGACCTGGAGTTGTTCGGGAGATGGCTGGTAGAGTTGAGCAGGGGGTGTTGCGATGGTTTGGGCATATGGAGAGAATGGATGATGAGCGATTGGTGAAAAAGATAACTAGATCTGATGTGAGAGGTGTAAGGCTGAGAGGAAGACCACGACTAGGATGGATGGACAGTGTGAAGAGAGCGCTGGATGCGAGAGGGATGTCTGTTGAGCAAGGAAGAGTGGCTGTGCGTGACAGAAATAAATGGAGAGAAATTGTGAATAAATAAGTGATGACGCAGCCCTGAGGGGATATTCTCCCGCATTTGGTCTAATCAGCTAGTCAGGTCAAGTGCGGGTAAGGGGATGGGTCTGTTATGATGTGGCAGGGGTAAACCAGTTTTGCTGTCGGGCCCTGCTGCGGATGTCACTGATTGCATTGCGCAGTTGACCCTTGTGCGGTGTGGTGCGGTGAGGATCTGTCCGTTCTCCCCTTTGGGGCTAAGATGCGAATGAATGTGTTTGAATGGATGAGTAAATGGGGAGTGTGTCGTCCTGTCTCGGCTACCTCCATTTCCTTGGGGGAAGCAGCCTAGGTATATAGATAGATAGATGAACAAGTCAAAGGTCAAAGTCACGGGGCAAGCTCAACTTAAACAATTTAAATCATTTTTAAACCAAACGTTAAGGAAAAGTTGAAGAAAAGGCAAGATTATAATGACTCATATTTGAGAATAATTAATTAATCAAAGGTACAGGTGAAATGTTAAATGCCAAGTTAAAATGTCAAGGTCATATCAAAACTTTAGATCATATTTGAACCAGAGGCAGTGGTGCAATCGATAGAGAGATGGCCTGCAGTCCTACCGGACCCAGGATCGAATCCCGGCTGGGGCAGGGAACAGTTTAAAGATTTGAATTTGTTAAAAAGCAGACTTTTCTGATCTACCCGATGACCCGCTGACATGTCATAAAAGTTACCCCCGCTATTACCAGTACACCAATCCTGTATGAGACAGGCCAAGTATGTATTCAGTATGGATGGTGGGTGTTAGCCCCGAAGTGGTGACGTGTGGAAATGTAGGAGGACTACTGGGCCCCAAGGAGGACTACTGGGGCTTGGGAATAGGCCTCGAAGCCTTTGCCCAGAGTTGGCCACGTTAAAAACAAACAAACAAACAAACAAAAGACAGTAAAAGTATTAAGTATTAGGGAAGAACAAAGTAATTTAATTTTTAGAACAATCGGCCAAGGTCAAGGTCACAGAGCAAGATCAAAACTTGGTTCGTGTGTCTGCGTGTGAGTGTCTGTGGACGAGCTGAGGATCACCCAAGCCGGTAACCAATTCCTTGTAAGAACAATAGGTCAAACGTCAAGGTCACATGGCAGGGTCAACTTAAGTTTTTATCCAATCGTGTACTAAAGTCTGTGCAAGAGTTTAGGTTAACACAAGAATACAGAGAATCGATTTTGAGGACAGTCGGTCTGAGTTCAAGGCCGCTCATAGGCCGATGGTCAAGGCCACTGCACAAAGTCAAATGAAGCAGATTTGCTTTCATTTGAACCTAAGTTCATGGAAGCATTGAAAGTTAGCCAAGAATGAGGTAATTCGTTTTTTAGAGTAATTTGTCCAAGGTGACAACTAAATGACAAATATTCGGCGCTTGTACCAGCTGGTGGGCGCAGGTGTTGCACTCTTTGATGCTCCTTCTTGTGTTGCTGTAACTAAGAGAACAAGTGAGCCACTCTTCTTGTGTGATGCTCTGTAATAGATTCTTTTAAATGAAGATATGTGTACTATCACCCGAAGTGCTTTGAACACTCATACTAAAACAGAGATGACTTCACACACGACTCAACTGTTGTGCTCAATTTGGCAGTTTTTTTGTGTGTGTTTGGGGGGTTGGGGATGGGATCTTCTTTGCAATATGTTGGTGAATTTTGTGTAATGCCACTTAAGAACCAGGTGTTGCTTTTCCATAGCTTTTCCAACGATGTTCATAGTTCCGCTGCATCTTTAATATCCGAGATTACCCAGCTCACTGCTTACTTTTGCATTTTTTTTTTTTTACAACCAGTGTGGTGACATATTTCTTGAGAAAAATACCACTGTGATCTACTCCTACTATACAAGTGTATAGAAGGCTACAGTATTCTCGCTCGCATGCATGGTTTGCTTGCTTTAACAACAAATATAAGTTTTATGGATATACATGTTCGATCCCCTTCCACTAAGCCACTGACTCCTTTGGACAACGACATTCTTTCCGTCCAGGTGTAACTATAGTCTTTGTTTCTGAGTTCAGTAATTATTGATTTTACTTGGTGCTGTGTGGGTATGGATGTGTGTCAGGCGTAAGCATTTGTTCTGTCTGTGTGCCTGTATGTACCCTGTTTTACCGTGGAGGCTCACATTTGCATATGTCAATGCCACTATGTATGTGCATGTAAGTTAACAGGAAAAAGTGCAAACGTGCGCGAACGCCTGTGCATGTCGTAATATTGCTTCTATGCTCTCCTTAGTATTACGATAGGCAAATAATTTATACCCGTTTAATATATATAACATGCAGAGGTAACCGACGATGTCCCGGTTAAAAAAAACAATGACATTAAATACCAGCATCGCCCGGAACTCAAGGGGCTTCCCTCACCCGGGGGAAGTGGCCCACCGAGGGTCACATCCTGCCCAATACCTGATCTGTGTGGAGCTATACCAAAATGCAACATGTCGTTTTGCTACTGAAAAATTATCAGATCAATAATTTCATCATTACCAGTGTCATTACTGCAGGCTGTGGAGCCTATGCCCTGAGTCGGACACATAAAACTATCATCACTACAAGTTTCTGTGTGTGTGTGTGTGTGTGTGTGTGTGTGTGTGTGTGTGTGTGGACTTTGTCCCGTTCCTTTAAGCTTAGTAGTCCTCGTACGAAGTGGTGACATGTGCAGGTCCACATACCTGCACATGTCACCACTTCGGCACTAATATCCACCGTCATTATTGAATACATGCTAGAGCTCTGTCATTCAGGACTAGGACATTCGTATTAGCGGGAGTGTAGATGGCTCTAGTAGATCGGCAATGTCTGTTTTAAAGAAATTAAAAGTTTGCATATTTTCTGACAGCAGACGACCTCTCCAACCACTCGGCCACCACCTTTCCAACATCTGCACTAGCAGTACCATAACAAATACATGCACCACTACCACTACCATCACAAACACTAGCACCACCACCACTATCATCAGTATCAATATCATACCCTTGAAGGCTGTAATTGTGAAGGGTAGAAACACTTTCCATTACATACACCTTATACTTTCCATCTTCTCATCTTCCCCATTCTTTCATAATGTCAGTCTATTATTTTCTCCATTTGATATGGGTTACAGTTATAGAGTCAGGAAAAAAAAAAAAAAGATAGCCTTCATTCCCAGAGGGTATGCAGAGTGGTTGCCACACAACTCTAGTACACTGACATCACTGATCACTGGTTCTGTAGCCTACCAGGGCCGTGGGAGCACTGCAAGGATAAATACTGCACCAGATGTCTCCACCTCTGTCGCTTGTGGGCAAGTGCTTGGGTTGTGGCAAAGCTCTTCCCGGTCCACTCAGCAATGTTATCTGTCCGCCTGTTTCACTGTCTACTCTGTCTCCTCTTCCCCTGCACTGTTCCTTGGGGAACTGAGAGTCTGCTTGATACCATCACGTGCCCATAACATTTCAGCTCCCTTTTCCTCTCTGTGTTCAACAGATCTTCATAATGTTTCATATTTACTTGATTGTTCTGCGAACTTCTTCACTTGTGACATTCTCAGTATAGGAAAAGCCGAGAACTCTTCTGAAGCATCATATCGCCACTGCATGGATCTTACTATGCAGTTCTGCTGTCCAAGTCCATGATTCGCATATATAGGGCTAAAACAAGATGGATAGCACAAGTGCATGCAAAAACTTCAGCTTGGATCTCAGAGAGGTATTCTTTCCTCTCTAGATGGATCTGAGTTTTGCTAGTGCTGCTGATAATTGTGCAGTTCGTACTTTAGTCTTTGATCCATCTTGACTGATGATGTCGCCGAGGAATTTGAATTGTTTCAGTCTCTAATTCTTGTCCACTGACTGTGACCTTTGAATCAATTCGCTCTGTGCTGTTCATCATCAGCTTTGCTTTTTTTTTTTTTTTTTTTTTTTTTTTTCCTGGGGTGATTTCAGTGCTGTATCTGGTGGATGTTTCATCCAGGCGATTCATCAGGTTTGTGAGTTTCCCTTCTCTTCCAGCCAGCCCTTCGATGTCATCAGTGAAATTGAGGCTTGTGATGGTCCACCCTTCAATGCTGACTGTGTCAGATTGGTCTTCCAAGGAGTCTGTCAGTATTTGTTCCAAGATGCTGAAAATAAGAGTGATGAGAGACAACCTTGGTGCACTGCAGCTGACGTATGGAGCCAGTCTCCCACTGCGTCTTGAACAAGTATCGCACTGCTGACCTTTATGTACAGCTGCTTGGCGGTTTGGATCAGCTTCTGGCGTGTGTTATGTTTTTTCACTGTGATCCTCAGTACGTCATACCATACTCTGACGACGCTGTTTTGAAGTCAATGAACACATGGAAGAAGTCCTGTTGATGATGACTGTTTTTCGCATAGAATTTGAAGACTGAATATTTGCTCTGCTGCACATTTTTTACTGTGGAATCCAGCCTGTTCTTCGGCAATGACTTCTTCTGCCTGCAGTTTCAGCCCGTCTATCTATCTGTCTATTGCCAGACGCCATAATCCCATAAGGGGTGGCCATTTGAATTTGAGTTATTTGTTTTACGGGGAGGAGCACTAACCCTCCACCAACCCACTTGCTGACACGTAGGGAGCACGTATGGTTTGGTTATATGGTTACCACCCAGCGTTGTAAATGGTTTCTTGGCTTACAAGAAACCACTTGGCTTGTCATTGAATGTAAAGCCACATGTAAAGAAAAGAAAAGCGGGAAGAAGTGACAGGAAAGATGGGAGAAATAGGAAGAGAGGAGGGCAGGCATAGAAAAAGAATGATAAAGGCTAAGGAAGGAGTAGGCAGCACTACATCAAGTGAGTAGATGACGGTCGCCACCAGCCTGATCAAGATAATTTTTTAGCATCACTTTGCTTTCATGGTTGAGACTAGTGGTTCTGTAATTTTGGCACTGCTGTAAGTTGACTTTCTTGGAATGTGTACTGATGACTGACTGGGTCCATAGTTTCGGTCACTCTTCAGTCTGGCAGATCTTTCAGCATATTTGGTTAGAATATTAGCTACTGTTTTACCTCCACTTTCTATCAACTCAGCCGGGATGATGTTAATTCCTGCAGCTTTCCAGTTCTTCAGAGATCTTATTGCTTTTTCCACTTCGTCAAGTAAGACTGAAAGGTCATCGTCGCTTAACAATTCCTAGCTTATAGTACACTGGAGTTGTAGAGATATGAACAGTACTCAGTTCATCTGTTCACGATGCCTTGATCTTCCGTGGGGCCGTTTCTTTCGTTGTCCTGGATAGTATTAACTCTTGACTACCTTTGCTTTGTGAGATTCTTCACAACATGGAACGCTCGCCTGCTGTTGTTCTTGTCCAGGCTCTTCTCAGTTTATGTGCATTGCTTCTCGATCCATTCCTCCTTGGCATTGCTCATGTCTTTCTTGATGGTCTTGCTGATTTCTTAAAAGTTACACACATTTATGCAAACTGACATAATAATTAATGAACACACAAGAACGTAGCATCTAAATATCTATTTGTTTGTATGGTCTGACTTTTAAACCTATCATAATATCCTTTAAGAGACCTTTACAAAATATCTTGGGGTAATTGTTCAAGGAACAATTGACAGGTACGAAGTGAGCTAGGGAAGGAAAGAAGGAATGGCAGCATACTGAAAAATGGTGAGAAGAAAGAAGAGGAGAGAAACTGCAAATACGGGAGATCTCCACCATGACACAACTAAATGAGGAATACCCAGCATATGTAGGGGAAGAAGTTCATTACTAATTGAGAAGAATAGAAAAGTAATCTTGATAATGATATCTACATATTCAAGTCTGTGCAAGATAATAAATTCTCAAACAACGAAGAAAGAGAAAAATCTGCAACCGTCAGAGTTCTGTTCGTCTATGGGTTCTGTACTAGTCTCTAAAAACACTTATATTTTTATATGAAACTTAGAATGCCTTGGAACACATTGTTGCCTAAAACGTGGTCTAAACGGAGGTCTGCCACTGTGAAAGTTTGTTTTCTTAAGTGAAAAACTATAACCGTGGATATATATCAATCTCCAGCAATTTCTCATGTTTGTCGTAAACCCAGATTACCACTCTGGGGCCCCAAGGTGGGACCTCAGTGGACAGTCCCTCTGATGCGGCCCTTGGGAGTCCCACCATTGTCTGGGCGTTGATAGTGTGCACTTTTGTAAGTGTGCATTCTTGCAGGTATATTTTATAGTGCTGTGTGTGTAATGTGACTGTATGTAGTGTTTCGTATGTGTGGTGCTGCAAGTGTGTAGGGTTGCAAATTTATTTTGTGTTGGAGGTGCGTAGTGTTGTGCATATGTAGGGTAATTGGTATGTGTAATGTTGCTGGCATGTGTTATGTTGCAGGTGTGTACTGTAGTATTGACGGTGTTTGTTACTGCAGGTATGTAATGCTGCAAGTGTGTACGGTGTTGTAGGTGTGTGTGTGTAGTGGTGTAGGAGTATGTGGTACTGCAAGTGTTTAGTGTTGGAGATGTGCAGTATTGCAGGTGTGTAGTGGTGTGTGGGCACGCCACACGTCCTCAGCTTTACTGCCGCTCCACCACTCGTGCGTCGTAAAGGAAGGAGAATTTCTTTTTCTGTTTCTCACTGTCTCTGTCAGCCTGCCTGTCTGTATAGTTGTCTGGTTTTCTTGTGTAATGAAATATAATTCATTACAGATCTAACCTGAATATGTGTTCTCAAAGCAATAATTACTGACGCAGAGGTTACGTTTAAACGTGTTTAGCTCCCCTTGCTTATCGTAAAGAACAGGTGAAGTTGTATTTGGGAAGATGGGAATTACCAGCGGGAGTAGTCTAAAGGAATGACCTGTGAAATGGAACCCAGAGTCTTGTACACATCTTTCACGCCTTTGGAATCATCACAGGTCCAAAAGGGGTACACGAAAGAATAAATAAATGCTTAATTATTTGACAAGAAAATGGCAGACGCAGGTGTGAAGTGCTGCAGGTGTGTAGTTTTATAATGGTGTAATGTTTAGGTGTGTAATGTTGCAGGTATATGGTGCTGTGTGTGTGTGTGTGTGTGTGTGTGTGTGTGTGTGTGTGTGTGTGTGTGTGTGTGTGTGTGTGTGTGTGTGTGTGTGTGTGTCATTTATTTCGTGCTGAAAGTGTATGTAGCGTTGAATGTATGTATAGTGTTCCCGTTGTGTAATGTTACCAATGTGTTGTGCAGGTGATTATAGTATTGCAGGTGTGAGTAGTATTCCAAGACCAATGCTGTAACACTAAGGTATTAGGTTATGCATTGGGGTGTAACTCGAATGGAACTAAGGCATATGCTAATAAAATGGAAACGATAACTTCCAAAGCATGTAGTGATGATAAAGCATGGTTATCTTTTCTGTATCTTTGCTGACTACACCCTGTAATGTGGGATGCGAGAAGATACATTCGCCATTTACAGGTGTTGTTAAATACATCTGTAAAATGGGATACAGGAATTCGCATCTAGCACAGACGGTTGTCCCAGAAATGATAATGAATATTTAGGGGCTTGCTTACAGCCTTGCCAAGAAATTTGATATTACAACCATAAGGGTTTAGTCTGTTTTTATATTTACTTGTCAAGAAGAGCAGTGATATCACAATTTGTGCCAGAGAAGAAAACACTAGTGTATCGAATATTCTATCATCAAGGTCGGAGTAAACGTTGGATGCAGAACACCGTATTTTATTAGGCCATGATATAGGCATTCTGTTTTTGGATGCCAGACGTATTGCAGACTGTCAGTGATAACGATTGTCAATAAAGATGGTACGATAAACGTTGGTTCAGATGTTTGATATGGAACGTATAGTAATTTGAACACTGGATTGAATCTCTGTTCATAGTTTTGTATTTCTCAAGCATTTGCGAGAGCCGAAGAAAAGGAGAGATTTGTGAGCCGAGGCATAGATATTTCACACCACCCGTTGTTCGGGCCAAATATCCAGTTACCTGCCTTACAGGACTATGAGAGTTTTCTTCAGTGAAACGTGTTTCGTTGTTAAGTGAAATAATAGTGGTGTCAGTGCTGATGTGTAGTAAAACGGGAGAATTTACGTACACTGTAGTGGTTCGGTCAACTTTGGTGAGGAGTGAAGGTCACTTGAGATAGGGTAACACATTATAGTACTTGTGTTCACTGATTACCGCTGCTACTTATTTAGGGAAGAGTTAACTTGTTGATTATGACTATAGAAAATTTGCTTTACCTATCTATTGGTTGACCTTCACAGTTACTAAGTAAATTGTATGAAACTGGGCAATGGTTGTAGCAGTTTGGGGGTTTATGTTTATTAATGAATTTCTGAACTTCTATCATGGTTATCGTGGTGGTTTATTAAATGTAAATGTTTTCATATTTTGTTCCTCCTTAGGGTAAGGGGATCCCCTCATTACGGGGGAGGTAGAATACTACCCTCGTATTCCCTGCGTGTCGTAAGAGGAGACTAAAAGGATAGGAGGTGGTGAGGGCTGGGGATCCCTCTGCCCTTTAGATAGGGTGTTACACTTACTTTGATTCTATCAATGCTGACACTCTCATCTCCGACTCAATCTTCACATACTGCATTTAATTTAACTGTTCCCCTGCTACCTTCTGCCTTATTGCCAAATAGCCATTTCATGGCTTGGTGTTAGTTCTTTATTATTTCTTCCATTCTTTCATGTTTTATTATTCTTGGTGAATATTGGATCTTGCTAAAGTATCCTCGGTGTTATAAAAGATCCTGGGGACACCCAAACGGGAGAAACTTAGGTGAACGTGTGAAACAGATTTCTGGAACTCGGTTTTACGTTATGAGACATTTTTTTGTTAGCTTTTACTCCAGCAAAAAAAAAAAAAAAAAAGGGGATAAAATTAACATGAATGCGTCCGAGTCTGACCTCAATATGAAAGACAATAAAGGAGAAAGATCCTCTAAGCCTCCAAACATTCTAAATTAACACAGTGAAGACAAACAAGAAGGAACGTTATGCAGTACAGAAAAATGACATAAAGGAAAACTTAAAGGTAGCTACGAATGCAGAAGCGATTATTGGCAAACAGTTTGCCTGGAATGATGAATTAAGATAACTTTCAAGAGTTTCTTTCAGTTGTTAATATTATACCTCTGCCATTTAATTAAATACATCCATACAACTGTTAAACAAATACTCGATGATCTGTCTGGAAATGGAAACATTTGATAAACAACTGCAGATACTTCAGGTTATGAGGTCCCTTTACTGGTAGGAGGCTGTAGCACCAGCCATCAAAGTGATATTACAGTGGCTGTTGGATGGTGATACTGAGTGCTGGAGTTTCCGCTACACTAGCTCTTAGGACTGATCTGTGACTAACTGGGCGTTTTCAGTAATTCAGTATCGTTTAGAGTTGTCCAGTGTACTTTACTAATTTTTTTGCCTAACTCACTCAAACTACACGCACATTGTTCATTATATAATCTATTAAAACTGTTGTAAAATGGCAGTCCAACACTATGTCTCGGGACAATTTAATACTCCCGCTGTTATTCCCTCTCCCGGTGACGACCAACAAGATGTTCTAGACCATTATCCAGAATTCCATGGCCTTTGTTCCAACATCCTTACGTTGGGACACACCTCTTCTCCCCTGTGTCTCATCTGGTTTTCCTCACAGAAGCTTTGCTGACCGAGAGCAATGATAACATTACCTTTTCTGAATCCTTATACTTACAAGATACTCATGTTAAAGCGAAAGATGGCTGTTGCTCGGAGGTGCCTAACAACCCAACTTGCTGTCGTGCTCCAGACACTTTTAATCCTGTGAATTCATCACACTGGCTATCGCTATTCTGTCAATATCTAACTGAAGTATATATGTTTAGTTAACTACTCTCTGAGTGTACTAACTATACGAAATCTTTGACTCCCTTACTTCACAAGTGGAACGCTTTCTTTCCGTATCCATTTTTCACGAAACCACCATTTTGGGAATTTCAGTGATCACCACCACGTTGCCTCTCGTCTCCACTCGCTGAAACACCTTGAGAACAGTCTTATACCTCTTTTATCCTTAATGACACTGCAGCTTGCATATCACCCTACATGTTTCCCTGACCGTGTTGGAGAGAGTTCCATCATACTGACATTTTCTTATGACTAGACCTTCTGCCTAATCTATCACTTTTATCGTTTCAGTTACTCCGTTCACAACCTTACCTCAGTAACCTGTCTTATTATTCCGGTAAAGCCTGCGAATTCTGACAAGAATTGGCATATGTGACGCAACACTGCCGACTAGTAAGCCGTCAGGCAGCTCCTTGACTTTTCATTGAATGAATAATGATTTCATGGATGAAAGTCATTTGAACGTGATTTGCATATTACTTGAGAGAGAATTTTCTCGGGGCTATGAGCATACATTCCTTTCACTTACTCTCTAACCAATAAAAAAAAGCACAATCAACCTCCATTAAATCCTGTCAGCAAGAAGACAGCTTTCAAAAGGTACCAGTGCCAGCTTACCCTTAAATCATGTACTTTATATTTCTCCCAGAATCCTGCTGAGTTTACTTTTCCTTTTGCTAAATATCATCTTATCTACCTCATATACCCATAACTCTCTACGTTAAGTTCTTTCTGTTTCTTCAGGTACGCTGCCCAAAATTTTACTCATAAGCCCAATTCTTCCTACTTCTCTTATCTTTTACATTCTCATGGTCCCGTTAAAATTATCGTCTCTGAATTTACTTCAGATGTTTCCAACTTTCCACTGGCATTATCCGATTATTTCCCAATAACTTTCTAAAGTACTTAAACAGAGTTTCTAAAAAAAGTTGTAGTTATTGCAAAATAACTGCATTCTTTTTCTAACTGAGACTCAGCTGTCAAAGGCAACTGACAGCAAACCCTTTTCTATATCCTCCTACTTTCTCTGTACTAATTTCAAAGCCAAAGGTGGCTGTTGTGTATATATACGCAACGACTTATCTTGCTCTCGTGTTCCTGAACTCGATTCTTCTGAATTCTCTACACTATGGCTTCGGCTTTCCTGTCATTCTCTGACTAAATATATCTGTGCTGTTTACTTATCCCCTAATTCTACTGACTATCAAAAATTCTTCGACTATCTTACTTCTACGATGGAACACATTCTATCCATTTCTCCTTTCTCAGAAATCTCCATTCTAGGAGATTTCAATGTTCACCACCACCTTTGGCTCTCCTCTACTTTCACTGATACACCTGGTGAACAAGCCTACATCTTTTCTATCCTTAATGACCTGGAGCAGCTCGTACAGCACCCTACCCGTATCCCTGACCGCCCTGGAGAGAGCTCCAACATACCTGACCTCTTCCTCACAACTAATCCTTCTGCATACTCTGTTAATCTTTTCTCTCCGTTGGGCTCCTCCGATCACAACCTTATCACATTAACCTGTCCTATCACTCCGGTACGGCCTGTGGACCCTCCAGGGAAACGTCGTCTGTGGCATTTTGCAGCCGCGGACTGGGAGCGCCTCAGGCAGTACTTCTTTGATTTTCCCTGGAATGATTATTGCTTCCATGGCCGTGAGCCATCTGAGTGTGCCTTGCGCATTATGGAGGTTATTCTCTTGGGCATGGAAGCATACATTCCTTTCTCATATCCTTTGACTAATGCAAGAAAGCCTTGGTTTAATCACGCTTGTTCTAATGCTGTCCGCAACAAGGAGAGGGCCTACAAAAGGTACCGGAGCCAACCCACCACTGAATCACATCATCTTTACGTTTCTGCCCGGAATCGTGCTAAGTCTGTTCTTCGCTCTGCTAAAAATAATTTCATCCATACTAAATGCTCTCAACTCATCCAACTCGAATTCTTCCCGCTCCTTCTGGCACCTTGCCAAAAACCTTTCTAACAACTTTACCTCATCATCCTTCCCTCCTCTTTTCTACTCTGATGGTTCTGTATCTATTTCTTCTACTGATAAAGCAGATCTCTTCGCACAGTCTTTCTCCTCCAATTCCACCTTAGACGATTCCAGTGCTGTTCCTCCATCACTTCCCCCCTCTGACTTCCTCATGGCTGACATTAAAATTTCTTCAGCTGATGTATTTTCCGCCATCACTGGCCTCAGTACTAACAAGGCATATGGGCCTGATGGGGTCCCTCCTGTTGTTCTCAAGAACTGTGCTTCTGTGCTTACACCCTGCCTAGGCAAACTCTTTTGCCTTTGTCTCTCAACTTGTACCTTTCCTTCTTACTGGAAATTTGCTCTCATTCAGCCAGTCTCAAAGAAGGGTGACCACTCCCAACCCTCCAACTATCGTCCAATTGCTTTAACTTCCTGTACTTCAAAAGTTTTCGAGCCAGTTCTCAATAGAAAAATTTTAAGGCATCTTTCCTATCACAACCTTCTTTCCGATCGTCAGTAAGGGTTCCGTCAGGGACGCTCCACTGGCGATCTTCTCACCTACCTTTCAGACTCCTGATCATCCTCCTTTCGGGACTTTGGCGAAAGCTTTGCCATTGCACTTTACATCTCAAAGGCTTTATATCGAGTCTGGCATAAATCTTTAATTTCCAAACTGCCCTCCTACGGTTTCTATCCTTCTATCTGTGCCTTCATCGCTAGCTTCCTTTCTGGTCGTTCTATAGCTGCTGTTGTAGACGGCCATCGTTCTTCTCCTAGATCTATCAACAGTAGTGTTCCTTAGGGCGCTGTCCTATCACCAACTCTCTTCCATTTATTCATCAATGATCTTCTAAGCTGTACATCTAACCCTATCCACTCATACGCTGATGATTCCACCCTTCACCTTTCCATTCGGTTCCTGCAACGCCCATCTCAGCAGTTACTTCAACAAGCAAGGGATGAGGCTATGGCACACCTAATGTCTGACTTGGCTCATATCTCTGACTGGGGTAAAAATAACATGGTTGTTTTTAATGCATCTAAGACTCAGTTCTTACACCTATCAACCCGACAAAATCTTCCACAGGTATACCCACTAATGTTTAATAATATTCAGCTTAATCCTGCATCATCCTTGAACATGTTTGGGGTTTCATTTACTTGGGACTTATCTTGGAAAGATCATATTATATCTCTTGTAAAATCTGCTTCCAAGAGATTGGGTGTGCTAAGCCGACTCCGCTCTTTCTTTACCCCTGCACAATTGTTGACTCTATACAGGGGTTTTATCCGCCACTGTGTGGAGTACAACTCTCATGTGTGGGGAGGCTCCCCACATACAGCTCTTCTCAATAGGGTGGAGTCAAAGGCTTTTCATCTCATTAACTCTCCTCCTCTTACTGGCTCCCTTCAACCTCTGTCTCTTCGCCGCACTGTTGCATCTTTATCTTTTTTCTATCGCTACTTTAATGGTCACTGCTCCTCTAAACTGTCTGCTTGCATTCCTCCACCTCTATGACGGGCGAGTAGCACCCATCTGGCAGCAAACTCTCATCCCTTTTCAGTCCAACTCGATAATGCAAGAGTTAATCGTTACTCCCAGTCTTTCATTTATGCAACAGGTCATCTCTGGAACTGTCTCCCTCTGTCTGTATTTCCTGGCCCCTATGATCTTCAGTCTTTCAAACGCAGTGTGTCTAGGCATCTCAAAATGATCGGATCTTGAATTTGGCTTTCTATTCTATTTTGTTTTTCTCTTGGAGGGAACTGGTACTGCGGGCTCATGGCCTTTGGTTCCTTTTTACTCGCATAAAAAAAAAAAAATACAAAGAATGCTGAAAGAGATATAACAGAACATAGTCTGTCACATCTTAGGTATGCTGAGTTAGGCTGACAGAATTGACACAGGTCATGCATCGGCACAGAGGTTAGCTATTAATTCTACGTGATGCATCTTCGAGGCAATACGCCACCTCTTTTGTAACTCCTCTAATAAACCTCCTTATACAATGTCTCCTATACTTGCCCGGCAACTGTAGTAAAGAGGGGGGAGATAGATAAAGAGAGACTAAGCAGAGCAGCATATAACTATACCATCCAATAGTCTTACAATCTACACTAGAGTCGCGAGACGACAAGAAGGAGACACGATTGAATATAGCCAGTGAGGAGACGAAAATAGAGAGCATCTATCCTCCTACGAACGTACTTACAGACTACGTAACTGGGTGGTGCCTAACACAAATGGTAGGTACTGATTGTACTGTAACTTTGGCAGTCGGTCCTTACATTTTCTCTCCTCACTGGGCCTCAGCAATAAGAAAATGTACGGTCATGGTTGGGTCCCTCTTGTTGTCAATCGCTGTAATTTTGTGTATCTTAGGCAGACTCTTTCGCCTTTCTCTGACACCGCATACCTTTCATTCTTGCTGGGAGTTTGCTGTCGACCAGACTGTACCAAAAAAGGGTTACCGCTCAAAGTCCCATGTATGAACTCAGGTACTTTAGTATCCTTTATTTTATAAACTTTCGAATTTGTTCTAAATACGAAGATTTTGAGGCATCTTTTCGTTCACAACTTCATGACTGACAGTATAGGGTCGTCAAAGATATTCTGCTACTGACCTTACATTCTTCTCTAATTAGCCAGCTCCATGCTACTCTTATTGTTAGTCACATTTTCTTTCATTCTTTCTTGTTTAATTGTGATAGTCACTTCTACCTTTCAGAATTAACCAATTTCGACCAAACGTGGACACGATGACCAGCCTATGACCCAGTTGTGTCTGCAAGGTTTTGGTTGCTAGGCAAGCACTTGTTGACTAGCAACGGTAGAAAACTCGCTTTTTTCGTACTCTTCACTTTTTGAGCTGTAGCAGCATTACTAATGGGGGTAGAAAGCTCTGACTTCTTTAGATGTAATCAAGAGCTCATTCCTTATCCGAAATGTGCCATCCATTTTTTCTCCTCTCTCTCCTCTACTTTTCGAGTGGCAATGCTGTGAAGATTGGCTTCAGCATCCTTAGCAACCAGTAACAGTTTTCTAAAATGCCCGCCTAGTTCCTCAGTGGCACAATCGAATTGAATGAAAGTTTGCATGCTTATAGACATTGCCTTGTACAAAAACTTTCTATCGTACACAGATGTTCTACACTGACTAGGTCAGGAGTTAATGGTCATCAAACGCAAAAACAGTGAAAATAGCTAAAATCACGACTATGCTCGCGCGAAGTGCTAAGGCTCCAACGATTATTAAGCCAGGGCCATGATTCTTGGCAGGAAAGTTGCATTGGAGTACCTCCATACAAAGGTGGCATTTAGTGTCGAAACTCACTTCCAGTCGTTGGCAGCCCCATCTAGAAGTTGTACCTCTGGTGGACCATTCAGTGAATTTCAAGTTCTCTAATTCCACAGTGGGTGGATGGAATCGAATGAAACTTTGCATGCTTATAGATGTTAATGAATTCTACAAGTGTGCATCGTAAATGCATGACCTACATCTGCCAGGTCAGAGATCAAAGGTCATCAAGTGCAGAAAATATGAAAAGACCTAAAATTGTGACCTTGCTCGCGCAAAATACTGAGGCTTCTAAGATTATTAAGCCAGAGTAATGATTCCTGGGTGGAATGTTGCCCTGGGGTACCTCCATAAAGAAATGACTTTCAGTGTTGAACCTCTCTTTCGGTCACTGACAAATCTTGGTCCGCTTAGAGCTGGCATCATCACCTACCGGCTTGTTCTTAGTTATTTTCTTCTCGGGATTTCAATAAAATTTCTTCTGTTAAGATAGCTACCTTAATTTTTGGCAGAATCAGGCACAATTCTTATCTTTCTTTCTTTTTTTTTTTTTTTAATCACTCATTCTGTGCCTTTTACTTTAGTTTCTTCTCCAGCCAAAATAATTGTAGCTGCAGTGGTAGACAGCCTCCATTCTTCAAAATTTGCCAATAGTGGTCTTCCTAAGGCATGTAGCTTTCCAACAATTTTCTGCCCCCTATTCATCAATGACCTTTTAATTTGTATAGTATTTTTAGCAGTATTTACCGATATGTTGATGACACCACCCTTCACTTCTCCATCCACTTCTCATGCAGCCCATCACAACAGGCACTACAACAATCTCGGGATAAGGCTTTGGCACACCAATCTTTTGACTTGTCTATTTTTGTTTAGATAAAAGGAAATATACTAGTTTTACTGCCTGAAAAGTCCTATCTGCAATACAATCTACCTGACTGTTCTCTTAACTTCAAAAACAAACTACTCAGTCCTTCATAATTTCTTGACATTCTTGTGTCTAATTATCTCGATACCTAATTAACGTCACATTATTGCACTACCAAATGCAGCTTTACAGAGATTAATCCGTCTGAATCAATTTCATGTATTTCCTAAGACCATGTAACTGTTGACTTTGAACGAGGACCTTCTTCGAAATGCCTCTGACGATTTGCCGGAACAATACTTGTACAGCTTCTAAAAAGGATGGAAATCAGAGGCCTTTCATTATCTCTTCTCCTTTCACCGACTCCCTTCAATCTTTTTCTGTACGCCAAAATGTTGCATGCTTTCTTCTTTTCTCTCACTATTACGATAATTGTTCCACTGAATTCTCTGCTTGAATATCCTTCTCATTACGGCGGACACACAGCAGCCGTTTAGTAACAGAATCTCAACTCCTATCTAATGCAAGTCAGCCAGTACTCTCAGTCCTTCATATATGCTACTGGTCAACTCTGCAACTGTCTTTCCCACTCCCTGTAACTTCCAGTCGTTTATACGCCGATCTTCATTTGATTTATTAAGAAAAGAAAGCAAGTTCTGCACATTTTAGTGCTTGATTTACTTCAATCATGCATATACAAGGCAAAATCATAATTTACCTCTGTTAGAAAGAGATAATGAAAGGCCTCTGATTTCCATCCTTTTTAGAAGCTGGACAAGTGAAGAGAATGGAGAATGAAAGACTGACTAAGAGGGTGTATGTAGGTGAGGTGGAGGGAGGGAGAGGGAGAGGAAGACCGAGGATGAGGTGGAGGGATGGAGTTGAGAGGTATATGAGGGAGGGGGGGGTGAGCTGGGGGGAGGGTAGTCAAATGGTGGGTGACAGAGCGACTTGGAGGCGTTTTGTCTGCGGCCACCCTTTGCGAGATTAGGGCGTCGGGCTATAGATAGATAGATAGATAGAAAGACGCTAAGTGAGAGAGACTTGAATAAGGTAAACAAACCGAATTTTACAGGCATTAAACCATCTTCTCATCAGCAATACACTTACCGGTATAATAATTTAATAAAGGAAATTATAAATAAGAAAACTTTACTGCACGGCTTACGTTTAGAAAGGAACATATTCATCGTAGCATCTTCACTCCGTTGACTTATTCTCTTAATTTACTACCAGACAGTTTTATTCAAGTGTAGAGAAATTTTACGAACAAGAGGAAGTGGAAGAAGCCTTCAGTCCCCCACCTCCCCCACTTCTGATGGTCTGTGGTTAAACAAAATATCGTGGGGTATCTAGAATAAGAATTTAAAAGAACATTTGAAGAGGTCAGTTTTTGGCAATGAGCGCAAACAAAGATGCTGAGTAGGAATGGGAAAAATGCACCTTGAAAACGTGAGAGAAAGCCAACTTGTTAAGTCAGGAAAGGACAGAGAAATAAATACCTTGAGTTTGGTGATATAATTTTTAGCTTACATCTACAACCTTCAAATTGTTTTGTCCGACTTGGGAAAGATCATTTGTGGTCAAAGAGTTAATGAAGCCTACCTTATTATCCTTCAGTTCAGAATCTCCTAAGGTGAAAATAATCATCTAAAGGCAGTAAGAATGTACTGTATAAAAATAGCCTCAATGACAGGACTAAAGCGGGGAAAGGAAGGTCTTGGGGGTCAGCAGTTGGAGGTAAACAAGGGGTGAGGGTGACAGTAATGGTAGGTTATACGGCCGCACGTCAGACCACCAGAGGGAGATGGGAGCTGCTGGGGCTGGGGTGAAGGGACGGGAGAGACTGGGAGCTACCTAGAAGGAGCAAGATTGTGAGCTGTCTTGGAAGGGGGGAGGGAGGGCTGGGAGTTGCCATGGAGGGGGAGGATTGTGAGCTGCCATGGACGGGGATAACTGTGAGCTGCTGTAGAGGGGGAGGATTGTGAGCTATCATGGAGGGGGATGATTGGGAGTTGCCATGGAAGGATTGGAACTACCATGGAAAGGGAGGATTCGAGGACGCCGTGGAGGGTGGGAATGGGAGATGACATGGAATAGAAACGATTGGAAACAGCAGGGATCTGAAATAAAGAAATGGGGAGAGATTGCGAGCTATCGGGGTCTGAGAGGGAGAGATAGAGGAAATTTGGGATCTGGTCAGACGTGTATTGCTCTGCTCCATTACCACTTCACTATGTGCCTTATTTTTGTATTAATTTTCAGCCTTACTTTGATATTTTCCTTATTATATTGTTGCATTAAAGTGATTGGAATAATTAACTGCTTCGTAGGCAAAAATAATTTATGCACTCAATAAACAGATGTTTTAGCATGAGTTTTGTTTATTGCGCGTTGAAATTTCTGGCATTAATTTTAATATTTGACAGTCATATACTGAATAAGGGAATAACGTTATTTCTGTTTGTGCTCTTCTGTGACTGAGTGTTAAATGTTTTTAAGCTAGTATTCTTTATTGCTTTGCTGAGAGAAATAAATTATATCTAAACAGTTTGCTTAATTTTGAAATAACTTAGGTGTTAAGTGTTCAAATATATTGACTCTGATTTAAATATTATGAATTCATTGAATGATTATCTGTACGAAGACATAAATTATGAATGTAAATCTAGATATAAGTATTCAAATCACTCAGTGCCTACATATTAGGCACTAAGTGATTTGAAAGTATTATGGGTCGAGGAAAAAATGCATCATTTTTTTTTTTTTCATATTTAGACTGAGCTATAACAGACAGCAATATCATGAGGGTGCCCCTCACCGTTTCTAATTATACTGTCTTGAATATGGTTGAAAACCGACAGCAAAATTCCCATTTTCAGGGAAAATATGTTTGACTTAATGTTCAGAACTATTTTCAAAGAAATCTTTGTGAATTGCATGCAATCCTCTATTTATATTGGAAGTTTGCCTTCTGATGCTGTATTTTTCAATTTTACAAACTTCTAAGCTCCTGTGTGAATTCGTGGTGTTGAATGCTGTGAAGAGTATGTATGATGGTGCTAAGGCTGCAGTGCGTGTGGATGGTGAACTGAGTGAATTTTTCTCTTTGAAGGTTGGGTTGAAACAGGGATGTGTCATGTCTCCATGGTTGTTCAATCTGTACATGGATGGGTACTAAAAGAGGTACAAGGTAGGGTAGTGGATGTTGGAGTGGCCCTGGTGAGAGAGGATAGTGTTTGGAAACTCCCAGTACTCTTGTTTGCAGATGATACTGAGTTGTTGAGTGAAGACGAAGGAGAGCTGCAAGGCTTCGTGGATGAGTTTGGGAGAGTGTGTAAGAAACGGAATCTAAAGATGAATTTAGGGAAGAGTAAAGTGATGGTCTTTGAGAGAGGTGAAGTCAGTGAATGTACAACGAGGTTGGATGGTGAGGAATTGGAAAATGTGAGTACGTTTAAGTACTTGGGTAGTGTGATGAGTAAGGATGGAGGTTTGGAGGGTGAAGTGCTTGAAAGGGTACAGCAGGGAAGTAATGTTGCTGGTTCCTTGAGAGCAGTGATAAGAAACAGGGAAGTGAGCATGGACGTGAAAAAGTTACTACATGACAGTATTGTGATACCAACTCTAACGTATGGAGGTGAAGCTTGGACGTTGTTGGAAGGACACAAGTCAAGAGTGAGAGCAGTGGAAATGAGTTATTTAAGAGGAGCCTGTGGAGTCACATGGAGAGACAGGCTGACGAATGAGGATATAAAGGAGCGTTGTGGTGTGGATGTGGATGTGATAGGAAGCGTTAGGAGGCATACACTGAGGTGGTTTGGCCATGTGGAGAGGATGGAGGGTGAAAGACTGACGAAGAGGGTGTATGTGAGTGAGGTGGAGAGTTGGAGAGGGAGGGGGAGACCGAGGATGAGATGGAGGGATGGGGTGGAGAAGTATATGAGAGAGGGGGGTGTGAGTTGGAAGCATGGCAGTGAAATGGCGGGGGACATGGCGACGTGGAGGCGATTTGTTTGTGGCCATCCCGAACGGGATTGAGGCGTCTGGCAATAGATAGATAGATAGATAGACAAACTTATAAGCTCCTGTGTGAATTCGTGGTGTTTTTGCAGTGTCCTTCTGAAGGTCTGTGAGTAAATATCCCATTTTTTTTTTTTTCTATTTTCAACAAATTCAATTTGTGTTAATAATTTCAGCAATATTGTAGTAAGACAGTGTTTCACTGTTGTTTATTTAGTGCCTCACTCCTACAAACTGATTTGATAAATTTGTGAAACAGGTGTTTGCATTAGCATCGCAGTACTTTCTAGTTTGGACAACAGGTCATCATCTGTCGTGTCAGTTTTGGCAGATATAATCGTAAGTTTTTTCCTTTTACATAATCAGTTATATATTACTTTGAGGTAAAACTGGCATGATATATCGTTTTTCATCACTGATTTCTGAGAGAACAAATGTGTACAATAGTTTCCCTCTCCTTCAGTAACAAATTTGTATTTTTGCGTTAATATTTGGAGGTAAATCCAGACATCATTAAATTTTCAGGAAATTACTTCATGTTAGTTAATTGCTGATTTCACTCAGATATGGACTGTTCTCTCGCTGGATCTAAAATCTGATCTTATTTCCCTTTCATGCATGAAATAATAATAGTATATTTTCTTTGCAGGTACAAAATAGCGTAACTTTTTTTTTTTTTACAGCTGCTAATAAATAATACATATTTCTCTCGAGAAGTGATACTCAAACCAAGCCTAAAGCCTCTACGTGCAGCTAAGTTACTAATATTACCAGTATAAAGTACGTTTTTGCATATAATGAGTGAATTACGTTTTATAATTGTTTTCCCTTTGGCACAGTGTTATGATGCGACAATGGTTTTGTGAATAATAAGGTACAACATTTAGTTGACTGACCTAGCATCAAGAGAAAAAATTACTGCTCTCGCATTAATAGGTGAAAAGCTATTAGCCTCTGAAATGTGCGGCGGTCGGGTTGGGCCGAGCCGGACACTAACCTTTGCTCGCTCGCTAAAATATCTGATTGCAGGTACTGGTAAACTAAGAACTTGCTTAATATTAATTTTCTTCACATCTTCAGTAGTATATATTTCTTCGTTTCACTTTCCAAGGGTGCTTGAGAAGGATGTCTTCACAGGGTGGCACCAACATAACAAGAAAAAGCATTCAGTGCAACACGTGCTATGCAATGTGTATAAGGCCAGCCAGACGATCAGTGGGCATCTGTGGTTTTGGAGCATGGTAATGAAGAATTGTTGGAAAGTAATCGTGCAGATATGATGAACTGAATAACTTCTCCACTTCTGATCATCTGGTTTTAGCTATAGTCGTAATAATGATTCGAAACTGATGAGCAACGTGCACAAACACAACAGGCTCCCACTGAACCGGCTGAAGGATCTTTAGGTCGAATTTTTTCCCATACCTTGTACCCTTGACCTTTGACTGATTACTTTCAAAATCGAATAAATTAATCCTTCCCTGGGGAAGGGGGGATAGAATACTTCCCCAGTATTCCCTACTTGTCGTAAGAGGCGACTAAAAGGGACACTTCTACATTCTTTTTTGCTCTCTTTCTTTCCCTTGTAATTTGTCTGCCCAAACTCTCTGCATTTTACTTTCATTTAGTTAATTTCCTCTCTCCACTGTCTGGCTCCTGCGAGTCACTGTCATTGGCTCTAGGGTAAAATATTTTTCTGATTAAGAAATCTTGATGAACTCTGGTTACGAAGCAATGGCCCTCAGTTCCGTGCAGCCCTTAAATGGGCAGGGGATGCTAAGAATCCCACGGTGTAGAAATAAGTTTATACATCCAAAAAGAACCTTAAGAACAGGAAACTGGAATGTTCGAACCCTTAATCAGGCTGGTAAAATGGAAGAACTTATTTCAGTGTTCAAGGAATACAAGATGGATATTTGTGCTCTTACAGAAACGAGGTTGCTTGGAGCTGATAAAATGAATTTGGAAGATGATATTACTATGTTGGTTCCTGGTAGGAGTGATGGAAATCATTACCAAGGAGTAAGCTTACTGCTGAATGCTTGTAAGGCAGTAAGTGAGTTTGAACCAATTAATGAGTGCTTTCTTTATGCTCATTTAAAATCTGACCATGGTAATATCAGTATGGTTGTACGGTACGCTCCAACAAATGAGGCTGCTGATGAAATGAAGGATGACTTTTATGAGAAGCTGCAGGATGTAGTGAACAGAGTGGCAACACATGATGTGTTAGTTTGCATTGGTGATTTTAATGCGATTGTTGGCAGTAGCAGGGATGGCTTTGAAGATTGTATGGATAAGGAGGGTGTTGGTATAAGAAACGAAAATGGGGTGCCATTTGGAAGCTTTTGTTTGGCAAATGACCTTATAATTGGTGGAACTATCTTTGAGCATAGAAAAATACATAAGACTACTTGGATTTCACCATGTGGTAAATGTTGTAACCAGATTGACCACACTGCAATTAGCAGAGGGCATAGGAGTTATTTGCAAGATGTCTGAGTAAGGAGGGGGGCAGATATAGGTAGTGACCATCAACTTGTGTCAAAGATTAAAATAAAACTTAACCCCTTAACCGCGGGGCGTCACTTTCGTGACGCTCGGCTACAATGGATCATACTGCGGGGCGTCACTTTTGTGATTCTGTGTTATTTTGAATTATCCCGGGCTCTCAAGTGGTGGCTTGTATCATATATCAGTACTGCCAATGTCCAACACTAGTCAGCACTCCAAATCTCATCTGTACTCCCATCCATTGTTGACATTTTAGCTATTTTAACCCCTTCCTGACTCCCCTCCCTACCTGCCCTCCATTACCCTCTCCTCTCACCTCCCACGCCGCGCTGCGCTACGGAAATTTCCCCCTTCTCTTTCCACAGATTTCATCCATTGAAATAAGGCCTATGCCCTATATTTTTACCCAATAATATATACCAAAAAAAAACAGGTAAGTGATAGTGTTATACTCCAGAAATTGCCTAATTATCACCTGACAACACCTCACGTGCATTCATTCGCTACATTACCACGGTAATTTCCCCTTTGATTTATGCCTTGTAATTGATGTCTGTAATAAAAATATATATCAGAAAGGAAGGGAGAATCCTAATTGACATTTACAGTCACCTGGAACTACCTATTTCTATATTTATTGCCGAGATTTTCTACCTATAAAAAATTAGCATGTAAGTTAGCAGCAGTAAGCCTAAAGTGTCATTGTCAACCCTTCCCTTCTCAGATAATTTACCCCCTTCTTGACTCCCCTCCCTACTTGCCCTCCATTACCCTCTCCTCTCACCTCTCACGCCGGTGCGCTACGGAAATTTCCCTCTTCTTTTTCCACAGATTTCATCCATTGAAATAAGCCCTATGCCCAATATTTTTACCCAATAATATATACCAAAAAAAAAACAGGTAAGTGATAGTGTTATACTCCTGAAATTGCCCAATTATCACCTGACAAAACCTCACGTGCATTCATTCGCTACATTACCACGGTAATTTCCCCTTTGATTTATGCCTTGTAATCAATGTCTGTAATAAAAATATATATCAGAAAGGAAGGGAGAATCCTAATTGACATTTACATTCACCTGGAAGTACCTATTTCTTTATTTATTGCCGAGATTTTCTACCTATAAAAAATTAGCCTGTAAGTTAGCAGCAGTCAGCCTAAAGTGTCATTGTCAACCCTTCCCTTCTCAGATAAGCCGCGGCATTTAGTTCCTTGTCCTCCACTGCAGAGACAACATGTTGCACTCGCGCCCCGCCATTCCTGCCGCTTCTGCGCCCATTGCAAAGGGCCCCGTGACCTCTACCCCCAAGAAAAGTGTTGAGGCAAGCAGGAAAGGCCTCAGTGACTCTGCAGTGGCACGAGAACTTGCTGAATTGTCGATGATAATAATGGACAGCGATTTTGACGATTCCGGTGAATCGTGTGATGAGCCGGGTGAACTTATCGCGCCAGAAACAGCGACAACAAGTGCTCCTACCAGTGAATCTGTGTGTAGCTCCAAGGGAAAGGAGCCTTTAGTGCAGGAAGGAAAAGAATTTGGGAAGGGAGTGAAAAGGTGGCGTGTTAGCCCCAGAACAATGCCCCCACATGACCCAGCCCGCCATGAGTCACGAGATCATTCACCTCCCCGTTCCCCAAGCCCCGCTTTACTCATCTCGTCATCATCGTCGGCTGAGTTATCTCCGGAGTCTTCGTCGTCGGAGTCACCACCAGCATCAACAGTGAAGGCCGGCCGTAGAGGTAGAGGTAGATCTAAGAGAGTGAGAAGTAGTGTAGCTAGTAGGGTAAGGGCTGCTAGTGCTGTACGGCAACCTAGGGTCAGTGCGAGTGACCTTGACCGTGATAAGCCTCCCTCTCAGCCAACCTCCACCACCACCACCACCACCACCACCCCTCCACCGCCACGCCAGGGAATCCTGGACGCCTTCGCGTGGACGGAAGGGTCAGATTTTGTCCCCGAAAACCTGGTTTTCGATGAGAGCTCGTCAGGAGTTCAGCCTGCCTTCACTATGGACGAAAATGCTGAGTGTGTCGACTACCTTTTGGCCTTCCTAGATGACGAAGTCATGCAGCACATATGTGATGAGACTAACAGGTTCGAATCACAACGTGCTGCTAGTGGTACAGGTGCAGCCAAGATGCAACAGTGGACCATGCTGGGAGTGCAGGAGCTGTATGTGTTCTTTGCCCTCATGCTTCTTATGCCACACTCCAAGAAGCATGAGTTGGAAGAATACTGGTCCATGGACCCCTTACTACCCTCACCGACCTTCAACAAGTACATGGCCAGAGATCGCTTCCTGAACATCATGGGAAACCTGCACTTTGCCGATAATGATGTACCTTCCCAAACCGACCCACTCTGGAAGATCCGGGAGATTCTGAACAGAATGAAGGATAAGTTCATGTCATTCTTCCACCCATTTCAGAAGGTTGTCATTGATGAGTCCTTGGTTCTGTTCAGAGGACGTCTTTGGTTTGTCCAGTACATTCCAGGCAAACGCCATCGCTTTGGAATTAAGTTCTTTGTACTGTGCGACTGTAAGACGGGGTACATCCTTGACTTCGTCATATATTCAGCCAGCACTGTCGATCTTGATAAAACACACCCCCTTGGCTTCTCAGGCCGTGTAGTGAAAGTGCTCCTAGAAAAGTATTTTGGTGGGAATCATGTGCTGTATACAGACAACTACTATACAGCACCGAAACTTGCCAAATACCTTTCTGAGCATGGCATTGGCTCCTGCGGCACTGTCAAAAGTAATCGTGCCAACTTCCCCAAATTCCCAGAGGCAGGAAACTGGCAGCGAGGAGACGTGCACCTACGCAAGTCTGAGAAGATGCTGGCAATACGGTGGCATGACAAGAGAGTCGTGCACATGCTCACCACCGTACATAAGGGGGAGATGAGAGACAGTGGGAAGGTCGACCGTAGGACAGGCGAACCTGTGATGAAACCTGATGCTGTGTTGGACTATAATATAAACATGCGGCTGGTGGACAAGTCCGACATGATGATTGGTGAGATCGACTGCCTCAGGAAGAATACTAGGTGGTACAGGAAAGTTTTTCTGCATCTCATAGATATGACGATGCTGAACGCCTTCATCCTGTACAAGATGAAGGTAAAGCCACCCAAGTCCTTCTCCCTGAGGTTGTTCGCCAGGACTTGTGTCCAGCAGCTGCTGGAAAAATATGGTAAGGTGCAAGCAGCAACTCCAAGGCGCCATCCAGTTACACTTCCCGACCGACTTGAGCAGAGGGCGTATATGGATCGGCACAGACTTGAGCTAATGCCTGCCACAGGGAAAAGGAAGACTGCGATTTGCAGGTGTCAGGTATGTGCGCATACCACACGCCGCACACCTGAGCATAAACGCACCTCTTGGCAGTGCGCTGAATGCCAGGTTCCCCTCTGTGTAACCTGCTTCTTCGATTATCACAGCCAGAAGCAGTTCTAACAGTGCAAGTGTGGAAGCAGAATTATTTGGAAATAATGTGTAAATAATGTGTAAATAGCAGGTGAAAGCAATGGATGTTCAGTTCATATGATTGAACAGTGTACTATAGTTTCATCTTACTGAAAGTGACAGTGAATAACATATTGTAAGTAAAATAGAAGGGTAAATATTGAAAATAGAATAGAAAATGTAAATAGTAATGTAAGTAATTAGTAATATAAGAATATGAGTACAAATAATTTATGTTATAACAGTGAGAGTGAATCCGTGGCTCTCTACGTATTTTACTGACTGAAAAATAGAATGACTTCAGTGACAATAAAATAATACGACTGAATGAAACTTATGGAGAAAGACTCCAGATATATATAAGTGTGATATAGTAATAGAAATATAAAGTGTGAGGGGTTTTATGAATAATAAATGACAGAGTGCCTAGAGCGAACTAGCGCAAGTGCGGCGATCAGACGCGCTCGTAATTTCCATTGCTTTCACACTGTTTTTTTTTTTTAGTATGGATCCCAAACTACTTGAAAATGGTAGAATAGTGTTTATAGTGTTTGTATCTGGCTGTGGTAATCATATAACGGGTTGTCGGGAAGTGTTAAGTGGAGACTTAGTTACCCTACTTCAGAGGTCTCCACAAGTCCTACGGAAACTGACGAAGGCTCAACAATCATTCCAGGAGAAAGCTGAAGGTATGTGCTATAAGCATATATAATTTTATTATTCTAGGACTAATAACTGATTTTTAGCAAATATTTTTTGAGAGTCTGTCGGAGCCCAAATAACCCCGCGGGACACGCAAGTAATTGGTAAACAAGCCCGCGGTGTAGGGGTTAAGAGAAACGTTAATGATAATTGTACAGGAGGTAATAATTATGATTTTGATGAGCTGAGAAGTGCTAAAAACACGAAGGAAAAGTTTCGGCGGGAAAGTAGGAACAGGTTTGTAGTCCTGCAGACTTTGATGGAATCTGAAGACAATGATATTAATTAAATGTGGAGAGAGGTAAAAGAGGTTTTGCATGAGAGTGCTAAGGTTACTATTAAGAAAAAGGGAAAAGTGAGAGGGAAAAAGTGGATGTCAGATGAAACATGGAATGCAATTCAGAAAAGGAAAGAGGCGAAGTTAAGAAGTGAAGAACATGTTGATGACCAGGTAGTTGAAATACTTAGAGCAAAGTACTGGAGTTTATATTCTGAAGTAAAAAGACTCGTTAGACGTGATAAGAGGAGGCTATATGATGAAAAGGTAACAGAGACAGAAATTAAATTAAGTAACAATGACGGTCAGAGCACAAGAGCAGCGTATCAGGCCATAAAGGAGTTAATTGGGACTGAAAAGAGATGGAAGGAAATACCTGTACGAGACAGAAATGGTAATTTGATGACTAAAGATCTGGATATAAAAGGAAGGTGGAAAGAGCATTTTCAATCTGTTCTAAATAGACCAATCCTAGCTGAAAAGGACATTTTGCCAGCCTAGAGAGATTTGCAGATAGAAACAGGGGATATAACCTTGGAAGAGGTAGCAGAATCTATAAAGGTGTTAAAGAATTTTAAGGCCCCAAGAAAGAATGGAATATTTCCTGAATGCTTAACCCGCGGCGTCCCGTCGACGTACTTCCACGTCCTCACGTTATGTCACAGCTAATCCCGTTGACATACTTCAACGTCCTGCAATTGCAAGGTTCATAATTTCCACAATTTTCAAAATTCGCGCGAGATTTTCGTTTCGCCTAGGTACCCAAGCCTCCCCTACCTGCCGCCAGGCGGGCAGCATCCTAGACCCCGCGTGACCCGCGCTCGCCCTTGTCTTGGTCACTCACCTGCTAGCAGTGACCCAGGTTAGACATGGCGCGGAAAGGTCTCTCAGACGAGGAAATCGCATCCGTCCTGGAAGCCTTCACTGGAGACAGTGATTCTCCACTCGATGATGATGTGGTGGATCGCGATTACGTGCAGCCAGAGGAAGAAATAAGTAGCAGTGATGAGGAGGTCCCTTCGCCCCGAAAAACGCGGTATGTGACATACCGTAAGGCAAGGGAAGGTCAGCCAGCTCCCCAACCACGTGCACAGCTATCTCTCAATCCCGAATCTGATGAGGACGAGGATAAGGACAATGAGGATGATGGAGGCTTAGGACGTGATATCGCCGCGTGGTTGGGAAAAGAGAAAATATCACCACGAGGATCAGAAGGTGGGGCGAGACGACACATAAGGTATGGTGAAAGTACTTTGTCTGGGGAAGTGGCAAATGGTGTGGTGGGATTGCTGGGAGAAAGGGAAAGTGTTGTGGCGGCAGCGCGGGGTGAAAGTGAGAGTGGTGTGGGGGTAGTGCGGGGTGAAGGGGCAAGTGGTGTGAGGGAGGCAGCACGAGCACGTGGTGCTCGTAGGCCTAGGGGAGAGGAGGTTGAGCCACTCCCCAGCACTTCTTTCGCCCCTGAATATTCACAAACTTCCTCCCCACAGCCCCAGGATGTGGGGAAAGGAAAGAAAGGGAAGGGAAAGGGTAAAGGAAAAGGGAGAGGGAAGAGAAGTGCGAGTGATGAGAGGCGCCGCTCTCCACCTCCCCAACCTCCCCCACCACCCTCACCTCCCCACCCTGACGAAGGGGACGATGGTGACGTGGCTGGAGACGGTGGTGTCACGTGGAACTGGGAAGATGGGAGTAATTTTACTCCCATCATTCACCCTTTCACTGAGGAGTGGCGGTCAGGTTGCACGGCTCCAGGTGTAAATGCAGGTTTGTCACGGGTGGATTTTTTCAACTTGTTCTTTGGTGAGGCGTTTGTGGGGCGCATAGTTGAACAAACAAATATTTTTTCACAATCACAGCGCCGTGAAAGTGAACGTTTGGGAACCACGAGCAGGCATTCCCAACAGTATGACTATCCCGTGACTATTTCAGAGATGTTCCTATTTTTGGCCCTGGTTATCTTGATGGGTGTGGTAAGGAAAAACCAAATTCCTGCCTACTGGACAACTGACCCAATCATCTTCACACCTTTCTTTGGAAAGGTGATGAGTCGTAACCGATTTCAGTATATTCTCGGCCGCCTCCACTTTTTTGATGCAGAAGATCCAGCCAATGCAAATAACACCGATAAAATGAGGAGAATTAGGCTGGTATTTGATCATTTACGGGAAATGTTCCGCTCCTCATTTTATCCCTACAGAGACCTCGTCATAGACGAGAGTCTTGTGTTGTGGAGAGGCAATATTTCCTTTAGGCAGTACATACCCAGCAAGAGACACCGTTTCGGGTTCAAGATCTTTGTTATGTGTGACTGTAAGACTGGTTATGTGCAAGACATAGTCTTGTACACGGGCGCACAAACAGATATAATAGAAGATCGGAGTACAGGACTCTCTGGGGCCGTGGTGAAGACAATGATAGAAGAGTACCTTCATCGTGGTCATGTGTTGTACCTGGACAACTGGTACACTAGCCCTCTTCTCGCTAGGTTCCTCCACCAATACGACACCGGAGTCTGTGGTACAGTCAAGAGAAACCGTCGCCATATGGTCAAGATAGGGAGGAAACTTGACAAGAACGAGGTGGTTTTCTTCCAGGCCAATAACATCCTTGCAACCCTGTGGAACCACAACAGGGAAGTTTGCCTCCTATCAACTGTTCACAGCCCCCTGATGCACCACACAGACTCCGTGGATCACCGTAGCGAGAGGAGGCGCAACGTATGGAAACCAGAGTCTGTACTTGCCTATAATCTGAACATGAGGCAAGTTGATCAGTCAGACTCGATGATTTCAAGTGTTGACTGTGCCAGGACCACGATGAAGTGGTACAAGAAACTCTTTTTCCACTTGCTCGACATCACGGTCCTGAACGCCCACTACCTGCACGCAATGACTACCGGAGTATCCGAGACCTTTGAGGGGTTCGTGAGGGAGCTGGCACGTGAAATAATCGCCAAGCATGCCCAGGACAGACCCACACACCGCACCCGCACCCCCATGGCTGCTCAGACTCCCCTACGTCTTGCAGGACGCCACTGTCCCAGCGCAATCCCTTCCGAACCAAACCGTCGTAAACCCCAGCGTCGCTGCCATGTATGTAGGCACTCGACAGTCAGACCATCCATTCAGAGAAAAGACACAAGATACGAGTGTGTCGAGTGCAATGTTGCGTTGTGCCTTCAGCCTTGTTTCAAGGAGTATCATAATTTCCTACACTACTGAAACTGTGTGGGAAGGCGAAATGACGCTCATGATAATGGTAAGGCCAGTCAGTAGGTGCTAAGTCAAATATAAAGTTGAAACGGGTGTTATTTTTTCAGAAAAGTAATGTATAAGTTGAGAATTAGTGTAAGTGGAAAGAATTGTTATCAAAACTACACCCACTGTGTAAATCTGGTCAGTAAATATGTGATAGCAAGGAAATAAAGTGGAAACGGGTGTAATGTTAGCATGAATAAAACGTATAAGTTGAACAATAGTGTAAGTTGTAATAATTGATGTCACGAGTACACCCACATTCTGGTCAGTAAGTATGTGATAGGAATTATATACAGTGGAAGATGTTGTAATGTTAGTAGTAAGGTATTTTATAAGTTGAATACTAGTGTAAGATGAAACAAATGATATCGCGATAACACTCCCTGTGTAAGTACGCGCAAATATGACGCTCAGTTCCATCGTAAGTTCAGAAATGATGTGATATCAATTATATCAAGTGTAAACATGTGCAATGTTAGTGGAGAATTATTATATAAGTACAAAAATAGGTTGTAAGTTGAAATAGTTGTCACAGCGACTTCACCGTGTGTGTTATTATGCGCTATTATTACGCTATATATTTACGTAAGGCCTGAAATAATCTCAAAACAGTTCTATAAAGTTGAAAAGTGTATAATAATATTAGAAAAGTATTCTGTAAGTAGAAAAAACACAATACGAGTTGAAACAACAGTCACAGCGAGTTCAATCACTACGTAAATAAGCGCTAACATTACGCTAAATGTTATCAAAAGGCCTGTGAATACGTAAAAACAGTTCAATAAAATGTAAAATGGTATAATGTTATTGTAGAAGTATTATGTAAGTAAATAAAATTATATGTATCATGATTTTAGAATGTTAGCGATTCATCGTGACCAAGTTGGCCGATTTTGCTCGTTTTGCACGATGGTACAATGCTTATTTCTGCTCTATTTTTATATAAAATCCAATATACTCTTTTATCACATGTTTTTATGTTTGTAATAAATACATTTCTACTTACTTTCATTGGTTTCCCAGACTTATAATACCATAGAAAACGTTTGAGGCTCAGACCGCCTAGGGAGAACACGGGGCCAGGTGGGACCAAGGCATACCTGGTTAAGCTAATTAGGGACCCCGGGGACCAATTTCTTTGCCACTGACCATTGTTTCTGACCAAAAGTGAAAGTTTAAGCAAAAAAAAAAAAATGGTCGAAAAATGGTCGGGATTGGGGGGTACCAGTGGTCGAAAAGTGGTCGGGACGGGGCGGGTTAAGGTGGAACATAATGAGTTGATGAAAGCACTTTTGGAACTTTTTAATGTGGCTTGGGATAATATGGAATTCCACAAGAGTGGAAAAATGGAGTTATTATAAAAATACCAAAAAAGGGAGATTTAAGTGTTTGTGGCAATTGGAGGGGGATAACTTTGACACCTGTAGGTGCAAAAGTCTTTTCCAAAATCTTGTTGAACAGAATAGAGCCAGTTATTTATAAAATTTTAAGAGAAGAACAAGCGGGATTTAGAAAGGGTCGAGGTTGTAATGATCAGATTTTTATTGTAAGGCATCTAATGCAACAAGCTAATGAGATGAAAATACCACTTAGTATGTGTTTTGCGGATTTTGAAAAGGCGTTTGATAGTGTTTCACGTGGAGCTATGTTGAAAAGCATGAGATTCTATGGTATACCAGAAAAGTTTGTAAATATTATTAGAAGCCTGCATGAAGGTATTTTTTGTAAGGTAATGGTGGGTGGTTCTTTGAGTGATCCATTCGAAGTTAGGTCAGGCGTGATTCAAGGAGGAGTTCTTTCGCCATTGTTGTTTGTTTTGGTTATGGATTATGTTATGAGAAAGATTGTAAGGAGAACAGGTGCAGGAATGAACTGGAAAGAAAACAAGAAGCTGATGGATTTGGACTATGCTGATGATATTGTACTGATTTGTGGAAGTATTTACGAGATGCAGAGGGTGCTTGATTGTCTGGTGGAGGAAGGAGAAAAAGTGCGATTGGTAATAAATTGTGGAAAGACTGAAATTATTAATATGAACGTGAAGAACCAAAACGATTGTGTAATTGGGAATAATGTGGTAAAGAATGTAGAAAACTTTAAATATCTGGGAACGATTGTATCATCTAATGGATCATTAAACAATGAAATTGAGGAGAGGATTAGACAGGCTTGGCGAGCTATCGGAATGCTGAAATCTGTTTGGAATAATAATATACTTGCGGTACATACTAAAGTGAAAATTTACAAGTCCACGGGTAGACCAATTTTGATTTATGAGCATAAGTCATGGTACAGTACAATTGCAACAGATCAGAAAGTATTATCATTCGAGAATAAAATACTGAGAAGGATTCTTGGGGTAAAGTGGCAAGACAGAGTTACAAATGAATGAGTAAGGGATATTACGAGAGTGGAACCAGTTAATGAATATGTGAGATTGTCTCGCTGGAAGTGGCTGGGGCACATATACAGAAAAGAAGGTAGTTTAATACAGGATGTGCCAGAGTGGACTGCTAGGAGAAGAAGAGGCAGAGGTAGGCTAGGCCGAGGGAAACCTGGTTGAGGACAATGAAAAGAGAAGCAGGAGAGGAGTGTTGGTGGGACCTGAAGGAGATGGCAAGAGACAAATATTGGTGGAGAGAGTTCATTGAGGCCCTAAGCATCCCGTGGGGTGCCACAGGAAATAATTGATTGATCCCAAAGCCATTCACCAAGTTTGGCTTCAGTCGGATCAAAAGTGTAAATTGATCTTACTTTGTCATGCTGACTTTGGCACATGGTTTTAAAAAGAAAATAATTTCATCCTTGCTTAACCGTAAACCCTTCCATCAAATCTGATACAAGTTCAGTAAGATCCATTTGAATTTAAAGGACGAATCTTTGAGTTTTTTTTTTTTTTAATGTGAACGACTCTGGGCATAGGCTTCACAGCCTGCTTTCAAGGCCCAGTAGTCCTCTTACTTACCTCACACCTCTACATATCACCACTTCGGCGCTAACACCCACCGTTTATACTGAATACATGCTAGGGCTGTCTCATACAGGACTGGTGTATTGGTTTTTAGCGGGGGTAGTTTTACGACATGTTGGCGGGTCTTCTGGTAGATCAGTAAAGTCTGATTTTCTTAAATCCAAAATCTTTAAACTGTTCCCTATCCCAGCGGGATTTGAACCAGGGTCCGTTAGGACTGCAGGCCAACTCTCTACCGACTGAGCCACCGCCTCCCCTTTATTTTTTGGTGATTGCTTTCAAAACTACACCACATCACCCCTTCTTACAACCCTTCCATCAAGTGTGGTCATAACTGGATCAACACTCTTTGAGATGACCTTGTCCTTTACCTGTTACCCATGACCTTTTTAAAGATCAATCACCTTTTCATTTGATGATCCTCATTCATTATGCCAAGTCTAGTGCAGTTCCATCCCATCTTGGTAATGGGAAGACAAATAGACAAAGGTACACAGACTAGACTAAATGCATGACTCTCTCCCGCTCTGGGCGAGGGTGTAACCATGGCAGCTCTGCTGCCCAGTAATACAAACATCTTTCATTTCCCTCCCTATCCCCAGAAAGGAGAATGGTGGACTTCATATAATGCAGGAAAAGGGATTTTTCTGACTTAGACCAGTGAGTTCATGTTCAGATGGATCTGGGGCCACAGATTTTACTGCTTTCAGGTATTCAGAATGTCCACGAACCTGAAGATCTACTCAGTCTGTTCCTGACATTTCACGAGCAATTTCCACATTGACCCAAATCCTGTTTGCAGGATGTGTACATTTTGTTGCCACCTGGAAGAGAAGCAGACCAAAAACAAGTAATTTCATGAGATTCGTAATCCTGTCCGCATACGAGGCTCATTGTAGAAGTTTGTAACAAATCAACGTAGGGCACATTATGGATGGAAGTAGTATTGTCCAGTCGAAAACTGAACTTGTGTAAGGCAGTAGTTCTGCCTCGCTTCCTTCTCCCACTGCATCTAAGCAGAGTGCATTGTAACTGGTGCAGGTTGGTGCATGAGTAACGAAGAAGCAACATAACCTACTATACCTGTCACCACTTCAGATTTTAGCTGATAGTGAGGAAGAGACCCACGAGAGATGATGGAGGGGGGTCTCCTAACACTTGTGATCAGCTGGTAGAATTTTGTGGGAGGGCTTCTGGTGAAAGTAAGCATCTTTGTATCCCAGGTGCAGGACTACATGATGTTACTGAGACCGTGGATGTTGTTGCTGACAGAACAATGAATGACAGTCTTATTATTCATTTACATCGCAACAGCATAATACGAATCAGTTTTTACTGCTTCTGGAGATGGACAAAAAGGTTATCAATCATTATAAAGTAAAAGCTAAAGTAAATCCAACTTGGGTGTACATTTCCTAGAACTACTGCGGAATATAATCAAGTGACTTTGTTTGCAGTAATGTGTTGATTTGTCGGCACCAGGAACAGTTTTTACAAAGAGTGAACTATATTTTCAAATGACACTTGACCACCGTTGGCTCTGTTTGGCTTGGCATATCTCAGTCTGTCTATATATCTGTTGCCAAACTTCTTAATCCTGTAAGGGCTGGCTACAAACGAATCGTCTCCATATCACCCTTTACTCGGCAATCTGTTTACCCTCTCTCCAATTCACACTCCTCTTTCATATGCCTCTCCACTCCATCCCTTCATCTCATCCTTGGTCTCCTCGTCCAATTCACTCAATGCACTCTCCTAGTCAGCCTCTCATTCTCCAGCGTCTCCACATGACTGCATCTTAAAGTAATATTTCCTGATATTTCTTGACCGCCCATATTTCTAGCATACTCATATCAGCACTATAGAGTTCCTTAACATCCTCATTTGCATGTCCGTCTCTCCACGAACATCTATATACTCCTCTCAGGTAACTAATTTCTACTGTTCCCACTCCTTAACTCCTGTCCTTCAAAGGTCTTAGCTTCATTTCCATACTTTGGACCGGGGATCACAATACTGTCATGCAGTAACTTTTTTTACTTCCATACTCACTTCCCTGTTCATTATCGCTGTTTTGAGAGATCGATGCAGTATGTTTATTCTGGGGAAGAACCCTCACCCAAGGAGGCAAGCAGACGAGTGAACGTAGGCATCGTAAACCACAACCGGATCAGTATACTGTAGGTAACTAAAGCTTTCCCCATCAACACTATAAACATGAACACCCTTCAGACCCCGGATCACATTTTATCTGATTTAGGGTACTGCACTTTACAAACGTCCTGGGTTGTGCGCGTCCTGAGGCGGAAATCATGCCTTGTAACTTTTTCCTGATCACTTCTCAGCACTTTGACGTAGTTGTATTGTTATGAAACCTATGTAATCAAACGTAAAACAGGCTGAATTTTCTCATGAACACATCCAAATTGGACGATAAGTAAATACAGCTTCATTAGTCGAAGTCAAAAATGGACAGTCGCAGGCACTTCCTGCCATTGTTGTACCACCGGCAATTGTTGTATTTTTAAAAACTTGGCATGGATGGAAAAAGGAAGTATTTCTGTGCCGAATGCAACAAGCAAAAATGAAATACACCCAAAAGTCTTGGAGCTGAATGAGTTTTAAGATAATTACCCTAGTTGCTGGCTGAATGTTTAAATATGCTGTAGGCCTACTCATGGCAGGTTCTACTTTTTATTGCTGAGTCGTACAGTACCACTGTTTACAAAGAGAATAAAGTAACCTAGATGTGGATATCATAATTTCAGCAGGAGAAAGAGATCTTTTTTAATACGTCACTGAGAATAGCGGACAAAAAGTTTCTCGCCTGAAACTCTCAGATAGGTGTGGTTCACTTCCCTCCTCCTTCTATTGCCCGTAACTCGCAGCACTCATATTGTTAACTCGCCGCGTCCCAGCAGATTTTTCACCAATGCCTCCCCCCTCAATCCCGGCAGATTTTCGAAGATTTTTTTTGGGGGGCTAAAACCTCCGCTTTTTATGAGAAACATCGAAAATTCAGAGAGAAAGTGCTCACCTGAGCTTAGGAATGCCCTGTACAGGTAACCTTCCCCTCACCTGGCACCATCTTCTCTCGAGCCCGGCTCCAGAGAAGACGTTTTCTATGGGAGGGTAATCATTCCAAACCACTCACAACAGGTATTTATTTATTTGGTACGAATTTATATATAGTAAAAGAGTATGTTCGTTTTCACACAATAATATAAGCGATATAAGCATTCTTTCACTCATAAACACACCAACATACCGTACATTCCTTGGCGATGTTACCTCCTCATCCCTTCTGACCATTTCTTCCTCTGGCACCACGTAAACTTTGTCCTCCACATTGTCATCGACTGGGGAATCACTCTTGCCTTGAATTTCGTACCATGGTGCAACATGTCTTTACTGGCCAGGTCACGGGTAACAGGTGAGTTGCCGAGACAATGGCGTACGACGGGGGGGGGGGGAGGTCATGCGGGGTAAGGCATTGTCCCCGCCTGGCCTTGGGTAGAGGAAGGTGTCCCATGTATATGTACCAAAAATCACACGCGAAATTTGAAAAATATGCAAATGACGGACCTCACAATTGCAAAACATATGGATATGTCAACGGATCTCACCGTGACAAAACGTTGTGATGTATCCATACATCAACGGGACGCCTCGGGTTAATAAAGGTTCCAACATGCTTGCATGTGCCGGTCTTGGTCACCTAATGGCGGCTTTCCACATTGCTCGATTTCTGGCAGCCTCCCTCTTCGGTCCTTATCCCTGAGGTTAAACTTTATGACCAGTTTCCAGGTATTTTTTGGTCTGCCTCTCACAACCTTATCCTCGACGTTCACACCTGTCACCTTCCCTGCCCAATTTCATCTTCCATCCTCTCAACATGCACAAACCATCTCAATCTACCTCTCCTCATCACAACACCCATCCTTCCTTTCATTTCTTCAATCGCAATCCTAGCCCCTCCAGGCCTCGTATTCAAAGATGCACTACACATCCATCTAGTCAATGCCATTTCTGTACATTCCAGCCAAAGGATATCATCTTCCTTTACTGCCCAGGTTGTTCTATCATACAGCATTACACTCCTAACATCTGCTGCATACAAGGATCCTTTAGCACAGAGGGCAAGCCCTCTCAGTGTTAAGAGAGACAACAGCTTCCTGAACTTCCATCAAACACTCCTCACTCTAGCTGCAGAGGTAGCCCCACTACAAGCACATAGCATATACCCCAAATAAAAATCTTTACACACTCAAGAAACTATCCAGCAGGATAAGTCCTTTCACAACTCCCAGTCTCTACGTGCTGTCACTGTTACACTGCACACACAAAATCAACATTTATTTCGCAACCCACCTCTTATACACACCCACTTATCACAGAAACTGCACAAGATGGAGTTACTTCCCCCACTCTTGTGCGAAACTGCACATGACCACACTCCCTCTGCCTTGACAGTATCGCCACCAGTCCTAGATATCACCACTTTTATTTTTATCAACATTTACTCTCAAAACATTTGTGCCCCATTACATCTCTTCACGTCCTGTATCCTTTGTCTGCCTCTCTTTCATTCTCTGCAGTCAACACCAAATCATGATCATACATCTCCCATAGGATTCTATTTCTGAGGTCACGTGAGAGAGCTTCAGGCACCATGACAAACTAGAAGAGGCTCAAGACTGACCCCTGATGCACTCCAACATTCACGGATCCCTCAAACCTCGGTTCATTCTCACATGGGTTCGAACACCTACATACATAGCCATACCCACTCTAATCAGCCACTCCTCAGTCCCAAGCTTCCTCATTATCCACTTTTCACATTCTCCCTAGGGACTCTGTCAAAGGCCTTCTGCAAATCAACAAAAACAAAATGCAACTCCATTTTCTGTCTTCTATTTTTCCTTAAGCTATCAGACAATTACTATGGCATCAGTGGTCCCTTAGCCAGGAATAAACGCAAACTGCATGTCATGAATATTCACTCCTTTCTTTGTCATCACCTTCATTATCAGATCCAAAAGATTTATACTAACATAATTTCCTCTTTCCAGGACATCACGCTTCCCCTTATACGTATTTGCAATCACACTCTTCGGTCGGTCATCATGGGCAACACACTTATATATAATCGAACTTATCAAATCCATAACTAAACCCACTCCTATATCTCCTGAGGGTTTTAACATTTCAGTACCCAACCCAGACAAACCCGCCACCTTCCCCAGATGCATCCTGCCTATTGCCCTGCTCATAGAAGAAGCATCAACCGAAGGCCAAGGGCCAAACACTGACTCTCCTGACTCCAAACCTTCCCTGTTCCAGTCAAACGCCTCATTCAGCAAGCGATTATAATGTTTTCTCTATGAATCTTTAATTTGCTCAATGTCCACCATTACCTTTCCTTCATCATTCTTCACACACTGCTTACATATGGTATGCCTGTTTTCTCTTATTCAACTGATTTGCCATCTTGAATACCACATTCTTCATTTCATCACTTTTTAAGTTAACAGTTAAGGTCTATGAAACTCACATTTTGCCACGCATACCTTCTTTCTGGCTCTGCTCTTGGTAGCCATGTATTTCTCTCTGTTACTACCCTTTTTCCATTCCCGGAAAAGATCCGTTTCTCCTTACTGCTGCATCATCACCCTCATCTCACCACCATGTTGCCTGATGTATTAAAGAAAAGCTAGGTATGGATGGAGAGAAATCTCTTGGAGCCTAATACAATGATTAGAAATTAAATAAACCTAATAGAACCTAGAAAACATTCAGACTGCGCATACCTCCGCCAATGCCAGTGCCATTAAAAAGGATCCGGATCCGGATCCTTGGAGATATTGTGTGGAATACACGGGATCCGGATCCGCCCCGAAATTCTATCGGTTGTCCTTGACCCATGGCCCAATCTCCCACAAAATTTTATTGAAATTCATTGAGAACTCATGGAGATATTGCGCGGGATACATAAGATCCGGATCCATTGCAAAATTTAATAAATTCTTTCTTGGCCCATAGCCCTCCCTTAAACACGATTTCATTGAAATTCATTGAGAACTTTTGGAGATATTTTGAGGGATACTCCGAATACGGATCCAGATCCGGATCCTCCCCCAAATTTAATCAATTCTTTCTTAGTCCATGGCCCACCCTTCCACAAAATTTCATTGAAATTTATTGAGAGCTTTTGGATATATCGCATGGACAAACAAGCAGACAAACATAGGTGAATACATAACCTCCTCCGGCTTTGTAGGCGGGGGTAATTAAGATGCAAGTTGTGCATGGGGTCGTATACACTTACAGCTACTGTGTTCATAGCGGGTTTGAGCATACAGAATGTTGAAAAAGTATCAGTTTTTATTGTAGAATCGTACGGTATCCTCTTTACGAAGAGAATAAAGAAGTCTGGATGTAAGCATCACAGTTTCAAACCAGAGTTTGATTTTTTTTTTTTCTTTACAAAGTTACTGAGAACGACGGATAAGGCGTTTCTTGCTCATCTCAGCAATGCTTTCCGATATTTTCAAGGTGGTCTCAAACATCCTATCTAAATTACATTGTTATAAGCCATATTTGGGGATGAAGAATGGATCATGCTCATCAGCTGACAACTAATAAAGTATTGTAATTAGGAGAACTGGAAGTTATAGAGGTGTGAACATCAGGATTTTATGTCAGATGAAGTTGTTTTCATTTTTTTAAAAAGTGATAAAAATCAAGTAAACATTGCAGACACTAACTTGTCAAAGGCTGAGGTACCTTATATGGAAGTAAGATAATGGTGCACTAGCTTGGTTGCTTGTGTCCAAAATCAGCTTCTTAATAAACCCAGGGCAGCTGTAAATAGCATTTTTACCCACTCACGTATACTTCTCCTGGGCTTCAGGTCACCAGTTATGCTCTGACTGTCTACCTAACACACACATTATTTATGCAAATTTATGCTTACAAATGTTGCATTACGACTCGTAAACAGTCGCCGGAAACTCAGCAATTGATCTACCTGAAACCCTCTAAATAGAACAAATGTTTCTCCATACAGGCTCCAAGGCATCCACGGAAGATAAATTTAACTCCTGTTTGGTCAAATACCATTATTGCGCTTCATCCATACTGAGCAATGTCGAACTGACCGAAAAAGTGCTGTAAATTTCTCATAAATGGGCCCCTTAACGCCATTTAAGTTAACCACTTGAACGCACGAGAGCCCTTTCTTTCACCTTCGTGCCACAGCTCTACTTAATCATTTACAGTACACCTCTTCCCCAGTGTGCTTCCAAACGAACAGCTGAACCTTTATGGTTCAAATGCATTACATTTTCAATGCAATTTCGTGGTCTTTCTAGACAAAACGTTGCATATTTCATAAGTTCTTTCTATTATGCAGTAAACAAATTTCGGTGTATGATGAAGTAACGGTCACTAACCACTTCAGTGTACTCTAAAATTCACACAGCTTCACATAAAAATGCCTGTACACTGCTAGTGCTCCAGAACATGACCAAATCACAAAGAATAAATCTTCTACGGACAAAGAGATGAAATAAAAAAAAACTAGTGAATGAAACAAATGCATTCAGGAGTCGAAAGTGATTGCCTGCCAAATTATGCTGTGGGCTAATGTACAGCTACCTACAAACCAAATTTGAAGATGAGAGATTTTAGCAACACACACACACACACACACACACACACACACACACACACACACACACACACACACACACACACACGAAATGACAAAAATTATATCTCCCCGCCTTGCTAAAGGCAGTACATAATGAGTTATGGTCTGCACCATCACACTCGAGGCATTAATGAGACTGTCTGCCCAGGTAGGAAGCAAGCTATCTCACATTCGCGATTGTTTCAAATATATACTCCAGCACTGATGATAATCAATGTATTTCAGAGCTAGATGCACTGAATGATGTGTAAACAAATTCCAAGGTAATCAAGCACAGCATAGCCAGGAAAATGTGATGCTGCAAGACGATGCACATCGGGCCCTCAGGGACATGTTTTGCTACAGTTATATTTGGATGCATCGTTGCGTATCTGACAGCAATGGTGTTGAAGTGTTTCTTTTATATACACAATTGTAGTCTGCGAAAGAACTGTTCTTATTTAGAATTTTTTTTTTTTTCCAAAATTATAATGAACTCTCATAATGGAATCATGGCTAAATACTAAAAAAAAAAAAGTTATTCTGAGTATAAACCAAGTTATAACACTTCCATCCACGAAAGGAATGAGGAATAGTTAACTCATATACTGTTATGGGAGTCATATCTCCAAAGCCATCAGTTGCTATCGTTCAAACTGTTTACCTCCAATTTAGAAATGATTCTGATAATAATATGGCTGTTGCTACAATTCATCATTCACCAATGTAGTCATACTGTATTACACTGACATATATATCTCCTGTCAAACTGCTTCAATTTGCACAGCAGAAAAAATAGAAACACTTGGGGTGACTCAAATTTACTAATTTTCAAATGAAGGGGACAAACAGGGACAGAGCTGTACATTAACCTGCAGGAAATTTCATTCCATTAGCTCGGATTTCAAAAAGGAAGGGGGTTTAAACAGGTTTTTAATTATGAAATAAATCTTTTAGGCTTTACTTTTTTCTGGCTTACGTTGCCATTTCTCAGGAAACGAGAAATTTATAAACATTTTCTTCAAATAGTACTCAGCAGGGAATACTCACTAACTGATGCTGAATCAGTAAACACTGTCGGCCTTGAGAGAAGGAACCTGCCCCCGGCAATTAATAGTTCACCCAGGAACTTGGTATTACTAAACCAGGCTCTTGCTTTCGCATCTCGTAGCTTGCACGAATGGCTTTATTATGAATTAATGTAAAAGAACTGGCTTAACTACCAGTCATGATTAATATCAAGAAGAGATTGTGAAAGCTGGAAGCAAAGTAAATTAAGGACAATTTGGAAATGTGAAGCACAATTTTACATTTACTCGAGCTCATAAGGAAAGCTGTAAATTTATTAATTACAAATGAATGCTTACTTTACAAGAGAACTTAAAGCAAGAAAATTCACTCGCTCACACACTCAAGCTACTGTACCTAACACTCTTAAATCAAGAAAACAGAAAGAAAATATTCGTAACTGGGGAGACCTGGAGTCAGAACCAGGAGCCTGGATGATCTGCTGAAACCAAGACACCACCAAGACACCAGGGGTGGTCTCCTCTGATCGCTGCTGCGTCGCCTGCCAACGTCCGTCTCTCGAGGCTGCTAGTCTGACTCAGTGGAGAGATATGGAGTCACAGAACTAGGACGAGACTGGGTAATATGCTGCTAAGACACCGCCAAGACAGCAGGGGTAGTCTTCGCTGATCACTACCGCTTTACACTTCTCTGGGAGCACGTCCGTCTCTGGGATATCGGCCTCTGACTACCCTGTTCACATGCCTGATACAGAGGCGATCGTGGGAAAAGGGTGGAACTTCCTCTCCCTGTGGTGACGGGGGCAGTGTGTGTGTCTGTGCGTGTGTGTGTGTGTGTGTGTTGATTCGTCCACCTTACTGAGAAGAGTGGACACGGGCAGATGGTGGAAGCCCGTCGGAGATTTATGCATGAAAGGGGAATCGTGTAGAGATCGTGGTTAGGGGGAGGAAGGTAAGAGTGCAGAAGGTGAGGAATGGTGGAATGAGAGGGTTGATGGATGAGGTGAGGGCAGAGAGGGTGCAGAGAGATGGCAATGAGTTACCACAGAGTGGAGAGCTAGTAAGGAGGGGGGTAGGAGGATACAAGTTGGAGGAGAGAGGAGGAGGGAAGGAGGCGTATTATTTCTGCAGCAGTGTGGGACCGTGATATTCTGGGAATGAGGACAGGTGAGATGGTAGCGCGAAGGGAGGCTGTGGCAGGGCAATCGAGGATATAGTGCATCAGAGGAGACTCGTCGGAGTGGTGGCAGTGCTCACATGGCTTTGGGTCAAGGCGAGTGATTTGTGAGAAGGTTGAGAAGCCAAGGCATAGGCGATGAATATGCCTTTCTAGTGAGTTGGGGGTGCGAGGCGGGATGTCAAGTGGCTCGTATCCTGTGGCTCTGGCAAGCCAGGAGGCAGAGAAAGATCCACCAGCAGCAAGAGTGAAGTGATTGTTTATGGTGTGATCGTGGATGGCCATATTGGCGAGAAATTTAACACGAGACAGACTGGCGAGGAGGGGGACAGTGGGGTGTGGGAGGGTAGTTGCGGTTCGTGCAGCGGCATCTGCGAGCTCGTTGCCCAATATGCCTACGTGGCCAGGCAGCCAATGTAGGAGAATTTCACCCCCGTATCGATTGATGGAGTCAGCTACAGCATGAATTGAGGATAGCAGGTTAGCATTGTCTCTGAAGTGCCTTGATTGGAGACCGTACAGAGACGAAAGCGAGTATGGATGACAATGCAGTGTTTATGGAGCTCATAGGCGTGACGTAGTGCACATAAGATGGCAACGAGCTCTGTCTCGTATGTGGAGGCTACAGTGGGGAGCCGCCAGTTCTCGACAAGGCCTTCAGTGACAAATGCAGAGACTGCTAGCCCCTCTTGTGTAACGGATCCATCAGTGTAGTATTCAGCAGTGTCAGGCGTTTGGATGGATGAAATTCTCCTGAGGCTGTCTTGGTGGAGGAGAGTGGGGATGGATGCTCTGGGACAGTGGGAATTGGGAAGGATGAAGGTAATGGGTGGTGACTGCCATGGAGGGAGAAGGGAGTATTGGGGGTAAAGGGAATCAGGACCCTCGCGGAGTGTGGGTGCGAGGCCAAGAGTGTGAGTGATGTCGATGAGGGAATGTACCATTTCCCTTCGTGGACGAGGGTGAGGAGGGCGTTTAACAGTGCAATGGAGAGTGGTTGCGACAGGGGGAAGAGGTCTGTGTCTGCACAGTTGAGCAGCAATGGCTGTCGATCGACTCCAGATTCTGAGCTTGAAAGAGGGAAGACCACTCTCAACATTTAGGTTCTCCAGCCGAGCCCAGCGGGGCGCCCTTAGTATGACTCTGAAAGCTTTGTTTTGCAGAGTTTCTACTGTAAAGCCCGGACTTGAGTTCTAGAAAGCCCAACAAGACAAATGGCACAGTAATCAACTAGGGAGCGGATGGCGTGAGTGTTAACCATTCTTAGGACACAGCTGGAGGCACCGAGGGAGTGGCATGCTATAGCCTTAAGAGCTGTAATTCTAGGGGCGGTTCTCTCTCTCGCAGATAGCGGAGGTGAGGTGCGAAAGAAAGACTGCTATCGCACCACATCCCCAGATATTGGTGCCTGTGAACACGGTCCAATCGATGTCCTCTGAGAATAAGAGGGCGCTCTGGGGGGGCGCATGCCAAAGTGCATGTACTTGGTTTTCTCAAGGTTGATCTTTAGACCGAGGTCACGGCACCTGTTATGGAGGAAGGATAGGGTAGTCATGGCCTGGTTGTGGGTGGCTCTGCTAGAGAGAACTAGAGTGAGGTAATCTGCGTAGCTAAATAGCGTGACGCTCCGACCAAAGGCGATCGACAGCAGGTTGTCTATCAAAATACTGAACAGGAAGGGGCTGAGCACACTCCCCTGAGGAGTGCCCTTGATATGGGGGTAGGAAGGAGAGAGAGAGAGCTGGCCCTGAAAACGGACACAAGCAGCACGGTCAGAGAGGAAGTCTCTGATCCAGGAGAGGAGTCTGCCACGGATTCCCTTCCTGGCAAGTGCAGCAAGGACAGCTTCAGGGTTAGCTAACTCGGAGGCATTCTCCTAATCAAGGAAGACAGCAGTACCCCTGCCATTCCTCAGCTCACCTAGAAACGAGGCAAGACACTGATGGGCGACTCGGCCCTGCACGTAGGCAAAGAGCCTAGGGTGTAATGTGCCTAGCTTCTAGGTGAATCGAGGGAGAACAAGCCTTTCAGCTGTTTTGGCAATGAAGCTGAGAAAAGATATGGGTCTCGTGGCAGTGCGGTCTTTAGGCTTGGGTATTGGGTGTATAAATGCTTGTTTCCAAGATCTGGGGAGCTTTCCTTCCTCCCAGGATTTTTTCACTAGTTCAAGGATGGAGGTTTTGCCTCTCATACCCGATCTTGCAAGGAGAGAGTAGGTGAGGCCGTCTGCTCCAGGAGCTGTGTCCTTTCTGCCATAGAGAGCGCTCTCCAATTCCCTGAGGGTGAAAAGGCAATCAGTGGCATCAGGGTGGGAGCAGGCTGCGTCTGTGGCGACCCTTCTGGGTCCCCCCAGGCGCACCTGTTCATCTCTAACTGACTGGGGAAGGATGTCAGGAGAGGTTCTGTTGACAAGAAGGACAGCAAGATGGTTTGCTTCTCTTGCAGGATCGGGATGAGAGGGGGGGTTGGGCGGTTTGTTGCAAGAGACTCTTCTGATCTTCATCCACATCTCCTTCAGAGAGGAGTGTGAATCGAGAGATCACGGGGGCAGGGCGAACGGTATTTACATACTAATTTCGCCCATTGATACACTTATGTCTATGGATAAAGACAGTCACTCCTGGAACAACTGTAAATGTTTTGAAAATTTACTCCAATCATAGTGCTGACGCAGGGCGGTTAGAACTAAGCGAAGTTCTCTGGGATTTCCAATAGTGTTCGTAAATTCCCATAATCATACAATGTCGCGAATTCGTGACATTGTAGACCATCCAGCACGCTGAGGAATTATCTTTAATCTGTATAGAAGACTTGATGAATAAAGTTTTGGTAGGAGAACATGTAATACGCGTTGCCATTGCATTGTCACATTCATCAATAATAAACACAATATAATGATCTGTTACGGGAATATTCCCTATTACAACATGAATGTTTTAAAAAATAAATGCAATTGCAGGAATCAGTGACACGAATTCCTTTGATCAGATATCAGATATCGATAATGTATGGGAATTATACAAGAAAATTCTCGGCACAGCTGTCAGTTTCGTGTTTCAAGGTAGAACAGACGACCAGTAAAAAATACAGTACTGCATCCAACTGGAAGATCGATGACATTCAGCCATGTCTACTAGCAAAAAGGTGTACATTTAAACAGTATAATGCCATAAGCAATCAAAACGAGACAAATAAGTGTAATGTTCATTATAATGAGAGAAAATAAGAAAAAGAAGAAAATCCTTCAGGCACAACTTCCAAGTACCAATAAAATAACCCCATAGATTTTTTCTGGGACATCAGAAACGTGAGTGTGAAACGGAAGGCCACTGGCCACGGATAATGCACATTACGGTAATGATGAAAATGACTACAATTCTGACCTCTTTGCATTTGTATTTACAGATGATGATAAGATAATTGCTGCCACTCCTCCAGTTCTCTTAGAAGGGGACAACATAATATGTGATATTATGATTAATGAGATAACAGTAATGAATGGAGAGGGGTGGAATATGTCAAATCTGATGTATACAGGTAATGTTGTGCTCCTGGCTAATGGTTAACAGGAGTTTTGCAGGTTAGTGTTGAGATTAGTTAAGTCTGCGAGCATCGTGCCTTGAAAGGAAATACCGATTAGATAACGTGAAGGTTGCTGATGCTCTGGTGACTGGAGATACTTGAATTGTCGAAAGTGTTTCAGTACCTGGGTGCAGTGAGTGAAAAGGGAAAACAAAGCAGAAAGTAGACTTGAACGGGAAAGGAAAATGGATGGTGCTATGAGTACATTGCTACAAAGCAGACGTCTGAGCGTGCTGACTGTAATAAGTTTATTTGAAGGGGTATTAGTACCCACAGTAACAAATGGATTTTGGGGTGGCCTGAAAACGAGAAATCAACAGGTAGAACAGTGGATATATGGTTATTGGTAAACGTTTATGGAGTGCAGAGAGTGGCAGGATAAGAAATAAGATGCGTGTAAGATGTGGAGTTAGGAAGTCCTTGGACAACAGAGTTAAATAGAGCCTGCTTAGACAGTATTGTTATATAGATAGAATGAATATAAATTGGGTGGTGAAAAGAATATGTTGACTGGTGAACAGTCTAAATGTCTGTGCATCTGAGGGTGGGGCGAGCTGCGGTAGGCCAAGATTGTAGGTAGGAATGATAAATCAGCGTGTTAGAAAGAGAAGTATGGAGGCAGATGAGACAAAGGAAGCGACGAGGAATCGAACTGATCGTACGATTGCTGTATGGAGGAGTGAATGGCAATGATTTAGAATCCCCCCCCCCTTCTCTCTCTCTCTCTCTCTCTCTCTCTCTCTCTCTCTCTCTTTTACTTGACCGAATCGGATTTACTGTAACTGTCAGGTCTTATGTACTGTGAGATGAAATCAGGATTCTAAGGGTGAAAGGGTATGTGACCCATGTAGCTGGGTATGCCGTTGATAAGTTCTCCCTCTGTCATAATTTTCTTGCTTTCTGGACTCTGTCTTACCCGACCTGCAGGCGAGAGAAGGAAGCTGGATGAAAATGTTGATGTGGATGGTTCATAAGTGAGTTATATGAGTTGCAGTCGGAATCATGAAGGCCAATAAAACACTTGGACCACACAGTAACCGAAGTAAAGAGTGAAATATCAAAGCCTTTAGGTAACTTTTCCTCATGTCATTAGAGAGAAGTACGATGCAACATGAGTCGAAAATTGCACCAAAGTTCCGATAATTGAAACAATACTTTTTAGCCACATCAGGAGCGTCTGAGACCTGCGACAAACTAATGAGTCCCGGCATTAACATGAGGGTGACCACTAACTCTCCTCCCCCCTCTCTCTCTCTCTCTCTCTCTCTCTCTCTCTCTCTCTCTCTCTCTCTCTCTCCCCAGAATGGCACTACGTGTGCAGTAAATTACAGCTATAACAGGCTCACTCTGCCGGAAGCGCCTTAAGCACCCTGCGCAGTAAATGCTTTTCTGATTTACAGGAAACCGTCGGTCTTCTCACTCAGTGAAGACCCACCCAAAGACAGCACTACGTTGAGTGAATGGGTTGTGGACACCTACCACAAAGACGATTAATCACAACAAGCAGATTACGGTTGAATCATCGTAATATGTGGTCTGCAAGTTGTTGGTAACAGTTATGTGAGACTAAATGCCTAAAAGCTAAACAGTCATACAGGAGCTTCACATATGATTTTCATAAGATCTGCTCTTGCCTTACAAGTCTCTTGAATTTTGTCAGTGATATGTTGAATATATACATGCAAACAGATCCACTGACAATACCTGAATAGAATTCTAAAGGGTTTTTGATACGGTTTGCCACACATGACTCATCCAGACACTAAATATTCATAGTTTCTGTAGGTGTGTGTTCAGCTGGATTGAAATATGGCTTATAGGATGTTAACAAGATGTTGTGATAAATGGAAGACAATTGGGCGGGAATAATAATTCAGAGTGCCACAGTTTTCAGGGTTAGGTGCATATTCTGATTTTAATACACATAAGTACTGTTGACGAAGGCTGAATTATACAAATTTGCTGATGGTACATAAATCCCTAACAGAGCAAACACACTCTTACGAAAGCAGGCAGTTCAGAGAAATCTTAACTATCCCTTTCCCCCTCCCCCCCCTTTTTTTTTTTTACTAGAAATTACATCATTTGCAAATACAGTTTGTTAAACATTACTAGTAATCGTGAAAAATCAAGTTAAACTGTACATAATATTCAACTGCGTAAAGTAAACCACGAAAATGACTTCGATATTTTATGACAAGAAGACTCTTATTTAATCAAAATGCCTTTCCTCTGCTGTCCTGCTGTCCTTAAAGACGGATAAAAAGTATTATAAGATGTACCACATGTAGAAATAAAAATTAATGATGCAAAGTATGTTTCTTGGCTAAGAGACCTGATGAAAGAAGAGAATATGCTCACCGAAGGTGTGAAGCCTAATTGAAGGTCGCGTCATTTATGGAAAACAGATGGACAATGTGGGTAATTAAATGGCAACAGAGAGATGTCATGAGAGAGAAAATAAGACAGAGAACAAGATTAAGAGACAAGTATTAGAGACCTACTGGGAGTGAATGGAACAAGAGGTCAGAGGAGGAACAGACGGGAAAGACCTTTGTCCAAAAGTGGATGGACTTTGTGTGTGTGTGTGGGGGGGGGCATTACTGACAGCCTGTGCCATTAAATTCCGAAATAATTCACAATATCTGTTACCAGGCACCTAAGCCTAGTGTTCATATGAAGTAATATCCGATAACTTTCTCATTATGACCACCACACTCATGGCTAGAATTCTTCCGTATATTGTTTCACATAATTTTCCGCCCTAATTTCCTGTGTCTTGCTCAAGCATTAGTGTCTTGTGTCCTTCATCTTTCTTACAGGACTCACCCGCTCCCTTCATCCCGGAATACCACATTTTTCTTCTACCAGTACTTTTCTTTGCCTGTCTCCTACATACCTCACTCATCTTCCTCCAACAAAGCCCAAGTCTCCGCTTCTTGTATGTGTCTCATTTCCTTTGCCAAAAGCAACTGGTATGTTCCTCGCACACCCTGTTTACATCCTTATATATTTCAAGTCTTGTATTAATGTTTCAGATCTAGTCAGTCAGTAGGTATGCATGCTAAACGGAACTGGGTTACAAATAGTAGTGCCTTGAGTGAAAATGGAACTCAGTTTGTACCCAAATACCTCCAGTAAGGGAATCATGTTCCTGTATGTCAGTCTTGTCACGCACCTCATCTCCATCTAGTCATGAGGTGTGTGATGCAATGGTATATTATTTAGGCAATTATATCAAGCTTTGAAAAATCTATACCCATCAAAGGGGTAAATGTTCTATGTTAACCCCTTCAGGTTTGGTGTAACACTTATATATACGTTTGTTATTGCCAGCCTTTTCTTTTATCATAAGGAAAAACAATATCTACTCATTAATTACACGGAATTTGTTCGCCAACACTCACTTTATACAGCGCTTTTATCACGTGGCTCGACAAAGAGTGACAAGTAAAATGGAGCCCTGTAATCCAAGAATGCATTTCCTTCATTGGATGGTAAACGTATAATGAACAGTTTGGCTCTCGATGGTCTAGTGCGTTGTGCGTTCCAATTAGATGTGAACTGCAGGGGGTGGTTAAGGTTCAGTGCTATTGTAATGCCGCTCAGGAGCAAGCAGATTTCACTCTTGCATTAAATATATGGACTGAAAAGCCTAACTCCAGGCTCCTACGCTTCTAACAGGGCATTAAAGGGTTGGATGACTGACTGCAAATTGCAAACAGAGTTTTTGCAAGCTTTATAGCAACCTCACTGACTCTAACTTTCCTTGTTTTTGAAGATCAGTAAGAGGAATGGGGTCTCGACAGCACCCTCAAATGACGTACTACGTCAAGTTGTTTGGAAATATGGCGGGCTAGTGGCCAGAAAGCCCTTGTCGACATGACGAGTTAGATGTTCGATTTCCAATAGGTGACTGAAGGTTTTTCCATCACTTAGTGCCATCAAGGAAAGTAGGCTGGTCGTCTACCCACAACCGAACTGGGATATGGTAGACAGGCCTCGGGTGCTACACCTCAAGTGGGATGATATCGGTTTGTCTTTTATCGTTTATCTCTGATGGCTTGGGATGTTGTTTTAGGTTCCATACGACTGGTGCGAATTTGCGATAATTACTGACACTTAATTATATCCTAATGGGTGTGAAGACATCTTACAGGGTATTATAGGCAGCCTGCATGGTATGTTGTCACACTGGTTCCAATGTACCATGGTGAAATAAATAATGTTTGTAGTCATTATTCCGAAAAAAAATACATGCTATATTAGATATATAACAGTTAATCTGTTTGAATTACCACAGTGTATGATAATAATTACGTAAAACTATGGTGGACAGTACAAAACATCTTCCTACAACGGGTAGAACTCTCAGCTCAGCCAGAGACGGGGTGATGAACGTTACCTCTCACAAGACACAATAACCTCTGTACACAGAACGCACACGCTGTCTCTACATACCACTGTGTACCACATCACTGAACAGTGCTTTATCATAAATGCATGTGTATATCACTGCTGAATATTACATTGCTCCATACTATATTATAATTTATCATTAATTTCGAAAATCAAGTTACACTCACTTTGTATCGTCGCCATCGGCATCTTATAGTGATGTTTTCAGTCTACAATACGCATGCATTCCTTCGTATCTTATAATCTTCAACTTATACATGAATACCAGTTTTATCCTGGCAGTCTAATAACAAACATTATCTGAGCTATCTGACTGAACATAAAGATAATTTACTCGTATGTTTACTAAACACAGTCATAATATTTCAAAGTGGATGATTATATGATGTCGGTTCGTTTCTGTCATCTTGTAACTATTATAACGTTCATTTTAACCTGATATGATCTATGCTCCGTCAGTCTTCTTCACAACAACTTTCTTCAACGTAGGAACATTTCGAACTGGAGGGATTAGATACATCATTAATCCATTCACTGTCAGGGTGATTTCCTAAGCAGAATAAATTCGTATGTTAGTGGCAAGAATGAAAAATGTTACTGGAATGAAGCAGTAAAAAAAATCCACTTGTTTTTAAAATATGCCCCGACACATGTAAAACAAACATCTCTCTCACCGCATTTTTTTTTTCAGAATATCTGTTTATTGCCAGACACCTAAATCCCGTAAGGGGTGGCTACAAACAAATCGCCTCCATGTCGCGCTGTCCCGCGCCATTTCACATCTCTGATCCCAGTTCACACCGTCCTCTCTAATATAATTCTCCACTCCATCCCTCCAGATCATCCTTGCTGTTAGTTAATATGTGTGCCTTCCCTCGTTATTCACTTCATCATTCTGACGACCAACGAGTACAACAGCAATTTAAATCAAGTTAGGGGTTGTTTTTGGAACTGGAGATATTAGATATAGTGTTACGCCCTTGATTTTATTATTAGAGATCATTCCTAAGCTGAGAATAATCGTCTGGTGGACAGAAGACAATGCTAAAAAATATGTCATCAACCAACTGCCCACACATCACCCTCCTCTGCCTCTATGTCTTTTATTCCTTCACCCATGGATGCCGGTGACCTTTGTTTTTACACGCACGCTCATGATAACGAGAGTGGGGTATTATTTTGCTGTGTGTGTGTGTGTGTGTGTGTGTGTGTGTGTGTGTGTGTGTGTGTGTGTGTGTGTGTGTGTGTAACAGTAATAAAGTAACTTTTTTTTTTTTTTAAAGAGTTGAGAGTTTTCCTTGGGTAAGGCTTAACGTTTTTGAAAATTATAGCTCGAAGATCTAGGTCGTACTGTAAGATCAACTTAAAGAGTTTTGACCTTATATGAATTACTGTAAACTTAGTGGAAAGATTAACGGTAACGCAAAGATGGTGCAGTTCCACTTTCAGAACAATCAGTCCAAGGTCAAGGCCATAGGAATAGGTGAAATGTTCTACTCTTTAACACAGTTTTGACTTGATCTGGACCAAACATGATGGAAAGGTTAAACGCCAGGCAAAGATGAAGAGATCTGATGTTGATATCAATAGGTTAAAACTCAAGACCACAGGGCGCGGCCAATATAAACATCTTTTAAAGAATTTGGACCAGACTTAGCAGAATGGCTGTCAGCTGGGCAGATATGAAGATACTTGAATTTTAGAGCAATTAGTCGAACGGCAAGGTCACAGGGCAATCTGAAATGCTCTGCAATTAGAACGAACTGTTGGGCGTAGATGTTGCAAATTCTGAGTGTTCCTTCTTGATCATCTGTAGTTTAATTCATTTTTGATATCTCCAGACGATTTCATTTTGCTTAGGGTAAAGTTCTTTTTATATTGAAAAGGTTACACATTGCCTTCATAACGTCCCTTATACAAACAGCCCAATAAATAATTGTAGAAAAGAGATGGGACAACACGAGCTTAGCTCAAATCCTGTATAATACAATTAGGTAGTTACATGTCGGTAAATATAGAGGATAAGTTGCTGTAGCAGCACACAAAACATACACACACATCAAACACACACAACATACAAAACAAACGACAACGCTTGAACAAACTTAATGATAAACTTGTTAAAAATTGTTCAGTTAAACATCACCGTTGTTAACACAAAGACCACGGAGTTATGGACTTTCTCCAATCATGAACAATGACACAGCATTAATTACGAGCGAGAGGGAGATGTTTATTCTCAGTTAAGTTGGGAAATGAGCGGCCTGGCCCGACCCAGCCCGGCCCGACCCGACCATCACGCCAAGCAGAAGCTTGTAACTTTGCTCCTATGTGAAGCTGAGTTGAAATTCATTATGCTTGTGATACATTTATTCAATAATTTTATCAACTAAAAACTCACCCAAAAATGCGTAGGAACCCACTGGAATCTCGGGTTTTCCAAAGGAGTGTCCGGCTGTAATTGGTGAATGCCTCAGTTATAAAATTGAACAAGAAGCGGTGCCAAGGCACAGCAAACCTAGTCATTTTAGTGCTGACATATAAACACAACAGGATATCTAGTCAAATGTGTCATATGTGAAGTAAATCGGGTGAACATGGACGATGTTATGCCCATTTGAAATTTTAGGCCCGACCCACCTGACACTGACCCCCTTACCGCTAACTGGGAGATAACCCTCCTGATGTAATGAGGGATGGTATAGGATGCAGATTCGAAAATGAACCTTTAGGTTTTGGTTTCATGTCGATATGACGAATTTGAAAGGAGTTATGACGAAAAAATATTTTTTTTTTTTTTTTTAATACATTTTTGGGGCCTACAGCCTGGGTCTTGACCCAGTTTGGCCCAAAATTTAATCAGCTGATCAGAAGGTCATAGCCCACCATCCTGATAATTTTAGTCAGAATCGCACCTGCAGTTTTTGCGTAAAGTTGTTAACAGACAGATATACAGGCAAACATACAGACAAACCGGGTGAAAACAATACCCAAAAAAGGTTTTCCCTCGTAACACTGTTTCTTGGCATCAGCTCTAGCAATTAAATATTGAAAATTCCACCTATAATTTTACATTAACGTTTTTGCTGTGTCTTCATGGTGACCAAGGGAAAACACCCCATTTCTGGCTGTAATCATCTCATCAATAGCCAAGCCTTTATCGTTTCAGTTTCATTGGCACGACAGTTTCATTAGCACATAACTTTAACAAAAAATTTAATGGAGCGACTGGTAGAAGTGATCAATTTCCTGCAGTCCACTGGGTTCATGTTTGTAGCAACAACATTAGCCCCTCATTCACCGACACCTTTGAAAGATAAATAAAATCGGCTTGTAATGGTGAGAGTATGATAAACTACGTCACACATGCCTTTCACGTCGGCTGTAGACCTCAATTTCTTCATCTATTCAACTTCTCGTCTATCAGTATAAATTAAGCGTCCCCCCTCCCCCACCACTCTCTCTCTCTCTCTCTCTCTCTCTCTCTCCGTGTATCTTCATTGATTTTTGTTTTACTTGCTTGTTATTGTTCCCTTGTTCTCATCCCCCCTCATGTCACCTTCATCGTCAGCAGTACTGTTATAACCATTAATTACAACTATTACCAACGGGTCTTTCATCCCTTTCCTTCATCCATCATCATCCTATATCCCCCGTTGTGGTTGATACCCTATTATTTCTTCGTTCCCCCATCTCTGGTTTTGGCCTAACCTCTTCCTGGTCCCTGCTCTTCCTATTCTTTTTCCTCTCTCTTTTCTCACTTTCTCTTAGCCAAAATCTCGTTATTTTTTTTGTCTCTCTTAATCCCTTCAGCGATGTTAATACTACTACTACTACTACCAATAATAATAATAATAATAATAATAATAATAATAATAATAATAACAGTATATATTAATACTAATAATAATAATTTGCCAAGAGAGCAAGAACACTTACACACATTCATCGTTTGCTGCCAGGCCAGCGAATGAGTGGGTGGTGTTGTTGTTGACCAAGTCGTCTGTGTGGTCAAGCAGATCCATTACCCTGGGCAAGCAACCGTCACTGAAGGGTAGTCCTGTGCACTGAACTGATGTTCCATTTTGGCTGACAGCACCTCACCACAACGAGACCCTGGGAGTAGTGTGGGTTTTTGTTCATGGATGGACACCTCATTTACGTCCCTCCATCCAATTAACCGAAGCACCAAAGCAGTCTCCACTTCACCCTGTAATTTCGTTATATGGTTACCACCTAGAGTCGTAAAGGGTTTTCTGGGTTACATTGTGTGCGTACATACTGTATATATATATATATCTATATATATATATATATATATATATATATATATATATATATATATATATATATATATGTGTGTGTGTGTGTGTGTGTGTGTGTGTGTGTGTGTGTGTGACTCGCGATTCTTGTAGTAGGAGTTAAAGATGAATACAGTGAGTTGATATTATTTTATTATCTCCAGAGAAAATCTAAGTTGAGCAGGGTATGTCTTAAAGAGACTGAATACACTAAGTAAGTCTAGTTGGACCCTTCTTCTTGTTCCTTCTCTCCACTACCTGTCGGTTCTATCACTAGCCTCCTTCTGAGCTCTGCTTCCTAAAGTCTGGTGTAGCAGGGGTCGTGTCACGTGTGATACACTGTTGTTGGAATGTTCTAGAAGCCTGTGTGTGAGTATGTGTGTATGTGTGTGTATGGTCACTAGGCGCTGTTGTGTGCCTATAAAGCATTCCTTGAGTTAGAGTGTGTAAGCATGTTTAGCATTGCTCGATTCTCGCAGGCACAATACCTTCTCGTCATCTGACTTGCTGCTTCTATCTGTCTGTCTATCTATCTATTTATCTATCTATCTATTATGATTTGTAATTATAATATGGAGTCCTGACATTGCTCGGCCACGCCGCTGAAGGTCCTCCGACAGCAATCATCATTGACATATGCTAATCTACTAGTACATAATATTGATTATAATATTGTACACATATAATATTCATAGTAAATTGCAATGATCTGGTAATATTACATTTTAAACAAGTTGTATACATATTTGAATAAATGCAATGGTTGTTGTATGACATTTTGTAAGATGTGTATGTATAACAGACATACACATATAATTGTGCAATGGTAATACTGCTAGGTTATTACATTACATATTGAGTTATCCCTTTAGTAATGTCTAATATTTCACCTAACTTGTATGATGATTCTTGTAATACAGAATTGTAGTAAAATTGTATGATTTTACATAATATTGTAGTAACATTGTGGTAATACATAATTGTAACATTGTGAATTGTTACATAATAGTATTGTAATTGTTACATTGTAGTAACATTGTAGTAATACATAATTGTAACATTTTATGAATTGTTACATAATATTGTAGTAATGCATAATTGTGTTGGCCTTATAATTGTAGTTACATTTTGTTAATGCAATTGTTACATAATTGTGTTGGTCTTATAATTGTAGTTAAAGTTACATAAAAGTTACATCTTGCTAATGCAACTGTTACATAATTGTTACATATTGTTTGTCATTACGTAATTGTAGGAAGTGTAACAAAATGCAATCGCTTGTCGTTACATAACTGTTACATATCGTTTGTCGTTACATAATTGTTATAATTGCAGTCCTGACATTGAATCCGGTCATTCTGCGATCGATGATAGTGATGATGTGCCATGCCACTTGCTTGTGGAGACAACAATTTGCTTTTTATTTCACTTATAGAAGGAGTTTATGTGATGATGTGCCATGCCACTTGCTTGTGGAGACAACAATTTGCTTTTTGTTTCACTTATAGAAGGAGTTTATGTGGTATTTTGGCATTTGTAGTAACACGCTTATTTTCATTTGTTTGTTATGTGATCTTACTCTATTTCTTTTTCTTGCTTTCTTTATTTTTTTTTTTTTTATGTATTGATTTTCTACGATTTGTTTTTCTTCGTTTCTCTCCTTTTTTTGGTGTTGCTCGAGGTTGCATAATTGCTGGCTAATTCCTTTGGGACCCTTTTTTTTAAGGTTTAGTTTATATTGCACAGATATTACTGAAAATTATATTATATAGCCCCATATTTTGTTATTTTATATAAAAAATATATATATATACACTATATACAGTATTAACTATATACACTGACTTGTTGTTCACTTGTACCTATCGTGGGTAATATGTGCGTCAGCACTGTGTGGAAATCTTTGTCTTCACGACTGTGTGGAAGATGTTCAATCTTGCTAACGTCATTTGTGTTGGCCATTTTTTATTTTCTGGTTTTCCTTGTAACTTAATTTATCTGTTTCCACAAGATAGCTTTAATTAATAAATGTTTTATACAGTTCTTTTAATCGCTTACTGAGTAACTGTGATGGTATATTTTCTTTATTACTTTGTAGATGTAATAATGTATAGCTGTATGTATGAAACACGTATTTTATGTAGGTATAAATGGTAACACTCGTTGATAGTAAATAAATGCTATAATAAATGAATGAATATATACAGTGTAGAATATTTATTGTTGGTGATTGGTGTTTGAGTTATGGAGATAACTGAAGTAAGTATGTGTATGTAAGCTGTAACCATACAGCACGTTTTATATGTCTGTGCAGAAGTTTTTTGTCTATCACTGTGTATTGTATAAATGAAGTAACTATGTAACTCACTAATTTTTACCGTGGTGGGAATGGTGTTAGTGATGGTGCAGGTGGTGAGTTGACTGACGTGGCGTCTTTTCAGCAAGCACGCATGATGACGTCGACTTCCCACACTGGTAGCTGTGGTGAGTGAATGAGTAGCGATGAGTAATTTGAGTGAAGATGAGCAAGATGAGTTATGAATGTGGACTTGGTATTTGCTTCGTCGTCTTGACCTCGCACTCCTGCGTCTGCGGTGGAGATTGGGTGGATGTAGCAGAGAGAGGAGGGTGAGGTCTGGTGGTTGTGAGTCGTGTCTCATTCTTCGTTTGTTTGTTTTGTTTTTCTTTCTCGATGCATTCGCGGTCCTTTTTTCTTGTGATTTACTCGTTGTGGGATGAAGACTGCCACTACTTGTAGGTGCGTGTAGACGATTATACAGACGACTCGTAGAGTTGTTACTTGTAGTTGATCGTAGATTGTTGTAGTTCGTTGGTTCGTCGTAGAAATTGCAAGATTGTTTGTATCAGTATTTTGTTAAACTACTGGCAAGGCGTCGTGTGACGACTTCTAAATCAGCGTGATGATCGTGGAGACGGTGGGGGGGTTGGAGAGAACTGTCAGGAGCAGTTGTGAGTTGTTGGTTGTGAGAGGTATTTTTTGTTTTCAATCTTGATAATGCAGAATCAACTGTACACTTGTTGACTCATAGGCTTGTAGACTCATAGGCTTGTAGGCTTGTAGACTTGTAGGTTTGTAGACTCGTAGGGTTGTAGCTTGTATTTTGTAGGAATTCACTGTTGATTCGTAGACGAGGTTCGTACGTTCGCTGCCGCCATATCTCACAATAACTTTGTAGGTGCTTGTAGTTAAGTTTTGTAGATCGGTTATACAGATAATAGACCTGTGGACGAGCGGTTATTATACTTGAGTAGTTTTGTAAGTAGATAATCTTCATTCCCTTTTTGTCATGCAATGACAGGAGAGGTAAAGAATAGTATGGGACTATTTTTATTTGACTGGGGAATATTAACAAAGTCTCTCACACAGAGTGAAGTATAAAGTCCCGCGAGCTACCTCCCAGTCTCTCTCTCTCTCTCTCTCTCTCTCTCTCTCTCTCTCTCGCCCATGTTGCTAGGCTTCTATCTGTCTGTCTATCTATCTATTTATCTATCTATCTATTATGATTTGTAATTATAACATGGAGTCATGACATATATATATATATATATATATATATAATGTATCTATGTAAATGCAAAAAAGAAGGAACCAAAGGTCAGGAGCACACAAACCATTCCATCCGAGAAAAAACAAAAACAATACAAAAGAAAGCCAAATTCAAGATCCATTCATTTCGAGATGCCTGGACACACTGCGTTTGAAAGACTGGAGATTATAGGAAGTAGGAAATACAGACAGAGGGAGACAGTTCCAGAGTTGACCTGTTGCATAAATGAATGACTGGGAGTAACAGTTAACTCTTGCATTAGAGAGTTGGACAGAAAAGGGATGAGAGTTTGTTGCTAGACAGGTGTTACGCACCCGTCATAGAGGTGGAGGGATGCAAGCAGACAGTTCAGAGGAGCATTGAAGTAGTGATAGAAAAGAGATAAAGATGCAACAGTGCGACAAAGAGACAGAGGTTGAAGGGAGCCAGTAAGAGGAGGAGAGTTGATGAGATGAAAAGCCTTTGACTCCACCCTGTTGAGAAGAGCTGTATGTGGGAAGCCTTCCCACACATGAGAATTGTACTCTAAACAGGAGCGAATAAAGCCAGTGTATAAAGTTAATAATTGTGAAGGGGTAAAGAAGGTACGGAGTCGGCTTAGCACACCTAATCTCTTGGAAGCAGATTTTACAAGAGATCCAGTATGATTTTTCCTAGATAAGTCCCGAGTGAATGAAGCCCCAAGCATGTACAAGGATGATGCAGGATTGAGCTGGATATTATTAAACCTTCGAGGGTCTGGAAGATTGTGTCGGGTTGATAGGTGTAAAAACTGAGTTTTTGATGCATTAAAAAAAACAAGATTATTTTTACCCCAGTCAGAGACACGAGCCAAGTCAGACATTAGGTGTGCCATAGCCTCATCCCTTGTTTGTTGAAGTAACTGCTGAGATGGACGTTGCAGGAACCAAATGGAAAGGTGAAGGGTGGAATCATCAGCGTACAAGTGGATAGGGTTAGATGTACAACTTACAAGATCATTGATGAATAAAAGGAAGAGAGTTGGTGATAGGACAGAGCCCTATAGAACACCACTGTTGATAGATCTAGGAGAAGAATGATGGCCGTCCACAACAGCAGCTATAGAACGACCAGAAAGGAAGCTATTGATGAAGGCACAGATAGAAGGATAGAAACCGTAAGAGGGGAGTTTTGGAAATTAAAGATTTATGCCAGACTCGATCGAAAGCCTTTGAGATGTCAAGTGCAATGGCAAAGCTTTCGCCAAAGTCCCGAAAGGAGGATGACAAAGAGTCTGAAGGGTAGGTGAGAAGATTGCCAGTGGAGCGTCCTTGACGGAACCCATACTGATGATCAGAAAGAAGGTTGTGATACGAAAGATGCTTTAAAATTTTTCTGTTAAGAATTGACTTGAAAACTTTTGAAACACAGGATGTTAACGCAATTGGACGATAGTTAGAGGGTTGGGAATGGTCACCCTTCTATGGGACTGCCTGAATGAGAGCAAATTTCTAGCAAGAAGGAAATGTACAAGTTGACAGACAAAGATGAAAGAGTTTACCTAGGCAGGGTGTAAGCACTGAAGCGCAGTTATTGAGAACAACAGGAGGGACTCCATCATGCCCATGTGCCTTGTTAGTATTGAGGCCAGTGATGGCAGAAAATATATCAGCTGAAGAAATTTTAATGTTGGCCATGAGGAAGCCAGAGGGGGGTAGTGATGGAAGAACAGCACAGGAATCGTCTAAGGTGAAATTGGAGGAGAAAGTCTGAGTGAAGACATCTGCTTTATCAGTAAGAGAAATAGCTACAGAGCCATCAGAATAGAAAAGAGGAGGGGTGGATGATGAGGTAAAGTTGTTAGAAAGGTTTTTGGCAAGGTGCCAAAAGGAGCGGGAAGAATTCGAGTTGGAGAGTTGAGAGAGCTTAGTACGGATGAAATTATTTTTAGCAGAGCGATGAACAGACTTAGCTTGATTCTGGGCAGAAACATAAAGAAGATGTGATTTAGGGGTGGGTTGGCTCTGGTACCTTTTATAAGCCCTCTTCTTGTTGTGGACTGCATTAGAACAAGCGTGATTAAACCAAGGCTTTCTTGCATTAGTCAAAGGATATGAGAAAGGAATGTATGCTTCCATGCCCAAGAGAATAACCTCTGTAATGCGCAAGGCACACTCAGATGGCTCCCAGCCATGGAAGCAATAATCATTCCAGGGAAAATCAAAGAAGTACTGTCTAAGGGCCTCCCAATCTGCAGCTCCAAAGTGCCACAGACGAGGTTTCTTTGGAGAGTCTGCAGGCCGTACCGGAGCAATAGGACAGGTTAAGGTAATAAGGTTGTGACTGAAGGGGCCCAATGGAGAGGAAAGATTAACAGTGTAAGCAGAAGGATTAGTTTTAAGGAAGAGGTCAAGTATGTTGGAGCTCTCTCCAATTCGGTCAGGGATATGGGTAGGGTGCTGTACAAGCTGCTCTAGGTCATTAAGGATAGAAAAGATGTAGTCTTGTTCACCAGGTGGATCAGTGAAAGGAGAGGAGAGCCAAAGGTGGTGGTGAACATTGAAATCTCCTAGAATGGAGATTTCAGAGAAAGGAGAAATCGATAGAATGTGTTCCATCATAGAAGTAAGATAGTCGAAGAATTTTTGATAGTGGAATTAGAGGATAAGTAAACAGTGCAGATATATTTAGTCAGAGAATGACAGGAAAGCCGAAGCCAGAGAGTAGAGAATTCAGAAGAATGAAGTTTAGGAACACGAGAGCAAGATAAATCGTTGCGTACATATACACAACATCCACCTTCGGCTTGAAATGAGTATAGAGAAAGTAGGAGGAAATAGAAAAGGGTTTGCTGTCAGTTGCCTCAGACAGCTGAGTCTCTGTCAAGAAGAAAAGGTGAAGTTAAGTGGAGGAGAGGTGGTGTTTGACAGAAAGTTAGAGGAAAGGCCGCGAATGTTGCAGAAATGAAGAAGTGAGTCAGACAGTGGTTCCAGGCAATTCTCTGATATTTTTCTGACACTTCCTGGATTTACCACAGCCGAATGCAAAACGAAGATACAAAGATGTATTCCCGCCATTAGGTAAAGAATATATAGATATGCTTCAAAAGGGATGGCAATTCCATATATAGGGACATAAACTAGACTCTTACACTATCTTTCTTTGAGAAGTGAAGATGATCCAGCAAGTAGTGTCCAAGATACAGCTCTTCATAGATTATTTTCCTTATATGGAAATAGCTCGTAAAATGCAAGGTGGCAATTTCATATATAAGGACATAAACTAGGACTCATATTCTATCTTTCTTTAAGATACAGTACGAATAGAATCCAGCAAGAAGTTTCCAAAATATAACACAATCTGATTTTTCCTTATATGGTCATAGCTCGTAAAGTACAATGTGGCAATTTTACATATACAAGCATCAACTACGACACATACTCTATCTTTCTGTCCGATATGAAGCCAATCCATCTCGTAGTTTCCGAGATACAAGTCCGGACGGAAAGACGGACGGACAGGGGTGATTCCTATATCCCTACCATATGGAATAATTGTGGGGATAATTAGGTCGACATCTAGTACTGTTCTCGTGAAAGAAAGGAACAAACGCATAGAAACACACACAAATACGAGTACACAGCTTGACTTTATTTTCTACCGTATCTATCTATCTATTTATCTACACACACACACACACACACACACACACACACACACACACACACACACACACACACACACACACACACACACATATATATATATATATATATATATATATATATATATATATATATATATATACATAGAATACACTTGCAGCAAGGATGGGTACACAAAACGAAGGAGAAACCTACCTTGGCCTCGCATACCATGTCATCACCTCACATCACTTCGCTTCGGCTGAAATCACATCCTAATCATAGCACGCGTATAGAAAGACTGTTTATCTGAGGGGGAGGGTGCTGCTTTACAGTCTTTGTATAGGCTTGCTATGGTTAGGACGTAATATATATATATATATATATATATATATATATATATATATATACACACACAAAAAGCAATACCAGTGTTGCAACGAACAGCATATTTATCATGTCCAAACGTTTCGCCATATTCATCTACTGTATGTCATCTTCAGTGGATCTAAAAAGATGAAAGAAGACCTGTAAGGTATTTAAAATCCTTAAAGAACTATATGAGCATGAGCTCATTGTATATACATAAAAGAGAAAACGTAGTTTAACACTACGTTTTCTCTTTTATATAGGTACAATGAGCTCATGCTCGTATAGTTCTTTTAGGATTTTAAATACCTTACAGGTGTTTCTTCATCTTTTTAGATCCACTGAAGATGACACAGAAGAACAGGTCGAAACGGCTGGACATAATAAATATGCTGTTCGTTGCAACACTAGTATTGCTTTTCCTGTATAAGTTGCGGTTCCCTCAGAACAAGCCTGTCTCAATATATATATATATATATATATATATATATATATATATATATATATATATATGTGTGTGTGTGTGTGTGTGTGTGTGTGTGTGTGTGTGTGAACAACACGCCGCATATGGTAAGGACTGTGACCTAGGAACAAGTAAAAAGATTAATATATTTTAACTGAATAATCTCTTCAAAATATTAAAAGAGTGTGGAGAGCCTCCTGTATTATCGTTGCCTTATTCTGCAGGTCAAAACGTGAAACCTCTTTGTTCCGTGTACCCCTCCCTGTTGTAGGTGTGTGTATAAGACATCCACCTTCATGTCTCTGTGTCACTCTGGCTGAAGATGTAATGTGTGAAAGTACTTAGTCTCTGTTTTCATTTCTCCTCTTGTCAGTTGGCGTACATTTCTTCACGGTGAAGGGAAGTTTCTGTATATCTATCTGTCTATCTATATATCTCTATTATCTCACATAGAGAACAGAAGTAGATCAACCCATGACTATTTCACAAATTTCATTTTCTAGTACTTTCTGGTTCTAAAAGTCTGTATTAATAAATATATATTATTATTAATTGTATTACTTTCAGCCTAAGTAACGGCGCGCTTAATTTCATCGCTTCCTCACATAAACTCTGTGAGCAATGCGAATGGAAACTGTACAGTGTTTGACACAAAATGATATTAAAATTACATTTGGTAGAGCACTGCTGCATGGTATAAATTAAACCTCTGGGTTAATTAATTTCGTCATCCATTGCAACATGTTGACTATACAGCTTCTGATGCCAGATCTGATTAATTCTGATATTCAGCGTTTTCTGCTGGACATGAATGCATTTGACCTGCAGCTTTTTCTGTTTGTAGATATGCATTATGAGAAAGATGATATAACGCATTCATGACCCTGACTGTAATGGATCGACTCGCTTCGAAACATGGTCACAATTCTTTGGAGAGTCTCTGTCACAGTAATAAGAACTGTTCAGGTGGAAGAATTATATCCATTTATGTAAATATTAGTTGGGAAGATACGGCATCCAATACGACTCCTTGGATATGAAGAGGATCCGGATCGGGCCAGTAACGTTGTACCATCCCATTAGTAGCATTAATCTGAGTATAATTCTTCCAAATGGCTTCGACGAGGGAATGAGGGCAATATTTTCGATGAATAAAACATATAATCATGCAGATCTCCTTTCCCACCCTTGGATGGCATCAGGTAGGGTCTAGAGAGCCAAAAAATGACTTGATATACTCATATATTAGCTAAAGTTCTCCAGTTGAATGGACCACACTGTCATTCACACATCATTCAAGTCCCCGGAATCCTGACTCCACTTGATAGGTACACCTGTCCATTTGTAGCTTAAAATCTGCCGATCCGACGGATAGATCAACTGTAAAGTTATCAAAGTGCACAGATCCTGGTTATACACGGTTCTGTGCAAAATTCATTCATCCAGATCGACCCTTTGTCAGTGCCCTAATATCGTCAGGTTCCATACCTTTCTTCCTTACACACTCATTTACCATATCGATCCAGCTTCTTGACCTACCAGGTCTCCTCCCATCTTCAAACTCGCTTAGATGATACCTTTTCACTACTCCATTCACACCCGTTCTCTCCACATGACCATACCTTCCAAGTACATTCCCTCTGATTCTGGTGTTCACAAGCATCCTTACCTTAGATATTTCACGAATCACCTTATTCCTTACCCTAACTATTTTCCACACTCCACACACATTCCTGAACAGCCTCATTGCCACTAACTTACTCCCGACTTTTCACTTTCATGCCACACCATGATCTCATACTCTTATGTTAAAGCAGGCTAAAGCAGGCAATAAAACTCATAAAAATCATGAAAGCCTCTCTTAGCTGCCACACACAGACCTCTGCTGTTTATCAAGGCCTTCATAACCCCAGCCACTTTCCTTCCCTGGGCCAATCTACAGAGTTGCATACATCGAGAGAAATGTGTCTCTTGCAAAAGAATGAAGAATAAATAAACTGGAGTATCATAAAAGGGCACCAGAGAGTAACACAGAGGAAATCCTAAAGAGCCCTAAGTGTATGAATATGCACAAGGCAGCAATTGAGAAACACGGAACAGCAGACGGAAGGCACGAACGTTGAGGCAAGAATGCAGTACAAATGCATCAGGGATACTGGAAGCAAAGTTAGATTACGAAAAACAGATTTAACTAATAATGAATGTGAATGGAGAGAGTGTGAATCCCATCATAGTCCGAACAGCTTAAGTATTCTATTTAAGCTAATGTCATACGGTTTGTTTCAGCTGCGAGTGATTCATAAGCTTCTAAGAAATATAAACAGGATAAGACAGCATTTGATAAAAATACATCACAGCAAACTTAACCATGACACCCGGGCCAAAAAGAAGTCAGATATTTCTTTTCAAGTTAATACATTAACTCTGTCTACTGCTGAATATACAGTTTTACTTGGTAACCAGGCTGACAAATGAGGACATAAAGGACCGTTGTGGTGTGGATGTGGATGTGATAGGAAGCGTTAGGAAGAACACACTGAGGTGGTTTGGCCATGTGAAGAGGATGGAGGGTGAGAGACTGACGAGAAGAGTGTATGTGAGTGAGGTGGAGGGGAGAGAGGGAGAGGGAGGCAGAAGGTGAGATGGAGGGATGAGTTGGAGAGGTATATGAGAGAGATGGGTGTGAATTAGGAGCAGGGCAGTGAAATGGCAGGGGACTGGGCGACGTGGAGGCGATATGTTTGTGGCCACCCCATACGGGATTAAGGCGTCTGGCAATAGACAGATAGATAGATAGATCATAATTTCATCTTGGTGTAACCTTCCAGCATTTCTGGTGACGTAGTTAAACAATAACAAAAGAATAATTGAGCTAAAATATTTACTTTCACACGTTTTCTCTCTGGATGTGCATATAGCGAGGCGCCGTAGCATTTATCACACGCACAATGTTCAGTTCTCTGCTCCTGGCTTGCCGTGTCAACGAACTGCGTCAGTAAATCCTTGGCTAACAATCTATTAATAAAAGAATGGGGCGATTCTCCTTGCTGATTTAACCCCCTAAACATAAAAAAAACCTAAGTCTACTAATAACAAGTCGGTTCACTTTCCCTCAGGGTGCAGGGAGGCGTGGCTTACGTGTGACGTCATTGGCTTAAGTAATAGAAAATGTATAAAAGGGTAGACTCAAATTAAACAAGTATAATAAGGGAAAACGAAGAAGGGGAAGAAGTGCGGACTTGTTTAACTGTAAAACATAGCAGTAGGTTCCCTCACACCCCTACGCCTTCCCTCACACCTCCATACCTTCTCTCACACATTTCAGTCCCTTTCCTCACTTCGGACTGAAAGTGTGTCATGATCTGGAGATTGAAGCATACATCCACTCACCACCACAGTCAGGCGTCAACTGAAATTGGGTTTCGTGCCAGCTGACGTCACTCCGATGCTCCGCCCCCTGCGCCAGCTTGGACCCGTTTTAGATGGAAGTGATCCGACTTGGTATTAGTAGACTTAGGGAAAATAATTCACATAAAAGTATGAGCGTAATATCTGATATTTAAATGTTAGAATTCATACAAGAAAACAGTGTTAAAACAGGAAATATTTTCTTAATTTGATTTCACAATTGATCATGTCAATTCATGCCCTCGGTACATTCCTATGGAAAGCTGGGATTCCAAGGGGTTTCTTTGGTCTCATGAGTATATATATATATATATATGTATATGTGTGTGTGTGGAGCACACACTGGTAAAGTGTGCGTTTTCGTACATGAAGAATGAGGGTTCGTGCCCCGCCAGGGTAATAAACTTTGGGAGCGTTCTTCTGGCCAAGTACTGCATTGGCGGACATTAGGGGTGCTGTGGCTGAACCAGTGTCACATACTATAAAGTATGCTTGCACCCAGTCGGCTTGCGCAGGCCGATTACACTTGGTTCACAGACTACGCACGCATCCAAAGCCACTCCAACACTATAATACAGTTACAAGCATTTCTCACCCTACATACAATCTCTACTACACAGCCTAAGCCACTTGGTAGAGATACAGTGGCTGTGGCATCCCCGCTTCGGTTGGGATAGGCCGGTCCTGCAGTGGACATTCAAAATGGCTGATGAGATGAGATTATATATATATATATATATATATATATATATATATATATAAGAAGATGTGAATTTTACGCCAGGTACCCCTTTTTGGGATAAGGGCTAAGGCGTTGCCCCTGGGTAGAGGACTTTGGTTTGGAGCGTGTAGCAATTTATGACCGGATGCCCTTCCTGATGTCTACCAATGACCCTTGGGTGGATTCGATCCTCCGACCCTTCGGTCAGAGAGGAGCGCTCTAACCCACTGAGCCACATATATATATATATATATATATATATATATATATACATATTATGCGAGGAAGAAGGAACAAAAGGCCATGAGCCCGCAGTTTACAGTTCTCTCCAAGAGAAAAACAAAATACAATAGAAAGCCAAATTCAAGATCCAATCATTTTGAGATGCCTGGACACACTGCATTTGAAAGACTGGAGATCATAGGCAGCAGGAAATACAGACAGAGGAAGACAGTTCCAGAGTTGACCTGTTACATAAATGAAAGACTGGGAGTAACGGTTAACTCTTGCATTAGAGAGTTGGGCAGAAAAGGGATGAGAGTTTGCTGCCAGACGGATGCTAAGCGCCCGTCGTAGAGGTGGAGAAATGCAAGCAGACAGTTCAGAGGAGCAGTGACCATTAAAGTAGCAACAGAAAACAGATAAAGCTGCAACAGTGCGGCGAAGAGACAGAGGTTGAAGGGAGTCAGTAAGAGGAGGAGATTTAATAAGACAAAAAGCCTTTGACTCCACCCTATTGAGAAGAGCTGTATGTGGGGAGCCTCCCCACACATAAGAGTTGTACTGCACACAGTGGCAGATAAAACCTCTGTATAGAGTCAACAATTGTGCAGAGGTAAAGAAAGAATGGAGTCGACTTAGCACACCCAATCTCTTGGAAGCAGATTTTACAAGAGATGTAATATGATCTTTCCAAGATAAGTCCCGAGTAAATGAAACCCCAAGCATGTTCAAGGATGATGCAGGATTAAGCTGAATAGTATTAAACATTAGTGGGTATACCTGTGGAAGATTTTGTCGGGGTGATAGGTGTAAGAACTGAGTCTTAGATGCATTAAAAACAACCATATTATTTTTACCCCAGTCAGAGATACGAGCCAAGTCAGACATTAGGTCTGCCATAGCCTCATCCCTTGTTTGTTGAAGTAACTGTTGAGATGGGCGTTGTGGGAACCGAATGGAAAGGTGAAGGGTGGAGTCATCAGCATATGAGTGGATAGGGTTAGATGTACAGCTTAGAAGATCATTGATGAATAAAAGGAAGAGAGTTGGTGATAGGACAGAGCCCTGAGGAACACCACTGTTGATAGATCTAGGAGAAGAACAATGGCCGTCTACAACAGCGGCTATAGAACGACCAGAAAGGAAGCTAGCGATGAAGGCACAGGTAGAAGGATAGAAACCATAGGAGGGCAGTTTTGAAATTAAAGATTTATGCCAGACTCGATCGAAAGCCTTTGAGATGTCAAGTGCAATGGCAAAGCTTTCTCCAAAGTCCCGAAAGGAGGATGACCAGGAGTCTGAAAGGTAGATGAGAAGATCGCCAGTGGAGCGTCCATGACGGAACCCGTACTGACGATCGGAATGAAGGTTGTGATAGGAAAGATGCCTTAAAATTTTTCTATTGAGAACTGACTCGAAAACTTTTGAAATACAGGACGTTAAAGCAATTGGACGATAGTTGGAGGGTTGGGAGTGGTCACCCTTCTCTGGGACTGGCTGAATGAGAGCAAACTTCCAGCAAGAAGGAAAGGTACAAGTTGACAGACAAAGGCGAAAGAGTTTGCCTAGGCAGCGTGTAAGCACAGAAGCACAGTTCTTGAGAACAACAGGAGGGACCCCATCAGGCCTATATGCCTTGTTAGTACTGAGGCTAGTGATGGCGGAAAATACATCAGCTGAAGAAATTTTAATGTCAGCCATGAGGAAGTCAGAGGGGGGAAGTGATGGAGGAACAGCACCGGAATCGTCTAAGGTGGAATTGGAGGAGAAAGTCTGTGCGAAGAGATCTGCTTTATCAGTAGAAGAAATAGCTACAGAACCATCAGAGTAGAAAAGAAGAGGGAAGGATGATGAGGTTAAAGTTGTTAGAGAGATTTTTGGCAAGGTGCCAGAAGGAGTGGGAAGAATTCGAGTTGGAGAGTTGAGAGCATTTAGCATGGATGAAATTATATTTAGTAGAGCGAAGAACAGACTTAGCACGATTCTGGGCAGAAATGTAAAGATGATGTGATTCAGGGGTGGGTTGGCTCTGGTACCTTTTGTAGGCCCTCTCCTTGTTGCAGACAGCATTAGAACAAACGTGATTAAACCAAGGCTTTCTTGCGTTAGTCAAAGGATATGAGAAAGGAATATATGCTTCCGTGCCCGAGAGAATAACCTCCGTAATGCGCAAGGCACACTCAGATGGCTCACGGCCATGGAAGCAATAATCATTCAAAGGAAAATCAAAGAAGTACTGCCTGAGGGCCTCCCAGTCCGCAGCTCCAAAATGCCACAGACGACATTTCCCTGGAGGGTCCAGAGGCCGTACCGGAGTGATAGGACAGGTTAATGTAATAAGGTTGTGATCGGAGGAGCCCAACGGACAGAAAAGATTAACAGAGTAAGCGGAAGGATTAGTTGTGAGGAAGAGGTCAAGTATGTTGGAGCTCTCTCCAAGGCGGTCAGGGATATGGGTAGGGTGCTGTACAAGCTGCTCTAGGTCATTAAGGATAGAAAAGATGTAGGCTTGTTCACCAGGTGGATCAGTGAAAGGAGAGGAGAGCCAAAGGTGGTGGTGAACATTGAAATCTCCTAGAATGGAGATTTCAGAGAAAGAAGAAATGGATAGAATGTGTTCCATCGTAGAAGTAAGATAGTCGAAGAATTTTTGATAATCACTAGAATTAGGAGATAAGTAAACAGCACAGATATATTTAGTCAGAGAATGACAGGAAAGCCGAAGCCAGAGTGTAGAGAATTCATAAGAATCGAGTTCAGGAACATGAGAGCAAGAGAAGTCGTTGCGTATATATACGCAACAGCCTCCTTTGGCTCTGAAATGAGTATAGAGAAAGTAGGAGGATAGAGAAAAGGGTTTGCTATTAGTTGCCTCAGACAGCTGAGTCTCAGTTAAAAAAGAAGGTGAGGTTTAGAGGAGGAGAGGTGGTGCTCAACAGAGCGAAAGTTAGAGGAAAGGCGGTGAATGTTGCAGAAATGAAGAAGAAGAGTCAGACAGTGGTTCCAGGCACCTCGAGTCGTCACCGGGAGAGGAGCGGATGGTGGTGGCATTTATGGTCCCCCCCCCTTGGGGACTCCGAGGCTTGGTGATGAGACGCCATAATTTTTGACTTTTGGAAAAGGAAGTGTAGTGTGCATGTAGTTTGGTGTAGATAGTTAGAGAAATTTGTACTGGAGAGCATGCTAGCCTACTCTCTGTGTAACTCAGACACTTAAAAAGTTCAGCAAAGGGGGATGGTCAGGAACTAGTCCTGAGGGCTGATGAAACGGGAGCTCCAGCACTCCCTGTCATCAGCTTTCCATCCACCTCGGGAGTACTGCCCTGCTCGACTGGTGCTACAGTCTACTCCTCTAAAATATATATCAGAACAGAGGAAGGAAAAACAAATGAGTAAAAACAAAATTCATTAAATGTATCTACCAACTGCTGAAAGAATCTCTTCTCCATCTTACATAGTAGAAAAGTTATTAGACTCTGTAAATCATCGCGGTCGGGCCGTGATGTCGGGCCGCTCATTTCTCAGCTTAACGTACACATGGCTTAGCTCGGTGCGCTCGCTCGTTCTTAGAAATAAAGGTAGAGTTCACCCACACTGATTCCACACCTTTTCAAATGACACCCATTGACACACTTTGTTGTTGTCTCATTGCTGTTTGCTGTCCCTCATTATATGACGTCCAGCACTGACGTTTGCTTGTCTACACATCTGGTCCCTCTACACTCTTACAGTGAAAGTAATGCTTTTATGGATTTGGTTTTATCTCCTTAGGATACATAAAGTTCTGCTGTGTAGGCATCATTACTTCTCATAACTCTCTAGAGAATACACATTGAAAAAACATTTTGATCTAGGTATGCATACTTTGCCCCGAGCAAAGCCGTATTTAGTACATGTATGGCTGTATTTATTGTGTTAATTACTGTTTTCAATTTAAAAAAAAAGTATATGGCTATACAAGATAAGGGGATAATGTAATTTATGCGGAACAACGAAACACTGTAATCACAGAAATCAAACAGAGAGAAATGTTGAACCGTGTTTGGACTTAAACAAATGTTCCAACTTTGTGAGGTGAAATTCTTTACTGAGTTTCAGTGTTTTGCTCTGCTGAGTTTTAACAACGCTTAGCAAAGCAAATGCTGGTACTCAGTAAAGACTTCCACCTCATAAGGTGTGCCTTTTTAACGACAATGTCGACCTTATCTGCCAAATAATGGTAACACTACTGCTCATGAAGGATTCTCATGTTATGTATTTATAACCTGCATGTGTCATCTGGAAATAGCACTGTGTATAGCAGTACATCAGTATTACTAAGCCAACGAATAGAACTCAGTGTCTTTACAGTTCACTTGTAATATGGCACTTTACTGTTCACTCGCGAGCCATAGATTCTGCTCACCTCTAGTCGTACACCAGACCGAAGTGAATTCATAGCCAGAGTTTCTCATCCAAGACCTGCTGTTCAGTGTTTCAGCTGAATCTCAGAGCTTTAGATTCTATTTCAGCTGCGTTTTGGGTAGATGTAGATAATGAGCCAAAAAAATGTATCACAAGAGTACATAACAAAGCCAGTTTACCATCAGTCTGAGGAAATGAAAAACGAAAAGAAAACTGCCAAAACTATGTCAGATGAAGTGGGTAGGTCTTTTACTCTTCTCTGTCTTTTTTTCCGGATCCCTTCCATTCCATGAATTAATGGGAGATATGATTTAGACGAACGATAAAGGTCAGTACCAGAACGCACTTCACAGATGATATGGTGCTGAAGATATATATATATATATATATATATATATATATATATATATATATATATATATATATATATATATATATATATATATATATATATATATATATATATATATATATATACTGTATATGTATATGGAGCCTATGTGGTAAAGTGAGCGTTTTCGTACACTGAAGAACGAGGGTTCGCGCCCCGCCAGGGTAATAAACTTGCTGGCTGATATTTATACGTGAAAATAAGTTGACCTGACGTATTTTGTACTTCACTCTTGTTGCGAGCAGCTGATACGTTTACCTCAAGAAAGACCCCGTCATAATGGAGGCGTATATAAAAGGCCATCACATCCCTTCTAGATCGAAAACTTTGTGTCATAAGAAATAAAACAGTTTAAAGATTGCAAGAATGGAACAAAAACTACGTCATTTGAATGTAGAGGCTAACAGCTACCTGAATGTTACTGATGAAAGGTACTGTGTGTCGATATTAATACATAACAGCACGCAAAAGAATATCAAGGAGTGGAGTAATAAGTAAAATATATCGATAAGGAAGAGGTGGTAGGAAAATCGGGTCTTGTCCTTATAATACATTTTAACAATTTAAGAGCGATGATAAATTTGTAAATTTTATTCTTGTTATATCCCAGACGAATATTTTCAAATTAAAGGAGATCTAATGTAGGGAAGGGGTGATTTACGCTGTATTAATATTTCCAGTTCGATAAGCTCTTTATAACCTGAACAAAGTCGTCTAGTAATAGCAAGAATAAAATGTTAAATATTTTTGGATCGAACAGATTGAGGAAAAAGAAAGCTTTCCGGCCTCTTTCTATGTTGGTCACAGAAAAAAGAAGGTGGTGTGATTGATACGAAAATGTGTATTATATATTAGGTCCTGTCTGTTTGACTGTAATAAAACGCAACCCAAATTGGCATTTTGTTAGAATGCATATGCCTGGTACTGGGCTGATTCAGCGGACATGAACTCTATCAAGATGGTGACATTTTTTAATATAACTTCCTACTGTAGTCTGCAGGCACTTTTATTTTATTTAGGAGAGAGTTTTAAAACTCATGAAATTACATAGAGATGTTCTTAATCTATGCACTACCAGGGCACTCTCCTAAGTTTAACAAATTGTGTGATGGCAGCAAGTGCGAGTATACTTATATAAACGCCACCTTGTCTAAGGCCACAGGAGAATCATCTCTAATACTGCTGAATAAACTCTGAGGAAGGTAATAAGCTCTTATAATCAGCAACTGGTTGGTATACTGTAGCTTGCTGACACTCACAATACAATAACTTCCGTCGCTGGGCAATTGTTCATCTATAGTGCGTGAAAGACAATGCCCTCGCAGTTTGTTCAAACTACGTGATGATTCGTCAACAGCGCTCCACTTGCATCTGACCTCAGTAGGAAATTGGGAAAAAACAAGGGATACATAACGCTGACTGAGCCGTTCCCCAACACAGGAGTAAGCACGACGAAGTGAAAGAGGAGCGTTATACATGGACCACCCTATATTACTGTGCTTTAACACTGTAAGCAAGTCTACAATCGGTGTGAATCCCTCGCCACGACTTCCTTCCTACCAGTCTGGGACATAGAGGGTCAGAAGAAACAATGCCTCACGAGTGTACACGCTATCAGAAAAGTATTGCAGTGGAAAAGTTCGATGTCATCCTAAAATATGAACACAGCTTGTGATGATTCATGAAGTTTAATGTATTTTCAGGAGAATGAGCTCATGTGAAGAACACTTACTGTGAGTATGATGGAAAAATTTTCTAGCAAATGATATATGGAAGCAGAGATAATAGCCTATTCTAGGGAACGACCAGCTAGCATTTTCAGGTATCCATTGGTCTGAGGTGTTCCATATTACACGAGGAATGTGACCGACACATTTTTGAGGGAGAGTACATTCAGTTCCAGATAACATGCAAATGACTGAGAATGAAGCAGGCATTCTCACAAACACTGCCGGGACTTTGTGTGCTCGGCAATGGAGCGGATGAGGCCAGAGAACGAGGCGTAAATTGGTAGCCTGGAGTGTGGGAGAATGTGTATTTGACAGAGTGAAGGCTGTGTGTTTGTTCGAGCACGACGCTTGTGTGTGTGTGTGTGTGTGTGTGTGTGTGTGTGTGTGTGTGTGTGTGTGTGTGTGTGTGTGTGTGTGTGTTTAAGAGAGACAGAGAGAGAAGGGTGTGTTATTTTCGAGAGAGAGAGAGAGAGAGAGAGAGAGAGAGAGAGAGAGAGAGAGAGAGAGAGAGAGAGAGAGAGAATGTAATAATAATAATAATAATAATAATAATAATAATAATAGGCCGGTGGGCGACGATGGCCAGCTCTAAGAGGACCAAGCTTTGTCAGCGACCGGAAGTGAGTTTCGACACTAAAGTCATTTCTGTATGGAGGTATTCCAGTGCAACATTCCACCCAAGAATATGGCCCTGGCTTAATAATCTCCGTAGTGCCCCTGGCTTAATAATCTCCGTAGCGTTAGCATTTTAGGCTAGCAAGGTTGAATTTTATAACTTTCCATATTTTCTGCACTTGATGACCTTTGACCCCTGACCTAGCAGATATAGGTCATGCATGTACGAAGCACACTTGTAGTACTCATTAACGTCTATAAGCACAAAGTTTCACTTGATTCCATCCACCCACTGTGGAGTTAGAGAACTTGAACTTCACAGAATGGCCCACCAGAGATACAAATTCGAGGTGGCGCTGCCAACGACTGGAAGTGAGTTTTGACACTGTCAATTTTGTATGGAGGTACTCTAGAGCAATATTCCACCCAAGAACCATGGCCCTAGCTTAATAATCTTTGGAGCCTCAGCATTTCGCGTGAGCATAGTTGTTATTTTAGCTATTTTCCCCATTTTTGCATTTGATGAGCTTTGACCCCTCATTTGGCCAATTTAGCACATAGTACAATAGAACGTTGTAGTACTAGTCATGTCTATAAGCATGCAAACTTTCATTTAATTCCATCTAGCCACTTGGGAACTGGGGTGAGGGCGACATTTTTATAAACTGGTACTGGTTGCTAGGGATGCTGAGGCCAATCTTGGCTGGGTTGCCAATCGATTACCAGAGGAGAAAGGGGAAAAATGGATGGCACACTTCCGATAGGGAATGACCTCAAGATTATGCCTAAAGAGGTCAGAGCTTTCTACGCCTGTTATTAATGCTTCTACATCTCAAAACGTGAAAAACACAAGAAACAGGTTTTCGGCCGCTGCTAGGGAACGAGTAATTGCTTAGCAACCAAAACCTTGTTGACATAGCTAGGTCATAGGCTGGTCATTGTGTTCAGGTTTGGTCAGAATCAGTTAACCCGCCCCGTCCCGTCGACGTATTGGTACGTTGCAACGATTTGCATTTGCCAGTCCCGGCAATGTACCAGTATGTCATGCAATTGCAAGGTCCCTAATTTGCACAATTTTCAATTTCCGCACTTGATTTTTCGTATGTATACACGGGACACCTTCCTCTATTCCTCTACAAGATGTCAAGCAGGGACAATGCCTTACACCGCATAACCTCCCCCCTCCCCCCCTCATGCCATTGTCTCAGCAATTCACCTGTTACCAGTGACCTGGCTAGTAAAGATATTCAGGGCCAGAGTGATTCCCCAGTCGATGACAATGCAGAGGACAATGTTTACATAGCAATAGAAGAAGAAACAGCCAGAAATAATGATCAGGTAATGTGGCAAAAAAAGGTCAGGTATGGTGATTAGTTAGTGAGTGAAACAATGCTTATAATGCCTTTATTACTGCTTGAAAACCAATGTACTCTCATACTACATATACATTCGTACCAAGTAAATAAATAAATACCGTTTATGAGTGGATAAAACAGTTACCCTCCCATAGAACTCGTTTTCTTTGGTGCCAGCATGTTAGAAAACCCAGTCAGGTAAGGAGGAACTCCTACCTGGATGGGGTATTTTAAACCTAAGGTGAGCGATTTCTCTATGAATTTTCGATGTTTCTCACCAAAAGCGAAGGTTTTAGCCAAAAAAAAAAAAAAATCGACAATACCTCAGGACTGGGGGATGTCGGAGGTGCGGAAAACCTCGGGACGTGACGGGTTAATTCTGAAGCGTAGAAGTGCCTGCCACAATTAAACAAGAAAGAATGAATGGAAAAATACAAGAAAGAAAGAAAACCTGACTAACAATGAGGGCAGTATGGAGCTGGGTACTAACTAGTGCCTATTTACTTATTGTGTAGCCACAGTATGGAAGCTTTGCCATAACTATTTATGATATATAAGGTATGAAATTTTGGCCACATAAACAAGCCTGTGACCATGAAAAGTCGTTCAAGGTCATTCATATTTGGAATATGTACATAGATTAACCTAAGGTAGCTTTTGTGTACTATCAACAAGATCGGGAGACATAAGTGTGGAAGAAATAAATGAAGGATGGGTACATTTCACGTTTGTCTCAGTAACTGGCTACCTGTTTTCTTAACTGTAACCATAATCCTCTCAGATAATAAGAGGGACCACAGCTATATTTCTGTAAAGTTACAGCTTTACAGCTTTTGTGATTTTCTCTAAAACGTCTTACAAAGAAAAACTGAGCAGATTTGAATTCGGTACTTACCACGAAGCTAAATGAGAAAATATTAAACCAAAATTCTTAAACATTTTTATCATAGGATTTTCAACCAAATAGCTGTATCTCATTTAGTTTCTGAGATATTTCAATTTCAGACATGCAGTTTTTGCACCATAAATGAAAATATGACCTTTATATGGCACGAGTACTTAGGGTACCGTAGGGTACCTTCCTGTATGATATCATCTAGATCTAAGAAAAAAAAAGTGCAAAGAAAAATAATAATACTAACCAAAACAATAAGCTTCGCCATATATGACAAAGCTAAATAGTAGTAGTAGTAGTGATGATGATAATAATAATAATAATAATAACAACAACAATAATAATAATAATAATAATAATAAATTATTAATAATAATAAATAATAATAATAATAATAATACACTGTTAGAGTCAACTGCTGAAGGTTGAAATTATATATTTAAGAGTACATTTTTACTGTATGACTGTGATGTGAATTGTGAATGACTCTCAACAGCTTGTTGTTGAGATAACCAATAGTAATGAGCAATGGCTTATAATTTAAAAGCATTAAAACTAAGGTGATGTGTGTGTGTGTGTGTGTGTGTGTCTGTGTGTGTGTGTGTGTGTGTGTGTGTGTGTGTGTGTGTGTTTACAAGGTAGCACAACTTCTATTTAGTTTTGACGAAACTTGCTGGGGAGTCGAGGGACACCCAACGAGTATAATTGTTATCATCGCCAGTCTAGTGAGGCAATTATGTAATTGCTTGCATCTGTCTGCTAGTTACAGTATAAAAACTTTCTCCAGCACTAAAACCTCCTTTCAGAATATGCAGAAGACAGTGGATTCCTTTTACCTCATTCCATGTAAGTATTTTACCTACACTGTATGAGTAATCGCAGTAGATTGTCACACAATTATAAGTAATTTTATGGTATAGCTACTGTGTATCTGGTAGCTAGCTTCCATAAAATGAGCATGAAATAAAAACAAAAACATTTTAAAATTGATTATTTAGAGGTAAGGATAGAAAAGATACAGAAACAAGAGATGAATAAAGCAGAGAAACAAGAGAGTATTTGGTACAGTAGGAGATTCAGAGTTCCATCTCCGTTACTACATTCCAGCAGCTACAAACGTTTTGTGAGTACAGTGTGGGATGTAATAATGGGTATGGAGCTCTGAATTTCCTCCTGTCTCAAATACGCTCCTTTTTGTACCTTGTTCGTCTCCTGTTTCTAAATTTTCTCCATCTCTACATCTAAGCAGATATCTTTAGAATAAAATCTTTGTTTTTAAGTATAGGTAGGTGTAATATACTCGAGTCATGCCAATGAAGTGTCGTCCACTGCTACATTATGCCCAAGTTTCATCTGTGAATTAATCACAGAAAACTATTTTGAGTGATAAAAGGCAAGCTTCATTCAGTACTCCTGTCTTTCGCCCGTTGTTGGTTGGTTATTATTAGTGGAACTGTCTTGTTACCCAGACTCTGTAACGTTGGCTCAGACGGCATTGCTATGAGAAATGTAGGAAATTATGGTAATGAAGCCAACATATTTGAAAAGAATGATTTTGTCGGGAGTAATTTTGTACCAGTCCAGAACACACACACACACACACACACACACACACACACACACATATATATATATATAGAGAGAGAGAGAGAGAGAGAGAGAGAGAGAGAGAGAGAGAGAGAGAGAGAGAGAGAGCGCTCCGCTCAGACCGAAGGGTCGGAGGATCGAATCCACCCAAGGGCCATTGGTAGACATCAGGAAGGGCATCCGGTCATAAAATTCTACACGTTCCAGTCCAAAAGTCCTCTACCCAGGGGCAACGCCTTAGCCCTTCGGGGATACCTGGCGTAAAGCCAAATCATTTTTTTTATAATTTTATATATATCTATATATATATATATATATATATATATATATATATATATATATATATATATATAACATGAACACAATACATTATCTGATAACAGGTAATTTTCATGACGACCTGTTTATTATAAAACTGGGTAGGTGTCCTTTAAAAATAAAACCCCAGACCTCCACTGACAAAACTTGACAATAGGGTGTGAGACAAGACAATTGCTTGGCAATTAACGCACACAAAGAATGCATCAACGCTGTCGGAACACGCGCCCTATCGCTTCCTTCGCCATCACAGATAACGTACTGTCGCCTAAAGCCACAACACGGTATCAAATGTCACGCACCAACTTTGCAGCCCCTCCCAAGATGTGATCGACAGACTCTTAGTTATATCGTTAAAACAAAGAACATAAGTGTGGACAAGCCTTCAGTTTCTGACGGTAACTTCTGAATCATGTGATATAATAGTAAGTCTGACCTTACTTTATTCTTGCAAACTGCCCCGTGCAATGCAGAGTTATCACATATTACAATTTCACGTATTTCTTAACAGAAATAATCATCAATAAAATGACCATTACTTTGAATGCTAGTTAATTCAGGAGGCTTTCTAAGTTATTTATAACCTACGTAAATGGAACAAGGCTTGTAGCAATGGTATAAAAAGCATTACCACGCTGAACGCCGAAATTATCAGGTAAGGTAGAGGCAGTTGATAGCTTCCATATCAATCACGTTGGGTAAGCAAATTATATATATATATATATATATATATATATATATATATATATATATATATATATATATATATATATATATATATATATATGAGCCTCTGCGGTACAGTGGTACAGTGTGTGTTTCGCACGCTGGTGAGCGCGGTGTCGCCTCCCTCCAGAGTTGTAAAAACTCTGGGAAGCGTTCACCAAGCCACTTGCTACTTTGGCGGACACAAGGGGTGCTGTAGTTGAATCAGTGTCGCGTACTGGTATGCTTGCACCCAATCTGCTTAAGGCGGGCCGATTACACTTGGTTCACAGACTACATATACATCCAAAGCCACTACAATCACACTCACAAGCACTTCTCACCCTATATACAGTCTCTACCTGACAGCCTAAGCCACTGGGTAGAGACACATTGGCTGTATCGTCCCTGTTTTGGTAAAGATAGGCCTGTCCTGCAGTTGACCTCAACGGCTGATATATATATATATATATATATATATATATATATATATATATATATATATATATATATATATATATATATATATATTGTATACATACAGGGGGAGGCGGTGGCTGAATCGGTAGAGAGGCGGCCTGCAGTCCTAATGGATCCAGGATCGAATCCCGGCTGGGGCAGGGAACAGTTTGAGGATGTGAATTTCCTAAAAGCAGACTTTCCTGATCTACGAGATGACCCGCCGACATGTAAAAAGACTCCCGCTAATACCGATACACAAATCCTGTATGAGACAGCCCTAGCATGTATTCAATACGGACGGTGGGTGGTAGCGCCGAAATGGTGACATGTGGACGTGTAGGAGGACTATAGGACCTTGGGATAGGTCACTGCCCCGAGAAATAGGTCCTGAAGCCTTTGCCCAGAATCGGACACGTAATATATATATATATATATATATATATATATATATATATATATATATATATATATATATATATATATATATATATATATATAATCATTTCTTTTTTTCAGAGCATGTCTACTGTCAATATCATGACTTTAGCCCTAGAACTCATGTAATTTAACTTAGGTTTACAATATGACTAGTGAACAAACACATTAAAACATGGAAGCAGTTATGTTTACTTTTCTGCACTTATATGTAAACTGTTCCTTGTTTATTACTCCTATAAGGACCCCGGAGAGGCCAAGGGGAATAATGAAGATCCAAGGCTTATGTACTACTTATCTCGATCCTGTTCCATGTAAGAAATCATTCGACATGTATGGTGACGTTTGAATAATAGAAAAATCTTGTGCCAACCATTGGATTTAAAGTCTCGTCAGCGCTCGATGTTCTCCAACTGTATAGCTCTTCCAACCATGCCACCAAATAGCGCAAAAACTGATGTTCCAGTTACTGTTGCTGTCTGTTATGATAAACCAGGACTCTCACAAGATATTTATTTATTTCCCTACGTCATACCTTCATTCACAATCGGTGCGTCAGAAGCCTCAGTGCAGTTTATACCTTGCACACTCTACCTTACATCCTACACTCGTTGACTCTTCCCTTCCCATTACAGTTGCTACACAGGCAGGAAAAATAATGTTCTGGTAATATTTCAGTCCTGCTCATCCCGACGGTTCATATTCCTAAGCCATTAGAAGTGTGCTATGTGTCCCAGCTTATATATGATTTCTATGATATGATGCATCAGGGAGGGAAGTGGCGGACATGCCCCAGAAGTGAAGCTGACACAGTGGTATAGTAGACGAACTTATGCCACAGACTGTGCCTCTGATTCTTTTACTCCCCTCATCCCCTCTATGGCATTCACCCTTTAAATATTGTGCCATTCTTTACTCTTACAATGTGACTACTCCCCCTATAACGTGGTTTACACACACACACACACACACACACACACACACACACACACACACACACACACACACACACACACACACACACACACACACTACCACCACCATCACCACCACTAACAACAAAAACAACAATTATTTAAACTTAACAAAAAAATTCACTGTGGCACAAATGTTTAATCCAAGGTACGTACAAGGTTATTTTGAATTTGTATGTAAGTATAATATTCAATAGGTGCGGCAATTTGTGAAACAGCAGATTAAAGAGCATGGAGAGCAGATGAAAAAAAAGTGGAGAATGTATGGAGCACAAAGTAAAGGCAGGGAAGTATTTTATGTTCACTACACTTCAGTAATACACTCGGCCAAATTACTGGTGCACACTTTGCGTGAGTCTAACGATGGCTACCGCAAAATGCCTGGTGATTTTACCTAAATTTGGTCAGACCTGCTTTCACTAGAACGTCATAATAGTTTGGTTATGTTATTTCCGAGTCAACATAGTTACCATATCCACGGTAAGTACCAGTCATGGTCGATTAATTTCCTCAGGACATTATCAGCTTTATGGATAATTTATGGTTTCAGCAGACCCTGTTGAGCGATGCTTTACTGGTCGCGTGTACGTGTTGTACATCTCTCTCTCTCTCTCTCATGTCTGCATTATTCTTCCTCATTTCTTGATTGGTTCCATCTCTGAGCGGGAGTCTCGTTGTAATGAAAGCCATCGCGGCACTTGTTTCTTAGCTGTTTATTATTCATATTACATATCAATATTCTTCTGAATGTTGTTTATGTCTTTCATTGTCAACAGCAGCTACATCCAGCTCCTCCTTCTACCCCTCATTATCATCATCATGCTACCCGTATTCGTTGTCCTGACCTTTTTTCGCACATGAGGATGTTGTGCGATAGCGTCTAGTAAGCAATGTACAGAAAAATACAAGACAGAGGGAGAACTAATCAGCAACATGGCCACTGAAATGGTCCACGCGTCCATTAATTCACCATTCGAGCCCTCGGAATCCTGACTCTTCCTCACGGGCATAACTGCACACGCATGTACAAATTTCTTTTGATTATTATTTCGGTCTCACTGTGTTAATAATATTACGAAAAAACTACTGAACGAAATTACACTAAATGTGGTATAATGTCTGACGATCTGTAGTGAAAAATGTTTAATTTGTGTGCAAAGAAGTTCAGTTGTAAAGGATATAAATTTAGTGAAGTATTTTCTAAGAGCAATTTATAAAATTAGGAACAATGACTGAGAACTATCAGCAGAGAAGGTAACTCGGCTTTTGGCGAGAAACATCAGAGGTTTGCGTCACAGGGCATGAGCAAACGTTCGGCCCTATAACTCAGACAGTTTTTGTGTGCTTTGGATCAAGCTATGTGGAAGAGTTGAAGGTCAGTCAAGAATGAAGGTACTTGATTTTGTGAGAAATAAGTCAAAGGGGAAGGTCTCAGTACAAGGACAAATTTAAAAAGTTTTGATTCAGTCTTGACGAATCTTGGAAGAAGGGCTGAGTGCCAGACATGGATGAAGGAATTCGAGTTTGAGAGCAAGCGGTCGAGGGTTGAGGTCATCAGGCAAGGGGAAATATTCGGCCCTGACAACTATTACAGTGTGTGAGTGTTGCAGAATATTAGTGACTGTACTGTTTTATTTTAGATCTGCGCTCGATAAGCGAGAGTGGGTGTTATGATTTGAGATTGGTGTGTGTGTGTGTGTGTGTGTGTGTGTGTGTGTGTGTGTGTGTGTGTGTGTGTGTGTGTGTGTGTGTGTGTGTGTGTGTGTGTGTGTGTGTGTGTTTGCGTTAAAAAGAAATACTGTAACTTGCAATACTTTGGTGATAGAAACTCCGTGTACAAACACCTAGATAAGGAGTTTATTACGAGCTCACAACAAAATAGTCTGTCCGTCTTGAATGTCTGCTCTGAACTGAACAGTGCCGCCGTCTTCCCAGGCGTGGGGCCCTGGGAAAGCGTGCTAGGTCAGCAAGTTTAGTGGGGGCATGTATGCTTGGGGGGGGGGGGGGGGGACATATATACATCGGGGGTAGACATATTGTGGAGGGGGTACACTACTCCCCCGGGTAGCTGAGATGGTGTCTCCTGACACCAGGAGTTAAATGGTGTTTGATTATAGTATCAAGGGAAGGTCGGGGAGGTTTGTACAAGGGATAAATATGATACAGGGGCAGTAGGTGAGACATGGCCATGGTGAGGGGAGGGAAGTAGAAGGATATATACAGATAAGTTATACAAGGATTAATAGGTATGTGTCCAGTAAGGGTCGAAGGTATACATAGACATAATGGGAATTACACAATAATATCTTGATACATGAGAAACAAGGAGTAGATATGAGAGTTCTTTTGTTCTTTTTTTTTTTTTTTTTCTGTAGGATACACTGTCACTTAGTAATGCATTAAAGAAATACCATCATTTTCTAATAGGCAGAGTTCTGTTCACAGTTTGGTTAACTGTCAGATGGCATTGGTAGTCACTGAATGTGAGGGCACTAAGTACGGGGAGTTTCTGCGTTGTGTGTAGGGCGTACTATGCCTGTAACGACTATGATTTCCTGGAGTCGACGTTCCATTTTTCTGACACAACAATGCACTACACATATGATGAGTAGAAAACTTATGAAAGCGATAACCACAGGGGGAAACACAACTGTTGGATGAACCCATGAACGGCTGAAGGCCAGAGAAAATTGATCCATAATGAAATCATTGTCACTGAGGAATGTTAACATGCGCAAGTTAGGGGAGGTGTTGGCAGATGGTAGGGTGGAAGGGATGTCGATTGGTTGAAAGATGTCATAAGAGTGTTTACGGACAGCTTGGTGATAGCGAGTGGCGTAAGTGATGACGGACTCTGATTTGACGGTACAATAGTCTGGTGCTTTGTAGAGACCACTAGCGGGGACGGATCGACCCGAAGAACCAGGACACATGATGGTGACAGAGATAGGAACAACAAAGAAGAAGTACTGGACATGGTTGAGGTGAGCATGGTGGACTGGGAGTTCAGGAGCTGGGACAAAAGAACAGGCCGAGTAGATGGAATGGTTGCGAACTAAAGCAGACTCACAGGGTATACCACTGCTAGGGAAGATAGCGAAAAGGTGGGCAGCACAGAGACGAGAGGTCGGAGTAAGGGAGGAACATTTCTGGAGGTCTGTGGAAGAAAGGAAGGCAACTGAAAGATGATCATGGGAGAGGAGGAAATATTCTGAAGGAACAGAGACTTGTAACAAGGAGTTGTTGAGGCGGAAAGGGAAGGGAATGATGTGGAAAAGGTTAAAGGTTATGGCAGAATGGAGAGGAATATGGACGACGACGTATGTGGTGAGAAGAGTGGCTTCGAGAACAGGATAATAATATTCGAGGGAGGAGTAGGGGAGGACCGGGGATAGACCGAAGGTGGAGTGAGCCCATTCCAGGACAGAACGGAGAGCTGAGACAGGTACTAAGTCGGCAGTGACACATCCATTTATAGCATCGACCAGGATACGAACCAAGGTAGAGACTTGAGACAGGAGAGAGTCAATGGCCAGTTGGAGATTATCCATGTTGAGTTTGAGGTAGAAGAACTGAGAGAAAACGTTGAGATCTAAAAGGTGTCGTTGTAAGATATCGGTGAAGTTGTTTAGAGTGGACGTGACTTCATTTACGTGGGTCGTAAGCTTCTGTAACATAGTGTGTTGGATTTTAAGGACTCGGCGTTGGGATTCTAAAGCTGAAGCTAAATTAGTGAGATCAGATTTGAAGCCAGAAATGTCACGGGCTGTAGCAACGCCAAACAAGCCACTCAGAATCTCACCGCCGAAGTCGAAGATACCTCGTTTCACACGAGAACGACCAACGGGTGTCTGAATGGAAAATGTGTCATTGAGCTCAGTGAATCTGTTACTTATGTATTGTAATTGCCAGGAGAGTGGTAGGAAAAGGTTATAGAGATACTCATCCGGGTTGTGTGTCCCCATAATGGCCGTGAGATGGGTCTTGATTCCGTGGAGCTGGTGCACGTAGGCAGGTAGGGCAATGGCTACGTCAGCCAGGGGCGCAAGATCATAGCACAATGAGGCTATTTCGTCGATAAGCATTACCTTGCCTCCTGAGCCGACCAAGGCCCCGGGACGTACTCCACCATCGTCCTGACCTGACCCAGACCCCAGGAGGGTCAGCACTGCCAGCATGGAGATCGCTAACATCGTACCTAGAAAATCAGGGTAGAGTTAATGGGGGAGGTCTTGAAGAGGTTGATGGGCAGAGCGCAGTTTGGACCGATATTGATTGGTTGATGAATGAGCAGGTGGAGGTGGAGATGAAGGAGACTGAGGGATAGGTGGAGACAACGTAGATTGAGGGATGTGTGGAGGGGAAGGGGGGTCAGGAGGTTGTGTAAGTGACTCTTCCAACACGAGGCCACGGGGTGCTCGCTTTAAGTCATCGACATGGACCCATCTGGTGTCCTTAGTGGACAGGTCCTGGAGGTGAAATTTGTTGCCTTGTTGAGTGAGGACGCGGTGGGGCCCTGTATATTTGTCATCCAACTTAGAGGAATGCGTATGGGAATAAGCAAAGACAAGATTGCCTACATTGATAGTGATAGGAGAGGCGGACTTATGTTGGTGCTGCAGCATGTCCTCCTGAGAGGAAGCCAAAGTGGATTGGACATACTGGTGGATTGTCTGGAAGTTGGCCAATTTTAGTTTAACATAATCATCCATGTTGTAGATGGGTTCTGGCTTTGAGGATAAGAGAGAGTATGGGAGGTCCTTGTCAAAACCAAAGAGGACGAAGAAGGGAGATTCAGCAATGGATGCATTGATGGAGCTATTGATTGAGGATGCCACTTGGGGAATCCAGTCATCCCAGGACGAACTATGGGAGCCTAGATGTCTGAGGCACTCTAAGATTTTTCGGTTGTGGCGTTCTACAAGGCCATTGGAAGCCGGATGGTTAGGCACGACATTGCACTTACTGATATGAAAGCGGCGACAGATCTCATCTAGAAGGTTATTGTTGAACTCCGTACCATTGTCAGTAAGAATGGTATGAGGGGTACTGAACGGGCAAATTACGTGATCTACAAAGGCACGTGCAACGCTCTTCGCGGTCTTGTCGGAGAAGGGTACGAGGACACAGTAGTGGGAGAAGTGGTCGACCGCTACGAACAAGTACTCAGCGCCGGATTCCGTGAGAGGTAGTTTTAAGAGATCAATTGAGACAGTTTCCCATGGTCGTGACGGGATTGGGTATTGTAAGAGAGGTGCAGGTAAGCCGGTTGATCCTTTGTGGCGGTGGCAGGAGAGGCAAGAGTCACAGTGGGCATTGATATCACGGCGCATGGTTGGCCAATAGTATTTGAGACATGCTTGGTGCAAGCATTGGTCTTTACCTGGATGGGAAGCTTGAGGGGTATTATGAACAATGTGAAGAATCTTTGGTATCAGGGCAGTGGGGACAACAAGTTGGCGTACTTCACGATTGGGCATGTCTTTGCCTGTTAGTAGTGTTTTCCTGTACAAGAGATCATCATCTAGCATGAACTCATCTAGTGATACTGGCAGAGTAGGTAAGGTTGAGGCATAGCCAGATTCTAGGAAATAAATGACTGTGGACCATACAGGGTCTTGGCGCTGAAAGTTTCGAACAACTTCTGATGTTAGTGTAGTGTTTTCAGTTACTTCGGGCTGCATTGATGTTATAGCTGCTGCTACATGACGTGAGAATGCATCTACAACTACATTCAACTTGCCTGGTACATATTGAAAAGTGGGATTAAAGTCCTGGATGATGACGGACCATCTAGCTAACCTACCTGTTAGGTTGCGGTTCTTGAACAAATCACATAGTGGAAGGTGGTCTGTTTGGATATGCACTGGATAACCATAGACTATATCTCTGAAATGTTTCAAAGACCAGACTACCGCTAGCGCTTCGAGATCTGTGACACTGTAGTTACTTTCAGTGGTTGTAAGGGTGCGACTAGCATACGCTATTATGCGCTTCCTTGATGCTTCATTGAGTTGCATCAAAACGGCACCAAGTCCAGTGCCTGAGGCATCTGTGCAGAGAAGGAAGGGTGTGGTATAATCAGGGAACGCTAGAACAGGGGCATTTACAAGAGCTGCCTTAAGCTTTTGGAAAGCCTGTGACTGGTCGTTAGTCCAAACAAAGGGCACATTCTCCTTGAGTAAGTGGGTCAGAGGAGCTGCGATCTTCGCATAATCCTGTATGAATCTACAATAATAGCCACTGAGGTCCAGGAAACTTCGTACAGCTTCGGTAGTGGTAGGTTCTGGGAAGTTAATAATCGCCTTAGTTTTATCCTCATTAGTATGAATGCCTTGTGCATCTACGACATGGCCTAGGAATTTGATTTTCTTTCGCAGGAAGTCAGATTTACCGAGATTGATTTTCAGGCCTGCGAGCTGGAGGTGTTCAAAGACTTGCTGGAGTTTGGTAAAATGATCAGGGATGGATTTACTCACAACAATGATATCATCTAGGTAAGCAAAAACAGAGTGTCCCATCATACCGCTGAAGACTGAATGGATAAGTCGTATGAACACGGAAGGAGCATTTCTCAGACCAAAAGGGAGTCTCTTAATCTGAAAATGTCCGGAAGGGGTGCTGAAGGCTGTAACTGGGCGAGAGGATTCTTCCATTTCGACCTACCAGTACCCGCTGAGGAGGTCTAAAGATGAAAAGACTACGTTATTTTCACCAAGGGATTCTAGCAAATCAGTGAGGACGGGTAACGGGAAACGGTCTGGAACGGTGACAGAATTGACCTTAAGATAGTTGACTACTGGTCTAAAGTTGCCGTCCTTCTTTGGTACTAAGAAAAGTGGGCTATTCCATGGACTGACAGAGTGCTCAATAATGTCCTGGTCTAACATGTTCTGTACCATTTGATCTGTCTGCTTTCTCTGGCTGTGAGGAAATCGATACGCTGGTATGTAAATCGGCTGAGTTCCTGGTAGTAGTTCAATCGTATGTTTGACAAGGTCTGTTCTACCCATCAGTTCACCGGGTAAGGCAACCACGTTTCTGTACGAGGTCAGAAGGTCGAGGAGTTGAGGCGTATTTTCTGGGAAATCTGTGCAAGTGAGATGTGAGAGCATGTCGGTTGAATATGTCAGCGCAGATCCCGTAGAGTTAATAGTACATACACCGATTGGCGTACTATCATCAGTCTGAATAGTAGGAATTGAGGAATCCTGACACACCTTTACGGCCGCTGGGTATACTAGGAAGTCTCCAATCTTTACACTACTTTTAAGCTTTAGTGGAGCATTTGTGACATTGAGCAAGTACAGGTAGCATAAACTGTCCTCTAAGACTGTACACCACGCTGACTCATAAGTCAAGCCATTCACACAACACGTCTCAGGTAGTGTTAGTACATCCACTCCTTCTTTCGCACCAGCAACACAAACAGAGACTTTGGTAAACTCATGCGGTAACAAAATTGTTCACATATTCGTTACTGCACGTTTCGTCTCTGCGTGTTGGAGATCATTCACACTGTGTGAGGTAGGTAACTGAGATATGTCTGAGTCAGCGATAGTGTTGTCGGGAGAGGAGGTAAGAGCCATTTCCGAAAGCTGAGAGGATGTAGCAGTAGACATTGAGGAATTTATGTCCTTGCTCGCAGTCAGTAAAGGAATGATCTCTGTATTCTCAGATGATGATAGTGGTGGTTTGGACTGGGTTGGACTTTTTGGATAGTGATAGGGACAGAGGTAATTGAAGGACTGATTTGATCATAAGAACAGGACGGGGACATTCCATACTGTAAACTGGGAATCCAGAAATGTCTACCCTACCACAGGCAGGTAATAAGGCAATGGAGTGTTGTGCCATGATGGAGAAACCAATAAGGGCATCTACGGCATACTGCAAGTCATTAGTGACATGAAATTCAACTGGGATAGGGGGCAAATCTCTGTGTAGTTTGACTTCAAGGGTGACTCTTCCCTTTACCTTAAACTCTGAGCCTTCGACACCACATAGGCGAATGTCTGGTGGTTCTAGGAAACTGACGTGGTTGTGTTGTCGATGAATAAGATGTAAGGAATTGTCGGAGATCAGATTTACTATAGATCCTGTGTCCAAGAACAATGACGTTGGTATGTCATGACTGCATCCGAGAATGACAAAACCCAAGGATGTTATGGGACCTACATGGGGGATGGGGAGTTGGGTTTCTGGTTCTACGTGATATTGGTCCGATACGGGCGCAGCACTTCCCCCGACTGTTGGCGGTTGAGGTAACAACATTCCTCAGTGGTGTGAGTCGTGCTGGAGTTGTGGTATTTGCATTTGGGACGACGTGAGCGGGAAGGCGTACGGTGTCTGGTTTGGGAGTGAGGACGTCTGTATGTACGGTCGCAACTGGATGCTCGATGTCCAGGATGACCATAGTGCCAGCAAAGAATCGAAGATTGTCTCTTCCGTCGGGCGCTAGACTGATCACGACCTGTGGTAGGAGAACGATGCGTGGCAGGTCTGCCGCGTGTGGTGGGACGGGAGCGAGATTGGTCTGGGGTAGTGGAGGTGTGACAGACTGAGGAGGCCAAGGGTTGGGTGGCGCCCTGACGCATGTAGTTCGAACCTGTTCTTTCATGAATGGCTTTAGTGACCTGAATAATTTTATCTCCTGGAATGAAACCGATTTCCAAGGTTAGCTCTCGCTGTTTAGGAGTAAGCCAGTGAAGGAATCTCAGGTAACCAATTAAGTCAGCAAAGTTGGTGAGTGAAAGCATTCGAACGCTATTATTGTCTTCTAATCATTTCGTCGCTACCAGTAATTGGAGCATCTCGCTGCTAGTTGCTTTCATGGCGGTGGCAGCCTCGCAGAGCTTGGCATGTTGCGCTGGGACCCTCAAGTCCTCATCTAGTTGGTTTAGGAAATTAATGAATCCCATGAGAGACGCGGTATTTGAATGCTGGCAACAAAGGCTGATGAGTTCCATACGAAAATCAGCAAAGGTATGGATGCTATCGAAATGTCCTGCACGGATCGCGGATCCGATGTCCGATTTGCCGTGGTGCAAGCGACCCATGAGGTAGGCTACTTTGAGCGATTCATCGGTGATCTGCCTATTGTGGATGTCTGTTTCGACTTCTCTGAGGAAATCATAGACAGACCAAGTTGGGTCCTGGCCGGTAAATTTGGGACGATTGGCATCGTCGAGATAGATCGACTGTGGAGGGTTGGCCATGGCTGGAAGTGCAGAAGGGGCAGTAGGATAGGTGTGGGAGAGAGAGAAGGTAGTGGTAGTTAAGGGCGAGCAAGACGGGGTATGAAGCGAGGCAGGAGAATGAACGACAGGGGAAGGAGTAGAGGAAGAAGAAGGGAGTGGAGAGGGAGGGGTAGAGGAGGAGGTATCTGGATTTACGAGTGTAGGATGGGTAGTAAGTTTGTCTGCGGGAAGTGAAACAGAAGTGTCAGATACAGGGCGGTGGTACTCTTTGCCACTTCGTAAATGAGTGATCGTGTTAGAGTCGGCAGACGGTGTATGATCAGGTGATGTTTCCGGGGCGAGAGGGCTGGTATTAAGCGGTTGATGTAGAAAGTATGACATTTAATGCGGCAATGGAAGATGAGATGAAAGATGAAGATGGATACGTAGGTGGAAATGTATAATATAACAATGAGAGAATGGAATACACGAGTAGGTGTGAAAACGAATGAAGGTGCGGAGATGGATGGTTTAAATAAAAGGCGAAGGATGAGATGGATAATAAATAACGTAGGTGAAGATGAAAACGGGGTAATGGTAATGAGATGGAATATTTACAAAATCCAATCTGTAGAGAAAATCGAGGATAATCTCTGTAGAAAGGAAAGGTATACTATAGTTACACAGTAGAGACGGGATTGACGAGATGTATGACGTGCAGGTGTGGCTGGGCGTAGCGGGGCTGGGGCGGGGCGGGGCGAGGCGGGGCGGCGGTGGAGAGACAGCTGGGTGGAGAGGAGAATGGCTGGGGACGAGACTGGAGCGATATGTTGGATGAGTCTTAAGTCGAGACGGGAAGAGACGCTGCGATGAGTCACCGGCAGGGAGTGGCAGTCCTAGGAGGCTCACGTAATTCAGACCACATGTGAGTGAAGGCAGGGTGTGGCGGCGACGGGGCCGGTGGTGGGGGTATGAGGGCAGATGTTGGGTCAATGCAAGTGTAGAGCTGTTGAGTAGCAAATGCAGAGAATGGCGGTGGGCAGACAGTGGGCAGACAGTGATAAGAGGCACCGTGGGGGCAGGATTTATGATGAGTTCGGAACAGGTGCTGGGAACAGGTGCAACAGGTGCGTAGGTCGGCGATGGTGACACTTGCGGTCAGGAACAAGGTGTGTGGGTGGGGTTGTTTGAGAGGTGAGCACTGGTGAGAGAAATTGTACACCCGGAAAGCACAGCCACGGAGTACAACACTAGAGGCACTGAGGAGGTGCGAGGCATGGAGATGCGAGACGTCGTGTATCTGTTGGTGTCACTAAATAGTGAAGGAGGCGGTCAGAATCTGATGGTCCGAAACACCGCTGCTACCAAATGTAACTTGCAATACTTTGGTGATAGAAACTCCGTGTACAAACAGCTAGATATGGAGTTTATTACGAGCTCACAACAAAATAGTCTGTCCGTCTTGAATGTCTGCTCTGAACTGAACAGTGCCGCCGTCTTCCCAGGCGTGGGGCCCTGGGAAAGCGTGCTAGGTCAGCAAGTTTAGTGGGGGCATGTATGCATTGGGGGGGTACATATATGCATTGGGGGGGTACATATATACATCGGGGGTAGTCATATTGTGGAGGGGGTACAATACAAAATACGGTTTATATCCGACCTTAAGCAAACTTAGTGGAAGGGATGAGGGTCAGCTAATGAGTGAACCTATTGTTTTTTTTTGTTTTTTTTTGAACAACATGCCAAAGATATAGGTCACATGGCTGGGTCATAGTTCGACCTAGCAAAGCCAAGTTAAACAGTTTTTTAATCCAATTTAGACAAAGCCTGAGAGAGGGACTGAGGATAAGAAGAATGGGATTCAATTTGTAAACAATCAAACAAGGGTCAAAATCACACGACACGATCAATGTCTGACCCGTGTGTCTGTGTGAACAAAACAATGAAAACAGCTTTGATCTGATATGGATCAGACTTGGTGGATGGGTTGATAATAACTTAAGATGGTGACCCTCTGTCTTTAAGAATAACAGATAGGCTACAAAAATCAATATTACATGGCAAGGCCAATTTACAGTTTTTATCCGATTTCGATCAAATTTTGCGAAAAAGATCATGTAGGGATTGAAAAAAAAAAAAATGATTTGAGAAAAATCAGTCAAAGGTCAAGGTCACAGTGCAAAATCAAGGGTCAAGGTCACTTGGCAAAGTGTTGGTGGAAGGGGTAACGATTAGGCAAGAATAATGTCATTCCATTTTGAGAGTAACTGCGTGACGGTCAAGGTCACCATATCCTTTTCACCACCTTATTTACATCCACTCTATTAATAAAACCTAACCATCGAAGCGCTCTGTCTTCACCCATAGAGTCAGTATATTTGCTTACTCTACAGCAATCACGAATCACATTACGAGTATTCTTTTCATATTCATTTTACGGACTTCACACACAGTCCTCAATATCCCATTTCCCATTTCCACTGCTTTTACTAATGACTTTTCGTTCTGTAAGATCAAACACCCATTCTTTAATGTGGACACTAAAACCCCCTTGTGGTCTTTACAAGGTCTCTATTTAGTACCATGTTATTCATAGCACCAGCAATTTTTCGTCTCTGTGTCACTTTACTTTCCTTTTCGTTTCTTTCCAGCTGCTGCAGCTACGTGTATTTAGTCCCTCACCAATTAAAGACTATTTCCATTCACTAGCATATTATACAGAAAGTAACTTCTATCTCAAAACCATCACTTGACTCTTAACTACAGTACATTTACTTTCAACACACGACTTTAGAATAGTTATATACATGAAAATTGTTAAGACTCTCGTTGTTGTCATTCACTCTCAGCAAAATAAAATCGTCCGGCATTAGTTGGAATGAAAATACTACAGAGGACGCAAATTTGAGGAAGTTTCTTGGAATTGTAGTAAATCTTCCAGGACCCTATAACTCATCCATAGCAAAATGAAAGCGTTCAGTGGTAGCAATGATTAAAAAAAAAAGTTGAAGAGACTATGAGAGTGTAAAGTGTAATATCCAGGTAAAATCGGTAAGCAGGAGACGCTACGAAATTACCTGTAATAAAAAGAATATGGCCGTGTGTGTTCTTTTAGCCGGTACTTGTTTTCACGTTAGAGTTCTTGTTTTCTTTCCATCACACTCTTTCTTAATTATCTACGTTTCTTACACCGGCACTTTGTTGATTGGTGTCTTCTGTCTGTACTTCTTACTGGGACTTAAACAGTTTCCCCTCCTAAACTTAAATTGCCACTCTCTCTCTCTCTCTCTCTCTCTCTCTCTCTCTCTCTCTCTCTCTCAGTTATCTAGCTTCTAATTTTTTCATCCTACATTTTCCCGATGGTACTCCACCATCTCTCTCTCTCTCTCTCTCTCTCTCTCTCTCTCTCTCTCTCTCATTTACCTAGCCTCTAAGTTTTTCACCTTACATTTTCCCGATGGTCTTTCTTCTTTGCCTTCTTCGAGCCTCACAGCAACACAATGAAAATCAAATAGCCAAAGTCTGTGCGTTCGTCGTGGCTGTCTTGGAAGTTGATCTAGTGTGTAGCGGGACTGGGTGTGTGCCTGGTGGGGCCAGTAAGCCATGTCTGCTATTGCTCATTCACTTCCTTTCCATACATCTTAACAGTCGTCTCTTCCTTTCACTTGAAATTTGAGTCACTTGCTTTTCAGTACTGTCTCAACTAACCATCACTCACCTTCCCTTTCCCCACCACTCAGTCGCCTTCCCCCCATCTCTGGACCTCCTTCTGATTCTTACACTTAATCACCTTTCGAACCATGAAGGTGGTTTGTCTTTAATTTATTCTGCTAAGAGATGATGTTATTCAGTTTTGGAGAGTCATCATGTACTGGAGGGATTAATAAAGGTCCAACGCCATCAGGTTGAAGGACGTCTCTTATGCTAAACGAGTTAGTGTGAAGTAACATGCATAAAATATACATCACGCCGTCGGAAGGATGTGGTGAACGGCTTCCAGCGGCTTCCAGTTTCCTTTTGATATCCTAAACTTTTCGTCATTTTCTTCCTTCGTATCGAAATTTAGTTCCTCTTTCTAGTTTGCCAAACGTTACTAAATAAATGTTATATTCCTCCATATCTCACACCCACACCAGGTAATGAATATACGTAAAACGTGCTTAAGGGCATGATAAATTTTTACTACGGGATTTTTTTGTCAAATCTCTATATAAGTCCAACAGTTTAAGCTGTTCACACCAGAACTCGCGAAGCTAGAACGGGTGTTATGTTGTGTGTGTGTGTATGTGTGTGTGTGTGTGTGTGTGTGTGTGTGTGTTATGAGAGAGAGAAAGAGAGAGGGGGGGGGAGTGAAACTAACCTCTTTTGCTTTTTGGTATTGTGCATAGGATATATAAGTCTTCATAAGTAAGTGTCGGCGCTTGTTAACAGTATCTGCCAGAGTCCATGTTAGGTTCAGTTTAGAACCGGACATTTCATTGAAGGGAGAGCGATAGCTGAATGCTACACCTTCCTGCGGGGCTGGCCAGGTGCAAATGACGATGGAGTGTTGGAATGGCTATGTTTATGCATGTAAGAGTCAGTGCAATGCCACTGATAGAACCAGGAGGATGCCATGAAATGCAGGCATATGGAAGAGTATACTATCATGACCAACTCTGAACGTCAACTACTGCTTAGTTCTCAGCTCCAGACATGAGGTAGGTGCAGAACGCAAGACGAATTTGTTACCTTTGCTCCTGTCCAGATTACAACATGATGTTAATGTACACCAAAACAATGTAATTTTTATTAATAAGAACGTTTCACACATCACTTCTGTCCTGAAAAAAAAAAAAAAAAATACCCGGATTTGTATTCTAGTGCATCTCTGGCAACAACAAAATGGTAAAAAAAAAAAAGAAAAAACTGAATAGAGTGTGTCAGGTGTGGAGATAAATCGGATTGCACTCTCGGCACTTTTTTGCCGGGAAATAGTTTTGCGAGTTTTCACTGGGTAACTGAGAAAACAAAAAACAACACTGATATAGACAGATTAAACTAAAAATGCGTCGTTGGAGTAAATGGTTTAAAATGGTTTATCGTGTGAAAAATTACGGAAGGAAGTGACTATCGATATGGACTAAAATGATAACAAAACCTTCATTCAAGCTCGTTTTCAAACAGGAAACGATAGCTTCCCCTTCAATCTGATGAAGCCTTTTCCATATCTTCCTATTTTTAACACATTTTATTCCGATTGAAAGGTATTTTTAACATTAGAGCTTTCTATTTGTAGCCTTCATTAAATCCTTCATTTCAAGGAGACTCTTCCAAAGCTAAATATAATAATGGAGGTAGCAAGAACAAAATCGAAAATACTTCTCCTAAGTGAAAGGGTTAATTGTCGTCATATTTTCAGGAACAAAGAATTGTCTCAAATACCATACTGGACCCCCCCCCTCTCTCTCTCTTACTGTATATATATATATATATATATATATATATATATATATATATATATATATATATATATATATATATATATATATATATATATATATATATATATATATATATATATATATATACCCAGTATATACACCGTGCCGTTTACCCTAAAGATTTTCAAAGTGTAAATTATAAGCTATGCGAGCTAAGAGAACACTTGCATACATTCACCTATAAGAATATACGCATGATAAAAATATATATACTTTTACATATTCCAGAATGTTTGGTAGCATGTCGAAATGGAAAACACACACACACACACACACACACACACACACACACACACACACATACGAAGTAAAAGGCGCAGAAACAAGAGAGCATTATAGGATGGGAAAGATTCAGAGCTCTCTCTCCATTACAACATTCCTCATTGTACTCACAAGGCGTTTGTAGCTGACGGAATGTAGTAATGGGCATAGAATTCGTAATCTCCCTCCATCCTAAATCCTGTTTCTGTGCTTTATGTACCTCTTATTATTATTATTATTCTTTTAAATCCCAAAGTGTGAACAATCATCTTATTTTTTTTATTTTCATTTTTATGGAAGTTAAATACAAAATACATGTTTTTTACACTTCCTCATGAATGAGTCTCCGGCTTCACCCTCTTGGTGCCAACCCCCAGCTACTTGTGTCCCCTCAGGCATCTCTGTCTGCCTTGACAAATATCACGCTCTGGACCTATTGTAATCCATGGACTTATTTTCTCCCAAGGACCCATTTTCCTCCATGGACCTATTTTTCACCACCAACCTATTTTTCCCCCAGGACCTATTTTTTCCCACGGCCCTATTTTTCCTCACGGACCTATTTTAACCCACGGACCTATTTTTCCCTCATGGACCCATTTTTCCCACGGACCTATTTTTCCTCACAGACCTATTTTACCCCACGGACCTATTTTTCCCTCATGGACCCATTTTTCCCCATGGACCTATTATTCCTCGTGGACCTATTTTCCCATGGACCTTTTTTCTTCTATAGACCAATTTTCCACCCTGGACCAATGTTCCTCCATGGATCTATTAACCATCCATTGACCTTACGTGGAATGGGGTGTGCGAATTCGTGGAGTTTTGCATGCCTGAAAAGACGTACGAGTGCTATTAATATTATTATTACTATTATTATTAATTAATTATTTTATTTATTTATTTATTTATTAGCCTGTAACTCATAATCTATCGGAAACACCCCCCGCTGTGACGAGGCGTTTTGATGCCTAACAAGCTCGGTACGGCTTAACACTGAGGAAGAAAAAAAAGAATGTAAGAAAAACAAACTCGACATTTATGCTACCCAGATTCGCGACTCCTATGAAGGTTAGCGGGACTGCGTGTAGCTTGGCGTTGAAGTAGTGAAGGTCTTTTAGTCTGTATGGATAAAGATGGCCTTCGCAAAGGTTTTCGTGTATGGGGTCCTATGTCTTATGTAAATGAACGTGGACTATCCCTATATAATAAGTACTACTGTGCTTAGTGAAACGAGAATTGTGCCTACACTATAGTCTGCTCTAAAAAGGTGTACATTTAAAAGTGTGTCTCATACATGATTCAAAGGATAAGCAAAAATTGTGCTACTGAGCTGAGGATAACAATGCGTCATTAGGCTGAAAGGGTCAGTAATGCAACCAATAGCTTACTTTCTTTAACCTCGGAAGGATCCCCAAAAGAATAGAGGTCACAAAAGTCTCTGTCAATCCATATTTTAGCGTCTGAAGATGGCCGGATTAAAAATGAAAAAAAGGAAAAACGTCTTACGCTCAAAGGGTTTAATGAAGACGGACAAGTGAGGACGGCCAGAGGGGTGGAAAAAGAACGTAAAAATGTTGCGAAAGAAATGTTGGAGACGAGAGGCAGTTATCAGGGAGGACAGAGAATGGTGGAGGGGAGGGGTGACAACAGTGTAAAGGAAGGGAAGAGGAAGGAATGAAACAAAATAAGAGGAAGAGAGACTGGTTTAGAGAGGCAAGAGTAATGGAGACTGGTGAAGACAAAAATTCATGAGTGAGGGAGATGTAGGGAAAAAAAGGAGGAAAATGGCGGAGAGAAGGAACAGACGAAGGGAGGGTAGTGGCAGGAAAAGAAAATGGAAGAGAGTGGTGGAGGGAAGCAAAATGATGGAGAAATAATAGTGAAGGGTATTGGACAGCTGAATGAGAGTGGTGGAGCTGGCAGAAAAGAGGAGATGGTGTTGGAAATGAAAGAAAGGAATTGAGAGGAAATGATGGAGAGAGAGCAATGAGTAGACAAGAGAACAGTGGATTTAGGCTTAATGTTTTGCCGATTGTCTGCACCAGGGTCATTGAAGGACATAGTCTACATTCCATGAGTCTTCTATCTTCAGTACCACCGTATTAGTCAGTTGACATCCATGTCCCGAACTGTACTGTCGGGTGAAGAGGGACAAGGGAGCAACAAGCATGTCCACCAATGTGAACAACAGGGAAAACGAACTCGGGTTTTTCCATTGGCCATTGCACAACCGGGTCACCAGAAGTGATGGAGTGGAAGGAAAGGGATGAAGGAAGTTCTTGGCAGATATAACGATGAATGTAATATGTACTGAAATATGGGATTAGGAAACATGGAGAGGAGGAGATAGAGAGAGGACACAAGAATCGTGAATAGGACAGGTGTAATGCCTAACGACTAGACGATGTAATAAAGGCAGGTAATGAACTTTTTGTTAATTCCCAGTTCGCCCTAGTACACTCAAGAATCGAATTGACGTCCAGATCCCTAACTGTACCGTTGTGTGAACAGGAACAGATGAGAAACAAACCTTGTTCAAGAGACTGACCGACCCAACGAAGCAGCATAATGGAGAGTGAGAGATGGTGTACTGTAGACTCTATGGAGGATCTGGTGGTGGATGGAGAGCAGAAGGAAGGGTGGGAGAGTGCTAGAGTGGGAAAGATGGAGAGCGTTGGAGTTTACAAGGAGGGGTAGGTGAATGTCAGAAGTCATGGTATATCAGTGGTGATGGAGAGAGAGCGGTAGATTTATCAGTGCTGAGGAGGGAGAGGTAGATGACTGAGTATTACAGAGGGAAGGGTGAAGGATTAATGTTAGTGAGGGTTGTAGCTGAAAGTGGCACTCGATTATGGGAAGTGGAAGAGGAGCGGCTGCAAGAGGGAAGCGAAGTGTACAGGATAAAAGGTTTTAGAGAAGGACAGGCGAGAGTGGACCTCGTGGAGAGTGAAGGGGATGGAGTGAACGCTGGAAAAGGGTCGGTGGAGGAGGTGGATTTAGCCTGGTGTTGGGAGGGTGGGAAAGAGAATGCAAGAGACAGTGGTTGAAGTGATGTAGAGTGGTGAGAAAGTGCTTAAACAGGAGGGAGTGTTGGAAAGCGCAGGCCTGAAGACAGACGTGTTGAAGGGAGTATTGGAGAGGGAAGCAGGCAAGAGAGCTGGAGCGGCGTGGTGGAGAGGGGGGGGGGGGAAAGAGAAAAACTGGCTAGAGAGAGAGAGAGAGAGAGAGAGAGAGAGAGAGAGAGTTAGGAAAGTTTGTAAAACATCCACTAGCGCAAAATTGCTTTTCTTACGTAAACCGCCAAGTCATCACATCCCTCTATATGACCGGAGTCAATACCTGTCCACCTGTCTATATTCTAATTTAATCCCTGGCGCTTCATCCTTTGAGAGATTGTCTCAAGTGAAGGACATCCAGGCGTTTTTGGGAACTATAAGTTACTATTAATATAATACTATTATACATAGTGGTTGATATATATATATATATATATATATATATATATATATATATATACTGTGAGGGAACACTTACCATCACCATATTCAAAGTAGTATAATTAAATTTTCTTGGAAGTTAATTATCTCAGCACACTCCATGAAAAGCGGATAATTGAACATTAAGGCAGAAATAGAAATAAACGTTGTCATAATATTAGGGGTTAAAACTAAGGCTGGGATGTTGGCAGCTGCCTGAACCACCTCAAATATACTGCAGCGTAGCCAACAGGTTTTTGAAAAGGAATAAAAAATGTGATTAAATTAAACAATATCGGGGATGCATGTTTCCTGGTTTTCGTAGGTGCTACATTTGCCAGTAATTTGCCGTCAGTTCCAACACTTATCTCAAACGCCTATTCTTTATTCAAAATTATTTCCCACGCGAAAAAAGAAAAAAAGAAAACAGAAAATCCCATGAAAAATAACCTGAACCTGGCCTGGGTTATTTTACGCTGTTCAGTAAGTGGAACAGTGATAGCTAATTTTACTGGCGAGAGAGAGAGAGAGAGAGAGAGAGAGAGAGAGAGAGAGAGAGAGAGAATGTGCTACAAAAGCTATAGTAAAGATATGGATTTGAGAAAGTATGAAGAAACTAAGGATACTAGGAATGAAGTAAAATGGGCAATGCCAAGAGTCAGTAACAGTGCAGTGAACAAGTTAAGGGGGGTGGGAGGCAAGGCATACAAAAGATAGGGTGAACGAGAGTATGATGCCTAAAGAAAGTTTTCCAAGAGCTCACAAAAAACATGGGGTGCCCCTTAGCTACCTTACTTTTTTTTCTTTTATAATATAGAAGTGGGAGCTCTAAGACGGGATTAACCTTGTGTCTGAGGGCAAGGAAGGACATAGGGAGGAAAACAGAAAAATTGACCTGTGTATTTTCTTTCTCTTTATGAATCCTTACAGTACAGCAGAGTGGAAAACTAAAAGAAACCATAAGTCCTAAATTGCCATAGGCACGTAAAAACTGTCAGGATGGAACAGGATCTCCGTAGTTCTTTTGTGTACTGCAGAAATATTCTTATGCCCGTTATATTGTAAAGGGAAATATATAACCTGCTTTGTATACAAGTGTATACGAATGGTGTGCAGCGACTTTAAAAAGTACTTTTAATTGAAAGAATGGTAGTAACTGCTAGAGACAGTGCAGGTTAAGCCAAAGGATACTTGGGAGACTGACATATGTTGTGTTGGTCTGTTCTGTCTCGCAACTAGGATAATCATGCATCATGACGCTTCTAATGTATCCACATGGAGTCTAGGACAAGATGTAGCTGGCATCAGAGCCAACGATTCCGCAGAGTATAATTACTGATCTCTCCCAATCATCCAGTGACGAGAGCCAGGATGTCGAATATACATTCTGCTCATCACTTCAGTTGTAGTAGCTGTCACGTGCTGACGACCAGTGTATACACGCAATCGATCGACAGCGATGCACCCGATCCATTATTAGCATACAAATCATCGATATCTTCACGGATGGTAGATGACATCTACCTGCGTTGCGGATGGATCACTGAATTTTCCAACACACACACACACACACACACACACACACACACACACACACACACACACACACACACACACACACACACACACACACACACACACACAATTTACGCCTTTTCACAATTTGCCACCACTGTATACTGTATATTGTTTGTCCATTGATAAAGATACTTTTTTGTTTATAGCTGCCCCGCATAGATGAAGATGTGTGTGTGTGTGTGTGTGTGTGTGTGTGTGTGTGAGAGAGAGAGAGAGAGAGAGAGAGAGAGAGAGAGAGAGAGAGAGAGATGAGCACATACATGATGTAAACAAAATAAGGTAACGATGGATCTGTGAGAGAATGAAAAGACTAAAGCTACAGAGAAACCAGTAAGAATCGGGTAAATTCAGGAACAAGTTAGGAGGGATAGGAGGCGCACAGAAGAGATAGGGTGAAGGAGAGCATGATGCCCGAGGAAAAAGACTCAAAAAAAAAAAAAAAAAATGTGAAGAGTGTCTTTCAGGTTCCTGACATGATTTTTGTTAGAGAAGTGGGGGATCAAAGAGCAAAGTACCCTTTTGTGTGAGGGAAACGAAAGAATTAGGGGAAAAAATCAAGAAAAATTCAACGTACATATTTTCTTTCTCTCTATTCATCAGGGTAGCAGAGTAGGGAACACCGAGAATCTTTAACTCTTTAATTAACGTAGGCACACAAACCAGTCAGTTGGGAAAATCTCTGCGGTTCCTTTGTGTACTGCAGTAATATTCTTGTTACTTTAGTTAATTTTTAAAGGGATCTTCATAATCTGTTAAGATACGAGAGCGTTTAGTGACTTTTTTTTTTTTTTATACCATTAAAAGAAAAAATGGCAGCAAAAACAGTGTCAGAAGTAATACTGGGTGAACCAAAAGATTTTTTTTAGAAGAATGGCATATACTGAGCTGGTCTGTTCTTGCCCGCAATTATCGACTAACAGCGATCCATCAGTGACAGATGCATCGCTAACGTGTAATCATTCGATATCTACGCTAACGATAGATGACATCTGCCTTTGTTACGGATGGATTATTTAATTTTCCGTTTTTTAACTAATAATTTTCCTGTTTGCCTCTTTTAGTACTCGTCACCACTGAAAGATGAACATGGTATTTCCCCATTAATAAATATACATTTTCCAGTATAAAACTGTTTGTCGGGTAGACATGAGAGAGAGAAAGAGAGAGAGAGAGAGAGAGAGAGAGAGAGAGAGAGAGAGGAGGGGGAAAAGACTTCGAGGAAAAAGAAAAAAAAAACTAGGGAGAAGAAAAGGGAGGGAGTGAAAAAAGAAAATGAAAAGAGTGATGGAGTGTGGTTATTTGAACTTTGCGGGGATGAAAGGGTGAATGATGTGGGAGAGGGAATAGAGTGGAGGAAGGATGCAAAGGAGGACATGGCAGCTGGTGTGCATGGTAATTACAATCCCGGATAAAAGTGACAGCACTGTAATGACACACATGCAGAGACATACAATTACAGTGCCGAGGCCAGTTAAAAAGAGAGCTTATTCACAAAAAAGAATAAGAAACCAGAGAGCATTCTTTTTCACGTTTTGCCAAGGTGGTGAGGGAGGGCTGCAGTGAGTGGTGAGGGAGGGCAGCGGTGTGTGGTGAGGGAGGTCAACAGTGAGTGGTGAGGGAGGGCAGCAGTGTGTGGTGAGGGAGGGCAGCAGTGTGTGGTGAGGGAGGGCAGCAGTGTGTGGTGAGGGACGGCAGCAGTGTGTGGTGAGGGAGGGCAGCGGTGTGTGGTGAGGGAGGGCTGCAGTGAGTCGTGAAGGAGGGCAGCGGTGTGTGGTGAGGGAGGGCTGCATGAGTGGTGAGGGAGGGCAGCAGTGTGTGGTGAGGGAGGGTAACAGTGTGTGGTGAGGGAGGGCAGCAGTGTGTGGTGAGGGAGGGCAGCAGTGAGTGGTGAGGGAGGGCAGCAGTGTGTGGTGAGGGAGGGCAGCAGTGTGTGGTGAGGGAGGGCAGCGGTGTGTGGTGAGGGAGGGCAGCAGTGTGTGGTGAGGGAGGGCAGCAGTGAATGGTGAGGGAGGGCAGCAGTGTGTGGTGAGGGAGGGCAGCAGTGAGTGGTGAGGGAGGGCAGCAGTGAGTGGTGAGGGAGGGCAGCAGTGAGTGGTGAGGGAGGGCAGCAGTAACAATAGTAACATACCGGTAATAATAAATGACCTATTCTGATGTTTCCCCTCAGTCTTCTCAAAGGACTGAGCGTTGGAAAGCCTGAGATTTCGGGAAGAAGCTTGTAATGTGAGCAGATACAAATATTACATTAAGACAGGGATTACCGTCCCACATGTCTCACCGCGCGTATTAATAATCTCTACTGATAAAGTAATCAGTGCCAAGAAACAGAGGTGCACCACACAACTGTCATCAAACACACCTGCACCACACACCTGTCAACAAACACTGGTACCACACAGCTGGTAATAAACACTGGCACCACACAACTGTCAACAAACACTGGCACCACACAACTCAACAAACACAAGCACCACACACCTGTCAACAAACACTGGCACCACACAACTGTCAACAAACACAGGCACCACACAACTGTCAACAAACACTGGCACCACACAACTGTCAACAAACACTGGCACCACACAACTGTCAACAAACACAGGCACCACACACCCATCAGAAAACACACGGGCTTCCCATAGTTATAACAACCACACATACATCCACAAACGCCAGCAAACACAACTGTAACCCACTACTGTCAAAGTTAGTTCCCCCACTAGCACTGACCCACACTAACAGACCCTCAGTGATACCTATAAATCTTGGTATTATTTAGCCACGTTTAGCTAGTATAAGGCGCAAAACTTCGCACAGGTCAAGTCCACTAGTTGGAAACAAACACTTGATGCTTTAGGCCAGAAATAAATCCACTTAATGTAACTTACTTAACAAGAATTCGCAAGCCAGGTCTAGTATTAATACCTGCATCATACTGGGATAAAAAGTCAGTTAGCACAATCTTTAGGTAACATAACTGTCAGCTGGCATAACCATACACCGGCATGGTGCTCAGTGGCGATAACCATTAACTGGCATAATCTCCGTCTGTCACAACCGTCAGCTGCCATAATTTTCAGCTGGTATAACCGTCAACTGGCTTAATCTTGAACGGAATCTGAATTTGGCTTTGTGTTGTTTTGTTTTTCTTGTAGAGTGTCACTTTGCAGGTTTTTAGTTTTTTTTTTTTTTTCAGTTACGTCTTCAGTCTCCATTATCATCAGCTGGTATAACCGTCAGAGGAACAACAGTCACAGTTACTCATGATTTCCCTACACTAATAAAATAGGAGCAAAAAACAAAAAAGCCAATTGGTCTTATCTGGCCTCCTTGGGTATCACTGCATTTTCAGTTTAGGTCATATTATCCACGCTCAAGCAA